>NC_136070.1:223363881-224031381 GCF_964261635.1 Lissotriton helveticus | reverse complement strand
CCAACATTAAGTCGGGAAAGCAATTTAGCGACTGGCCAAATATCAAAATGGATTACAGCAGCTTTACAAACGGCGGTTCCAGAAAAAAAGGCGACCTTTAAGAAAAAACAGCCATCCCAACCCTGGTTTTCTGAACATCTGAGAGCCCAGAAACGATCATGCAGAAAACATGAAAGGATATGGAGACAGACGGACAGACAGTAAAACTGAATACAGAGCTTCTTTGAATATATATAAAAAACGGATTTTTGTAGCCAAAAGCCAATACTTCACTCAGAAAATAGAGGAGGATAAAAACTCTAGCTGAGAACTCTTCTCTACGGTAAAAAAACTATCCAAAATAAAAACAAACACTAATTGTCAGTCGACGCAAATTTTTGTAATACTCTAGGGCAATTCTTTATTGATAAAGTTACTTCGGTCTATGATTCCTTTAAGGCGGCCAAAATTCCAACCCCCCCCCTCAGAATATATGGACCAAATTAAGGAACTAGGCCCGAGCACAGAGCCAAAACCCACATTTAACTTCTGCTCCCCAGAACTGGAACAGGTCTAATGGCAACCAAATCAGGGGCATTAGTAGATCCATGCCCGCAGAAAATTTTTCATCTCTTCCCGGAGATTCTCAGCGAACAATTGGTAGGGCTTATGGACCATATAGTGAAATCAGGTACCTATCCAACACTCTGGAAATCAACATCAGTTCTACCCCTTCTAAAAAAATCTAACTTAGACCCAGCAGAACCTGGCAATTACAGGCCAATAGCTAGGATCCCTTTTGGGGCCAAGGTATTTGAGAAACTATTAAATAAACAACTTGCACAATTTATTGCGGATACAGACACCCTGGACCCCTCACAGTATGGTTTCCGTGAGGGCCATGGCACAGAAACAGCCTTGTTGATGGCGGTAGAAGAACTCGGGAGTGTACTGGATGCCGGGGGGAAGGCCACCCTGATCCTACTAGATCTGTCGGCGGCCTTCGATACGGTAAACCATGATGCACTCCTGGCCCGACTAACAACAGCAGGGGTCCACCGAGAGGCAAGAAAATTACTGGCTTCATTTCTGAGTAACAGAACCTTCACAGTGGAATTAGGAGAGACAAAATCGAAATCCTTCAGTTCCCCGTGTGGGGTGCCACAAGGGGCATCGTTAAGCCCAACGCTTTTTAACGTGTATGTAGCACTGCTAGAGGGAATAATTAGGCAATATGGTTTCCTCCCAGTGTCATACGCAGACGACACGCAGATCGTGGTCGCAATTAAAAATGACACCGTAAACACCGCAGATAAGTTCAAGAACTGCATGAAGCAGGTCGGTGTGTGGATAGAGCAAAATTGCCTGAAACTTAACGGTGATAAAAGCGAGGTTATGATTCTGGGAACAGGCTCAGGGATTTGGTCCCCAGACTGGTGGCCCGAAGAACTAGGTAACTGTCCATCACCGGTGGATAAAGTGAGAAACTTAGGAATTATGCTAGACAATAGACTAACATTCGAAGCCCAAACTAACAAACTAGTAGCCACAATGTGGTTTGTTCTAAAAGTTATTAGGAAAATACTGCCGTACATCCCCATAGACACCCGTTAAACTGTGGTCACCTCACTAGCCCTATCAAGACTTGATTACGGGAATGCGCTATATGCCGGGATGCAGGCTCAGCATTTGACCAAACTCCAACGTCTACAGAATTCAGCGGCTAGGCTGATTCTGAATATCCCGAGGTCGGAACATATATCGTATCACCTGGAATCACTGCACTGGCTTCCTCTGGCAAAAAGAATCCGGTTTAAATCATTATGCCTGACTTATAAAGCGCTCCAGGGCTTGGGACCCAGGTTCTTGCAAACCCATCTCAAGCCATATGTCCCCTCAAGAGAGCTAAGGTCCAGCCAAGCGAAACTGATACAGGTTCCTAGATTCAAACAGGGCAGATTCGGGGGCAGGAGCTTCCTACTGCATGCAGCTAAGGACTGGAATCGACTCCCTCTGGATATCAAGAACAGCACCTCCTTACTGTCTTTTAGGAAAGCAGTGAAAACCTGGCTGTTTAAGTCCCGTTAAAAACACGCTAAGACGCCCAAGGGCATATGTGCGCTTTACAAAACTATAAATCAAATCAAATCAATCGATCGATCAATCCTACCATTTGTATAGCGCACTACTCACCCGGGAGGGTCTCAAGGCGCTTAGGGGAAGGGGTATGCTACTGCTCGAACAGCCAGGTCTTGAGTTGTCTCCTGAAGGCGAGATGGTCCTGGGTCAGCCTAAGGTGGATGGGGAGGGAGTTCCATGTCTTGGCAGCCAGGTAAGAGAAGGATCTTCCTCAGGCGGTGGCTCTTTGGATGCGTGGTACGGCGGCGAGGGCGAGGCTGGTGGACCGTAGCTGGCGGGTGGGCGTGTAGAAGGTCATGCGGTCGTTGAGGTACTTGGGGCCCAGGTCGTGGAGAGACTTGTGTGCGTGGGTGAGGAGCCGGAACGTGATCCTCTTGTTGACGGGGAGCCAGTGCAGGTTCCTCAGGTGGCTGGAGATGTGGCTGCGTCGGGGGACATCCAGGATGAGTCGGGCGGAGGCGTTCTGGATGCGCTGGAGTCTTTTCTGTAGCTTGGCTGTGGTTCCGGCGTAGAGGGCATTTCCGTAGTCCAGTCGGCTGGTGACGAGTGCCTGGGTGACTGTCTTCCTGGTCTCGGTCGGGATCCAGCGGAAGATCTTGCGAAGCATGCGCAGGGTGTTGAAGCACGATGAGGAGACGGCGTTGACTTGTCTGGTCATCGAGAGGGAGGAGTCCAGGATGAAGCCCAGGTTGCGTGTGTGGTCGGTTAGCTTGGGTGCGGTGCCCAGGGCTGGGGGCCACCAGGAGTCGTCCCAGGCGGAGGGCGAAGATCCCAAGATGAGGACTTCCGTCTTGTCCGAGTTCAGTTTCAGGCGGCTGTCCTTCATCCACTCTGTGACGTCTTTCATCCCTTCGTGTAGGCAGGTTCTGGCGGTGTCGGGGTCTCTGGTGAGGGAGAGGATCAGCTGGGTGTCGTCGGCGTAAGAGATGATGTTGAGGTTGTGCTGGCGTGCGATGGCTGCAAGAGGTCTCATGTAGACTTTGAAGAGGGTGGGGCTGAGTGAAGATCCTTGCGGAACGCCGCAGATGACTTCGGTGGCCTCGGAGCGAAACGGGGGGAGGCGGACTTTTTGTATTCTTCCGGCGAGGAACGAGATGATCCACTCCAGTGCCTTCTCTTGGATTTCGATGTTGCTGAGGCGCTGGACTAGGGTGCGGTGGCAGACAGTGTCGAACGCAGCGGAGAGGTCCAGGAGGATGAGGGCCACTGTTTCCCCCTTGTCGAGCAGGGTCTGGATGTCGTCGGTGGCTGCGATGAGGGCGGTCTCGGTGCTGTGGTTGGCTCTGAAGCCGGACTGCGAGGGGTCGAGGGATCCGTTCGTCTCGAGGAAGGCGGCCAGCTGTCTGTTGACGATCTTCTCGATGACTTTAGCAGGAAAAGGGAGGAGCGAGATCGGGTGGAGGTTTTTGAGGTCGGTGGGGTCCGCTGTTGGTTTCTTCAGGAGGGCGCTGAGCTCGGCGTGCTTCCAGCTCTCCGGGAAGGTGGCGGTGTTGAAGGAGGTGTTGATGATGTTCCGGAGTTGGGGTGCGATGGTGGAGTCTGCCTTGTTGAAGACGTGGTGTGAGCAGGGGTCGGTCGGTGATCCGGAGTGGATGGTGTTCATCGTGCGGGCTGTGTCCTCGGTGGTCACCGTGGTCCAGGTGCGGAGGGTGGTGGTGGTGGTGGGGGGTGTTGGTTCGACGGTGGGGTGCATGGATGGTGCGCTGAAGCTGTTGTGGATGTCGGCGATCTTGCGGTGGAAGAATGAGGCGAGGGAGTCGCAGAGGTCTTTTGACGGAGTGATGTCGTTGGTGCCGGGGTTGGAGAACTCCTTGACGATGCTGAAGAGTTCCTTGCTGTCGTGGGTATTGTTGTCCAGTCGTTCCTTTAGGGATTTCTTCTTGGTGGTGCGGATAAGCTGGTGGTGCTTGCGGGTGGCGTGTTTGAGGGCGGTCATGTTGTCGGTGGTCCGGTCGTGGAGCCAGGCTTTCTCGAGGGTGCGGCAGGTCTTCTTGGAGTCCTTGAGTTCGTCGGTGAACCAGGATGTCTTCTTGCTTCTGGGTCTGCTGGGAGGGTTCTTCAGTGGTGCGAGGTCGTCGGAGCAGGCGGTCAGCCACTGTGTGAAGTTCCGGGCTGCTTCGTTGGGGTCCGTTGCGCTGGCGGGTGGGTTCTGGCTGAGAGAGGTGGTGAGCTGCTCGGTGGTGATCTTACTCCAGCTTCTGTGGGGAATCTGAAGCGGGTGGTGGTGGGTCGTGGTTCTTCTGAAGCTGAAGTGGACGCAGCTGTGGTCGGTCCAGTGGAGTCCGGTGGAGTGGCTGAAGGTGATGTGCTTGCTGGATGAGAAGACGGGATCAAGCGTGTGGCCGGCGTAGTGGGTGGGGGTGTTGACCAGTTGCTTGAGTCCGAGGTTGGCGAGGTTGTCCAGCAGGGCGGCGGTGTTGCGGTCCTTGTTGTTCTCCAGGTGAAAGTTGAGGTCTCCAAGGAGGATGTAGTCAGCGGAAGGGAGGGTGTGCGGGCTGATGAAGTCTGTGATGTCTTCGCTGAATTGTGTGCGTTGTCCCGGGGGTCTGTAGATGAGGGTGCCTCTGAGGGTGGTCTTTGGGTCGGTGTGAATCTGGAAGTGGAGATGTTCGGCTGCGGCGAAGGTGTCGTTGGAGTCGGTCGTGATGCGGATGGTGTTTCTGTGGACGATGGCGATGCCTCCTCCGGTCTGGTTGACGCGGTCCCTCCTGATGATCTTGTACCCGTCCGGGATGGCGATGGCGATGTCGGGTGCAGAGGAGGCGTTCATCCAGGTTTCCGTGAGGAAGGCGACGTCCGGTGATGTTGCGTCGAGGAGGTTCCAGAGTTCCACGGCGTGTCTGTGGACGGAGCGGGTGTTGATCAGGATGCACTTGAGGTGCTTGCTGCTGGTGCTTGGCTTGGCGGGTGCGGTGCAGGTACGGAGGCAGGTGAACTTGCAGGTACAGCAGGTGAAGGGTCCGTGGGTGCGTCTCGGGGTGGCTCGGCAGCAGGCGGGGTTCCGGCCGGCATTGAGTGCGTTGAGAGTGGCGTCGTCGTAGGTCAGTCGGGTAGTCTTGCATCGGCGGCGGGAGCCAGGGGTCCTGGCGCTGGGCGCGGGCCAGGCGCGGACGGGCGCAGACGGGCTTGCCTTTGGCGCGCCCGCTGCGCGTGTGCATGGGCGGCATAAGAAGGAGCCGGGAGGGAGGGGCAGCTGGGTGGCGGGAGCGGGGCGGTGAATGGGCAGGGGGGGGCGGTGCCGCAGGGAGGCAGCGGCGGGAAGGAGGGCAGGGGGCGGCTCAGCGGCGGCTGGGTCGCCCTGTGGAATAAAACGCTAAAAAACGAGAGAAATTAAATGAAGGCAGCAGGCGAAAGAGTGGAAAAAAAACGATTAGCGAAACGAAGGCAGCAAAGGGCAGGGAGAGCGAAAAGCGAGCGAGAGAAAAAACGAAGGCAGCAGAGGCCAGAGAGAACAGAAAACGAGCGAGAGAAACGAGGCAGCAAAGGGTACCAAGGTCACAGCTGAAGGCGGCAGTAGCAGGGGTGTGTGGGGGCGACCTCGCCTCGTTACAGGCTCAGCCTGTCAAATGACAAGGGAAGGCCCACAGAATATTGAAAAGATATGGTGGCGGTGGGTAGACACAATGTAGGTCCTTGACACCTGTATTCCTAAAGGGAGATCTGTTCGGTTTCTGTATCCAATGCTAAAATGTATTGAGACCTAATACTATAATATATTATTTTATGCAAAGTACATACTCTGTATGACTGCGCTCCCATGGTATTGCCTGCATGGATTGGAAAACAGGTTTTTGAAAAAAAGCGTGAAATCACTGATGTCTGAAAGAGCATACAGCAATGACAATTTGAAGAGCCCTCAATAGCATGAGTGCTGGAAAGAGATAAGGGTTTCAAAGTTAAATAATTAGTCTTGGTTAATGGTGAAGATATAGAACTCAAGAAATAAAGTACAGTTTTGATGAAGTCTGGTATTCCATGGTGTGAATGTTACACCGTTTGCTGCTATGTTCACAGGGCAGATACGAAGGATGCCAAATGCTGATGTGCATTTGAGTTGTGTGACCGTGATATGGTAAGGGGTGCCTAAGGTGTAGGGATACCATCTTTGATTGAGTCAACAAGGGATAAGCTGGGAGAGAGAAGAGCAGCAGGAGTTATTGTGCAAGTACTGCAGGATCGGATAGTACATGAAGGTGAAGGGACTGGAGAGTGCTGCGTCTAACTGAAGTGCTCAGGGGAGAACAAGGTGCCTTTGGTAAGGATTACTCCGGGTGAGATGGTTCCTTCTGGAGTAGGGTATATAAACACTGTGAGTTGGTAAGGGGGTCATTGAAGAGCATAGGGTGGAGATAGCATTCCATACAGTTGTTGTTGTTGTCAAGATATAAGATCTTTTTAGGTCTCGGCCTGCGTAGGCTGCGCTTGCGCAGTCTCGCCGGCGAGATCTTATGTTTTTCAGTGTGGGGCTTGAACCCGCCCCTCTTCTCCATTGGCTGGCTTCCTAAACGGAGGCCAGCCATTGGAGGAGAGGGGCGTCTGTCCATTTAAGCCCCGTGTTTTTGGGATTGAGGGGCGTGTTTTTTTAGGTTCTTTCTCTCCTCCTCCCATTGGCTGGAATTTTACATTCCAGCCAATGGGAATAGGAGAGAACGAAAAACACGCTCCTCAATCCCGAAAATGACGTGCGTTTCTCCTAGGCATTTCTGCATGACCTCGGAGAAACATGGTGGTGCGGAGCGCTCCTCTAATGGCGAGCGCTCGTTTCTCTGGTATCCCTTGTTTAAAACACAACTCAACCCTTCAGTTCATCCAGGGCGAGCAGTGTTGTGTTTATGTCTTTATTTGACGAAAACGGTGAGTGCTGATTTGGCGCGCCAGATGGGCTGAAGTGCAGGCAATGGGCAGCTGTTTTGGGATGCCAGGACGCAGGCGCCATTTTCCCTCAGGACTCTCCTGCGGCACTCACAGCTGCATGGCAGCTACACCGCTCGTAGGATGCCAGTGACACGTCCTTTTGGGGGAAATGGCGGCTGCGCAATATGGCGGCCGCGCGCGTTCCTACTGATGGGGTGTGTACTCTGACGCACTTATCCGTGCTTCGACCACAAGCGACCCTCTCCTCCCACTTTCCGGTTACAATTTCCGTGTTAGGCACACGAGGACATGGTGTTTGATGGCTGGGCTCTGGATGGTCACCGCACAGTGGATTGTAACCAACGCCTCGTCACCGACGTGGTAAACCGTGTGTTTAGGGACTACGGCGAATCCGATTGATCTCGGGTGGGCCGGGATGTGTATAACCGTGGTGCGCATGCACGTTGAAGAATTTATTTTAATTGCTACAGCGATGACTCACTGGTGATTGGGAGCGCGTGCAACCTGGGGGAGCTCTGGGAGGGGGGAAAGCGGAGCTCTGCGTTCATGCGGTGGTAAGGAGGGAGCGGGTTCAAGGCTGCCAGGGGTCCCAGTGTGCTAGGACATAAAAAGTTTGGCGTGGTATTTATCGAAGAGCTGTATTAGAACCGTCAACGCAAACTCGTTCCCTGCATTTTTTAAGTGGAAACGGCATTCCAGCCGAAGCTGTGATGACATGTGGGTGTTGTTCGGATGATGTCTCATCACCGAGGCACGTCATATACGCCCGAGTGCAACGTGCTGTGGTCGTAACAGAGAAACGTCGCGTCCGTGATCTGCTCTTGTGTAGAGAGTTGACTGCACGCTTCTATTTTTGGCTGATTCAGATGCAGGGGAGTCGGGCGAACTTCCTTTGGTTGGTTAGTCTTGGGACTTTTTTTTAGTTTTGTTTAGTTAATTAGAAGTCCTTGAAGCTGGCTGAAAACGTACTTATGCCGCCACGTTCAGTGCATTTATAAAGAGTATTGAGTGGTACTTGTATACATCTGGAATCCAAGATGACTGTCCTTTCAGTGGTAGCTAATAGTGTTGCTGCTGGTTTGCAGTGTCTCCGTTACTTTGATGGGTTTTGTACAGATAGCAGGCACTTGGGTTTATTTATGTATTTAATAATGTATTTTTATATAGGTCTGACTTTACTCGAAGGTGTCAGCGCTGTACAGTAGGACCACTTACGTTGCATTAGAGAAATGTTACAAAATACAAATTTACAAAAATAAACAGGAGACTTGAAGAGGTAGGGTAAAACCATAGAAGGCAAGAACACAATATCAAACAGCAAACAAGGGTGAGGAATGTACAGGAAAATATTACAAATGTACAATTAACGAACGGGTTATACACTTCGCACAGTAACAGTCAAGATCCTACGTGTCAGTGGTGACAGTTGCATTGCATCATGTTTTAGGTGTGCTGAAAAGTGTTGTAAATGGAAGTGTTTTTTTTTTTTTTAAGGTTGTGCCGAAATTACACGGGGCTTTTGGGTGATGTGCTGCATTTGGTGTCCCTGTCATGGGTGTACCTTTATGAGGCAAAGAATATCGGGTACCACTGCTTAGCAGCGCAACCAGTGTAACAGGAATTATTTCGTATATCTCACCAATAACACCTTTGTTGAAAAACACACCTAATGTGATCCTTTCTCAGTCGAGCTCGTCACTTGAACTTGTTCCTGGTTTAAAAAAGAAACCCTGAATAACAGACGGAATCTGTTCGTTTAACCTAAGTCGACTGCGACCCAGGGACATCGTGTGATTTTAAACCCTGGGTGGTAGCAGTATTTAGATGGCATAGATGTAACCAGTGCTTAATTTTTAAAATATAAAGTGCAGGTGCTCACATTTTTAAAAGGCTCCACCCACAACTTCCAGTGGCTCCACCCACTTCCTTTATTGGCCCCACCCACATCCACAAGCCTAAACACGTTAGAGCTACCTCCTCACGTCTTGAGTTTTGCAAGAAGCTGAAGGACCTAGTTCTTCACATAAGCATATCGAAGACATTACACGTACACACCTGCCTAAGGGACTGGATACCCTCTTGGGTGATTAGTGTGCTATACGAATCAACATAACATATTTTAGAATTTAAGAAGCCTATGATAACAACTTAAAAGGGAACTCAAATTAGAGAATGTGTGTAAATCTCAAAATGAAACATTAGTGGGATCATTTGAGGGCCAGAGGCAGCTTTATAAACTAAAGAGAATGTGCTTGTACTGTGCTATTTAAAAGATTTGAAGGTGTGAAGGAAGGAATACATTAAAGAAGATGGCAACAAATGCAGGAAGGTGAGTACTGGAGTGAGCATTTAAATAACTAGTGGTGGAAATAAGAAAAGAAAATAAGAAAAAAGAAAGGAAGACATGAAGGGATAGAAGAAATGAGGGAGAAAGGAAGTGGACGATGTGTGATGGATGAACTGAAAGACGAAAGGAAATGATAAAGAAAAGCAGAAGGAAGGGTTAAAGATAAGAAAAGAAGAAATTAAAGAAGGGATGAATGAAAGAGCAGGAAAAAAAGAAAGTAAAGAATGAAAGGAGGAAGAGGGAAGAAATGCACCAAGGGAGGGACGATGGGGGATGAATGAGGGTGTAAGGAAGCAAGAATGGAAATATGAAAGGAGGCATGGCTGCATGTTCTGAGGATGAGAACAAGGAAAAAAAAAAGATGGCACGAAGGAACGAAAGGAGTTCAGGGGAATGGAAAAGTGTTTGAAAGGTACTGTGTCACGGAAGAAGATTGGGAATAATAGCTGGGTAATATTGCAAAGAAATTGAAAAACAAAATATTAAAATACATATGTGTGTCCTTAACACACCAATTATGTTTGTAAAGCACATATTCACCAGAGGGGGCCTTGACACCGAATACAAATGTTATCCAGCTCAATGGCACTAATTTTATTGACCTCAGAAAGAAAAAGGATTGAGTGGCCCACCAAGATTTAAATTCATTACCCTGACATCAAAAAGAGATTCCTGGAGTGGATATCGATATATATGCTCAAGAAGGAAAAACATAAAAGGGAGTGTGTGGAAGGAGGAGAGGTCTGAAGGCAAAGATAGATGTAGTACACAAATAATATGAAGAGAAGTGGGGAAAGCGGAGATTGAGAGTGCAAGATTGAAGTTGAACATGATGAGAATGAAAAGTGGAAAGAGGAAAAAGGCAAGGGAAGAAGAGCAGACAGATGTGAAAGGAAAGTGGAAGTGAAAGAGGGGAAGGTGAAAAGGTGGAGATTAAGGGGAAAGATGGACGTCGAGCAGATAGTGAAGGAATAATGGAGAGAAAGGAAGGAGTGCGGTGTGAATGGGAGAAAGAAAAGCAGATACGGAAGGAGAGCACTAAAAGAGTACACCTCTGCTTTATTACCTACACAGTAATTCATTATGTAAAGTTGAGGGGTGACAGGGCTGTATCATTCTTGGCCTGTCTCATCAGTGCATAGCTGTGCTGTCCAAGACACACAATAGCAATTCTTTAACTGTGTTAAGTTTTCATGCCATCAAAAGATGTTTTGTGGCATCACAATTGGTAATCCTCAAAGTGTCAGTTAAAGGCCCACGTTCAGGGCTGAGGTGGCACAGCAGAGCTGTGAGTGAAGGGCCACTGCCCAGCCAGTGAGAACTAACGGATTAGGAGAGAGCAGCACTGGCAGAGACATGGGGATTCTCTGATGCTCTGGAAATAGCAGAACACCTGTGTAGGTTTATTATGCTGTGGCTGCCGGAGGAGAGCAGTAGAGCTGAGCTCGGCAAGGCCTTCCAACATTTTTTCAGCAGTGTTGTGTAGGTTCCTAAATTAAGCTGCAGCATTAAAGGCCACAGATGAGACCAGGACTTCACATCCTGGGCACAGACACCCTCTGAAATATTATCACTTGGTGCAAGCCAGACTGGGCCCCTCCCACCTTTGGGCTCTGGTGCATTTTACCGGCTGTACTAATGGCCACTATTCCCCTGCTATCATTCATTAGAACCACCTTTTCTTGCTTCTGTTCCTCACTGTTTTGTATGCTTGCTTCCCGTTCATAATGTGTTTTTTTGTGAAACGTACGTTCACTCCTGTGTTTACAACTCAAGAATACTCATATTGTCTTGAGGAGGAAAGCCTGCATGGACTTGCCTGGTTTCAAACTTATGCTATGAGGCCAAACTCAGAACGATGCAATGAATGTACTACTCCACTGACTCACCAGACCCTGCATCCAGACACTCTCTCCATCATCATATAAATTTTAAATTGCTGACTTTTCTGTTATTTTCTCAACAGTGCCTGGAATTATTTTAGGCTAATGGAAATACCACCTCTTATCTCTAGATTTCCCTCCCCAAGCCACCTATCTGAGGTGTTTAATCTTTTCTATTACTTCTCTGGGTTTTTGAAGCTCACCCTTCCAAAAGTTGAAAGCATTGCAGCCTACACTAAGTTTCACAGATTTTGAAAGTTTTGATTCAAATAGAAGGTACAGCGCATTCTCCTGTGTGGTATGTGCCCTGCTTGTGCACCTTCCACACCAGGCCAAAGAACAACCCAGCAACCATGAAAAGACTGTGTGTGGACCCTCTGCGACACTTGCATGAAAAGAAGGAAAAACACCATCCCTCCACGCAGTACACTGACATGGCAGTTGTTGGACGATCCCATTGCCCATTTACCACCAATATATATCACCTTATAAGCAACACTCTTGACGCGGTCTGCCATTTAAACCGTATAGCGCTATGAGAATGACATATTTGCTAGTACAGCTTCAAACTTGTGCACCTGGCATGAAACGGTACCCCGGACCGTACAGCTCTTAAGAAGCATGCCGTTGTGTCTCAGAGGACGCTGGGCATGTTGTGGAGGATGGGAGGGGGTGGAAATAAGGGATTCAGGCTCAAAACCTGCATCACGTTATTTTCCCATGCAGTTTTATATAGCGCTATCTTGACTGAAGATATTGGAGCACTTTACATGGGTTTCCCTGGCTAGGCAATATTGGTGTCTGTGCAGAGGAGCATGCCAGCAGTGATCAGCATTTAATGCCAGGTGCGAGTGAGCACTTGCGCAAAACAGTTTCAGATTCTGTTTTCTGCTGTTCCCTTCTCACTGCATGCACTGTCCAGGGCAACGTAAATAAAATAATCTCAGACCTGCCGGTGTTTGGGATCTGCGCTGAATCAGGTCAGGTGACTGTGTTGTATAGCTCCTATATATCCTTATATCGTGTTAAGTTAGCATAGGTACATTTGAGATTTAAACGCCATTTTTCCTTTCTTGCAACTTCTGCACACGACCCTCATTTGTTGACTTAGCTTTCAACCTAGTAGTTTGCCGTGGTGAATGTGAGAATAATATGTTATTGCTCTGATATCTGCTTTGTTTAATAAAACATGTCTGCACGGAGAGTGCTGAAGTTTCAGGAGCAACACGATATGGAATTGTTATGAGGTCTGATCTTCACGCCTTCATAGTCATAACACAAGTGCAGCCTTTGCCAACTTGGACTTGAGGCGGGATTGATATTGCTTTGCACGAGAATTGTTAACACACTTGATGCGGTGCACATGCAGAGAGAGCTGGTGTATGCTGATGTGATTCCTTCATGCTAGGACACTAAGGTATGGGCCCGCCCTAAAACAACCCAAAGAGACCTTCTTAGATAATAATATAATATATGTGTTAGGGAGGGTGAGATATAAGTGTTGTTAACTCTTATTCATTATAGCATGTTAACATGCTGTCACCATTCGCTTTTTATGTCTTAGTAACTATGCTGATAATTTTGCTACTGATAATAAGTATACTTGTATTATCAAAGATACTGCGCCTGAGAAGACGGCATTAGTAAATAAACATTTCAAATGCACATGTGTCTTCTTTACTCCATGTTCTGGTTTGTAATGATAATATAACGAAAGAGTGTTCATGAGTCCCACGTACCCTGAGGTACTGTAAGTTCATGTTCTGGTTTGTCTAAACATTGGGTGTTTGATATGTCCAATGAGACACTGTAGCTAGCTAGGTAAGGGGTGAGTTGGTTGCTAAGGTAAG
Organism: Lissotriton helveticus; assembly: GCF_964261635.1. Taxonomy (NCBI): domain Eukaryota; kingdom Metazoa; phylum Chordata; class Amphibia; order Caudata; family Salamandridae; genus Lissotriton; species Lissotriton helveticus. The sequence goes on along the minus strand of NC_136070.1, from coordinate 224,018,308 downwards.
TTTTGGGACATCCTAATTTGCCGAGGTTCCACTCCTCTGTGCACAGTTCTGTGTGAGTACAGAAACCCTGCAACATGGCGCCCAACGGTTTCGGTGGTCTTATATCATGACACTCGAGTAGTTTATCGTTCATGCCTTAACCCCTTCACGTCCGTTTCCGGAAAACGGGGTGTTGGTGAAACCTACCTATTTTTTGAAATAGGTCTTTATTCAAGCTTGATTCTTACTTAAACGGTTTCTTTGAATTACTACCCAGTTGTGCTACAAAGTGTTCTTTGTGTTTTCTTGTTTCCAATTCTGTGATGGCGGCTGCGGTGGCTATTGCACAGCATAGTCGCGTAGCGATACGCAACCATCTTCAGACGTACCAGGTCCCAGTAGATGGGATGGCTGTGATTTTCGTGGTAAGTGCAGATCCGGCGTTTCCTTACGAGTTGTTTTACTCTTGGGTTACGTTTCCGGCTGTGGACGCTAATTCTGGTTTGTACCACTCCTACACCGCCTCGGATGTCCCGGCTGAATATACGCCATACAGGGCATTGGAAATACCTATTGATCATTGGCAGCATCGAGTTTGGTTTGATGGCGCCCTCCCCCACTCTATGTCCCGTGCGAGGTTAGGTCCACTCTCAATTCCAGGTACTAATTGGCCTGCGTTGGTTGGCTTTACCCCGCACCCGAATCACGGGGCTTGCACCCTGGCTGAAATCCGCAGGCTGCATGTAGTTTCCATTTCCGTGATTCGTGCTTTAGTGCAATACATCGGTCGACATCTTCCTGGTGGTCCCCAGGGGGGTGCGGCCGCTCCCATGGAACGAGGCGGTATGCGTCTCAATCCAGTGATGGTAAATTCGGTTTTTGGTGCGCGTCCTGTTGACAACGATGACTTCCCATTCTGGCTAGCAGAGAAGTTTGATCAACTGGAGGCGGTTTTTCCGAATTCTACTCCTGCTGATAAACATAGAATGTTGACGATTACTCTACCGAAGGATATTACTCCTGAACTTGCTGACTGTGACAGCTGGGGAAAAACATTTGCGGCAGTTTATACAAGGTGCTTCGGCACCCCGTCTATGACTGCCCTGCCTGAAATCGTTAGACGTGTTCAGAATGATCACGGTCCAGAGGCAGCGGTTGAATTGGGTATGCGCCTGTGTGGTTCTTTTGAGATTGTAAGTGATCTCATTCTCTCCAATGTTAAAGGAGATGCAGTTAACTTTCAGGTGTCGAATGCTTTGGCTGCTCTGCCCGATGCCGACAAACCCCGCCAGTTAGCAAAGATTGTGGTGGCCGCTTACAAAACGATTGGCCGCACAAGTAGAGGTCTGAAATATTTTCCAGTGAAGGAGAAAAAACAACCACAGGGACAATCTGCAGTGACAGATGCCCAGCCCAAGTCCAAGAAACAAAATTGGCCTAAAAAACAGACACAGGGGAAGCAGACAATGCAGACTCAGAGTACTTTTCCTGCAATAGAAGCTCCTGCGCCATCCGAAAAAGTTTATGATTTGCGCGACCGCGCGATGATTAAATCACCTGATCGTTTTCAGGGTTCTGATCAACGCTCTCCTCGTTCCTTTCAGGACACATCGGCCCCGAAGACCGGTGGAGGAGGAGGGGGTGGACGTGGACGTGGTGGCCAACAAGGACGTGGTCAGTCCCGCCAGACGGACGGCGCGGTGAAGCAGGAGGATTCTACGCCTAGGCGTCCGCAGTTTGCGAAAAAGAAAGTCGCAGCCTTAACAGCGCATCGATATGCCACAGATAGTGAGAACGCGGCTTCGGAATCTGACTTGGGCTCTGACGTTGCTGGACAGCGCGGCGGAGATAACCATAGTCAGAGAGGCGCTGCGTCCACTACTGAGGGTGACAGCGACTGATGTCTACGTTGTGATAGAAACAGCGGATACGAGACTTGCTCCCCCTGAAAGACTATATGAAATTGTCCTGTTAATTGAAGGTGACATACAGCGTACCGTTAGAGGTGTATTTTGGGAGAATCTGTCTTCCACATATGATATTTTACTTTCGGAGGCTGACTGGCCCCCACCTTTTGTGCTCGCGGCGCCGCGAGGGGAGGAGGTAATCCTACCCAGTTTCGCGAACACTGTCTCGAAAGAGCATGCGCAGCATTTTGCAGAAGAGTGGGCTCGGGCTCTCGCGCCGGCTCTGTACCGTAACCAATGTGGTTGGGATAAATTGTCGCCTTGCCACGAAATTCCGTTGCGGTCTCAGCCGCAGCCTCAACCTCAATATCCCATTCGGCGTGAAGCAAAATCTTCCGTCGCGGAAATCCTTGAACAATTGGAATATCAGGGAGTTATTGAAACGTGTGTGTCACCGATGAATAATCCCCTTTTTACTGTGAATAAACCTGACGGATCATATCGTTTGGTTTTGGATTACCGGCATTTAAACTCGCATTGCCGTAACTGTGCAGTACAGAATACCCACGGCTCTGCCCTAGTGGATAGTCTCGTGCGTAAGCGTTTCAAGACAACGCTTGACATATCCAATGGTTTTTATGCCCACAGATTGGACAGCTTTAGCTCCCAATGGACCAGTTTTACAAGCGCTGGAGTCCAAAAGCAATTCCGGCGTCTTCCAATGGGCTACAAGAATAGTCCTGGTGTATTTACCGCTCGAATTGTCTCTATTCTGGAGGCACTCGACCCTGATGCTTTTTCGTATGTGGATGACATATATCTCACAGACGACGATATTTGGGAGCATCTGTGTCGTGTAAATTCTCTTGTTTGCAACTTCGCAGACATGGGTTACAAATTCAACTTTGCAAAATCGCACATTGCTGAACACACAGTGTTGTTTTTGGGCTATGAGCTCAACAATGAAGGTAGAGGTTTGGCTCCTCACTTCTTGGAGAAGTGCGCACAATTGCGCGCACCAACAACTCTGAAAAAATTACAATCCTTACTGGGCTTTTTGAATTTCGGCAGAACTTACATTCCGGAATATGCCCAGCGTATCAAGCCTTTGTATGCTTTGATACAACCAACTTTCTCAAAATCATGCTGGCTGCCTGAGCATTCAGCCATTTTGCAATCCTTGCAGGCTGATCTGCTCGCTTCTAAATATTTACTGACTCGTGATAACCACACCAACCTGGTCATAAGAATAATTCCTGGGACGGTGGGTTTCACTTACCTCACTTTTAATGAAGGTGACACAGTACCTATTGCTTACAAGTCACACTTGTACACCTCGGCTGAGATGCGGTTTCCCACCATAGAAAAGGTTTTAACTGCTGTACAGATGGCTATTCTAAAGGAACGAGCTCTGTCACAGGGGAAACGCATGCTAGTGGTAACACCCTGTCCTCATTTGGAGGCAGTCACGAAAGCCAGTGTACCAAATTCAAAAGCTTTGCACCCTCGGTGGATTCAGTGGGCTGCGTCATTGTCATCCTCGGATGTCATGTTTATTTTTGACGCTACCTTACGGTCGCAGGAGTTCTTGCAGTATGAATTCGTTCACCCTGCTCCTCTGGCGATGCGACCTTTGGAGGACTTCCATTGCATCATTTACACTGATGGGTCGGCGCAGGTTGCGCATGGCTCTAAACATGCCTACGTTTCCGCATGCGCCATTGTGGTCGGTGCTATGTTGAATGATGAGTTCATTTCCAGGGAGGTACACACGTTGCCCCTGGGCGATTGCACCGCACAATTGGCAGAGCTTCGTGCTCTCTTACTAGCTTTGGAGTACGCAGATCCAAGTGTTACTACTCTAATTGTAAGTGATTCTTACTACTGTGTTCAGTCTTACAATGAAAACTTGTTCTTTTGGATTCAAAATGATTTTCATGATTCCAAGGGTAGCACAATAAAACATAAAATGATCTGGGTTCGAGTGGCAGAGCTTAAGGCTATGTTGCCACTCGTTTATGTGATTCATACTCTCGGTCATCAGCGCGTGGGAGTTCACGCTTTTGGCAACTCGCTTGCTGATGAAGCAGCGAAATCAGCAGTATCTACATACTTAGTTGCAGCAGTTACTAGGTCTAAAACCAAGATTGATAGCGACATCTTGGCAGCGATTGCTGCCTCTGAGAAGGGAAGTAAACATCCTTCGGGATTCCCTTCGAAGTATAAATACCACTTAAGTCCCGAAAAGGTTCCTTTTGTGACAATTCCTGATGTTGGGGAACGGCTGATTCCCAACTCGGATCGCAGAACAGACTTGATTGCAGCGGCTCATGAAGGTGTGGCGTCTGCGCATGCGGGCGTCTCAGCCACTGTAACGCAACTACAACAACGTTTCTGGTGGCGGGGACTGTACAAACAGACGCGTGATTATGTCCTTCTTTGTGACATATGCCAGCAGATTAAACCTTCAACTGCTACGCGTCCGCCTCAGACTCAGTTGTACATTTCTAATAAACCACTAGGCTGTGTTTATTTAGATCACTGCGGTCCATTTTCATCTGATACTGCGTATAAATACATCTTAGTAGCAGTTGACTCATGCACACGCTTTGTGTGGTTATGGCCACATCGCAGCGCTGATTCCCGGACTGTCATCAGAGATTTGCGTATCTTTATAGGGATTTTTGCCTGTGGTACCTTCCATTCGGATCTGGGTCCGGCTTTCGCCTCTAAGGCGTATAAGGATGCCATGACTTCGATGGGGGTCCAAGTCAAGTTTTCGTCACCCTACAGACCCGAGGGTAATAGTGTAGTTGAACGAATGAACCGTGATTTAAAGCAATCTTTGACAGCCCGAGTTATAGGCACTGGCAGAAATTGGCTGGCTCACCTCTATGGCGTGCAGCGTGCTCTTAATAATCTCCCTAGAAGGTCTCTGGGTGGGCGGACCCCATACGAAATGCTCTTTGGCATCAAGATGTTCGTCCCTGACCTTGACGGTCTAGACTCGGTGGTTCGCGCCACTTCCTTTGACGCAGATGAACATTGCAATGTTTTACAGAATCTACAAAAGACGAGAGACGCTCTTGCAAAGGAACATTTGCCCTCCACATCGGATGATGCGTTGCAGATCCCGGTAGTTGGCTGGCTACCCCAAGTTGGAGAACTGGTTCGAGAGAAGATCGACAACAAGAAAGAGTTTGGTCCCTCCTATCGAGCTCCGGTCCCAGTGCTTGGAGTGAAGGGCACAAGAACAGTCATTTTACCACCACTTCCAGGTCGTAAGGAAAACAGGTTTATTTCTATTGACAATGTCAAGATACACAGAGTGGCCGATTCTTCTTAGCATGACACCGGCTGTTTCCTGTCCTTCCATTGTGAGAAATTCAATTATGCCCACTGCTTCTAATAATGAACCTGAGGTGGCCATCGAATTACCTGCTGTTTCCACTCCATTATTGAATAATTTACCAGGAACTAACCTTGATGAGACAGACTATACATACCCCACTGATTTGTCCATGCCTGACCTGCAAGCTCGTTTAGCCACGGAATCCAGATTTTCATTTGACTCTGCTTCCCTTGCCTCGAAAAAACCCTCTAAAATTGCATTATATGCTAGCCTGTTTTTTTGATACCTCCTTGGATATACATTTGGCTGGTCCTTTTTTCAGTTTACCTTTTTATGTCAATTGGTTTTGTGTTTTATTTTTTTCGGATTATGAATGGACACTATGTCGAGGAGAGAACTTGCATTACTCATTTGAATGGAACTTTGGCCCCACTTTCCTCTTCACATTCTACACACAGATTAAAAAGAGACTTGACTTTGGTTAACATCACAGCTTGGCCTGTTCTGGATGGAATCGCGTGGGATGCTGTTCGTTTTCAGATTCATGGTCCAACGGAAGTCGTTAATGTTCCTAATGTACTGAGAGTTAATATGGGGGATGTGGTGAAACAAAACATTCGTTCTGATGATTGGGATGTTAATGCTGTGGAAAGTTTGTTTTCTGATTTGAAATACTATGCTGCCTTTGATGCTGAGGATTTATATTTAGAATCTGCTAATTATGGTGAATTGTTCTGTTACCAACATTATGGCAATCACTTCTTACACAAGACATCTTCCCGAAGGGATGCGGTTAATTTTACTCAGTGGGAACATTGCCCAGCACCTACACAAGGGAGTTCAGAAACGTTTCTTAAAAAGTATACTTATTTCACTGACTTTAATCAGTCCAATCCTGAGTCCTTTTATTTTAAATTTCAGAAACAGCCACTGTCCAAGGTTCGACTTACAAATACAAAATTGTTGTATTCGAAGGCCTTCCTAGATGAATTAGTTACTGGGGGGTATGAGTTATGGAAGGATACCATAGACCTTAAATCAGTTTGGGGCTCAAGGGCCTGGCAGGTACGAGGCACTGAGGCTTTGCACCGTGCATGTCTCATCCCAAATCATATGTGGTTTTTGAATGAAACCATTTCCCAAACCACATGCTTTGGATTGGCTACATCTAAAAGGTTAAACACCCCGTCTTTCCCGGAGTTGGAGGAATATGAGAATTGGAGTAATTTTACTAAATTGTCCATTAAAGATATACAGGCTCTGCTTCTGAATTCCTCCTTTAACATTTCCAGTATGAATCCCAAGGGTTGGCTGCTTTGGCACCGTGGTGCTGATTCTTGCCAAAAAAGATTTTTAAATATGACTGACGGTTTTAAGGCTGTTAGATCTGATCCCCGTTTTGATTTGAGTCATACTGTCACCTCTTACTCTGTGGGCAAGTTGTGTCAAGCTTGGCTGAAACATTCAACTTTACCTGCGGTTAAGTATCACCTTTCCAAACTGAATGCAGACGTGGATTTGAATGATTTCATTAAGGGCCCAGCTAGTGGCAGGTCGAAAAGGTGGTTATATGGAGTTTACAATGAAATTTGGAAACTCTCACAGATTGAGGCTGCTTCACGCCTTAGGGCTATTGATCAGGCAAATCTTGAGAAAGTGCTTGCAGTGGTTGACAATAGCATTAACGTGCTTTCCTCTAGAATTTACACATTAGATAATATTGTGTAGTCTGTTGTTGATATTGTGCATGATGAAGTGTCTGTATTATACCATGGTCAAAATCAATTACGTTCAATCATGCAGTTTGCATGGACACTACAGACTCTAAAAATGGGTAAAGTTCCCTGGGGATACATGAACGTTTCCTCTTTATTTGCACCTTTTAATTTGACAGACAAACAACGCTTGCTTTCAATGCGTGATGCTTCCTTTTCTATGCTCCATATTGAAAGATTGGAATCTTTACCTTTTTCTGTGGCTGAGACCACTGCTGCTACGTGGCTTATCCACGGTTTAATAACGCTGCCTTTTGCTTTATATAAGTTTTCAAATTGTATGAAATATGTTCCAATAGGTCGTTTTGAACCCTTAGGTAGCGGTTTTCTTCATGAGGTCTGGTCACTCCCATACACATACAGATGTTTCAAGGATGAACAAGAAGTTTATCTAACAGGGGATGAGTGTACTGAGACGCCAGATCATTCTTTAATGTGCAGACACATAGTTACACGGTTCATGTAACAAGGACCGACCGAATATGGCTTGCGTTTTACAGGGCACGCCAGTTCCTGCTATCATCCCCACGTTTAAATTGTTAGAGAATGGTAGTTATTTAATGCTCAATAATGAAAACTGCTGTGGTTTAATTAAAGGTATAGCTTTCATAGTAACGGTTAGTGAGCGAGTTATTTGCTGCAGAAATGTTCTTTATCCTCCCACACGTGAACATAGGGAGTCTTCCATTTGGCCACAGATACCGACCTTGGGAGCAGAATTCAGCGGCATGGCTAGAATAAGAGCTCTATTGTCCCAGAAAGAGGTGGCCTTGAGCTCGGCCCGTGAAACTTTCGTGCTTCACATTGCTAACACCCGCACGGAGGTTCAGGCTCTTTTAAACACTGATTTGCCCTTGCATTTCGGAGCCATGGTCCGTTCTATCTTTAACGCGTCCTCCACGACGGGCCTAGCACATTTTTTTAAAGTTGTTAGCGGTGGTCTCGTGACTTCCTTTGAGAAGATTTTTGGAGTCATCCCTGCTTTCTTCCATTCTATTTTTTCATCCTTGTTTGGAGGATTTCCGTTTTTGCTTGCATTAGCGGCTGGCGCATTGGTGGTTTTCTGCCTTTTTAAATATGGATGCCCTTCCTGTGCAAGGCCACGCACAGCTACTACTGACGCGGTTCCGCAACCGCATGCTTGATTACTATGGCACACTGCCGTTAGCGACTCTAAGCACGGCGTTTGGATTATCTTTTCGGTTCTCCTATTTCACCTGTGTCCAGCCTGTATTTCACTGCCTGACCTGTGATTTCCTTTGGGCCATTGATTTGTGTCTCTGCGGACCAATATCTTCTGACGTCGCTTTTGATCAACTGATGAGTCCTATCATTGCTCACGAGTTGGTTTGTTCTGACGAAAGGATTATGGCCTTGGCGGTGGCACATGGACTAATGGGTCCCTGGGATGTGTTGTCGGCAGCGCAAAATTTCTTGGAACGAAGTTTTCTTGAAAACCCACCGAGCTGTCCTCTGATGGTTATAGAGGATGCGGTGCTGGAAGATCACGTATGTTCCTTTCATCTTTTAAATTGGATGGCTGAACTGTTTTCGGATGAGGACAGTGACTTCCTCCTGGAGGCTGTTGCAGCTTACTTTTCATATACAGTCTTATCATAGACACTGCCTCAAACTGACATGCTGATTGATAGCATTTCCTTGATTTTATTGACTTTTGGTCAAGACATTTTATTTTTTGCTTGCCTATTGGCTTGAGCCACATTATACTTGTGGGCTATTTTTTAGCATTAGTTTTTATAATTGAATTTTTATTCATGCTCGTTTATAAATGGATTCTGCTCTCATGTGATGGCACTTCTGTTATCTTATTTAGTCCGTTCTCGGATCATGGGGGGGTGTTGTATAGCTCCTATATATCCTTATATCGTGTTAAGTTAGCATAGGTACATTTGAGATTTAAACGCCATTTTTCCTTTCTTGCAACTTCTGCACACGACCCTCATTTGTTGACTTAGCTTTCAACCTAGTAGTTTGCCGTGGTGAATGTGAGAATAATATGTTATTGCTCTGATATCTGCTTTGTTTAATAAAACATGTCTGCACGGAGAGTGCTGAAGTTTCAGGAGCAACACGATATGGAATTGTTATGAGGTCTGATCTTCACGCCTTCATAGTCATAACACAAGTGCAGCCTTTGCCAACTTGGACTTGAGGCGGGATTGATATTGCTTTGCACGAGAATTGTTAACACACTTGATGCGGTGCACATGCAGAGAGAGCTGGTGTATGCTGATGTGATTCCTTCATGCTAGGACACTAAGGTATGGGCCCGCCCTAAAACAACCCAAAGAGACCTTCTTAGATAATAATATAATATATGTGTTAGGGAGGGTGAGATATAAGTGTTGTTAACTCTTATTCATTATAGCATGTTAACATGCTGTCACCATTCGCTTTTTATGTCTTAGTAACTATGCTGATAATTTTGCTACTGATAATAAGTATACTTGTATTATCAAAGATACTGCGCCTGAGAAGACGGCATTAGTAAATAAACATTTCAAATGCACATGTGTCTTCTTTACTCCATGTTCTGGTTTGTAATGATAATATAACGAAAGAGTGTTCATGAGTCCCACGTACCCTGAGGTACTGTAAGTTCATGTTCTGGTTTGTCTAAACATTGGGTGTTTGATATGTCCAATGAGACACTGTAGCTAGCTAGGTAAGGGGTGAGTTGGTTGCTAAGGTAAGTTTTGGGACATCCTAATTTGCCGAGGTTCCACTCCTCTGTGCACAGTTCTGTGTGAGTACAGAAACCCTGCAACAACTGTGAACTTCGGGTGAGTGCAGAGCAGAGCTTAGGAGGCACCGCAGGAACTCCCAGCCCAGCCTCTGGGTAGAGGGCCGGCTCTGCAGTCGCACATGTACACTTCTGTGTGTGCATGGTTCTCGGCAGTGGGGTGTCTGTTTTTTCGCTCTTGCTTCACTTGTATAGTTCTTGGCAACTCCAGTGCAGGGCCTCAGTCGCTCGGCTCGTGTAGGTGTTAGTGTTCTGCACGCAAAGCATGGGTGCTGCCACTCCTCCTGCCTCAGTCATCCAGTGTTTCTTTAACCCCTCCCATGCCTGATATAAAGTAAAAACAAGCGCAAGACTTACCAGAAGAGCCCAAAACAAGTCAGGCCCCACACAACGAGGAGACTGGATTACATTTAAAACATTTGGTGTGCATCAAATTGGATTTCCCATGTTGAATTATTAATTTTGCCCACCCCTACAATAGACCCGGCCCTGAGAAATAAGTGCCAGTGCTCAGCACCTGAAAGCACCTGCACAATGCCTCTGTTCCCTGCTTGTGCTCGATTTTCCTTGCCTCTGTTCCCTGCTTGTGCTCGATTTTCCTTGCCTCTGTTCCCTGCTTGTGATCGTTTTTTCTTGCCTCTGTTCCCTGCTTGTGATCGTTTTTTCTTGCCTCTTTTCCCTGGGGCGTTACTGGGCAGAGATGGGCGTGTGGCTGACCTAGACTGAGGGAAGCAACGGGTGAGCTCTGGGAGTTGGTGGGGGCCTCGAATAACCCATTTGTCAATACGGAGACTCCCAGGGGTGAGGGTGTGTGTGGCTCTGTCTGTGTGTGGCTCTGTCTGTGTGTGGCTCTGTCTGTGTGTGGCTCTGTCTGTGTGTGGCTCTGTCTGTGTGTGACTCTGTCTGTGTGTGACTCTGTCTGTGTGTGGCTCTGTCTGTGTGTGTGACTCTGTGTGTGTGTGTGTGTGTGTGTGTGTGTGTGTGTGTGTGGCTCTGTCTATGTGTGTGTGTGTGTGTGTGTGGCTCTGTCTATGTGTGTGTGGCTCTGTCTGTGTGTGTGTGTGGCTCTGTCTGTGTGTGTGACTCTGTGTGTGTGTGTGTGTGTGTGTGTGGCTCTGTGTGTGTGTGTGACTCTGTGTGTGTGTGTGTGTGGCTCTGTGTGTGACTCTGTGTGTGTGTGTGTGTGTGGCTCTGTGTGTGTGGCTCTGTGTGTGTGTGTGTGGCTCTGTGTGTGTGTGTGTGTGTGTGGCTCTGTCTGTGTGTGTGTGTGTGGCTCTGTCTGTGTGTGTGTGTGTGGCTCTGTGTGTGTGGCTCTTTCTCTGTGTGTGTGTGTGTGGCTCTGTGTGTGTGTGTGGCTCTGTGTGTGTGTGTGGCTCTGTGTGTGTGTGTGGCTCTGTCTGTGTGTGGCTCTGTCTGTGTGTGGCTCTGTGTGTGTGTGGCTCTGTGTGTGTGTGTGGCTCTGTGTGTGTGTGTGGCTCTGTCTGTGTGTGTGTGTGGCTCTGTCTGTGTGTGTGTGTGGCTCTGTCTGTGTGTGTGTGTGGCTCTGTCTGTGTGTCTGTGTGGCTCTGTCTGTGTGGCTCTGTCTGTCTGTGTGGCTCTGTCTGTCTGTGTGGCTCTGTCTGTGTGTGTGGCTCTGTGTGTGTGTGTGTGTGGCTCTGTCTGTCTGTGTGTGGCTCTGTCTGTGTGTGACTCTGTCTGTGTGTGACTCTGTCTGTGTGTGACTCTGTCTGTGTGTGAGTGTGTGTGGCTCTGTCTGTGTGTGTGTGGCTCTGTCTGTGTGTGTGTGTGTGTGTGGCTCTGTCTGTGTCTGTGTGTGTGTGGCTCTGTCTGTGTCTGTGTGTGTGTGGCTCTGTCTGTGTCTGTGTGTGTGTGGCTCTGTCTGTGTCTGTGTGTGTGTGTGGCTCTGTCTGTGTCTGTGTGTGTGTGTGGCTCTGTCTGTGTGTGCGTGTGGCTCTGTCTGTGTGTGTGTGTGGCTCTGTGTGTGTGTGGCTCTGTCTGTGTGTGTGTGGCTCTGTCTGTGTGTGTGTGGCTCTGTCTGTCTGTGTGTGGCTCTGTCTGTGTGTGGCTCTATCTGTGTGTGTGGCTCTGTGTGTGTGTGTGGGTGGCTCTGTGTGTGGGTGCAAATGCAATAGGTCTTGCATTTGTGAGAGATTAAGCTATTGGCAGTGTAAATGACAATGCCATTTATTTATATGTTTTAAAAACAAAAACATAAATAAAAATAATGTCATGAGCAATGCCAATAGCTCTAACTTTAACAATGCCGAGACCATTGCATTGTAAATGCTTGTTTAAAACCTGATTTTATAAAAGACCAGTTCATAACCCTGTTTAGGTTTTGCCTGAGCCTGCGCGCATGCGCTGCTCTGCGAGACTTTTAGTAGGGGCTTTAAACTTGGAATACACGCTTTTTTTTTTTTATCACCCGCTATTGGCCTTTGCATGCTGTCTTTCTAAGAAAGACAGCACGCAATTGGCCAAAGGCGGGTGCATGTCCCGCCTTCTCTCTCCCCTGGCCTATGGCTTGCGAGAGCGAGCATCAGACCATCTGTTTCCAATTCTCACGCCCGCTTCTTGCGTTAATTGAAAACAAATTTTGCTCGCCCTGGCTTTTTTTTCCCTTTCGTAGTAGTCACTTCACTTTTGCGGCTGCTTGTTTTTAATGGACGTGGTCCTTTACCAACAATAACTGGGCTCAAGATACCATAATATGATGGAAAGGTATATTCTACAATCGTCATTGTAGTGGAAAATGGGGAAGCCACAGACCCATTCCTCATAAGCACAGTAGATGAAGGCAAAAATAAGCCTGCCTTTATTATAAAGCTCTGCATGTATCGAGTTCCATTTCATGCAAGTGCTTCACATTCGGTACAAGCTAAGCTAACTATAACAAGGTACCGGGCAACCCGAGTTGTCCTTTTACCGCCATACTTTATCAATTGTTGGGAAATTACTCTGAAAGCACTGCAGCACAATCGAGCAGTTCTGTACATGATGCTTATTGATGGCGTCTGATTGACAGTTCTGATATGCAAGGTGGTCTGGCATAACTGCATTTGCATGTCAAAGAATTCAGATGCAAAGGCCGCAGAGCCATTCAAGCCAGCTCGAGCTGCTGCAGTCGGTAAAGACATCACAGCGCGTGCTTTGCAGGGGCCAGTTTGCCACAGAATACAGTGTTTTGGCAAGAAACTCGTGCTATAACAAACGTGACGCTCAATGAAAACGTTTACACTCTCATTTAACTGGCCTGCGTTTTGTGGCCCTACTGCTCTGAACAACTCGCAGTAGCAGAGCCCGGATTTATATGGCATGCGTGGCAGGAAAAAGATGTATCTTCTTTCACTGGAAAGGGTGAAGCTGCGGACCTTAACATTACAAATGGCTTCACCGCAGGGTATGTGCAGTCTCTTCTACTGCACAACTCAACTGCTGCCTTCAGTCAACTCCAGAGGTAAGGAGCAAAATAAAACAAGTAAGAAATATAAGACTTGCAAATAGGGGGTAGGGGGGTTGGGACACCCGAACTACGGATATTTCCAGAAATAAAACCTCTCAAAAGACAAGTGTGCATTTGTTCTTACCCGAGCCTCATGTGCAAGTGAGAACTGAGCCCTGATCACAATTACCATGCTCAGGAGAGTGGTAGGGAGGAGTGGTGGTAGTTGTGATGCTGTAGAAAGAAGACGTTTCCCTATACCTACAACAACTTAATTTCATCATAAGGCATTGCCATATTTACAGGAAATTGTAAAAATTGAAAACGAGTCAAAGCTTCAGAAACTAGCATTGTCCAAAGACAATTCATATAGTGTAAATACATGCATCTGGGGCCATTTGATGCCCTAGAATTTAAAACGGTATTACATTTCATCTACACACTTAGATGAAGTGGGGTTTCCTTATAAGAAGATTGAGGACACATAGATAAGGCAACTTTTTTTTGACTTGCATCATACATTAATAGGTGAGAACTCCCCAAGATAGGGTTGTGAAACCCAAGAACAAGACCATTTACTCCATATTTACAAGTAAGATTAATGCAAACATTGCAAAAAGGAAATATTGCATTATTATTTACATTCTTCATTCCAAAACGAGACATTTTATCACCTAATCATCATTTTTTCCTAAATCATGGTTGGCTACTTAGCAGGTGTTTCCAACATCCACTAATTGAATCCGGGGGCCCTTCCAATACCTGCTGAGGACCTGCTTAATCTTTCTTAGGACAAACTCACCTGCTCCCCACTACAAAGGGAGCCTGGGCAAACTAGTAAGGAAAGCCCCCCCCCCCCCCCAAAAAAAACACCATTCCAGATTAAACCCTAAAGAGGATTCCTCCTGGCACCCTGTGGGAGATGGGTCTGGGCAAAGGGTAATATAATGGCCCCCTGGAGCAAGCACCATCTACCCTATCTCCCCATGGCATTGGTATGGAATACACAGTGAAGGGCTAGGGATAGTAACTGTAGCACCCACACTAACTACCCTTGATCATCCCGGTATCACTGCCCATGCTTAGGGTAAACATTTGAGCCAAATCCAGAATTCACTTGGATTTTTGAACGTTTAACACCTAGATATCTACCTGCATTGTGGCCAACCATGGGTCTACCCTGACACAGGCTCAAATGGTTAATTGACCATCTGTGCCCCCTGCAAGGCCCTCCTATCAGGCTAACGAAATGTGCTGCATAGTGGAACTCAGCAGTGAGTCCACAAACATCTCATTACCTTGGCAGGACAAGTGTACACAATCTCTGTGAAAATAATTATCACATCTAAGGCATCTATGAAGAACAGTCTATAACCGAGCTGTATTAAGTAACTCTCTCAACCTGCTGTTTAGGTGTCCAGCAGGTTTATGGAGGCCACTGGAAAAGGCAATGACTGCCCCCGAAGGAATCCTTTTGACATACATGACATCTCTATCGTGAGAGGCTCAAATAGGAAAGGATTTCAGGCCACAGGTCCAGGAGTCCGCTACAGAGCATCAAGGCAGGGAAAAATAGGGCATTGCCCTAGACCTTCCAGCTGAAATGCCGGTTTCAACTGCTCCCCTGCTGCCCTGCAGCTCCAAATCACCAATCACAGAAGGAGCCAGGTTTCAATAGTATTTCTGCAGCTGATTTAAAAAAAAAAATGCCATAGGTATTGTTGGATGCTCCTCCCCAACATCCATTGGGACCGCATCAATACACCAGGGCTCTCATGCTGGAGCCCCTTTGATTCATATCTCAAAACCGAGACATTCATTAAGCTCTTAAAAAGTACCTTTCTACCAACTTGCACCTGTTAATGACACATCCACAGAGCTCTCAAAGTGCATCCCAGTTCTCATTTGCAAACTTACTCTTATACCAGTCTCTCCCAAGCTCCACTGTCCTTAATTAGAGTATATAAGGACATCTCTGTGCTGTGACACTAACAGCACTTTAAAATTGTCATTCAAATCAACAGGTTTTAGTTGGGTTATAAAGCAATCCACTCTTTCTGGTACAATGGGTTAGAGAATTAGAATGTCTACTGGAGAGAACTGCTTAAACAGCAGGCTCACAACTTATCATCCAACATCCCAGAAAACCAATGTTCTCCTTTAGGTAAGGAGAGAGTCTACATGACATTTTTGTGCACATATGATCCCAGAAGGTAAATCCAGTGACAAAGCAAGGACCTAATGGAACTTGGCCCTTAGAAGGACATCACACATGTGGAAAATATGTCATTTGCTGCCTAACACTAAAACCTGAGGAAATAAATATGGGTATACGGACCCATGGCAATTGAATCAGTTCATCAACTGTAATTCGACACACGTAGAGTAAGTAATATTCTGCCTGTCCCAGTTAAAATGCATAGGCATAATGATAAGAAAAGTGAGCATCAAAACAAATTCGCATCAAAGTACTGTACGATGTAAGATAGACAACACCAGACTGACAAAACACTACTTCGAGGAGAAGCACACTGAGAATTACTTGCAGTTGTTGAGAGGCTAAAACCATTGCATACATACATGACAGCATCACTCTTACACCTTGGGCAACATTGGATATATATGGACTACAAATTGACACCAAAGGCCTGAACACTGACATACCCTGGGCACAACTTAACTGATATAGTTAGCAGTTGCAAAACATCATACACTGTGATGATAACAAAGGATGTCACCCATGTAGAAGCTGTCCTTCAGCTTTTAGTAGATCAACACATGTCCATCCACATAATATACAATGTACAATGCACTCTGTTTTCAACTTTTAGGTACATCTGTACCATCAACTTTCATGTTCAGCAGCAATTGAGAATGTTTTCAAATTTTTGACAAAAAGGTCCAAATTGCTTTGGTGCACTATGAAGACCTCTTATTCAGTGCTTAATCTGTAAAAAAAGAAAAGTGCCAGTGCCCTCGTCAGGAGACCACTGGAGCTTGCACCACCCACTGCCCCTGCAAGCGCTGCCTTTGACAGTACCAACACAACTACTAACCATCACACTCCTACAAGGGTGACAATTCAAACTATTCCAGGCGTCCAACACTATCAGAATTGCCTGGGTGGAAAGTATTAATCATTTTTACTCTATACTGAATTAAAAATTTGCTGTTGTTGTGCTCATTTCTAAATTAGACCGCACCACCATGTGGTAGACTCTCGTAAGTGCAGGTTTAGCCAATTACAGGCCAGTGCCAAGCACCAGAACCCACAGGCTCAAATTAAGTATTGCTCATCCTTAATCCGCATCAATGTCCTGACTAGGAAATTTTCTAAAATTATTATGGGAGTGAACTAAATTTGTGTATCAGGATTTTATTAACCCCTTTGCCGCGGCTGCGATTTTGCGGCAGTGCGGCACTTCTGCAAAATGGGCTGGGCCGCGTCGGCCGTTGGCCGACGGCAGCACTAGCGAGGTAGTGGACGACGGCAGCACGCAAGGGGTTAAACAAGCAGTTGCAATGCAATAGGTCTTGCATTGTCGAGAGTTCGAGTTATTGGCATTGAAAAATTACAATGCCTTTTATTTATATGTTGATTTTTAAAACATAAATGAAAGGCGTTGTCATTTACAATTCCAATAGCTTAAACTCTCGCAAATGCGAGACCTATTGCATTGCAAATGCTTATTTAGGGAAGTGATCATGTAATTTGAGAATTCAAGTGCACAGGACGGTTATTATTTAATTTGAGAACAATGGTTGTGTCAGAACCACTTTCAGAGGGCCACAGTGCAAGCAGGAGCTACCGGACCTAATTGTGGGCTTTGAGGCCCTTTGCTCTTGATGTCCAGGGCCTGGCCTACTATGGTTCCTGAGCAACTGTGCTAAGTACTACCCCTTCAGTACTTGACACTCTTTGGTAGCACGATTCAAGCAGTCTAAGGCTTCTCGAGGGGTGTGGGTTTGGGGAGGTAGGTGCAAGGTGAACACATGCACAAGACTCAAACGTCCTGCAACCCAATAAACGAATGTCCAGCCTCGCTTTTATGACGAAAGTAGTATTTATATACAAACACAATCTGAAATACGGCACACACAAGCAATATACACACTCTTTGTAAGGCTGGCACTCTAGCGTTGTGCTGCAAGGTTCTGAGTCCCCCTCCCTGTCTACTGGTGGAGGTTAGTCCCCTTTTGTGTGAGAAAACATTCAGTTTAGGCTTCGCTAGTGAGTACGAGTCTTATAAGTTCTATGATGGATTTTTAGAAGTTATGTTATCTAATATTTCTAAAGCGCATGGCTTCTACCAGGAGTGTCTAGGCGCTAAGGAACAGAGATCACACAACATCAAACAAAGCATTCCACTACAGCAAAGCTCACAGCTGAAAGAACCATGTTTTCAGACTCCTCCTAAAAATAAGTAGGTCTGGAATCTGTCTAAGAGAGAAGGTTAGGCTGTTCCACAGCCGGGAAGCCACTGCTTGGAAAGATCTACCCCCTACCCGGGAGAGCAAGACCTTCGGAGTTGAGATCAGAAGCTGAGAAGAAGATCTCAGGGAACGCTGTGGAATATAAGGTTGAAATCTTTCCCTAAGGTAGGGGGGGGCTCCAATCTTATGAAAAGTGAGAAGTGAAAGTGTCTCAGCACTATTGCTCTATTAGTTGGAGCAAGTATACCCCTATTCCCCTCCTCGGACTCTGTGGCTCAGAAATCAGTCTTATCAGCTCCCGCTGGTGTTGCTGTACGAAAGACCCCGGGCGTGCCCAACAGTCCGGCTTTGTGGAGACTGTGGCAGAAGCTGACATAGTGCTGTAGTCTTGTCGCTGGTGGCAAGGAAGCTGGGCATCCACGCCGCTCCTATGGAGATGCGGTAAGTTCCCCTGATTCCGACATTGGGTCTTGAGCAGCACTTCTTAGTTTTACTCTGCACCTGGGTAACAGCCCTCACTGTTCACAGCGCTAACAACACTTGCTCTTCACCTGGTCGCCCAACTTGGGTGGCACACGGGCAACTGGCCCAATAGTGCGGCTTTGCTTTGACTTCACAACATCCCCTTTTGTCATACAAGGGTCACCTACTTGGGCAGTACGTGACCGGATCTTCATGGAGGTCACCTCTGACATATGGAGTTGCTGACTTAAGCAGCGCACGGGCAGACGATTCGATTGGTGAGACAATGCTAATCTTCACGTCTGCTCCCTCTGGCATAGGTGTTTGCTGACTTAGTACATGGGTGTACGGCTTGATTGGTGGAGGAGTTCTTGTCTGGACAGTGAACCTAATACTTAGCTTTAGGGGTCCACTCGAAAGGATACCCATTGTACCTAGCTCCCTCCAGGCACTCGCCTCCTCCTCAGAGTGTCCCCTGGTCTAGACAGACAGGCAGAGATGTTAGTGCTCCAGGTCAAGTGGTCTTGATTGTCCTGGGTGAGTCCCTTCACCCAGCAAGGAGACTAGTAGACCTTGGTTCCCTGTCCTGGTCTCAAAAGGCAGAAGTCTTGCTGAGCATCTCCAAGTCTACTTACAGCCACAGATGATTGCTTGACAGTTGACAATGTAGGAGACTCAGGTTCCCTTTTTATAATCCATTTCCAGTCACCGATTTGATTTAGTTTCCTTCGCTTTGAAATTTGTGTGGTGGGTGTTGCTTCATTTCAAGTGCCTTCTCCTCTGTTCTGTCAATTATCCAGGAAGTAGTTTGTCACAGCAGGAGTGACTTAACCTTGATAGCCCCACAACACAGGCCGTGGGAGTGCCTCAAGGATCACACCTCAATATATCATCTTCACTTGTATATGCCTAACAAAGTGTTACAAAAGTCCCAGCCCTGCTCTTGATGATTCCCTATTGCGTTTCCCCTTAACAGCCCCGTCCTCTTTTTGAGGTGTTGCCATGCCCTCTGATCAGTGACCTATCTATAATCAAAGAGTCCTTTTGAAGTTTACTTGGAAGCCTGGCTCTCTCATCCTCCAGTGTGTGTCCCAACCAGGTCTTAGGAATGTGGCAGTCCCCGTCCCCAAATCTAGAGGGCTCGTCCACCTCCACATGCCAATCCAAGGCCAAGGGTTTCCAATAGGGCACCAGCCACAGGCCTCCATGTATTGTAGTACTCCAAGCCACACATACATCACAGCGCACACACAAACACAAGCATGCTGCACAGTAGCATGATGTAGGCCAAACGTAAATTATGCACCCACCAGCAGAACATTACATGAGTGATCCTGTAAACCTCACTCAAGTTATAGTTAAAACGTCCTGTTTAAAATACTTATGCTGTGGGCATTACTTCTGCCAACTGGGCCTGATGTTCTTAGGTGACCACTGATGGTAATATTTTCTGACGTGGTCACTATCCCAACTCTAATATAAATAACGTAGTGATTTTCATTGAGCAAGCTCTTATTACAGAAAATGTTGGAGACTTCATAATTAAAACAAACAATCAGCTTAACTCCGGGGCAGTTTGTAAAGGGATGCAACCACTAAGCCGTTAATAGCCAGATAGAAAGTTGTCGATCGCCACATGCTGTTAGATGCTTTAACCCCTTCGATGCTCATGACTGAACGGTTCCGTCATGAGCGTCGGTTGGCCTGTGCTCATGACGGAACCGTTCCGTCATGAGTCCATAGGCCCAATAGAACCTTCAGCACAGCGCGACAATTCGTGCCGCGCTGAAGGGGTTAATATCTTTTTAGGTCTCGCCTACGCAGTGCGCATGTGCTGCATAGGAAGGAGACCTTTAGCAATCGGTTCCCTTTTGTGGCTAAAAATGTGCACGAGTTCCATTACCTTCAATGGCAACGCGCGCACGTTTAGCGATTCCCTTGTGGGAGCGAGCAGCTGGCGCCATATGTTATGTTATATCGCCTTGTTGCTCGCTCCTGCAAGGGAATCGCACAGGCCCCCCTCCCCATGCTCCCGCGCGAGCGCTTGTGCTTGTTAGATTTACACTTTGAGGCAGGGAATGCCAACTGATAGTAGGTGGTGGCACTTATGCTCGAGGTACCTTGAAATGTGTCACAGAACTATATTTTTATTTTGCAAGAGGGACCTGCATGACATTTACCCCCCTGCACCCTAAACCCTTCTGACAGTCCTCCTGGTCCATCTTCACGCGCAGACAAGCTGACCAGTAGTACTAGAGTTGAAAAAAGCACCACGTTACCAGACTCTCTAAAAGTGTAAGGACCCGAAGTCCTCCCCGCTGCCCTGGAAATAAATAAATATCCATGAATTTCTTGAGGCAGCCGGGCATTCCCAAAGAGGCTGCCCTTGCATCGCCTCTGCCTCAGTAATTGTCTGTCTTATTTGGCAAAGTCTTAGACACCAATGGGCCTTGCATGCAGGGAGTGTCTTTGGAGATTTGCATCAGCCCGATGCCTTCCACGGGGGCAGATAGTAGATTAAACATCCCTGCAAGTGCACAGAGAAGTGCATTGATACTGGATAACCTGTCCCCTGGCTGCGCCACCGTCGCCCGGGTCACCTTGCCGTCCTCCTGGTCCTGTGTGAGCACCACGACCCTGGCAGTTCCGATCCATGGCGCTGCTCTCTGTACAAAGGCCTTTTTATGCTCACTCTCACACTTCCTGTGGCGCTGTCTTTGTTGTAAGAGACAGTACAGATTATACCGAGCCTGCCCTGGAGGCCCCCTGCTATCCTGGAGTGCAGCCAGGCTCGGCTCCAAGTGTACACTATGCAGAGTAGCAGGGAACGCGAGCCTATGAATGGAACTGAAGGCTGCAATAACACGAGGAGGGCGGACACCCGGGGACACTCTCTCGCAACCAGCTCCGCAACGGGCCTCTTCTGTGTGCCAGATTGTGACACACGAGGAAATTGTAACAGTGGCTCGCCATATATCACAGTGTGACCAGAACAGAGAGGGCGGCCCAAGCTGTGCAGTACTTGGGTTCATACACAGCACGTACACGACTGGACAATATCTCATAGTAGAGCATTGCAAGAAAGAACCTGCCTTGGTATGTGTAAGTATGACTTTTTCGTTACTAAAAAAAAACCAAGCATTGGCATAGCCAATAGGTCTCGCTTTTGGGACCTTATAAGTATTTAGTTATGCAGCACAATATCCTTGGTGCAACAAAATCAACTGTTGCATGGCTAAACACTAATAAGGTCCCAAAGACGAGACCTATTGGCTATGCCATTGCTTGTTTTGAGTAGGCAGAGTGCCTACTCCACCAGAGGTTAATCCGCTACTGCTGCTCTTCTCAGTACTTTGAAATGTTTCTGAATGTTTCTAGTCCTTAAACTGGTCCACAGGGCATCATGACTGTGCTATTCAAAACGGGAAAAGAAAATGAACTAAATTTGCGACGGACATTGATCTATTCATTTGTTAAATGGTATTGCATGAACCCAGACTTTATAGTAGACAAGCACTTTTTACAGGACTGTATGAAATCCTGTTTTATTTGAATTCCCAACTATCTTTCTCTATTCCTATTCTTAGTTTTCTTTCTCAGTACCCTTTATTTGGGATTTGCTTTGCTATTCTTTTGAAGTCTTTAACTCTAATGGTGATTTCATAAATGAAAACTTGCTTGTAATTGTAGGATATCTTGATTAAATTCACAAATAACCCCTGCATCCCTAAATGCTAGGAGAGTAGATTCAGCAAAAATATTTAAGGTCTTTACGGTTTATGTGTCAAAATAATCTTCAGGCTAGCAGCCATTGTTGAGCCTTATGGGTGCCCTAGGGCTACCAGATTCCCTCAGGATGGTCTACTACTTTACTTTTCTTCCTGGAAAACCTTTCCTTCTAGGATTTCATTTGTTGCGTTGTCCTTTAAAGAGGTAGAATAGTATGAAGGACTAAAGCCAGACTAGTTCTCTTGTTTTTATTTTCTTTTTATTCTAGTTTGGCTGCCTTGAAATGTTCTTTCCGACCAGCATGCAACATTTTTTGCTGAGAGATATTTCTCTTTGTAAAAAAATGTTCTATAGTCCCACATATCGCCGGAGATATTTTCTGTTGTATTTAATGAAAGCATCGATAATTACAAATCATTCTCAGCTGCTTGGCATGCCTTCTCCTGTGAGTGCTTTAGTGAAGCTGTTTATTTTCCTTTTGTTCTAGGCTGTGGCCTTTCTCCCTGAGGATGTCAGACCTGGCCCAGACCTTTACGGAATCTCGTGGGAAATGGTGATATGTGCTGCTTTTGTTGGAGCCTTTACTATTTTCGTGTTTCTGTGCCAAGCCAGTAAAGTGGTAAGTATTCAAGTGGTTTGTCTCAAGCAAGAATCGTAGTCTCATATAGATAAGGTTTCACAGGGAGACTTACAAGAAATGTGATTTATTTGGTTGTGCTGAGTAATGTTGAACTGACAGTCATTCATACTTCATCCTTTGATCCACAGATTGGCACCTAACTCAGACTCCTCGTTGCTCAAAATATGAGGAACTTTGTATTAGTTTTGATTCCTGCAAGGGGAGAGTTCCTTATGATTAGCTCTAGTCCATTTGTTCCTTTTGACCGAGGGAGTAATTCAAATTAGCCAGTTCAGTTTTGAGATGTAAAGGCATGTTGAGGAATCACCTTCCTGCAGGGCCGGACTGGAAACCCAAGGTAGCCCTGGCAACATTTGTCAGAACAGCCTCTGTATGGTGCTTAGCGAGTGCATCGAGCGAGCCTGACCCCACCAAACAAATTTGGAAAGAATTGTGAATTTTGCAACATTCGTTTTCATTATATATTCAAATGCATTGGCTTTGAAAGCTTTCTAAATGTTGACCTCACAGTGCGCCAGGAAATCCTGTCTTACCCAAAGACCTTCTTACAGAGAACGCCAAAAAAGACATACTGGAGAGTAGAGAACCAGAGAACACAAAAACTAATACAGACCAGTCCCCATGCATAGGGAGCCTGACCACTGCAATGGGTTCCCCCCTCACCCCACCAAAAGAATTTTGGAAAAAATTGCAAAAATAGTGCATCTTCCTACACATTTTCATTATATATTCAAACTGACCGTACCTGCTGAGGTGAAGGGGAGTGAACAAAACATAAGGGAAAATGTGTCACTCCCTTGTCTCTTACTGCCACTGTGCGACCACTGCGATCCTATTTCTACTTCAGGTATAGCAGAAAAGAGAAAGCAGACTAGTTTCCGATGCTCCAACAAGATCTCTGAAGGAATATCTGTGGTGACATCATAGTTTTAGGGGGCATCTAACACAGTCTCAAAAGGTGGGTCTATTGATGGTAACGTCACATTTTGGGAAGTGTCTGACATCTGGGGTTAAAATATTGCCTTTAGCCCCTCACAGTCTCACAAGGAGGATCTGTGTTGAGAAAGGAGGTGGGGAAGTCTCTAACACCTGGGTGGAATACCTGGGTGGAATGGCGCGCCCTCCAGCCCCTCAGTCTCAGAAGGAGAGTCTATGGATGATGACATCACGGGAATCCATCCATCAGTCCCAGTGGTTCACACGTGGGTTTAAAAAAAAGAGAGAAGCCCCTGCAGTGATACCAGATCTGGAGGGGAATGAGGCAGTCAAACTTACAGTGAGTATGGATGTCTGACTAAGCTGCTTCACATACGTGGGGTGCAAAGGGTGTGCGGTAGCTGATGAGTTTGTGAAAACAAAGTTCTCAATGCTGCTTATCAGCTCAAGTATATCATTCATTTTATAATCCATCAGTTATCCATACGCTATCCATCCATGCATTCATCCATCTGCTCTTTTCCATTTCACACTATTGAGTCTCCCAGGAGTTTGTCGAGGGTGGTCCTACTGAAGGTAGGGGAAGTTATTAATTTTCTGAAGGGCGAGGAAATTTAAGGGGTGGGTGACCCCATTGAAGTGTATGGAAAACATGCAGCTTGTAGGGAAGGTAAACATTTTTTTTTTTTAATTATTTGTTGGGTCTTCACACAAGAAGAGCCAGGTCAGCAAAGGCATAACCCCAATGAAACACATCATACAGAGATACATCAAGGGTGTAGTAGGGTGCAAAGTGCACCGTCATGAACACAACACAGTTAGAGGTATGACAACATCAGCATATACATTGCATACATAAAAATAAAGGAACATCATCACATCGCAAATAAGGGCATAGTATGCAGACCGGAAGGGAGTGGGCAGTAAAATGATTAGGTAGGGGGCACTGATAAATCTGGAGCTGTGGGTTCTAGGATGAGAAGGTAGTCCCAAAGTGGCTGCCAAAAATATTTAGTATTAATAGGGTTACCCAAAATGCTACCTTACCTGGGTCAAAACTGCAATACAAAAAGCAATTGGTCACAGTAGCTACAATTTAACAATGCGAACGAAATAGTGGCATTCACAACACCAAATTTGCAAAATTCGCAGTGAATGCGATTTATTTTCAAAGCATTAATCACTTCGTATAGACAACGCAGTTGTTCATGCATATAGAATCTTACGTATATTTGCAACAAAGGTGCTCTAGTGTGGGGGAAAAAGAGTAGGGGTAGTCTGGATCAAAGTTAGTGAGTGAGGGTAATTGACAAGGGAGAGGTAATGTGACATATGTACATTACATTTACATAGTGAAACCTGTCCGGCCTAGCACAGGCCAAATATTCCAGTAAGTACACATAGCATTTAAAGACACTGATAATTAATTTCAGTCGTCAGAGCTTGTTTATTGGTATGTAGTAGTCAACGTTTCAACCCCTTAGAAATTCAAGGTGATTCAATCGTTAGTGTGAGGTCTTCATCAGGACAGTGCGAAAAGAGCACCTGAAAACAATTGGATACTCCATATTAAAAGGGTGGACAGGATGTGAATGCTCATACTGAAAGATATTACCTAATCTGAGAACCTAGTAAGTGACGCTCACAATCTAATATTTCGTCTTCTCTGACATAGGAGCTTCACGGAGCCCACTCTCCTTGATTTCACAGCCTGATTCTACGTGCTGTTTGCCAGATTAGGTAATTAATATTTTCAGTATGAGCATTCACATCGTTGTCTATAAGAAGTGATTATTGCTTTGAAAATAAATCGCATTCACTGCGAATTTTGCAATTTTGCAAATTTGGTGTTGTGAATGCCACTATTTCTTTTGTATTGTTAAATTGTTGCTACTGTGACCAATTGCTTTTTGTACTGCCACAAATATTTTGGCCAAGATGTGAGTGGCTGTAGCTGTAGCTGTGCATAGTCCCTGCCGATGCCATCGCAAATACTTTTGAGCCACGCTGTGGCAGTAGGGACCCGACCACTGCCCAATGCACCACGATAGCGCATTTAACAAACACAAGCCAGTGAGCAGGCTTGGGAATATCGGCAGTGTAGCCTAGGAGTGCCATGAGGGCGTCGGGTGCAACTGCTACTTTGGGCATGTCAAGTGCGCAAAATCTGCATTCAGGGCTGAACATTTGGGGCACTGGTCAGATCGAGTAGGGTCACATTTTGCACTGTCTGAAGGGGGAGAGGTATGCTCGGTGGAGAAAATTGAATTGCAGCAATTTATGTCTGTGGTTGACCGAAATATGTTGGGTGTGTGAACAACAGTAGGACCACACATTGTGAGTGAGTGGGGACCCCAGGTCCACACCCTAAGCCTCTCTGACTCTGTGGTGTTGGGTTTCATGGTAATGCAGAGTCTGTGTATCCGGGAGACCAGGTCAGTATCCAGGTTAACGTTATTTCAAGTGGGTGATACCTGTCTAACTAGTGTGAGTTGAGACGTTTGCCATCCATCCGTCCGTCCATCCATTGTCAAGTACACTGCCCATCTCTCAGTTAATTCAGAGCACCCCAGGGAGGAATTCATACCCTTATAGGTGCTGCAGCTTTTCTTCAAGCCATTGCTGTTGACACTTTTTTTTAAAACTGATCTTTATTGAAAAGATTGCACTTAAAGGATTTACATCAACGTTACATCCCATTTTACATTGTGCATTACAGCTCTGAATCCTTCGTATGTGAATACAATAGCCTTCACTTAAAATGCTCAGAGAGCAAACAACAGTAATTGGGAAGCGATTCAACTCGGAATTTGAGTGCAACTATTTTATATCTAGTGTACTGAAATAATAAAAGAACTACAATTTCTTACATAGAAGTGATGAAAAAAAGGGAAGGAATAAGGGTACTGGTGAAAAACAAAAGAAGGGGAGGGGTAGGGCAGAGGCAGCGGTCGATCCAGGCATCTTCCTATGTTAACCACTAAGATTAATCTGAGGCTCAGGCCTTAGGCACTCATAGCGGAAACCTTATATAATGGCAGACTGATTGTCTATGTACATATAGGAGAGGAGCGTGGGCTTCAGGTTGTCTGTGTATCTACAGGAGAGGAGCGTTGGGCATCTGTATCATCTAGACTTTGTGTGGATGTCAGACTATCTGATGTCTTAATTGTGTCCTCCCTGTCTAAGGATTGGTTGGCTCCCGATGGAGGTTTTCTAACATATGCTTCCACTCATCCAGATCTCTCTCTCTGCGTTCTCATCTGTATGCACCATTTTTAAGTGAATTTCCTCAGCCACTCCCCACTTCTGCATATCTGCTCTCCATTTATCTATATCCGGGGGCACCATGGGTCCAGTTAATTGCAATTCTGCGTTTTGCCGCGACCAGGCCCAGAAGTACAAATTTGTGTCTCATTCGCATCCCTCTTTTAGGGAACCTGAAGCACCCCCAGTATACAATGTTTTTGGGAGGTTTCCACATGTATTGCTGTGGCTGTACCTATCTCCCGTCTCACTTCTTCCAAATAGGCCTGGAGGCGGACGCAACTCCAGACCATATGGAGAAATGTGGCTGGATCGTAGCTGCACCTAGGGCATGCTGCCGATCTGCCAGGAATAAAAAGTGCCAGTCGCTGAGGGGTCAGATATGCGCGATGTAGATAATAAAATTGAGTCAGCTTAAATCTGCTTTTACTGGCTACTTCACGAACCTGCGTAACTGCTCTGGTCCACTCATCCTCCGTAAGTGGGACAGGCAAGTCTGCCCTCCATTTATCGTTAATTTGAGTAAGTTCGCCTTTAGGGGCTTAAAGAGACGCAATATCAATCCTCTGGTGGAACCTGGATCGAGAATCCATGACAATGTGTGGGATTCCACCGGTTCGTCTGGGAACGACGTCCAGATCTCCTGGACCGTACGTGCTATTTTTGCATATTGCAAGAATTGACCATCTGTGACCTGAAACCAGACACATGGCGCTCTGCACTCCGGGTTGGTGCTCAGTTGGAACCTTGCTTGTCATGAAAAATAGCTGTGGGTTGAATCAGCGTCGCGTTGGGCCCTACCACACCCAGAGACCTTTGGCGGAGTTCCTGAGCAGCCCTAGGACCCAGCTGACCCGTTGTCGATACTGAGAGCTTCTGAAGCAATTAAGTGCTGGGCAGGTGGGCACACCGTGGGATCCTGAAAATGTTGTGGGGATCCCACTGTCAGGGAGTCTATCCTCATGGAGGTCAGGCCAAGCTGTGCC
The DNA here is from genome assembly GCF_964261635.1 of Lissotriton helveticus. NCBI lineage: Eukaryota > Metazoa > Chordata > Amphibia > Caudata > Salamandridae > Lissotriton > Lissotriton helveticus. The sequence goes on along the minus strand of NC_136070.1, from coordinate 223,990,635 downwards.
AGCGTGATCCCTAAAAACATCAGGCAGTAGTCACACCTATCCGGCTCAGGAGGCCACAAAATTGTGATACTTGCATGAAATGGATTTGTGCAGGGATAGCGATATTTGTTTAAAACTTTAAAAGAGGATTAACACACCAACAAAAGTGTGCCAGCGAGGTCTGGATCAGTTAATTTCACTGAAGTCTCTCTAGCATCAGATGGAGGCCCAAGCTAAATAGTAACGGCCCCAAAAGCACTTTTCTCCAGCCACAAGTTGAACAAACCCAACAGGTCGGAGATCAGTGGTCTTTCTCTATTTTTTTTTTAGACAGTAAGTCAATAAAAAAAACGACTAGTGTATATATAGTTTATTAGTTCATTATAACCGTAAACAACAATTGCAAAATATAAAAGGAAAGAAAAATGCAGCATTGTCAATAAACAATTCTTAAAAAATCCCTACATGCTTAATCCCTAAATTTAAAAAGGAAACATGATTCAGTGAAGTTAAATCCCACCATACCCCCTCCCAGTATTAGAAAGCAAATTTCATATCGGGCCATTTGAAACCATAGGCCAGGGAGACAATCCCCCAACAGCCCATTCCTTTTGAGGCGGAAGCCCCCAAACCACGTTAAAATGATATAGGAATAAAGCGTGGGTAATAACCAAAAGGTGTCAGAATAGAGGACAGCATGACCCAGATAAAAGACCGTCCTCTAGCAGCCTGGCCCCTGTGGATAATCACATATGTGGTTACATATTTAGGGGGTAGCAATGAACCGGCTATAAAGCAGTCCTCTAGCAGGCTGGTCCCTAGGAATAAAACATAGATAATAACCAAAAGAGTTCATTATAAAGGACGGTGTGACCCAAATAAAAAACAGTCCTCTTAACAGCCTGACCCCTGTGGATAAAACAGGTGCAGTAAGCTATTAAAGGGCAGGGAGGATTTATGATGGGTGGTCCAATATAGCACTCTATAGCCCCCACCATAGGAGCCTGTGGAGCGACAACTGCGACCTAAAAATTGCACTGTTTGGATATTCAACATAAAGTTCCGTAGGTTTAATGACTCAATGAGCGCACCCACAGGGCCAATAGTACTTTGCATGGCATTGACCTCTGATTAATCAACATACAAGGACAGATGCAGAATATTAGGATGGTTTCCTCTGTGAGCTTTTATAGCCGACATCATTTATTCACAAGACTCCCTTCTTCCAGCCACTTTGGAGGGCAGTCCAGGGTTGGGATGGACCCTAATCGCAGCAGAGCCATGAGTTTTCATTTAATATGTATGAAGTAACAGGCCTCCAAGTGTGGTTGCTCCAACTTGTCTGTATAAAAGTTTAAGACCAACTAACCATGACCTGCTTTTCAAGGTCCCTGTTGTCCTCCAACTAGCTTATCGCTTCTTTTTTAAACACAGATTGGCTTGTTGATGGGGGCCACATCTTCCCCAAGACCTACATTTTCAATGGCCTCTTTCAAATACTATTATAACGTGTCTTTCCTTTCTGCATGTTAATTTCTGCCCAGATATAATAATCCAGAGTATCGTTTGTGGCGGTCCGGACCTTATGGCAGAATTTTAAAAAAGTCCCCTTTCTGGGCAGGTTTTGTTTAGCCATGGCAAACTCAAGCCTTAGTTTTGCTGTGAAGGCAGATCTGGGCAAATGAAATATACGTTTGTACATCTTTATCGGAGGGGTCTCCAGAAGTTAAGTACCCCACCTAAGCATCAATTTACTTCCATAGGATATACCAGGTAAGAATGTAGATTTTACCACAGCTATAAGTGGGCTCAGAGTAGGTTACTGGAGTATAAATGCAAAGGTTAGGGCTGAGGCCTTTCTCTTAATTATTTCGTTCTGTGGGACAAACGATGCCCATGCATCTAGAGTTAAACTAAAGTAATTGTAGGTGGATATTTCTTCTATGGGCCAAACATTGAGTAGGTACTTGCCCTGTTTTGCGATATGCTTCCGGAGCGAAATCACCTTAGTCTTGTTGAGGTTAAATTCCAGGGAGTTACCCATTGTGTACTCTGTAAGCTTGGTAATTCGTCTTTGTAGGCCCAATTGAGTTTTGCTCATCAGGAGTAGGTCGTCCACGCAGAAACTTTTGATGCAGCTCGACTTCCCAGGTTGGGTGCATTGGAGGCCACCATGTCAAGGTCAGTTGAAAGATCAGAGATGTATAAATTAAACAGGAGTGGCGCAAGCACACATCACTGTTTCAGCCCCATTCATGTTGTTATTTCCCTTGGCAGATGCCTTCCATCACCTACCTTGATCGTAATCCATTATTTTGGTAAAAAAACATCCTAATGGCCTTCAATAGCTTCTGTGGTATGCCAGACACTGATTAGCCCACAGCTTTCCACTTGGTCAAAGGCAGCTTGGAAGTCAACAAAACACATGAACAAGGGCGAGCTGTAGTCCCATGATTTTTCCATTAGTAGCCCAACTGTCATTACATTTGTGAGGGTGCCTTGCTTCTTTGTTAACCCTGTTTGATTTAATGGGATTCTTCACGTGCGGATTGCCCAGTCAGAGAGGTTGTTTAATAATGGGGCTGAAAAATATTTTAGTTCCTCATCTAGCAGGGCTATGAAATGGTAGCATTTACATTTGTGAGGGTGACTTGCTTCTTTGTGAACCCTGTTTGATTTAATGGGATTCTTCACGTGCTGATTGCCCAGTCAGAGAGGTTGTTTAATAATGGGGCAGAAAAATATTTTAGTTCCTCACCTAGCAGGGCTATGAAATGGTAGCTGCTTGGGGAGGATGCCTTACCACCTTTGAAGATGGGATGGACTGTAGAGCCTTGCCAATTCTCCAGGATTATCCCTACTTGTAGGATTTTATTGAACATTATTGTTAAATACTTTGACCAAACTGAGGAGCTGCATTTCAGCAGGTTTTGTGGGATGCCGTTGGGCCTGGTGCGCAGTTGGGACGTGAGCCCTCTATCACTCTTATAATAGCTTCAGTTGGATATTCTAATACTTCAGCTTTGTGCGGATTATCGCTCCCCATGGATATTTTAGGTCTCGTCGCTTCTGGGTTTGCCCTGCTCCCTGGAAGTGAGCTTTGAGGTTATCTGCCCAAACGGCCTTGCTGATATTGCCATTGTTAGCCACTTGTGGGCCTTTTTCTAGGTAGTTAATGATCCTCCAGAACCTCCTCAGGTCACTGTCAGTAGAGGCGCATAGGAGCCTTGCCCAAAAGCTCTCATCTCTACTTCTTTTTAAAGCCCATACCTCTCTTTTAAGACTTCTGTGATCCTTCCTCAAAGGTCTGAGTAGCACAGGATTTTGCGGTCTGCGCTTTTTTTGTAGCACGGTTCTATTGATCTTCGACTTTACAAGGAATATATTTTAGGCAAACTGGCACTCCTTGTTCCAAGGATGTTCGTGCCTTTCAGAGAGTGTTTAAGTGGGTTCTTTTCCAGTATTCGCTTTGTGAAGGATGCCCATGCTGTTAAAGGATTTCGGTCATTCTTGAAGGCAACTTTCAGAGATTCTAGAGATGTTTTAACTACTTCTTGGATGTCATCTGAGCCCCATGTTAAAAACTTTACATTTTCTGTGTTTGCTAGCTGAAGCAGATTTTTTGCAGGGCCTAGCCTGTCTGGCTCGGCCCATAGCCATATTTTCTGGGGCTGATGGTTGTTTTTTTATGGTTACCAGTCCTAAAATCAATTACGTTGTTATATATACTAGTGCTCACCATAGTATAGTGTTGGCTGAGGCCCTTGTCTAGGATGGAGGAATCTCGCTCTGAAATCTCCCATTCAGTGTTATCAGCCCTGCATATTTACAAATTCTTGATAATCTCTTGTCTATTTTATCTGGCCGCACCTTATTGGGGCGTACTTGCTCTGGTATAGCCCAGCAAAGGGGCCCTCCGGGGCCACTTCTGGTGTCTGGAAAAGGTTACGGTTGAAATCAGCAGTAATTATTATGTTGGATGCTGCATTCAAACTTTTTAGGTCTAATAGGTAGTCTGACAACTTTTCCACCATGGCTTTCTTATCTCAGGCTTGATGTACATGTTTATGAATATTAGAGAGGAGCTCACGTGCCAGGAACAGCCTTCCAGAAGCAGGGCCAATATCCATAGTTCTTGCAGCTCCAGCATTTTTACTTTTATCAAGGAGTCTGAACTAATATACTGATAATCAACCCTTGGCCCTTCCATATTTACTTGTTTTTTGAACGGGTGTCCAAAATTCCACAAATCCAATAAGGGTAATGCACGTTGGGGCCCATGTCTCCTGAAGAAGTATTATGTCAAAGTTCTTCCAATACTGTGTCAGTTCCATGTCCTCGTTCTTTGCTGCGAGACCCCCACATTCCAGGAACATACTCATTTGCTATGCTCTGACATAGTGTTCATGGGCTCCACTGAGCATCAATCTTCTGGGCTCGCACCCTTGACAGGGCCAGAGGGAGCCAGCTCAAATTTGCCAGTTTGTCCTTTCTAACGACAGTCCTTTGTGTCTCCACTACTGGATCAGCATTTATTTTAATTGTTAGGCCCTGCCTCCCACATGATTTGAGCCCTACCTACTGCATCTCGGAGTATTAAGGAGGCTGGTCTCTTCCCCTTTAACTACTTGTTTTGTTTCAGCAGTACATTTGAGTAGAGTTGTTCCTGGAATAATGTCACTTTAATGTCCCAGCTTCCCAGCTGCTGTTTTCTCAATAGGATTTCTGTGTGTAATCTTGGCTCATTAAACGTGACTAAGGTGGGCTCCTCGACTTGGTTTCTACGGGATGAGAGGAATTTTATTGAGAAGATATCAGATGAGTTCTACCTAGGACAGGCCTGGTAGCTCTTTGATCAACCTTAATATGATTGAACGGTTTGAAATATCATAATACCTGCTCGGGAGATATCCAGGAACCCACAGCAGGCTTGATTTGTACGTATTTGGCACTTCCGGTGCATTGGCAGAGAAGTCCTTATCCACCTGCATCATGGGCCTACTGGTATCCTTGTTCTTTGATCTTTTGGAACCATCTGATAGGGGGCCTCATTCTGGCTTTTCTGTGGTCGTGTATTCTCCTATTTAGACAGAGCAAGGTTTCGAGGTACTTGGGTTGGAATGGTTCCACCCAGCCTCCTACTTCCATATGCTGTACTACCATAAAGATGTTTCTGTGACTATCACATGTTATGTTATGTTCTGAGTTTATAGCGCGCACGGCTACTCATGAGTGTCCCGGCGCGATGCCAAACGGGGTATGTGCAGTGGGCTTCAGGTAAATAGATGTGTTTTCAGTTTCCTCTTGAACACAACTGGGTACTGGATGGTGCGCAGGGCAAGAAGAAGAGTATTTCAAGCCACCGCTGCTTTCACTGCAAATTAACTACCACCTAACCTCTGAAGCAAAAAACGAGGGACCTGAGCATAACATAAGAACACAGGGAGCGTGCAGAAACATAAAAGGAGAGACGCCTCTGCAAATAAAGACGACCACAAACGTGGAGAGCACGGTGGACCAGAGCCAAAAGTTTAAATTTAACTCTATCCACCTTGGGGAGCCAGTGGAAAGAGCGCAGCTGTTGACGAACACTGTCCCTAGCCGACAGGCCCAATAAAAGTCTGGCTGCAATATTTTGAACTTCCTGTAACTTCTTCAGCAGGTAGCCCAGGATACCAGCATAAAGGGCATTGGCATAGTCCAGCCGTGACAAAATCAGCGCACATCCATTCTCCTTGGGGAGGTTGCAATGGGCAAAGATTCAAGGACCATGAGCTTCAAGATTCAAGGACAAAACCACACCCACCCCTACTCCCAGTCTTACCTCCTTTTATAAACCTTGTACTACGCATCCTAGCGGTATTTCATTTGCTGCCTTTTCTATCCCTCTTGGAGGCTGCTGTGAGCGAGGTATGAACTTCGAGCTTGCAAGCCCACCAAAAGTTTTAATAGGGTAATCTCCTCTTAGGCCGTTCAGTTTCTGCTTGACATGCCGTCAGTTGTCTTTTGGCCATCAGTCTTCCACTCTGACTCCTCCGTAGATGGAACCAGCGCAACCTTGGCACTGGGATGTGCCCACTCCTGGTGCTACTTCTTCTGCAACAATCTGGTCCAGGCTACCTACTCCAATAGTTGTGACTTTCGCTCCGTTGCTGGGCTCCCATGTGCTTGTGGTTGTTGGCATCATCTTATCCTCCTTCTTTGCTGTGGTTTTTAACTTTTGTTAAAATTTCATTTAGTAATGATGGTAATTGTGCCAATTTGTTGATAACCTCTCTGCATGTACACATCGTGCAGTTCGTGCCTTTGCTGGCCTGTACCCATGATATTAGATTTGTTAAGATTCTGCAGTTTGTCATCAATACCTGAGACAAACACTGCTAAAGTATTTAGCCGGTCAACCTGTGTATCTATCTTCTCTGCGTGATGTTTAATCACTTTCACTGTTACCTATATTGTGTCCAAAATGTTTCCCCAAAGCTTTGAGTCTGTTGTGTCCCCCGTGCAATCACTTAGCCCAGTCACATTCTTCAATCGATTACCCAGTGGGCTTAGGTGCCCTGGGGCTGGGGAGGCTTGAAAAGGTTTCCCACTTGGGTCGTGCATATACCATGGGGAGTACTTCTTCTCTTTGGTTTCACCAGTTGTACTTTTATTGCGATTGTGGTATTTTCTCAATGGGGGGCCTTTTCAACAGATGAGGCTAAGTAATAATGGGTTAGCAGCCTACGTCGACCTCACGAGAGCGGGACTAGTTATACCTTGGCACGTAGTTTGCATCTCCTGGGACCTCAGGATATGACCGGTTGGCTGTATAGGAGAGCTGTTTTTAATAGTTAACTGAGCCATATCGCTTTTTTTAGCCATGTTGCACAGCAGCCTTTTCTGCTGTGTAATATGTTGTAAAACAAATTAGGAAGGAGGAAGGGAGCACCAGACCAGACTGGGCAGCACCACTGGGTGGGAGGGGAAAGAAGAAATAGTATCTTAATCATAATGCTAGCAGCGGATGGGCACTGATCAAGTGAAATCATCTGTGCTTGGTCCATGCTCCAAAGAAAGGAAAAGAAGTGAAGCTTGGCCTGCGCTGACCTATTAGGAGGCAGCATAGAAGAGTGACACTGAAGCCATCAAATGATAAGCAATGGACGGGTTGCAAACCCTTTTTTGTTAACAATGATGTTTTGCAAGTGAGAGTGCATGCACTGTCGCAGCCTCAACCTAAAAAGATTACATTAGATGGTAAAGTGAGGGGCCCCAAGGAAAGAGTTGTTTGGAGTACCACTCTCCAATTTGTTCTTTGATTATCTTTTTAAAATATTCCTATCAGACATTGTAATATACGTTTTTCCCATTCCTGTTTGTATTTTATTCTACAGGAATATTTTGCACCTCACATATTTCTGATAACTATATATTATATGTTTAATGTTTTTTTAATTAACATTTTGTTCTATTGATGTGGAAGTAAGACTATCACTTTCTTAAATGATAACTAATTGTTGTGAACTGGAAAAATATAAAAATCACAATCGAAGAGTAAAGTCAAGACTTTGATTTGGAGACTCCCAGTCCTTATTTGCTATCCAATAATTGTGCCACAATTCTGATCATTTTCATATAATACTTATTAGCCAAAGAAGAAAGGCACATTTTGAAAAGAGATGATTGATAGTCAAAAACATCAGTCATGGCTAACTGTAGCACACTCAAAAGGCCTAATTACAAGTGGCCTTTTAAATTGCAATAATTAGGCACTCACCTCTTTGCGCAGAGTTCGCAGTTCTAAGTGGTGTGATGTTTATCGCATCCGGCGATTCCGATAAGTTCTCAGTCTTCATTAAATTTCAAGATGCCAAGTCTGCCTGAATTTAACATGGGAGAAAGCCCTGGTTTTTACCATGAGGTAGATTTTGTTGTGATAAGCACCAAAATTGTATGGTTTTCTCCAAAAAGCCATAATAGGAGATAGAAATGATATCTGATACATTTCAGACACCTTGGATTTTGGATGATATCGCAGCCAAAGTGGGCTGCTTGTAATCGGGCCCTTATTGTAAATTATGAACGATGTTTGAATCGCATCAGATGTGAAAAATACAGCATATTTTATATCTGACATTTTGCAGAGTGCCTGCCACTGCTATCTGTCGGTGAATATAAACAATTGTAGCAATCAATTATTACCGTATCGCCCCGTAAAAGTAGTCTTACAATGAAAATTAATTGTCGAAAGTGTGCACAAATTAGATATTTCTTCAACATATACATTTTATTTATTTCAGATCAGAAGCCGGCGTTATGTGGGTAAGTCTTTGTTTAACTCTGTATTTTTTATGCATAATTATTCTGACTCAGTTGTTTCTACAGTGTATTTATGTTCTTTATTGCTGTTTGTTGTTTAAAGGACCTCTTGTTGTTCAAATGATCTTGGCGAAAGACTGAGTTACCTCATAGAATTCCAGCCTAAGAAGCCGGGACAGTACCATGCGGAATTTAACATTAAAGCTTTGTTGAGCAAAGTTCTGAGGTTATGTCTGTTAGGTTGTGTTTCCATATGTGACATTTTATGTGTAGGGGCACTCGAAACCCTTTCTGTTAGGTTGTGTTTGCATATGTGACATTTTATGTGTAGGGGCACTCGAAACCCTGACCTAAACCTCTAGGCACGTTCCGCATAACTTGCAGCTGGCTCCAGATGGATCTTAAGTTATAAAGCATAGCAAATTGCCTTTTCTGTATGGTCACCCCAGATGTTTCATTATTGGCTGGACACTATATTTTTGCTCTGCTAATCAGTTATTAAAACACCTGTGCTCTCCTTCAAACATGATCTAACTGGCATGCTCCCAGTTGGTATATTTAATTTGCCTAGAAGTCCCTAGTGTATGGTGATAAATATACCCAGGGATTGGAAGTTAAATGTCCCTATTGGACTGCAGCACCTATTGTACTTTCCACTGTAGTGGCAGTGCAAACATGGCTGCAGGCCTACCAGTGTAGACTACTGTAACAATGCAAAACATGCTCTGCTACCTGTCGAAATAAACCCTGTTGACAGGTAAAAACCTGCCTTTTAAATATTAGTAAACCTCCCTGGTCTATATGAACCATATGACCCACAATGTAGGGAGTATGGTATTTAAAAAATAATATTACCGTGTTCTGTCATTGACAAGATCCTAAAAGCTGTTTTCGCTGTGGCAGACCTAACTGTCCTTTGAAAATCCGAGTACAGATTAAAAACTCTAATACTGTATCTCTGGAATGGGGCTATCTAAAAGATATCTAAACAGCTATATTTAATAGTTATTAAAAATCCAATTCAGTGGTCACGTTGGATTTTAATAAATATTGAGGAGAAGTAACTTAGAAAGTTTACCTGCCTAAACTGTCAGAAGGCTAATTAACCTAAGTCTCTGCCTGCTCCAAGCCTGTGCTCAGCTTTGAATAGATGTGAAAAATGCCTACTGGGAGCTAGCTATAGGCTGACCTGAATGGGAAGAGATAACTCCTCTGTATTTTACCCTTCCTTCTCATTGTTTCAACACCAAGACCGAAAAAAGGCATCCCTTTAAAGGACGGTTTCCCTCACCCACCAAAGGTGGCATGCTCCATCATTGGGAAACCAACTCGCACCATGAAGCCTAGTCATGCTGCAGGCTTCAATCCACTCACTGAGAGGGAGAACCACAGGGGTGTTTTAGTTGCGAAGAGGGTATTTACTAATTACCTAATGCGAGCTGGAGGGCGCAGTGCAGAAAGTGAAGTGAGTTTAAAACTTGCTACGGGGTTCGGCACTTGTCTTTATTCAGGATACTTTGTGCTAGGATTAAAAACAAAAGCAAAGGAGCACAGTGGGAACCATTAGATCCGCTTGTGTTGCTTGGAGATAAACATGTTTCAGCCCGTGACACCAATTGGGTGATTAGTATATACCCTCTTAGAGCTCTAGACCCAAGGGCTCTTGTGTGTTTGATTAATTGAGTAAGGGGAGTATACCCTCTAAATTTCCTCTAGCCCCCATCTTTGTGTATTTCCTACTTTGAGGGATATGCCAGATGCTTGATCTCCTCCAAATACAACATTAGAAGGTATAATTGGTGGCTGTTTGCATACTGCTGGATCCTAATATCCGTGGTACTCTAGAACACCCAAATGATGCCATTTATGAACTGAATACAATTGTTGATAAAACAGGTACCATGAGAGACCCAGCAACAGCCAAGAACTGGGGCCATAATAGGAAGACAGCTAGTAAACCCTCATGGTCCTTGATGGCTATTAAGTAATGAAGTAACTGCTCCAATTGTCAGTGGCTTATGTTTGTTCAGAGTCAATTTTATTGCCATTAGAGCTGCCATGTGTCAGCCAGCTACTTTACAAAATACTTCCATTTCTGTCACTTAGTGAAGTAAGGTCTATGCTGTGATTTCAATAAGCAGCTCATATCATCATCATCTTTAAAAAAAAAACAACACGTTTTTCTCCCAGTTATCTTCATCGTCGAACCAGCGAACCACATATTGCAATTGGGATGCCATATAATACATATCCACTATGGAACCTCTAGGCCAGCTCCCTCCCATGTTCTTTGCAGTGTTGACAGACCCTTCTTTGCTTTTCCCCCCACAAAAGCGTGCCAATGAGGGTGTCCAGGGGGACCAAACACGATCTCTGTATCACGTAGAAAGAGTGTTGTAAAAGATAGACACCGTGGGAGAATAATCATTTTAACAATTGCTAATAATCCCATAAGCGATGGGGGTAAATCTGCCCAGACACGTACAGAGCCCTGTAGCCCCTCAAGGACCCATCCCATATTGGCTGCATAAAAGATGTCCCCAAAATAAGCCAGGCGGGTTCCCAGATATCTTTCCCCTTCAGTGGTCCAAGCAAGGTCTATATTTGGTCGCACTTCTGGTTGGCCAGCGGCCATCCTACCCAACGGTATCACCCTCGATTTACCCTTGATTTACTGGGGTTAATACGCAGCCTGAGATGTCTCCAAATTGCCCTAGTTTCACCGTAAGAGCAGCGGGATGGATGTTCCTGGCTCAAGCAGATACAATAGCGTATCGTCTGCGTATAACGAAATTACATGGTTGGTGTTACCCAACTGTATTCCCCAATTGTCCATAACTGCCCGTATGCGACTTGCCAATGGTTCCAAGGCAATCTCAAAGAGCAGGGGCGAGAGTGGGCATCCCTGCCTCGTTCCTCGGTGTAATGTTATCTGTCTGGACATCGTCCTGCCCATCCGCACTCAGGCCTTTGGGGCCACATAAAGCAGTTGTGCCCATTGAAGAGTCGAATGCCTGCTCAATATCTAGGGATACTGCCGCACTATACGAATCTGCTAGGCTGGGGGCATGCCACACATGCGCCAGACGTCGTAGATTATAGGTAGTATTCCGTCCAGGGATAAACCCTGCCTTGTCTGTGTGAATTAAAGGTCTCGTATAGGGGAGAAGGCGTTGAGCCATAATCCACTCAGTATCTTGACATCTATGTTCAATAAGGAAATAGGCCTATAAGAGCTCGGCAGAACAGGATCTTTGTCCTTTTTGGGAATCATAGCCACCAGTGCCTTGCTCATTATTAACTGCAAGTAATCTATCTACTAATAGCGGCGCAAAACTCTTATAAAATTCTGTCGGGAGTCCGTCTGATCTCGGACTTTTCGCCGGCTTGGAGAGTTCAGCGCTTCCCGCTCGTCGTTGGTGACAGAGTACAACTGAACCGTGTCTAAATATTCTGTCACATGGCCATTAGCTTCCAGCGCGTCTAGCAGGTAGGTCTGTTTCCTGCTCTCCGGTGGGGTGGGTCTACCCGGTTCCTATAGACGTTTTGTAAATGCGTCACTAGGGTGTCTGCTACGAACCTCTGAGTGAAGTGTAGTGTTCCGTCTGCAGCACATATCGGTAGGGTAGGAGTAACTGGTGTCTCCTGTCGTACCATGTGAGCCAGTAAGGCTCGAGTGTTATCCCCCTCCCTGTATAATCGATGTTGATACATCGTATAGACATATTTCTACAGTCTGCGGAGGTCCGTCATGAGTGCTTCCTTAGCGTCAGTCCACTCTTTCAGTTTCTGGGGATCTTAACTCGGTTCCGTCTGCAATTTTCCAAGTCTAGATTCATGAAGAGCAACATCTCTTTCCAATTGGGTCTGCACTGAATACGTAGTTTTTACACAAACACCTCTGATAACCTTCATCGCGTCCCATTCAGTAGCCCGGCTGGGGGCTGTTTCCCAATTTTCTCGGACGTAATTACTCAATTCTGACCATGGCCAAAAAAGGGGGATCAGTTAACGCCTCACTTTTTAAGCACCATAAAGGTATCTGCGATCGGACCCTACTAGTCCCCATCTCCAGTAATACCGGGGAGTGGTCCGACAGATATCTCGTCTGATATGTTATACCCTCAACCAGGGGACCCAGCTCAGAGGATAAAAAAACAGTAGTCTAATCTACTGGAAATGCGCCCAGCAGGAGTTAAGCAGATGTACTGCAGTAGGCGATGGAGCGCTAATGTCATTCTCGGTTTTGTTTGCATTTTGGAGGGTTCCCTATCCAGCGCACCATCCAGCACTCAGTTAAAGTCCCCAGTGAGCAATATTGGAGCCCCAAGATATGGAGAAGCCGCTTCTAAAAGGTCACTAAAAATGAGGGACTGTCATCGTTCGGGGCATACACATTGACGAAGCAAATTTCAGAGCCATCAAGCCTCCCATGCAAAATAACATACCAGCCATCCACATCAACCACGTGATGTAGATGTTGGAACGGGACTCCTGGTGCTACCCATATGAGGGCACCCCTTGCAAACCCGGAATAAGAGGTGGTATTAATCTGCCCTTGCCACATCTTCTTCAGACATGTTATGGAATCACTCCAGACATGGGTTTCCTGAAGACACGCCACCGACACCCTGTACCTCTTCAGGTAAGCAAATATTTGTCTACGTTTATCTAATGTAGCGATACTGCGTACATTCCAGGTAAGGAATTTAGTCATGGTGGATGCCATACCATTCCACTTTCAACACTCCTCCTGGAAGAATTCCGCCCATCTTGCAAGACAGTACGTGGTGTCCCCAGGTCGTGTAACCTCTGGCAATTTACACACCCCACCCCACCCCATTCCACAGTAGTGAGTGGCATGCCACTGAGGTGGGAGGCCGAACCTCCAACTCCATCGGTAGGTACCAGTCACTTGGGGGGCATGCCACCGTCATAGAAATCATTGCGCAGGAAAAGAAAGTCAGTGCATCAGTGAATTCCCCCTGCGGTACACCTCGAACCCCCATATTAGGTCGGTCTTCCAATCAGATGTGTTCATCACAAAGCGTAACAAATCTCCCAGATAGGGGGCCATTTTAGGCATCCGAGTCCTCATTAGCGTCCCTGTTAGTCCTGGCGACGAAGCCCTCGAGTCTGTTAGAACCTCCAAGGGACGCAGCGTGCCATCCGGGCAGACCGTTATTCTGCTAGGACTGCAATATCCGGTGGTCCCGGAGAGGATTTCTGCAATCGCTGGCTCCTAGACTGATCACTAGGACCGGGCTTGGAGGGAACAAAACATGGTCCAGAGAGCTACTTGCAACCAGCCAGTCGGTCGCTTCTCCTGCTATAAAGAAAAATAGAGCCTTTCCATTGTGCTCTACCCTCAGCTTGGCCGGTTAGAATAGACTATATTTGAGATTTAAGTCACGCAGGCGTCTCCTCACAGCCAAAAAAGAGTATCTCTGTTCTTGAACCCGTTGGGTATAATCAGGATAAATCGCAATTTGATGTCCCTCAAAAAGAAGTTGCCTCTTTGTGCGCACTAGTTGTAGTGTGTAATCCCTATTCCAGAAATTGAAGAAACTGGCTATTATGGCTCTGGGAGGTTCCCCTGGTTTGGGAGGAGGCACCAGCGCCCTATGCGCCCTCTCTATTGTAAAGATCTTCGAAAAAGCCCATGGGGGCTGTGATCTCCATCAGCCACTTCTCAAGGAATAGTTCTGTCGAAGGTCCTTCCGCCTTTTTGGGAAAGTCAATGAGGCGAAGATTATTCCGCCGGGAACGTCCCTGTGCGTCCTCGCCCCGGTCATCCAGATATACCAGTTTTTTTTCTGGAGAGTAATGACAGTGTTCCGTAGACTATGCAGCTCCGTTTGCATCGTGTCCACCGTACGTTCTGTTGTGGTAACCCTATCCGAGATTTTTTACAAGTCGCAGCGGTGTAAATTAACATCGATGGTGACCGCTTCAATTCTGTTTTTCATTTCACTGCTGGTATCGTGGCTAGCTGTAAGTATTTCTGCAATATATGGGGGTCAATCAGCTGTTGACGATGGGTCAGCGGTTTCCGTGGGGTGTGGCATCGCTGAGGCCCCCTGTTCCACATTAAGTGGCTGGGCGTAGTTTGATATTTTGTTGGATTGGGTCGACTTGTTTCCTTTATCCTTTGCCATTATGCGAGCAGGTGCATAGGACGGAGATTAGAATACAGTCTCAGTGCCCTCTTCCACAGCGCTGATTGGTGTTATATTGCAGGGTCGCAAGCACCATCAGCCAAACTTTTTCACACCTCAGTGCCTCCTCTGGCATCACACCGCAGTGCAGCCCATCCAGTGTGAGCAGTCGCACTAATATCCCCTGTTACAGTATGGATAGCAGCAGGCAGTGCCCCAATAGCAACGGAAGTCCTTCACAGAAGCACAAGCCCGGCCACCACCAGCCCTCTGTCTTAGTGTAGGCAATGACAGTCTCGACTCTGCGTCTCACCCATTCACAATACCACCAAGCCTCAGCATAGTAATGAGTCAGATGGGGTGAATTCAAATGTAAAGCCTGCAGGCCGAGGGTCATTGATAGTAATCTGTAGCTCCTTAGGCAGGGCCCATCCGGGAAATCGCCCCGGGTCCAGTCTGCAGTACAGGGGCCTCCCACGCAGCGCGGGTGTTCAGTTATCAGACCTCAGATCTCTGGGCACACTGCAAGTTCAATCCGTGCGGCTCCAGCACATGCCACGACGGACCATGGAGCGCCGCAGAGCCCGCATCATTGCAATATGGCCCGAAATCAACCTCGCAGGGCAGCAGACGCAGCGAGACGGTTCTTTCCCCTCAACAGGATACCTTAATTCACGCCACATAGGCTGGGCTTCAGGCACAGATTGCCCCGAGTTCACTCACCGGCCAGCACGCGACTCCCTTCAGTAGTTGAGCAAGCGAAGGCAGCGACACTATTCCGGACCTCCGGCGCGGCAATCCCAGCAGGATACCTCGCTCAGCAGTCTCCAGACGCTAGATCCGGCCACCCACGCTGTAGCGGGAAGGCCGGGAAGATAGCCGACGGCTCCGGCAGTCCACTGGTCTAGTCTGCGTTTTGCCGTCAGACTGGGTCCTCGGCCAAAAAAAGCAGGTGTCTCGTAGTCCTACACAAGGATGGTGAGCGGGTGCTCTGATGACGGGAACTCTTCACAGGCAAGTCTACTCCGCTATCTTACTTGGCCACGCCCCTCATCATCATCACCTTGTGACACAAGAATAATAAATGAAATTCTACAAATTATTTAGATGCTCATCCTGATCCAGCTCAAATATAGTATGATCATGCTCTTGAGGACTTAAATAACCATCATCTACATACATTGAAATTACAAGTTCATATGCATACAGCTTGACCACTGTACTGACCTATTACCCCTCTGAGATGTTTCTCAGAACATGTTCTGACCCAGTCAGACAACACACCTGCAGCTGTCCTTGTGACAGACGTATCCTAATCTCAGTTTGAGGATGGCGTAAAGCAAGCTCCCATCTGCTGTGTAAAAGTTGAATCGGCTCAGAGGGGAATAATTCTACCCTGTGTTGTTTACTTGTGTAATATAATTAACTAGTATGTTAGGGCTCAGAGTGGTTCTTAACGTTTTGACTTTTGTGGATCCCCACTTAATCGTTCCTGGAAGCTGGGAACCACCACAGATGTATAACAGGAAGCCGTGGACTCTGGTCTAAGCAGTTTCAATGAGTGAACCTCAAAGCAATGCGCAAATGTAAAAACAAGCATTCATCACACAAGTTATTAAATAATGTATTTATTTAATTCACAAACAAATATAAATGGAAAGTCTGGAACTTTTTTAATTTCTATGAGACTAGCCATTGTCCATACTATATTCTGTTTGATGTACGTGCACAGCTCTCACTAATCAATCTGAGGCAACCAACTTAATTTTTAGTCTCCATTGTCAAATTTCTTCTCACCTACGGAACGTTTTCAAATTTGACATTTTACTTCTTTATATATACTTCATTAATCTCTTACTATTTCATTTCTAAACTGTTGCGGATGCCTGAGAAGGCGTTGCAGACTCCCAGGGGTCTGCAAACCACAACTTAAGAACTACCGCTCTAATCTGTACAGTGAATTTAATCCGGGGCGGCTGGTGACATTTGAAAGTGGTGGCGCGCAAAGTGATTTGCATACTGCACCGTAGCGAGCGAGCGCAGCGAGCGAGCCCGAATCCCAGAAGGGGGGTTTGGGGGTGTAACCACCCCAAGAAAATTTTGAAAAAAAAGAAGAAAAATCGTGCATTTTCAAGCAAATTTGAGAAAGCAGGAAGATTAATAAAGCAATTGTGAAAGTGCAGTTATTACATTAATAGATGGCATAACATAGGTAGCTGCTTATTCAGTATAACCACAGAGCTTCATACATTCCGTCCTATTACGCTCAGGTGCTGAATTCAGACTATAAGGCTTTCATGAAAATCTCAGCTCTAAGAGTAGTAGAAGTTGCACAGCAGTTGGGAAACAGCCTTCAGAAAGCATTGGGAACCACTCCTTACCTTTACCATTAGAACGCATGTGACTATCACACATGTCTTTCCACACAGATGATAGTGTTAAGGTAAAACAAAATGTACTTAATATGCCATTTGATCAATAAAATCTGTGTAGTCTCCAAATAGAACAAACACTACAAAACTTTTAAAAACGGAGATAACAATGCATTTCTGAGTACCTCAATCAGTATTTTTTTTATTCAACAAACAAGTAGCAGCATTCACTTTTTGTAAATGAAATCAGCACGTCTCTTTCACTGTAGCAAACTTGTCATGTTGAAGTCCGGTATTTTTTGGACTAGCTTGCTCTCTACAGAGAGCATCGCCAAAGCATTGAGTCTTTCCTCTAGCATGGTGTTCCTGAGGAGTGTCTTAATGCGCTTTAAGGCTGAAAAACATCGTTCAGCTTCGGCTGTTGTCATTGGAGTCGTAATCACAATTTTTAGTAAAGTCACTGTCTCTGTAAGTGAGTTTTCCATATGCAGTTTATGTATTAAACTCAGCAAAGTCAAGGCGCTTGTGGCCTTCCGGCATCGTCAGCCAGAAGTAAATATTTGCGCTGTAAATATATGTTTTCCGGCATCACGCAAAACTTCATCTATCTGAATGGAGTATTATCCGGGAAGAAACAATCTGCATGCCTTGCATGTTCACATGTGAAAACATTCTCGACGTTCACAGCTCTGCATCGCAAAGCAGTTCTGCTGAGCCATAAAGGGCACCCAGTTTAAACCTTAAAAAACAGGGCAGTTCTCAGCCCTTTGCTCGTGTGCTCAAAGGCAGATCCACATATTGTCGGAAATCTCTTTAGATAACCTTGAAAGGGACATCTCTGCTCATTACCACCGTTTCAGAAGCTTCTAACTAGACCAGACGTCTCAACTGCCAATTAAAGGCTCCAAGGAGTCCCACTGAGGGCAAAGGTTTCATGATATTGAGTGATTGATAAAGGCTCCAGGAGTGACTACCCCAAGGGCCCCCTAGGGCCTGATGTATTCCTTCTGGCATTAGTTATTATTATTTAGTGTTATATTGGTTAGGATGATTCAATTAGCTTTGCCACTTGCTATGAGGAGAAACGTAATAGGGTGGATATGTAAGCCTGAGGCCTTATGGATTCATTTTATATGAGACTCTAAATGTGCACCAATAAAAAAAGCACCAAGACTGACTGCAACAAGAGATACACTGGTCCTATTCATGTAAATCTTCTACATCTGTAGTAGGGACTTCATATGTGTGGGGTCTCAAAATCGAATGCACTATTTTTATTTTAAACATTTTTGCAGTTTTATTTGTGCAAGCCACACTCCAAAGGAAGCACAGCTTCAAGGCAGATTGGATCATTTCTACAAAGATCATTTAATAATTGTTATAAGTTGGATGCCACAGACGAACAACATGCAAGTATGATTTTCTATTTAGATGTTTATATGTGAGCCATATTTCATCCACCCATTCAAGATCTTTTTTTATTGAGTAGAAACAATAAAGTAATTTATTACATCGTAAGTGATAGAAAGCGAGTTTTCCTAATATTTTGATACTACAAAACAAAAAACAAAAAATAGGCTTAACAATGAAACGATACAAGAATAGGTACGTAATAGGTAATAGATACGTAGTAGGCCTCATGGCAGATGAAGGGTAAAAGGTCGTTTTAAGGACAGCGCATGGTTTTAGGGCTCAGGGTGGAGGGGCTGGGGTCAGAATAGTTTTTGGTGGGGGGCAGGGTTTTAGGCCTCGGGCAGGGGGCGAGGTAGAAGGATAGGATTTTAGGGATTATGCCGGGAGGGGGGAGTCAGGGTAGTGGTAATCTTTAGCATGTATGGGGCAACACAGACAATGTACGGTGTGAAGAAATAAACAACAATGATGTGGTTACAGGTGTCAGCCGTCAGCGTCTGTATTTTGTTATGGCGGGTGGAGGACGGGATAACACGGACAGGGGAGGGAGGGGGGAGAGTGGATTAGTGGGAGGGGGTAACTTGAACAACAAAGGGAGAGATGGTGGGAAGGTCATCATGGACAACAGAGGACTGGTGGGACAAGCAACAAGCACAAAAAACGGTTGGAGGGCAGGAGGGGGCAAGCAAAAACATTAAGTGGATTGACTAGCTCTTCAGTGTTTCTGGGGATAGGACAACCAGATATGGGTCAACATAGTGACACAACAACTCAGCAAAAAACATAATGTTATGCTGCAAAATTTCCACATATGGTGCCGCAAAATTAGCCACTCCATGCTGCGGTATCCTCAGGGGTTTTAATTATGGATAAATTGGGTGTGGGCCTGGGGACAGAAATGTGATGCCATGGAGGAGCAGTGTGAAAGAGCAGTGTGAAGGGGGTAACTAGGATCCAAGTCCAATGTTGTAGAGGAGAATACAAAGTTTATTTCATCAGCGCACCCGGCATACTGCGTCACAAGAGATCAGCCCGCAACTGTCCCACAGTCCCAGAGGGACCCGTCGTCTCCAATATTTCATGTTCTGCAGATGATGGCCTGTAGAATAGACTCCGATACTAATTATTTGTTGTTTTTAATAAGGAATCAATGAGGACACCCAGTAAGGTAGCGTCTGTTGGTCATACTGAGCTGTGTTGAGCTTTGCCTTGCCTTACATTTATTTACGTTGGCAAAGAGGATGGGATGATTGAACCAGAAGGATCTATTGGATCCATCAATTGTCTACCAACTAGTTGTTGCTGAACAATACATATTTTACCAACATCCGTGTACTTTGTGTTGTTTCAGACATGAAGTAGGATGTGAACACTCGCTATGTTTGAGAGTATGAAAGACCCCTAGGTGGTACAGGTAAAATGTAATCACTTCCATGATGGCAAGGCATTGCAATTTACGATTCTTCTTTTAATCACTTTAACATTTTCAGATTACAGGTACAGGCAGGCAGCACTTTATTAAAATTTGAGCCCTCCTCCCAACCATCAACCACAAAGCTAGACCCTCCAGTAGTAACATAGAAACATTCACCCAAAAAAAGTTCCAGATCTCAGCCTCCTTTCCGCACCGAGCTCTCCCTCAATCACCACCCACGTTATCAGCAGGGATACATTAGTAATATCTCTTGCAACCTCCATCAACTGACTCCAGAACTTCTGTGTATACTAGCACTCCCACCACATATGGAAGTTTGTACCTCTTGCTCCACAACCCCTCCAATGCACATCAGCAGCATTTACCATGGCTTTTAATTGGACTGGTGCTGAGTACCAACCTAGCATTATTTTAAAGACATTTGTCCTATGTTGGAGGCAGAGTGAGGAGTGTGCGGCTTGTCTTCATGGGAGAATGCAATCTTCCTCAGTCCGTTCTAGGCCAAAGTCATCAGCCCATTTTTGCATGTATGAACGTTGTAGCGTTGGGGTTGGATTGTCTAGCTCTCTGTATACACAGGATAACACTTTGGTAGTGTTCCCCTCCATGAACATATCTTCAATTTTGGTGGTGTTACGTGTCCCTAGTGTGTGGACGTGTGGCTGTCACCCCTACAGTAATCCGATGCAAGTCCTTAGAGCCTAGCAAAAAGTCATTGGCACACTGATCGCGGGTCTTAAATAACATGGTTGCCCTAGGCATAATCCCTCTTGGAGAACACCGCAGCCCCTATTTCAGCATGCTCTTATCGAGGATATGGCAAGCATCTCCACCCCACAACTGTTGACTTCTGACAGTTCACCTGGAATCCAGCTGCAAGGTGAAAAACGCCCCAGTTCTTCTAAGAGTGACTATTGTAAGCTCTCAGGATTTGTCAAAAAAACATAGAACGTGATCTTCAAAAAGCATCAGTTTCTGCAGTCCTTGGTTAGTTGGGACGCTTGTAATCAGCATTTTGGCCATTATTCTGTGTTATAGGGGTTCCTTCATGAGGGAAAGGATTGGGGTCGAAAGGAGGCAGCCCTGCTGGGTTAGAGTCAGAGAAGCGAAAATGTATTCAGAGCTTCGTCGAGCATTCGGCATAATTAGCCAATGTAAACGTTTTCATCCCAGGTTCCATAGTTGTCTTGCCAAGAGTCTTCATCAAAAATGATCAGTCAGCATGGTCGAAGGCCTTCTCTGCATTAAGGGAGAGAAAAAATACTGTTCCAGTAACCTGCACTTAATCAACATAGTTGAGGACCAATCTGATGTTTTATTTTTATTTTTTCCCCGGAGTTTTATATAGCGCGAACATGACCCAAAGGTATTGGGTAGCAGAGCGCTTTACATGATGTTGGAAATGGGATCCCCGGCTGGCCAGGGCTTTCGCCAAAGTCAGTCAGAGACCACCACTCCCAAGTCAGGGCAAGGGAGTTACACGCCAAGATAACCCGTACTCACCCTCTAGGTAACGTGGCGCGAGCAGCAAGGCTAAACTTGGAGGCGATGTAAGTTAAGTATTTGCGCATGCACCCCAGCAACACCCAGGCCCACCACAAAGTAAACTCCACACAAGGTTATATAAAAATAGCCTTTGTATTACACCAAAACACATTAGATAAAACACACACTTTACAATGTGCCAGAGGCACGGGCAGAATTTACAAGGGATTATTTACAAGACAGGGCCACCTGGACCACTGTCAGGAATCAGAAGTAGCACTTTCAGAAATAGCACTTAGTACATAGAATATAGCACAAAATAGCACACAACCAGTAATCACTGGTAACCAGGACCTCACTAGCACCACCTGTACTAGGGAGAAAACAACCACCTACACATCACAATACCTGTGGGGGTGGAAGCACATAACACATGATGCAATGCATAACATTCATTCAGAGGTGTAAGGGAGGAAAACACATGATGCATCACAATACATTCAGAGGTGCAGAAAAAGTACAGTTGCGCCAAACTCACGTAAGTCACCACCTGTGACTGTCCCTAGGCCAACTGGCCTCTCTGGGGCTAGGACGCCCTGTGTCCAAAGTCAGGGGGGCCTAAACGTAGCAGTTGCCCACAAAGTGCTGGGCAACTGGTGCAACAATGTTTGAGCCTGCCAGGGCTCAAGAACAACAGTGGGGCCAATGGGGGAGCCTCACAGGCTCTGCAGAAACAAAATGTCCCCCTGAGCCTCTCTGGGCTCTTCAACACAACTTTGGCGCCTGGAGCCTCTCTCCGGGCCCTAAGAAATGAATGTGGCCCTCCAGAGCCTCACTGGGCTCTAAACAAATGGACTGCCCCTGAGCCTCTCTGGGCTCTTTGCAACAGATGTGGGCCAGGAGCCTCTTGGGCTCCACACAAACCAAAGGGGCAGCTCGAGCCTCTCGGGGCTCTGTAACAACTGGTGCCCCCTGAGCCTCTCAGGGCTCATAGAACAATTGTGCCATCTTTGAGCCTCTCAGGGCTCGCAAGAAAATGCAGCCGGACAGTGGAGTCCTTCACGGGGGACTCTATCTCCCACTGGTCCCAGGAACTGCCGGCAACGTCGGGGCCCCACTCGGGACTCGAACAAGGAAATGCCCCCGGGGCCCCACTCACCGGCTTCCTCCGGACGGGCGGGGCTCTCCTCTTCACACGGGAGCCTCGCTCCCTGCAGCACTTCTCCCCGCTCTCTCCTGGGCTCTCCCTCGCTTTGGGAGCCTGGGGGGACACGGAAAGACGCCGGCTTCTGGCTTCACTCTGTCCTGCCCCCGGCCTGCCTGACTTCCGGGTCGCGGCTGCGGGGGCGGGACTTCCGTCGGCGAGCTCCCTGATTGGCCGGCCGGCCAACCACTTCCGGGTCGTCGCGGGCAGCGCGGCGGCCCGTTTTCGGCACTTCCAGGCGGGGGGTGAGTTTACCGGGCTCCCTCGAGTTAAATTCTAGGAACAGCGGCAAATCACCGGGGCAATGCCGGGTGGGCACCGGCTTTCTTAAATAAACACTCCAATCGAGGTGGGCACTCGATCTGGCCAGCACGAGCAGGGTGGGCACCTGCACAGCAATTGGCGCGCTCCCAAGCGCTAGGCAGATAATCACAGCGCTCCAAGCGCTATAATTCAAAATAAAGCGCTCTCAGCGCTGGGGTGAAGGCACAGCGCTCCCAAGCGCTACAAGCCAAATAAAGCGCTCCCAGGTGCCCTCAGCAAGCAGGGCAGATTCCCAGCAGTCCTTGGGCAGGCAGGGGGGGACAAGGCTGGGCCCAGAGCCAGCACACTGGGTCTCCAGGCAGGGAGACACCCCAAGTGGCGGTCCTCTGGCCCAGCAGCAGCAACAACAGCCCCCTCAGGATCCTGGAAGAGAACAACTTCTGTGGGGACACAGCCCCATTTTTATACAGTGCATTCCTTTGTTCAAGCGTGCAGAGTGGGGGCGGAACCAGTCGCAGCTGGTTCTTGAGTACTCTGTTTACCTCAACCACCCTCTCTATTCACTGGCAGGGCTTGGGTCATTAGACACACCACAGGGGGGCGGAGCCAGCATTGTGTGGGGAAAACCCAGCCCATCCAGGACACAGGTACACTCCTCCCACACATCACTCATGCTAATCTCCCACTCACCACCGGGCAGACCCATCCAGACTTCCTGGAGCCTGGCATGCCACCCAGCTCCAGCCAATCACACGCCAGCACCCTCACAGCACACGTACAGCCATGTCTAGAAATGGCGCTTCGCTACTAGACACATACATGCTGCATACACCATCTCGCAGCATCCACTCTCACGAGTTCACACATACCAGACTCAAGCCTGTACACCCCACGCATCAGGAACTACCAGGGACACATACATTCCCCATGCATTCCTATGGGCGGGCAGGCCTAGCTCAGCACATGCACTCAGAGTGCGCACGCACTTTCCACTGGGACACAGTGAAAGTGCGCAGAATCCCAAAATCACCATCTCCAGGTCACCCTTTCAAGCAAAAAGTCTAGGGGTGAACCTGCCCTAAGGGCCAAAGTCCAACACATGAGAACTAGTTACATTACATGAGGACACATTCATTATTTTTAGGCTCAAGGAAATTAAGTGATTTGCCCAGAATCACAGGATTTTGAGCGTCGTTGCCGAGATGCGAACCCGGTTCCCCAGATTTGAGGTCAACCGCCCTAGCTGTTAGGCTGCATCCTCTTCCCTAATGTTAATACCGGTTTCTCTGTTCCTAACAAAGCCCACCTGGCACCAGTCAACGGGCCAGTATTTTCATAAAAATCTTTACATCACTCAATTTACGATTATTTGTGGTACCCAGGTAAACCACCTCTTTTAGTGTAGCCACACAATGCTCCAATTTTGGCATTTTGGGAACTGAGCCAAAGCGACTGAAGAGATGGTCATTTGGGGAAACTGAGACTACAAAACTTTGGTTTCCTGCTTCCCCAATTCACTACTGAGTGCTGCACCTATTAATGGTGCCCTTAAAGGACACAAGTACATACTCCAATATCAGACTAGACGTGCGGAAGTCTTTTATAACGTCCTCCTGCCCAACCTTTAAGCAATTAGTTATTATGTGTTGAGGACTTCAGCTACCCTCTCTTTGTAATGAATGAATGTTTGATTTTATTTTTATGTGAAAGCAGGCTGCACTTTAATGGAGACTGGCTACTCAGGAATAAGGGCATTTTTTCTTGACGTTGCCTTTTTGCTATGACTAATCTTTTTAAGAAGCTTCAATTATCTTTGAGCACACACCTAGCAGACAATTATAGTTTGGTGCTGTACTGAGCTTACGGACCTTGCATATTGCTGGTTTTAATTGTATTGTTTCTCTTGTAAGCCTTTGTAAACAAAATAATTGCTGTGGTGAAAAAAAATCACATTTCCTCAAGCGTGTCTTTCTTGTCAACATCGTGTAATGGACTAAACATTGATCCCCAGATGGTACCCATTCTTATGTGGTCACCAGTATATTCCTGTTCGAGGCATGTGGGCTGCTAAATTCATATCTTAGCATTAGATCGCCGCCTAGTGTTGAGTCCGGATGATCGCACATTGTTGTCCTGGAAGAGTCTTCGAAGTATCCTGAGATAGGTGGCTCCTCCCCTGGACTACAGTGCGCATGGGCATCGGCTCCATCCCCAGATTGTTTTTTTCCGCCATTGGGTTCGGATGCGGTCTCGACCTCTCTCTGTCGGAACCGAGAAAAACTAACTTTTTAAGGCCAAAAGGCCTTGTTTTCATAGCGTCGGTATTGTTTGCGCACGGTCTCGAGTTCTTCCGTCTCTTGGAGTCGGATTCAGCGGAGTTTTTTCACTCTTCGGACATCGAGGCTTTCTCATCGCGACACGACTGCAACTTTCCAACATGGAGCGGAGTCCGTTTAAGTTCTGTCCGCTCTGTGGGTCCAAATACCCACATATAGATTTGCACCCCGTCTGTAACAAATGCCTTTCACCAGACCATGACGACGGAAAGTGCAAGGCCTGCGCACAATTCAGGTCTAAGAAGACTCTCAAGCTTCGGCGCGCGGTGCGCCTGGAGGCCAGACAAGAGGCCCCGGATCCAGAAAACATTTTCGGCGACCAAGAAGAGGAGGACCAGAGTCATCATCTCCAAATCTCCCCGCCCGAGACGGAGGTCGAGGCGGATTCAGTAGACGACGACGGAGTCGTGGGTCAAGGCCTTGAATACGTCGACGAGGTAGGGGACGTCGAAGAGATTTATGGGGCCGCGGAAGATAGCTCAGGGGACGAGCTATGCCCCGAAGGTTACGAAGATCACGATCGGGTCACGGGATCGCCTGTTGGCCTTACCCAAGACCCCGTACCGCAAGCCACGGCCCCGCCTTCAGGCCCGGCCACGGACACACTTGCTGCGCTGCCCGTTTCGAAAACGAAACCGAAACCTACGGTATCGACAACACCTAAAATGGCCGACCCGAAAACGAAACCGAAACTTATGGACTCGAGCGTCCCTAAAATGGCGGCCGTACCAATGAAAGCTACCGCACCGGCTACTTCATCGACTCCGTCGGCCTCCGGTCCACAGAAGTCAAAGAAATCGGTCGATTCCACAGGGTCGAAATCGGCGCCAGAGGAGGGATCCTCTAAGAAGGGTGGTCGGCACGGGTCAACCGCTGCGACACCGTCCAAGCACGCCAAAGCCAGCGGCACGGCTCCGGTTCCGACTGGGACTTCGTTAGTCGGACGCGTGGTGGACACGGAGGCGACACAAGCACACGGATCGAAGGCTGGCACATCTGCGCATCGGTCCAAGGACTCTGGGTCGGCGGCGGCAGCATCTTCGTCCAAGACTCAGAAGGGCCAACAAGACGTCGGATCCGAGGGGAAAGTCAAGCCATCCTCGTCGGCGCAAAAGGCCACTGCAAGTGAAGCGTCCCTCATCGCCTCTTCACTACAGAGAATCAGGGAGAAGGCCTCTGCTGCGTCGGCTCCGATGCCATCGCCACAGACACAGAGGGACACTCCGGCAAAGCCTGCGGGTAAACTTCTTTTCCTTCTGCCGCCAAAAGAGGCGCCGAAGGCCTTTTCAACGAAATCGACGCCAAAGAAGTCGGATTCTTCAACGGCAGGGGCACTTTCAAGTCGGGTGCTCGACTCAGAAGAGGATTCTGAGCGTTTTATCGACGCCGACACAGGCAAATTGACCCTTTACAAGAGGAGGATCACTTCAGAGCCAGTGGACTCCTATGTCATCCCCCTGAAGAAGAAAAGGCTTCCTCAAGACGCTTCAAGCCTCATAGAACCTATCCAGCCTCCTCCAAGGAGGAGCCCTACACCCTCACCAGATCACTCTGAGGGTGAGGGATATGATGAGGATGACCAATACACCTTCCCCATCAATGAACCAGATGCACAGCCAGATTCATATGATGACATTGGTGACCAAGGCACCCAAAGTGTGGGGCAAGACCCTCAGCCTTTCAGTGCACGTGCATCCCCAACAGAGGACTCTGCAGGTTTTCATGCACTCATTGAGAGGGCAGCTGCTAATCATGATGTGGACATGCATGCTGACCCAGTTGAAGAAGACTTTCTATTTGACACTTTTTCAGTCTCTGAAAGATCAGTGAAGACGCTGCCTATGCTCAAAGGGGTCCTCAAGCATGCTGCGGACATCTTTAAAGAGCCTACCAGAGCGAGAGTGGTCAATCCACGTATCGAAAAAAAGTACAGACCAGCACCTGCAGACCCTGCATACATTCGGGGACAGTTGCCACTGGACTCTCTTGTGGTCGCAAATGCCAGGAAACGGGCCAACTCCCAGACGACGGGTGAAGCTCCTCCCCCGGACAAAGAGTCCAAGGTGCTAGAGGCAGGAGGCAAAAGAGTAGCTGCACAAGCTGCCAATTTTTGGCGTATTGCAAATACACAAGCACTCTTAGCACGTTACGATAGGGCGCATTACGACACCCTAGAACAGATTATACAACACCTGCCTCCGCAGTTTCAAGAGGGCACCAAACTGCTTATAGAGGAGGGAAAACTGATCTCCAACGCAGCCATCAAGTGTGCACTTGACGCCGCAGACACAGCAGCTAGGGCTATCAACACTAGCGTCATGCTAAGACGACAAGCTTGGCTCCGCATATCAGGGTTTAAACCAGATATCCAGACAACCATACTTAATCAGCCAGTCAATCCTGATAGACTGTTTGGTCCAGATGTTGACACCACCCTAGAAAAAATTAAAAAAGACACCGAAACTGCTAAGTCAATGGGGGCCCTACAGTCACAACAGTTTCGTGGCAATAATTTTCGCCGCTCAGGTGCGCGTGGAGTCACCAGAGGACAGATGGGTCAACAATCGCAATTCTCTAGAGGTGGAGCACAATCCTCGTACACCAAACAGAACAAGGGGGGTTACCGAGGAAACAGCACCAGAGGACGCGGCAGAGGGAACAACAACTCCCGCTCCTCTACCCCAAGCAAACAGTGACTCTCTGTCACTACCCCCCGACCACTTGACACCTGTCGGGGGGAGACTGCAGCAGTTCCTGCCCGTCTGGAGAAACATCACCACAGACAGGTGGGTGCGACAACTAGTCCAGTACGGTTATTGTCTAGAGCTGAAATCCACTCCACCCAACATTCCACCAAGGCAAAGGCCTATGTCCGCAGAGCACTTGCACTTATTGCAGCAGGAAGTAGTGGCGATGCTGCAAAAAGGCGCAATCGAGCTCGTGCCAGTGGGACAGGAAGGCACAGGGGTATATTCCCTGTACTTCCTTATTCCAAAGAAGGACGGATCTCTCAGACCCATTCTAGATCTACGTCTCCTCAACCTGTATATACTGTCAGAACATTTCCATATGCTTACACTGCAACAGATTCTTCCCTTGTTAAACCAAGGGGACTTCTTAGCAACCTTAGATCTCAAGGATGCTTATTTCCACATTCCACTACACCCGTCCCACAGGAAATACCTCAGGTTCACTATCCAAGGCAAGCATTACCAGTTCAAGGTCCTACCCTTCGGAGTCACCACAGCCCCAAGGGTGTTTACCAAGTGTCTGGCGACAGTAGCAGCGCACCTCAGGAGGCAGAACATCCATGTCTACCCCTACCTGGACGACTGGCTCGTTCAAGCCAAGTCGGAACAACAGTGCGCCGCGGACATGTCGACTACCATTCACCTCCTTCACAATCTAGGTTTCTCGTTGAACTACCCAAAGTCGCATCTTCAGCCGGCACATGTCCGGCAGTTTCTAGGTGCGACGATCAATACCCTGACGGCCATGGCTCAACCAAACCAAGTCAGGATAGACAGCATGCAGTCTCTAATCCAGAAATTCAGACCACAACACTCGCTTCCAGCGAGAGTGTTCATGCAGTTGATAGGCATGATGGCCTCCTGCATCTTCATAGTCCCTCACGCACGGTTACATATGCGCCCGCTCCAGGAGTGCTTAGCAAATCAGTGGACACAGGCTCAAGGACAATTAACAGACCTAGTGTTGGTTACCAGTCGGGCATACGACTCTCTGCATTGGTGGACTCCACACAACCTTTGCAAGGGCCGACTGTTCCAGGAGCCAGTGCCACAGATTATCCTGACAACGGACGCATCTCTCCAGGGATGGGGAGCTCATCTGCTCACTTACACAGTGCAGGGACTATGGACGACGCAGCAACAGAAGATGCACATCAACTATCTGGAACTGATGGCAATCTTCATGGCGCTCAAGTCCTTCATTGTACATCTGTGCAACAAGGTAGTGTTAGTCCGGACGGACAACATGACCGCGATGTACTACATTCAAAAGCAGGGGGGCACCCACTCGCCACAGCTGTCTCATTTGGCTCAGGGCATGTGGCGGTGGGCCATTCAGAGGAACATCTTCCTCATGGCAGAACACCTCCCGGGCAAGGACAATCAGATGGCGGATCTGCTCAGCAGATACAGCCATCAAATGCACGAGTGGGAGTTACACCCATCTGTACTCCACCCGTACTTCCAGCAGTGGGGTCATCCGGAGATAGACCTGTTTGCCACAAAAGAAAACGCAAAATGCCAACACTTTGCCGCCAGGTTTCCTCACCCACAGTCGCAGGGGAATGCGATATGGATGAACTGGTCAGGCAAATTTGCGTACGCTTTTCCGCCAGCCCCTCTGATACCGCTGGTGGCAAGAAAGCTAAGGCAGCACGCAATGACTCTCATCCTGGTTGCTCCAACGTGGGCGCGCCAAGCGTGGTACACCACGTTCCTCGAACTCTCAGTGGTGCCGCATTAGAGACTGCGCCTCACGCCCAGACTTTTGACGCAGAATCATGGAGAAATTCAGCATCCAGATCCGCAACAGCTCAACCTGGCGATCTGGCTCCTGAAGTCCTAGAGTTTGGATACCTTAACCTGCCTCCAGAATGCATGAACATCATCAAGGAGGCAAGGAGGCCAACTACCAGAGCATGCTATGCTGCAAAATGGAAGCGCTTTGTCATTTATTGTACAGCCAATGACATCAACCCGCTAGATGCATCTATCCCTAACATCATTTGCTATCTGTTGCATCTTTACAAGTGCAATCTAGCGTACACTTCCATTTGGATACATCTATCCGCCATAGCAGCTTATCTTCAGAACAGGCAGCATCTCTCTGTCTTCAGGGTGCCTGCCATTAAAGCTTTCCTTGAAGGTCTGAAACGAGTCATTCCCCCAAGAACACCACCAGCTCCGGTGTGGAACCTCAATGTGGTCCTCACCAGACTGATGGGACCACCATTTGAGCCACTGCACTCGTGTGAACTCCAGTTCCTAACGTGGAAAGTAGCTTTCCTGATAGCTATTACGTCACTGAGGCGTGTTAGTGAGCTACAAGCGCTCACAATCCAAGAGCCTTTCATTCAAATTCATCCAAATAGGGTAGTGCTACGCACTAACCCCAAATTCCTTCCGAAGGTGGTGTCACAGTTTCATCTCAACCAAACTATTGACTTGCCGGCATTCTTCCAAAACCCACAAACGGTGGCGGAAAGAATGCTCCATACCTTAGATGTACGGAGGGCGTTGATGTACTACATAGACAGGACACAACCCTTTAGGAAAACAAAACAACTTTTTGTTGCCTTCGCACCACAACACAAAGGCAACCCTATTTCCAAAGCAGGAATAGCCAGGTGGATTGTTAAGTGCATCCAAATCTGTTATCAAAAGGCCAAGCGCACTTTAACGATACCCCCAAGGGCGCACTCCACACGCAAATTGGGGGCATCCATGGCTTTCCTAGGGAACATTCCTTTAGAGGACATTTGCAGAGCAGCCACGTGGGTTACACCACATACCTTTACAAAACACTACTGTGTTGATGTGCATTCCAAGCAGCAAGCTGCTGTAGGGCAGGCTGTTCTCAAGACACTTTTTCAGGTTTCTGCAGCTGGCACGGGCAACCGCCGCTGATGGAGGGACTGCTATGTATTCTATGCTAAGATATGAATTTAGCAGCCCACATGCCTCGAACTGAATATGCTACTTACCAGTATGCATCTGTTCTTGGCATGTAGGGCTGCTAACATTCATATCGCCCACCCTCCTCCCCGGTGCCTGTCGCAGCTGCAGATGTACTATTGTATTCAGTCATTAGCATGGACATCCTTTACACTTTTCACTCCATCTTCTGCCACAATGGCGAAAAACAATCTGGGGATGGAGCCGATGCCCATGCGCACTGTAGTCCAGGGGAGGAGCCACCTATCTCAGGATACTTCGAAGACTCTTCCAGGACAACAATGTGCGATCATCCGGACCCAACACTAGGCGGCGATCTAATGCTAAGATATGAATGTTAGCAGCCCTACATGCCAAGAACAGATGCATACTGGTAAGTAGCATATTCAATATTGGACCTTGTTTTTTGAAGCGTTAAAAATGTTTTAGGGCTTTCTCGTAAGTAAGGTGCCCTCAGTCAGTCAATCAGGGTTGGTAAAGTGCAGCTACTCACTCGTGAGGGTCTCAAGGCGCTGGGGTGGGGGGGGGACAGATCCGTTGAGTGCTGGGGTCATCCGAAGAGCCAGGTCTTGAGGTCCATCCTGAACCTGTGCAGTGTAGGGGCATGCAGGAGGTGTAGGAGGAGGTCGTTCCAGGCCTTGGCTGCAAAGTAGGAGAAGTACGTGGGACGGTGGCCAGAGAGGTCGGCTGATCTGAGGTGTCTCTTGGGTGCGTGGAAGGAGAGGCGGTTGTTCAGGTATGTTGGTCCAGTGTTATGAAGGGCCTTGGATGCGTGGGTGAGGGTTTTGAAGGTTATTCTTCTTTTGACTGGAAGCCAGTGGAGATTGCGGAGGTGTTGGGCCGAGGATCAGTCTGGCCGTGGCGTTTTGGACGGTCTGGAGTCTGCAAAGGAGTTTCTTGTTGATTCCGGCGTAGAGCGCACTGCCGTAGTCCACTCCCATCACCTTCAGTCAGCTAGGACCGGTAGCCAGGGTTCACATACACAAGAGAAGTTTCAGAATGCAAGAGGCTTACAGATCCTGGAACAGCACTGAGTTCCGTGATCCCCTTAACAAAATGTATTTTTTTTTATTTTAACCTAAGTAGGGAGTCCTTTTTCTGTCCAATCCCCCCCACTCTCCACCCCACCCCTAACTAAGTCCGACATTTCGGGACTGCCCCCTCTTGGCTTCTTCAATTATTTTATTCAGGATGTGAGGCCCATGCCTTGTATCCTGTAATTTGCAGCTTCGGCTGGCTATTCTATATTGTATCCAGCAAGTCATAAGGTTTGTGGACGGAAATAGGCCACTGGTAAAAAAAAAATGTAATGAGTCAATATATGGTTCACTAACCTGTGTTTACGGACCATCCTTGGACTAACAGTATAGCCATCTATAACTTTATAACTCTTTCAAGCCCACCATGTAATATTTTTTAAGCCAACTTTTTCAAAAACTGCTAAACGAATTTACGCCAAACCAGGTAAAGGCAGTTTCTTGAATGAAGTTTTACTTTTGTTAAAAGTTTGATTTAATTCTGTTCTGAATTTGTTTTCTGTACCAGAGAGAAAATGGAAAAAGTATGGGTATTAAAATGGGGGAGGTCACATTTTAGACATGTCCTTGTTTTTGGGGGAACATAAAAGTCAATGTTATTTTATGGAGTGGGGTAGACCGGGTGCTTGGCACCTTTCCTGATTGACTGCGAAGTGTCCGGTAAGGCCTGTTGTTTGACCAAGCCAGCATATTTAGCTTCTGACTTAGATTTTCGGAGCTCAGTCTTTTTTTTTTTTTAATAGTCTTGGGGCTTGTTCTGGACCTCTAAGTCCTAACTTTTATGAATATTGAATAACTTCTTTCTGTCATGTCTTTTGGTATCAGACTTTCATGAACAGTTCCTTGGGTACCTAGTTAAAGGTTGCAGTAATCAAAATCCTTTCCATCCCCTGTCTTCTCACTACAGCCAAAGATGTTGTTTCTGCTGGCCCTGCTGTTTTTTCTTTCTTCCGATTAGCAATGTATATTTTAGTCATGTGACCTTTCCTTCTTCACAGCCTGATGGTGAGTTGATTAACTGCAGTAGGCTTTTATGGATAAGTTGGAGAACCTTTTTGGTGACTAAGTTCAAGTGTATTTAAATCAATTATTTACTTAAAACCCTTGTAATAAAGTTAAATAAGCAATAAAAAACATACATATCCATCAAAGAATATAAGAGCTTGCACAGATACTTGCAGTGACGTGGAGCGAGTTTAAGCTTCAATAAATCTTTATCATCAGCTGATGTGCTAACAGATCGAGGGATGCAAAGTGGATTTTACCACCCTTAACCACAGTAAAACATTGAGTGGCAAAAAGATCCATAGTTCCCATTGTGGGGAAGAGCTGGGATGCGCATCATTTTGAGAGGATTTGACATCTTGCAACAAAATTTATGAGAGGTTATGAACAGGTTTAAAAGAGTATGAAAACGCTTGGGGTCGGCTAAAAGCAAGCACGATTGCTATAAAAGCTGTAGGCGTGTTAAAAAGTTCTTATAGAACCCACAGCATCGGCTAAACAAGCAGTCCATTAAAGTGCTAGCTGGGCATATCCGAACCTGTTTGACTGCCTTTTCCTGCTGTGAGCAAAACAATGGTGCTGTCGGGCCATTAGCCACTAGTGAAATAAGGTTTATCATTTTGTCCCCCCTGAGAGTTAGTCGGTGCATCATGGCAGAGTTGTATTGAGAGCAGCTTTACTAATCAGAGATTCACAGGAGAGCTGAATTCAGTCACGGCAAGTCATCTTCCAAGGAGTTAAGAAGTCCTTCTTGCAGGCACCGTCTGTTCTACAGCACTATTTCAACTTCACAGAAAAAAGCCACACTTTATATGTGTAACACACTAGTGATTGGTACATTTCTCTTGATACCTAAAGGAAAACTCTTATGCTACCTTAACTGATTTTCTTCAGCACCTCCTGTACTATAAAATCAATCCCATGATGCACCGTTTCTTAGTTTGCGAAATGGTGGCAGAGAGTCTAAACCAGTATTCCCTCCTTGGGCTCCCTAGGTTTACACCCACGTTTTCTCATACTCAGCTTGAACAGCTCTCTCCTGATTAAAGTCATCCCCCGTGTGTGCCAAACCCCCAGCCATGGCATCCACAACATGTCCCATCATTGAGAGTGCAGGGGGAGAAGCCCAGGACACCATTCAGCACCATTCCTGGATATCAATGGGTGATGGCTACATTCCTTTGCTCCTGCCTGGGCAGATCAACTTTTCTCTGCTCTTGCCCGTGCAGAGACAGAATTATGTTCCCCGCACAGGAGAGTGCAGATATATCCCCCAAGGCGCTGCTCTTATCAGGCCCCGGGATATGGGTCCCCGGGGATAATATACGGTTTGGGAAGGGGGGCACAAGTCCCTTCCTCTAAATTGTAAAGTCAGCCTCAGAGGATAGGGTCCCTGAAGCCTATATGCCGCTTGGAGGAGGAGCTAACATACCCCCTTCACCTATTTGACAATAAGGGCCGTAGGGGGTGGGGTCTGAGCAGCCTCTATAAGGCTCTGGCCCACCAAGTCCTAAAATGGCTTTCACCACATCTTTGTTGACTTTGTTGCAACCAATCACGTTATCTTGAGACCTGTTGGATCCTCCATATTGTGAAGTATACAAATATTTTGAAATTTCATTTCTTAAAAACAGATTTACACCAAATCACGAAAAGCACACTCATGCCGCAAAGTAACTATAACTAGCCCCCCTCGCCAAGGACATCAAAGATTTCATTTCAGATGTTGCAGTAAGGTTATCAATGCTGTTGTAGTACATTTCATAAGTGATGTGATATGTGGGGTAATTAGCTATGCATGTCGAGGTTGTGAATTAATAGTTACTTTGGGGTACGAATTCTAGTTAATTGAGATAATTATAACTGGTGAATTTCAGTGTTTTAAAAAAATATTAAACATTGTTTTGACTGAAAGTTTTACCTAACTAAAACGCCACTTTAACCTTTGTTTTTGTTCGTGAATTTCCAGGCATTTTTTAATGTAAACTAATATTTTATTACCATACATAAAGTCAACCCCTCGCAGGCAAGCTGTCGGGTTGTCAGCAGCAACAGGTAAGGTGTACGCCACCAACCTGTCATTAACAGTCAGCAGGAACGATGCCAGGAAGAGTAGCCTCCCTCTTACCCTAAACACTACTTCTGTAGTAGGGGATCTCTGTGTATAGTCATAATCTAGTGAATAGTCCCGCCCATGTGCGTGGACGCCGGAGCAATCAAAAATAATCTCTTACAGTGTCAAAAAATGCAGAAATGCATAGACACT
Organism: Lissotriton helveticus; assembly: GCF_964261635.1. Lineage (NCBI taxonomy): Eukaryota > Metazoa > Chordata > Amphibia > Caudata > Salamandridae > Lissotriton > Lissotriton helveticus. The sequence continues at coordinate 223,955,672 of NC_136070.1, read as the reverse complement.
TAAGAGAGAATTTAAAGACAGATAATGCAGCCAAAAAAAGGCTACACTGTCCAGTACTTCAACTAGAAATTCCACCACAAAATCCACAAAACAGCAAAGCCTGTACAGATTTCCCTTGCTTAACAGCAAAATCCCTCAGGAATGATAGAGAGAAGAACCTGGACAGACAAGCCCCATAGGCTGCCATTATGTGGCTTAAATAGGATACTGTGCCTTTAAGGAACCTTCCAGAACCTTCTCCCAGTATCCCAGAATGCATAGCAGGTCCAACTTAGTTTCAGTTCTTTTTTCCGGCTCCTGCAAGCAGGACCCTGGAGCATTGAGCTCTCCCTTTTCAAGGGTTTTGTTGGTGTTTTTTCACTAAATTCGATTTTTTTGTACTTTTAAAGTACTTTGGTGACTTTCTTCTTGGGTTCTGCACTCTTTTGTTGTCCATAATGCCAGCATTATTTGACAAATGCCCGGAGTGCTCCAGGAAGAAGGCCAAATCAGACCCCCATGAGGTCTGTATTCTCTGCCTTCCCTCTTCCCACATCCCTGAGGATTGTGTGATCTGTGGAGGCTTCTCTGGCAGGACCCTGAAGGACAGGCGGAAGATCAGACTTCAGGGACTTGAAGAAAGAAGATTGAAGGCTCGAGGTGGGTCTGGAGGGGCTTCTACTGCCCATGCTGTGGCCTCTGGGGGGCTCCCCAGGGGCAGGAAGTCCAGCTCACGCCCAAGCTCTCCGTCTGGGTCAGTTGCGATGACCACGACGTCGAGAGGAAGGTCCACGGCCAGTTCCCGGTCTCCCCAGGGCTCTGGGTTGAGAAAACGTCGTCCGTCGACGTCGAGGGACGTTTACAGGCCGCCGTCGAAGCCGGTGTCGATCTCCTCGTCGTCGGCGTCGAGTGGTCGACATCGGAGGACCCGGCGTCGGCGCTCGCCGTCGAGGCGACACCGCCGTTCGCCGTCGAAGTCATCGTCGTCGAGGGGATCCTCGTCGTCGAGGTCGCCGTCGAGACGGGAGAAGTCTCCGGCGCCGAAGACGTCGACGTCAAGACATTCAAAGAGATCGACGTCGAGGCGTTCCAAGAGGTCGACGTCGAGACGTACGAAGAGGTCGAGGTCGCCGTCGAGGCACCATCGCCCGTCGTCGAGATTTCGTGGTTCGTCCATCTGGTCGGGGTCGACGTCGAGACGTAGACACCGGTCGACGTCGAGGAGTGTGGAACGGTCGACGCCGAAAGGCCGCTCGACGTCGAAGGACCCACGGTCGTCGTCTGAGCACCGATCGTCGGCGTCAGGAGGTCGTAAGGCCAGGCCCAGGACTGTGGGGGGCTCCCCACAGTCCGGACGGGATGATGGTTCGCCGGGAACGGCATATTCCGAGGTATATACCCCGAAGAAGCCTTCTGCACCTCCTCCTCTGCCTCCTTTACCCAGGGGTCCACCTCCGAGGGCCCCGACCCCTCCTCCTCCGTTGCCTCCTTTGCCGGCTCCGCAGGCCCCGGTTCCGGTTACTCCCCCTCCCCCGGTTCCACCGAGAGCGGTGTCGATGCCCAAGTTTCCGACTCCGCCGAAGAAGACTCCTAAGTCGAAGCCTCCGAAGCCTAAGGCTTCCGAACCGGGGAGGCCGACGGAACGTCCCAGGCCCAAGAGATCGAGGTCTCGCTCGGGTAGAAGAGACAGATCTAGGAGTGGACGCGGATCTTCCTCGAGATCCAGGCATCGCCATAGGAGGCGTAGGTCCAGGTCACGTTCTGCCTCTGGGACCGGTTCTTACTCGCCTACGCTGTCTGATTCGCCGGAGACTAGGGTGTCTCCGATAGACGATATTGGCACATTCCAGGAGGTCCTCCTGCGAGGGGCGGCGAAGTTGGGGATCAAGGTTGAAGCGCCTGCGCCTTCTACTTCTGTGATCTTTGAGACATTACATAAGAAACACATGTCTCGCCCCCTACTGCCTTTGGTGCCAGGACTCCTCGAGCCGGCTGAACAGCTCTTCCTAACACCGGCAGTGGTGAAGTCCGTGCCTTCCAGGCTCCTCAAGAAATACAGAGCTCCAGACTCGGACCCAGCTTTCTTGAGAAAGGACCCGGTACCGGATTCGGTAATTGTGACGGCGGCTCGAAAGCTTCATGCCACCTCCCCTGCATCCACTGTGCCTCCGGATAAGGAGAGCCGCTGGATTGACTCTGCGGGACGGAAAGCGTGTGGTACGTCCTCCTCCTCGATGAAGGCCGCCAGTGACTCGGCGTTGTTGGGACGATACGACCGCGCACTGTGGGACTCTATGGAGCAGTTTGCGGACCTTGTTCCTCGAGACCGCAGAGAGGACTTCATGGAGATCGTCCAGGAGGGGATGCTGGTCTCTAACCAGGCCATCAGGGCCGCGGCAGATATCTCCTTGCTGTCTGCGCATGGATACTGCCACGGGATTAATCAGAGGCGCCATGCTTGGCTCAGATTGACGTCACTTAAACCAGAAGCGCAACAACGTGTGGCGAATCTTCCGTTTTCTGGAGACACCCTCTTCGGAAAACACGCTGATGACGAGATGGCCAGGATGAAGGCCGAGGCGGAGACCCTGACGGCGGTGGGCTTGGAGAAGCCCAAGGAAAAGAAACCCTACCGCCAGTTCCAACGGCGGTTCGGGTCACAGGGTCGTGGAAGGGGACAGTCTTCTGGGCAGCATCAGCAGCAGCAACAACAGCAGCAGTACAGAAGACCCTTCCAGGAGCGTCAGAGGGGTAGAGGGACTCAGCAGTCCTCTGCCGCGACCAAGGGCCCGGCCGGGTCTCGACCCTAAGCTGTTACTTCCCCCTCGTCCGTTACCCGCTCCGGTGGGGGGAAGCGTTCAATTTTTTCTGGCAGAGTGGAGAAAAATTACTCGGGACAAGTGGGTGCTGAATATTGTTTGCAATGGATACAGTCTTCGGTTCATCAGCCCGCCTCCATCGATCCCTCCGGTCAGCTCGCAGTACCAACTGCGCGAGCTCCAGGCGGAGGCAGACATCCTGCTAAGGAAAAGGGCGATAGAAGACGTACCTCCGTCTCAAAGAGGAAGAGGTCTTTACTCTCAGTTCTTTCTTGTCCGCAAGAAGGACAAGAACGAGTTCAGGCCTATTCTGGACTTGCGACAGGCAAACAAGTGGATTCGCAGAGAAAAGTTTCGCATGCTGTCGTTGCATCAGATCTACCCTCAGCTGCAACGAGGAGATTGGATGTGTGCCATAGATCTACAGGATGCATACTTCCATGTGCCTATTGCATGCAAACACAGGAAGTTTCTGCGCTTTCAAGTCGGCACCAATCACTATCAGTACACGGTGCTTCCCTTTGGGCTGAAGTCTGCACCCAGGACATTTTCGAAATGCATGGCAGTGGTAGCGGCACACCTGAGGAAGAACAAGGTGTTTGTCTACCCGTACCTGGACGATTGGTTGATCAAGGCCTCCTCCTTCTCGGAAACTCAAGCACACTTCCGGAAGACGTGCGTTCTCTTGAACAAGCTGGGGTTGCACATCAACATGTCCAAGTCTGTCCCGACTCCGGTCCAGTGCATCCAGTACTTGGGAGCCTCCAACACGCTATCAGCAAGCGTGTCTCCTTCGGAGGAGCGACGTTTATCACTCCTTCGGAAGGCTCAGGCTCTCATGTCTACTCATCCACGACAGTGAGGACGGTGTCTTCTCTGCTGGGATCGATGGCCTCGTGTATCTTCCTGACGCCACATGCGCGGCTGCACATGAGACTGCTGCAGGAGTGCTTGGAGGATCAATGGGACCAGAGGAGAGGATCTTGGGACGACAAGATAAGACTGTCTCTACATGCTCTTCAGTCTCTGAAGTGGTGGTGCTCGAAGGAGAATCTTCTCAGAGGGGTTCCCTTCCACAAGGACATTCCCACACAGACTATCGTGACGGATGCTTCTCTCCAGGGCTGGGGAACGCACTCCGAAAACCTGCAGATTCAAGGGACGTGATCCCAGACGGAGGCCACGTACCACATCAATTTCCTGGAACTCAGGGCTGTGCACTTGGCGCTGAAGGCTTTTCACCCGTCCTTTCAGACCAACTCTCTGCTTGTTCAGACAGACAACACGACAACAATGTATTACCTCAACAAGCAGGGGGGCTCGAGATCGCGCACTCTGTCGCAGGAGGCGCAGGCGATCTGGCACTGGCTTCTGGCTCGAGGACTGTCGATAACGGCCACCCACCTGCCAGGTGTGCAGAATGTTCAGGCAGACGAACTGAGCAGACTCATTCAGGAAAACCACAAATGGGTCATAAGCGACCAAGTTCTGGGGGAAGTCTTCGCAAGGTGGGGGACTCCAGACGTAGATCTGTTCGCCACCGCCGAAAACAGAAAATGCCGAGGCTTCGCCTCCAGGTACTACCAGCCGGGGACGCTGGGGAACGCGTTATGGATCAACTGGTCGAACAGCTTTCTGTACGCTTTTCCGCCAATTCCCCTGATTCCGGCGGTTCTCATCAAGCTGTCCCAATCCAGGGCGAGAATGATTCTGATTGCCCCGGAATGGCCCAGACAGTGGTGGTTCACGGACCTGCTTCACCGGTCTCTCCTTCCTCACATGAAGCTGCCGTGCAGGCCGGACCTTCTCACGAAGTTCGGGGGGCGGATGGTGCACCCCAACCTCTCGTCTTTGAGTTTGGCGGCATGGCTCCTGAAATAGTGCAATATGGCCATCTGAATCTCCCAGAGGATTGTATGGACATACTGAAGGAGGCTAAACGCCCTTCCACTAGGACTTCTTATGCTTACAAGTGGAAGAGGTTTTGCATCTGGTGCAAGTCTAAGAACTTTAACCCTACGACATGCAAGGAAGATGTCATCCTTCCATATCTACTACATCTGGCGCAGTCGGGCCTTAATGTCCATTCCATTAAGGTTCATCTGGCTGCTTTGACTGCCTACAGGAAAGGCCCTTCACAGACTTCCTTCTTCCAGATCCCTGTGATCAAAGATTTTTTGGAAGGATTGAAGAAAGTATTCCCTCCTGTCAGGCTTCCTTCGCCTTCGTGGGACTTGAATGTGGTGCTGTCCAGATTGATGAAGGAGCCTTTTGAACCTATTCATAAGGCTTCGTTGCAGCACCTGTCCTGGAAGGCGGCGTTCCTCGTGGCCATTACATCGGCCCGCAGGGTGAGTGAAATTCAGGCGTTGTGTTGCCAGGAACCTTATACTGTATTTCATGCTGCTAAGGTTGTTATGCGTACTCACCCTAAGTTTCTTCCCAAGGTTGTTTCTGATTTTCATATCAATCAGACTATCACTTTGCCTACGTTCTTTCAGAATCCGTCATCTCCAGCGGAAAGGTCTTTACATTCCCTGGATGTGAGGAGGGTGCTGAAGTTTTATCTTGATAAGACTAAAGATATTCGTAGGTCAGATCAATTGTTCATTAATTATGGCTCGGTCAGGACAGGTCTTGCTACCTCTAAACAGTCCATCTCGAGGTGGATTGTGTCCTGCATACAATTGTGTTACTGCAAAGCTAATAAGACCTTAGGGGGTAAACCTAAGGCTCATTCCACCAGAGGCAAAGCTGCCACGACAGCTATGCTTCGTAATGTTCCCTTTGCAGAGATCTGCAAGGCGGCCACTTGGAAGTCGGTCCATACCTTTGCTAAGCATTACTGCCTGGACACTGATGCCAGGGCAGACGCTCAGGTTGGGCAGGCTTCGCTGCGGAATTTGTTCGCACAATAGTGGCGTAATTTCATACTCTCCACCGCCGCTTGATGTGGGGATGGGCTTGCCATTCTATTCACTAGATTATGACTATACACAGAGATCCCCTACTACAGAAGGAGTAGTTTCTGTCCTGTAACTCCAGTTCTGCAGTAGGGGTATCTCTGTTATAGTCATAAGCGCCCTCCCGCCTCCCCGGTGGAGATTTGTTCAGGTGCATAATGCTACAGGTCTGGCGTTTTTTACGCCTTCAAAAAGAACTGAAACTAAGTTGGACCTGCTATGCATTCTGGGATACTGGGAGAAGGTTCTGGAAGGTTCCTTAAAGGCACAGTATCCTATTTAAGCCACATAATGGCAGCCTATGGGGCTTGTCTGTCCAGGTTCTTCTCTCTATCATTCCTGAGGGATTTTGCTGTTAAGCAAGGGAAATCTGTACAGGCTTTGCTGTTTTGTGGATTTTGTGGTGGAATTTCTAGTTGAAGTACTGGACAGTGTAGCCTTTTTTTTGGCTGCATTATCTGTCTTTAAATTCTCTCTTAAGTGTCTATGCATTTCTGCATTTTTTGACACTGTAAGAGATTATTTTTGATTGCTCCGGGGTCCACGCACATGGGCGGGACTATTCACTAGATTATGACTATAACAGAGATACCCCTACTACAGAACTGGAGTTACAGGACAGAAACTACTCCTTCTACCACATTGCTAAAATGACAAAGCGGAAAAAAGGAGCACCCAAGGGAAAAGGGAAGGGGACAAAATAATAAAGAAGTCCTGTTGCTTCACAGGTCTGGTCTAAGGCGCTTGCCTTCATCTGGTAACACTGTGTGTATGAAAAAAGCGAGAAGACAGTAAGTAACACAGTATGCATTCACCCAGGTCACCGCAATAGAAATACAGGACTGTCACACTCACATCAAATAGCAGACTCCCAAGACTTCAATAACAGCAATAGACACTTAGAGAATCCACTGTTCTCCGGCCAATGAAAGCAAGTCATTGTGGATAAGTGCACCATAAGAAAAACAGTATCAGCAGACTGCTCTTTAATAGTGTTAAGCTCAAAGTTTCCTTAATAGTTCCTTAGTACGCTACTGGGCACAAATAATATGGCAGAAAAAAACCAAACATCCTTTGAGTGTACTGCAGAAAGGAAAAAAAAACGGAACAGAAGTCTCAAACGGAATTAAAGAAATATCATTTCATGCCTCTTACTTCCAGGAGCTCCTCGGAACACCTCTTAAATACAGCAGAGGCAGGAAAACGGGTAAAGCAAAACTCGGCACAAACAGCAAATACGTAAACCCCTCAAGGCGAGCCAATCCGCATCGCTGCAGGATCCGGAAACCATTCCGAGAGGAGAGCTCAAGCCAGGAGCAGTCTTCCACTCTCGGAATGGCGAAAGAATACCTGTCACTTGAAGGAAATCCAAGTTAGCACCGGCGACGACTTTCTGCCACGGCAAGGAAACTCCGCGTCACAGGGGAATAGCGAAGCGGAATCTTCAGCGAGAAACGCCCTCCGCACTAGGCTACAGAGAAAGTTGTCAAGCACCGTTCACTTCCTGAGGCGGTGCTTTATCGTAGGCGTCCCGGATGGGTCACCTGATTCCGTTACCGCGCCCCTAAGCCTTCTGGGAGTAGTAGTCCCATGGAGGTACCTGGGTGAAATCAATGGCTTATTCAAAGAAGAGAAGGGTGTTGTGTGTTTTATACCTGATCTACCCCTTCTATCTAGCGGCATGCTGGTTATCGCGACACAAGCAACCCCATGCCTGCTAGCAAGCCCAGCAGTCAACCCTCGCTGTGCACAGTGTTTGGCAGTGCGCTGCATGGGGTTGGATGCAGGGCATGGCCTGCAGTCAGGCCCTGCATCCAACCCATTGTGAGCTGCAACCACATATCTGAAAGAAACAGGTTAGTATAAGATTCCTTACCTCAGAATATCCCCAGGCGTCAGTTTGGATCCGGAAACATTTGCGTAGCAGTACCCCTGCGCGTCTCTAGGCGTCGTCTGCGGCTCCGCGTCCGTCGTCGGCGCCGGGATGACATCGCCGGAGTACTTAGACGCTGCCCTCGCGCGCTGTCAGTTCTTCTTTTTTCCGCGCCAGCAAGCGCCGATCTGGAAAAAGTGGTACCCTTTAGTCATTTTTTGACTAAACTTTTTCGATCCTTTTTGATCTGTTGCCGACTGCAACCGACTGATGTCAGTTACCGACCCCCTTCGCCGGTGCCTGTATTGCTTAGGGGCCGACCACGATGACAAGTCGTGCCCCGACTGCCGGGCCTTGACATCGAAAGCTAGGTGGGAGCGGTCCCTTAAGCGCCTCGAGCTCCGTCAGTCGGCCCCGCGCCGCTCGAGGTCCCGGTCCAGGAGGAGGTCGAGGGACCGGTTGCGGGGCCGGAGTCATCACAGCTTTGCGAGTCGACACCACTCGTCGGGCTGCAAGTCCTCAGATAAGCGGCACAAGAAGTCGAAGAAGCGACACCGCTCTTCTGACTCCCCCTGACGCTCGCGCAACGCGGGTTCGGGTGACTCCGCCGGAGCCGCAGGCGTCGCGGCCTGCTCCATACCCGCCAGTCCCTGGGCAGAACGTGACGCCGGAGGAGATCAATGCCTTCCTCATGGCCATGAGGTCGCTCACTCCTCCGTCTGGTTCCGCGGTGCCTTTGGGCCCCGCGGTCCCGACAGGGAGCCCAAGCGGGCCGGGTGCTTCGGCCCCGGCGCCGTCTGTGACTTTGGTCCCGACGCCGCTAGGCCCTGCCGGATCCGGGTCGCCGCTGGTCGACCTAACGACCCCTCCGCTGGCGTCCGCTCCTAGGGTGTTGCCCCGACGTCGTCCCCGATTTTCCCGCTACAGGTCCCCCTGTAAATAGGAACGTGGCCAGACGCCACCGCCCGGCCCTGGGTGACTCTTGTTTCCTGTCCACCCACCCCACCCCGAGAGCTTGGTTATCCAGGCCTCCAATTCCCAAACTGCATTCCCGACAGCTCCCCCTGATCTGGAATCTAAAAGGTATGAACAGTACGGAAAAAAGATGTTCTCCTCACTTAGTTTGGGGTTGCGGTCGGTCAACACCGCTTGCCTTTTGGGCCGTTATACCCACTCTCTGTGGGACACGGTCACGGACGTGCTGCCACAATGCCCGGAGGAAGCCCAGGTTAAACTCGCCCAAGCCCTTGCGGAGGGGCGCGATGCTGCACGGTATTCTATTCGATGTGGGCTGGATACCACGGACTCGCTAGGCAGGGCGATTGCAACGACGGTGGCGGCTCGCCGCCACACCTGACTGAGGTCCGCCAATGTTTCGGCTGATGTCCAGAACACCCTTATGGACATGCCGTTTGATTGCCGTCGCCTCTTTGGCGACAAGGTAGACAGTGCGCTTGAGCGCTTTAAGGACTCCAGGGCTACGGCCAAGTCCTTGGGCCTGTCGGCCCCGCGCAGCAAACTGCTGCCTTTCGCTCCTTTTGTGGCCAAGGAAGGGGCGCCCCCACACGTCCTGCCATCCACGGGCCGCAGACTAACATCCAGCGCGGTGGCGGATGTGGTAACCGCCGTGGCGGTGCCAGGGGACTACGGCGAGGCCAGTCCACATCCACTCCCGCAGCATCCGCCTCCAAGCCCTCCTAGTCCGAGCTTTCAGGCCCATTTAACGCCAGTGGGGGGCAGGGTTCGCCATCACCTCCTCGACTGGCGCGACATCACATCGGACAGGTGGGTGCTGCAAATTGTCCGAAGGGGCTACTCCCTCCACTTCAAGACGACCCCTCCAGCCATGCCACCGCAATACCACCGCGTGTCGGGGGATCACTTGCAACTTCTGCAAGAGGAAGTTACGGCCCTCTTGGCCAAGGGGGCCATCAAGCGCGTTCCTGGGCCAGAAGTAGGGTGTGGTTGTTACTCTCACTACTTTCTGGTACCCAAGAAGGGCAAAGGGGGCCTAGGTCCTATCTTGGACCTGCGGAACGTCAACGGCTTCCTCCGGAAGGGGAAATTCAAGATGCTGACTCTGGCTCAGGTCTTAGCTGCCCTGGACCCGGGAGACTGGATGGTAGTGTTGGACTTGCAGGACGCTTATTTTCACATCCCTGTCCTGCCGGCCCACCGGCGCTACCTGCGGTTCACGGTAGGCCATGAGCACTTTCAGTTTACCGTGCTCCCCTTCGGCCTTACCAGCGCCCCTCGTGTGTTCATGAAAGTGATGGCGGTGGTCGCAGCTCATCTGCGCAGATTAGGGGTGTCAGTCTTCCCCTATATTGACGACTGGTTGTTTAAGCCGGGCTAGCCCCAGACAGTCTTCAGCCACCTCCAGACTACGGCCGACCTCCTACACCTGCTGGGGTTCTCCATCAATGTGCCAAAGTCACACCTTTGCCCCTCTCAGAAGCTCCTCTTCATCAGAGCGGTTCTAGACTCGGCGCAGTTTCGGGTTTATCCTCCCGAACAGCGGGTTTGGGATATTCAGGCTCTGATTCCGATCTTTCAGCCTTTATCCCGAGTCTCGGTCAGGTTGACGCTGTGGCTTCTGGGGCTGATGGCCTCCTGCATCCTTCTGGTGCATCACGCCAGGTGGCGGATGCGGGCTCTGCAGTGGGACCTAAAGTTTCAGTGGGCCCAGCATCAGGGCAACTTGTCCGACCATGACTTGATCTCGGAGGGCACTGCAAGACAGTTGCAATGGTGGTTCACGGACCGCGATTGGGTCAGCTGCAGATCCCTCTCCCTTCCCCAACCGGAGCATGTAGTTGTGACAGACGCGTTCCTCCTGGGCTGGGGGGGCCACATGGAAGAGGCGGAAATCAGAGGCCTCTGGTCTCCGGCGGAGTCCCGGCTCCACATCAACCTTCTGGAGCTGCGGGCGATCCGGCTTGCACTGAAGGCATTCCTCCCCTCTGTCCGGGGGAGTGTGGTGCAGGTGTTCACGGACAACACCAACGCCATGTGGTACTCCAACTAACAGGGCGGGGTGGGGTCGTGGACCCTATGCCAGGAGGCTCTGTGTCTCTGGCAATGGCTGGAACATCAGGGCGTGACCCTGGTGGTTCAACATCTGGCAGGTTCCCTGAATGCCCGGGCGGACGAACTCCGCCGTCGGTGCATGATGGTTCACTAATGGCGTCTGAACTCGGACGTGGCGCAAGGTCTCTTTCAGCAGAGGGGAGAGCCTTGGTTAGATCTATTCGCCACACAAGAGAACGCGCAATGTCATCAGTTCTGTGCGTTGGAATTTCCAAGGCGGCACTCGCTCGGAGACGTTTTTCGTCGCGAATGGAGCTGCGGTCTGTTGTACGCCTTTCCGCCTATACCACTTCTGCCCAGAGTGCTGAAGAAGATCAGGCGCGCCCGGGCCCAAGTCATCCTTGTGGCTCCGGACTGGGCACGAAGATACTGGTATCCCGAGCTACTCAGCATGTCAGTCGATCCCCCGATTCGTCTGCCTCTTCAGGAGGACCTTCTGTCGCAGCAGCAGGGGACGGTCCTCCACCCGAACCTGTCCAGCCTCCACCTCCATGCGTGGAGATTGAGCGGCAGCAGTTGAGGCCATTTAACTTGCCTCCTGAAGTCTGCGATGTGATTCAGGCAGCCAGGCGTCCCTCCACAAAATCTGTATACCTCTGCAAGTGGAACAAAATTGTGGCATGGTGCACAGCAAAGGCTGTGGATCTCCTCTCTGCCCCCCTTTCTGAGGTTCTCCTCTTTCTTCTTTCTCTTGCCCAGCAGGGCTCTGCTCTGGGCACTCTTAAGGGCTACCTCTCTGTGCCATTTCTGCCTTCTTAAGGCCCCCTGATCAGCCCTCTCTTTTCAAGTCCCCAGTTGTAAATAGGTTCTTGAAGGGCATCACTCATAGGTCTCCCCCTGTTCTTTTCATGATGCCTCAGTGGGACTTGAATCTTGTTCTGACTTATTTGATGTGCGCTCCCCTTTGAGCCACTTCATAACTGTCCTCTTCATCTTCTCACTCTTAAGACTGCATTCCTGGTTGCCATCACCTCTGCCAGGAGAGTGAGTGAGCTCCAGGCTCTTTCTTCTAAACCTCCTTTCCTTTCTGTCCATCTGGACAAAGTTGTCTTACGGACACGTCCCTCTTTCCTGCCCAAGGCCGTCACAGCCTTCCACATCGGGCAGTCCATCATCTTGCCCACCTTCTTTCCGCCTCCGCATCCCTCGAAAGAGGAAGAGAGGCTCCACCTTCTGGACCCAAAACGTGCGCTCATACTATCTGGATCGCAGACGCCAGTTCCGGGTGGGTGACCAACTCTTTGTTGGTTACGTGTGCTCTAAGAAGGGACGGTACACAAACTGACCATTTCTCGATGGGTCGTTTTGTGCATCAAGGCTTTTTATTCACTGGCTAAAAAGGAGCCTCCTGTGGGCTGCGTGCCCATTCCACTCGGGCCACGGTGGCTACTACTGCCCTGGGTCGGGGAGTCCCCTCGCAGGACATCTGTCAGGCAGCTACATGCACACGTTCGCAAGACACTACTGCCTGGACAGCCAAGTCCGGAGAGATGGCTTTTTCGGCCGTTCCGTTCTCCAGGACTTTCTGGTGTGATTATTGGTTTGCAGGCCCACCTCCGGGGTTGGTATGGCTGGGGTATCTATTCTAAGGTAAGGAATCTAATACTAACCTGTTTCTTTCAGATGCACAAGTTACTTATCTTCGGGAACGATATATCTGTAAGAAACAGTAGTTAGTATTAGATTCCTTCCTGCCCCACCCATCCTCCCCGTTCTGCGAACCGATATCTAGGGTTAAGGTCATCCTTTTTCAGGGCCCTAGTTTTATGGCACCAGTGTTAGTTTTTATCATTGCTCTGCGTTTCTGGCTGTGTATAAGAACTGACGTCAGCGCGCGAGGGCGGCATCTAAGTACTCCGGCGACGTCATCCCTGCGCCAACGACGCCGACGACGGACTCGCAGACGACGCATAGCGACGTGCAGGGGTACTGCTACGCAAAAGTTTCTGGATCCAGACTGATGCCTGGGGATATTCTAAGGTAAGAAATCTAATACTAACTACTGTTTCTTACAGATATATCGTTACCGAAGGTAAGTAACTTGTGCGCCATGCACGGCCATCTGGCAGGCTCAGCGTGCAGTTGCTCTCCCAGGTCCTGGCCACACTGAGGGAGACTTATTGACTATATCAAAGAGTCACAAAACCAAAATCTAATAAAAGGGGAGCCTATTTGCTTTCTCAAGAGGTAAGCATATTAATATACATTAGCAGATCTATAATCTTTCTCCAAAATCACATGTGTAGGACAGTAATTCAAAACTTATTATTATACACATGTTTCATAAAGCTTTAATAAAAAAGCAATTAACAAGTCTGTGAATCTTTCTCTTAACACTTTGCATGCTCATGACGAGCTGAGCTCGTCATGAGGCACGGTGCTCCGGTGCTCATGACGAGCTCAGCTCGTCATGAGCACAGGAGCGCAGTGGCTCATGACGAGCTGAGCTCTTCATGAGTATGCGGGCGCTGTGCGCGCCCCCCTCACCCCCCCAGCACAGCGGGGGAATTAACCCCCACAGCGAAGGGGTTAACATTGTTTTTATGATTCCATTTTGTGGGCTGAAAAATATTGAAAGGAAGACTGCCATTTAAAAAAAAAACCAACATGTCTGAATCTTTCTTTTTATAGCCCACAAAATGCAATCATAAAATCAATCACAAGAGGGTCTTGCATCCCAGCTGAAGAGCACAGAGCTTCAGCTGAGAGTGCTTCTAAAAAATATGGTAAGTTCTCATGGGGTCATGGATTTAATGACATAGGAGACATACTGGTTTATTTTTTTAATGTTGCCCGGGCTATTTTACTTCCTGCAGCCCCCACAACATTAGAAAAACGCTTTGGGGTGACCCAACCTCTTCTAGGGGCACCACAAATATAGAAATATTGTATAAATAAATATTAAAAACACCCTAGGAGATTATGGGGATCTCCTTCCTAGGAGCAGTGAATATTAAGAGTGTCTCTTCCTTCTCATTTATTATTCATTTTTAAAATTTATTTTGGGTCTCCCGGTACAGTTTATGTGCACACTTAAGTTAACATACTTTTAAGTCCAGTTTCTTCATTAAGTATCTAAAATGAATTATTTGTTTCTCATGTTAGCAGTGGGGCATTGACTGCATTGTTATTGGACAGTCTGTCAGCCCATTTCCCATTTTTTAATTCCATCTGCTGCTCTTTCCCACTTTGGGTATTTGACTTTTAGACAATATGTGCAAGGTGTAAATTTTATCATGGACTTGTAAGTCAAATATGCTTTGAGTACAATCAAAAAGAAGTCTGATTCCTATGCCAAGAAATAATTTTCTCATAGCTAGGCTGTCAGTTCTGTGCTTTGCCTGTTAAGACTGCCTGTGCAACTCATGTGTTGGTTACACAGCTCTAAAGATGTCCAGTCTTTTCCTGTGGTAAATACTGTTCATTCTTTAATGTAGCAGCCACACTCAATCAATATTTGTCTTAACTGGTTAATTGAACCAAACTTCTCAAAGGTCAGCAAGCCTTCAAAGGCTACAGTACTCTAGATAGCTGCTGCTTCTGAGTTACAAAATAAATGCCGCATAAGAAAGCAAACGAGGTAATACGTTTACCATGTGTTGTCCTGCTTTTCTGTTAGTTTTTTCATTTTGTAGTCCCACAATGCTTAAAAGGTCTTGTGGTCAAATTACAAAAGTAAATATCTATCGACTTAGACCTTTAGAGTACTGAACTACAGCTTTGTGTCCAGCATTCTTTGTTTGCAGAAGGCCTTATTAATTTCTAAAATGTGTATTGTATTTTTAGGAAGAGAAAAAGAACTTGCAAGTAAAGTTGCAGAGCTAGTAGAAAGCAAATGCAAAGAACTTGAACAACTTAGCATCTACCAAAAGCAGGTGAGTCATTATTGGACAGTTTTTCTCATAAAGTTGATCTTGAAAGCTTGTGAACTGGGTTTATCTCGTACCTCTTTCTAACCTATACCAGTTTTTAAGCCAGCAGCTGCTTCTGTTTGCAGCTGTGTCTGTTTGCAACATGCAGCAATGCTAGTAGCATATGGTGAGATCAATATAGAGGATCCCATTTTGCGACCTTCACGAACACCTGCTTATCTCTTGCCAAGTGTGATTTACTCAGTGGGTCTAGGTTTAAGTAAGGTTGAGCCTGTAAGATGGTTGGGCCTTCTCCCACCACCTATGTATGTGTAGGCAGTGAATGATGAACCTAAAAGGGGGTGAAACCTTATCCCACACTAGGGTGAAACTGACCCCAACCGTTTTTTCATTCTTTAAATGTTATGGTAGTGTCATACTGGGGGCTATCTAATATATTTTACCTTCTTCTATATTATCATCCCTTGCACACCTTTATTGCAGCCCCCTTGTTTTGCTGACTCCAAACAATTGGCCGTTTTGTGCCATTTTATTGTGACCTGTATCAGTTAGTCCATCTTTTTGTGCTCTGGGTTATTTGTCTGTTGCATAGCTACATCTGAAAGCCACAGTTTAAATTGTCTGTAGATGCTGTTTATATCAGCTGGTAACGTTCCCATGTCTTATCTTATTGGCCCTGTAGATGTCCTTGATGCGTGGAAAAAAAATGCTGCCTGCCTCTTACAATATTTGCACTACACTTTCCAACTGCAGCTTCCCATAATCCAACATCCAAGCAGGTGAAATTGAAAGTCCCTTTTGAAAGGTTGATCGTTGCTAGACATAAGCACTGAATTTTCTGTCACTCGCTTATGATAAAATAATATAATATGTATAACCTTTCCTTAGAAGGCCAATTTTCGAAACAAGAAAACAAAATACATGATATATATTTTTTAAAACTTGTTTTTATTAGGCACTGGTTCCGCGTTATCAGTAACAATTGTCTTGCATGTATATTCACATCCACAATAGTTGTTTCATTATACTAGATTAATGACAACATCACTTTTTTCCTCGATCTCACTACCCGTGAGGCTAGTTACACATTTTTTTTTTAACGAACAGTGCATTTTTTACTTGACTGAATCATAAAAGAAGAGAAAACCAATAAAACAATAACGATAATCAAAGTAGGGAAGCTGGAGTCCCCCTTTCTATCCCCTCCCCACCCCCTTGGCAGCGACTGTCAGGTGTTACTGTTTTCTAATGCGGGTAATCTGGCAATGTATCTGTGAGTTGTTTTGTGATTCATGTGTTTATGGTGTGAGAGGACGTTACGGTGTTGTTGCATTAGCCGGAGAAGTGGGCCCAGTGGAAAGTGAACTATGCGTGCTTCCATTCTCTCCCTGAGATGTTACTGTAGACGCTGCAGTCATCATTTGTCCCCAGTCCGTCCAGGAGATCGCTCTCCTCATTCTCATCTGATTGTACTGCTCTGAGGCAGCATTCTTCAGCCACCCCCCCACTCCCGCAGGTCATCCCTCCATTTATACCATTTGGAAGGGGCCAAGTGTATCTAGTGGATTTTTATCCACCGTTTTGCTAGGACCAGCCCTAACCGTGCAAATTTGTATTGCATCCTATTCCCTTTCATGGGTGCTGGACGTATGCCCAAAATGCAGTGTTTTATGGAGGGGTCGATTCGCACGGTTGTTGCTGTGCGAAGGTATTGCACCACCTGGTTCCAGTACTGTTGTAGCCGTAGAGAGCTCCAGGTCCTATGTAAGAATGTGGCGGGATCAATGCCGCAGCACGGGCACGCTGAAGATGACCCTGGGATGAACCGTGCACGTCGTTGTGGGGGCAAGTACGTGCAATGCAAATAATAGAACTGGATGAGTTTGAACTGCGCATTACTTTTATAAAAATATATTGTATTGAATTTTGGTTTGACACACGTTCCCATACTGTCATCAATTTAGATTACATAACATACATTACATAGCCATCTGGTATTTAATTACATTCAGGTTTTCTTAGTAACTCAGTTACAGTCTTGGTATCTTCAAATTGGTTGAGTTCATTCAAACTACTCCCCCCAACCTCCCCCCCGCCCCCCACAAATACCCCTCCCTCCCTCGCACTGCACGACATCGCAGACCCTGCCTTCCATTGTTTGCCACTTTGCTCTATTAATCTTTAGCGGGCTGTGTAGTCTTCATGTCTACATCTCCTAGTCATGTTTGGTCCAGTTCGCGTTGCTAATTCTGTGGCCCATTTCCTCCAGGTCCCAGCTCTGGGTCAGGTTCAGGACCCTGTTTTGGAGGCTCCCCTGTCTGGATACCGCCATTACGGAGGTGTTGCCAGATTCTTGACCATTACGTTTCATCTCCTCCACCAGTGTCTCCCATGCTTGGGCCCTCTCTATTCTGCCTATGCCTCGTCTCGCATTTCTCATCAGGATGCTGCTCTCGCAGCCCGCCCATCTCTTCACCCTCCGCCTCCACCTAGTGATGCTAGAGCCATCTGGTGCCTGCCACCTGCTGGTGATTTCCCGCGTGGCTAATATGAGGCAGGTCCTAAAACTTGGCGGTAACTTTGGTCTTGGCCGTTTGCTGGAACATATAGAAGCGCGCATTACTTATAGCATCTGCTACCTGTGCCTGAGCTCTCCTCCATTCGCCATCCGTTAGTGGGACCGGCAGGCCCTAGTCATGTTGAGATTAGACCCCTGGTCCTCCTTTAATGATTTATATTTGCGTGGGTTAAGACCTCGACTCGAGCATGGGTCTAGCATTGTCGTCACTGTGCAGGACTCATGCGGCTCATTAGGGAATATGGTCCACAGCTCATACGCAGTGCATGATATTTTGGCATACTATAGGAAATGCCCCGATGGAACCCTGAACCAGTCCTGAGCCACCTGAAAGGTCACAAACGTACCATTCTGGTATAGAGATCCCCTAGTCTCACACCCCCCCTCATACCATCTCGAAATATCCATGGTCTCCTGGATATTTTGGAAACCTTTCAGCCAGCGGAGAGACAGTGTGCTAGCATACGGGGCCTTTCGGAGAACCGGTCTTACTGCTTGCTCCCAGACTAATGTAACCTGCCAAATTATATATGGGCAATCTTTAGGAACCCTAGAACTCATCATTAGGAACCGCTGCAATTACGTCCCATCGTTCCATATCCCTAACAGGTTTGTCTCGACTGTGCGTTCCCCCATGAACCATTGCGCAGCATATTGCAATAGTACAGCCATATAATATAATCTTAAGTTTGGCAGTCCTAGGCCACCTCCATCCATGTCCAATTTGAGTGTTTCCAGCTTGGCCTTGCTCCGCTTACCAGCTCATACCAGGGAGGTCAGGAGATCATTCAATGTGTCAAATATAGACTTGGGGATTTTGCTGAAGGAGTTTTGGAGTATTTAAGGCAGCGAGGCAAGAGCACCATTTTGGATACTACCACTCTCCCCATGACCGACAATGGCAACCTGTTCCAGCACGTTATCGATGCCCTCAGTCCAGTAAGGATCTTCCCGTGTTTAATTCAAACTGGTATTCCGGCTGATGGGCAATCTGCATTCCGAGTTAACGGAATTGATTGCACCTCCAGTCCATGCCAACTGTGGGAAGATTGTGAGGTGTTGCTCGCTCCAGGGCAGCAAGCGGGAACAGTATGGATCTGAAAGAGACACGTTAGTGATAGATTCCTTACCTAAGAATATCCCCAGGCATCAGACTGGATCCAGTAGGTTTTGCTTAGCAGTAACCCTGTGCGTCAGTAGGGGGCGTCCTGCGGCTCCGCGTCCGTCATTGGCGTCACCAGCGCCGAGATGACGTCACAGAGAGTACTTGGGCGCCACCTATGCACGCTGACGTCCGTTCTTTCTTTTTCCGTGCCAGCAAGCGCAGATCCGGATTGAAGCGCAGATCCGGATTGAGCACGTACCTTAGTGACTTTTGGACTACTCTTTTGAGACTTTTGTCTCCTCTTTTTTTCTCCTGGTGCACCTAGGGATGCCCGGCTTTAAGTCTTGTGGGACGTGCCGCCGTAATATGTCGGTGGCGGACCCCCACGATGTGTGCCTCTACTGCCTGGAGACAGATCACGACTCCCTGGCCTGCCGGGACTGTCGAGCCATGGCCCCCAAAGCCTTGTGTGAGCGGCGGCGGAGAACGCAGGAAGTTCGACATTCGTTGAACCGTCGCTCTGGGTCCAGGGGCCGTTCCCGCAACCGCTTGCGGGATCGGAGCCGTCGCTCCTCGGGCTCCAAGTCTTCGCCCTCAGATTCCGGTAAGCGACGCCATAAAAGGAAGTCGAAGAAGCGTGTTCGCTCTCCGACGTCCCCCTGTCGCTCCTCGGAGGCGGACGAGAGGGACAGGGGTTCAGTCCCTGCGGCTCCTCTGGAGCCTGGGAGTCCTACGGATCTACCCGCCATACCCGGGTCTGTCGGCGACTCTCGAACAGGTGCAAGAGTTTCTTGCTGCCATGAACTGCCTTTTTAGGCCCCGGGATCCCGCCGGCGCGCCTTCGGGCCCTGCGGTACCGTGTCCAGATCCTGTTGGCACGGCGGCTCCACCACTGTCTCCGGCCCCGGCGACACAGGATCCTGCGCCGCTGGCTCAGGCCTTGGCGCCACGAGGTGCAGCGCTGCCGGCTACGGGGCCGCCCTCTGCTCCACCCCAGTTCCAGGACCATTTTGTTCCGGCCTGAGATCCGCATTGGTAGGCGGTTCCGGACGGCGCCGTTCATCCCTTCACCGGCTCCGGCTCTGTCGCCGCGATTGGCTCCCTCTACGCCAGAGGCGGACGACGACTGGGACAGGTCCGAGGACCCTCTTGCCCGGCAGTGTGATTCTGAGCAAGATTGGGTGGACGACCTGGTAGATGCAGGCGAACTCTATGACGATTGGGTCAGTGGCAGGTCCCTCTCCCTTCCCCAACCGGAGCACACTGTGGTGATAGATGCGTCCCTCCTGGGATGGGGAGGCCACTTGGGAGAGGCGGAGATCAGAGGCCTCTGGCGGAGTCCCGGCTCCATATCAACCATTTGGAGCTGCAGGCGATCCGGCTTGCACTGAAGGCATTCCTTCCCTCTGTCTGGGGGAGCGTGGTGCAGGTGTTCACGGACAACACCACCGCCATGTGGTATTGCAACAAATATGGCGGGTGGGGTCCTGGACCCTATGTCAAGAGGCTCTGCTCTTCTGGACATGGCTGGAACATCAAGGCATTACCTTGGTGGTTCAACACCTGGCTGATTCTCTGAACGCCAGGGTGCACAAACTCAGCCGCCGGTGCATGATGGATTGCGAATGGCGTCTGAACTGGGACGTGGCGCAAGGTCTCTTTCTGCAGTGGGGAGAGCCTTGTGGTTCAACACCTGTCTGGTTCTCTGAACGCCAGGGTGTACAAACTCAGCCGCCGGTGCATGATGGATTGCGAATGGCGTCTGAACTGGGACGTGGCGCAAGGTCTCTTTCTGCAGTGGGGAGAGCCTTGGTTAGATCTATTCGCCACCAAAGAAAACGCACGATGTCATCAGTTCTGCGGGTTGGAATTTCCAAGGCGGCACTCGCTCGGAGACGCTTTTCGTGGAGTTGCGGTCTGTTGAACGCCTTTCCGCCTATACCACTTCTGGCAAGAGTGCTGAAGAAGATCAGATGCGACTGGGCCCAAGTCATTCTTGTGGCTCCAGACTGGGTTTGAAGAGTATGGTATCCCGAGCTACTCCGTATGAGCTACGATCCTCTGATCCGTCTGCCTCTTCGGGAGGATCTTCTGTCGCAGCAGCAGGGGACAGTACTCCACCCGAACCTGTCCAGCCTCTACCTCAAAGAGTGGAGATTGAGCGGCGACAGTTGACAGCCTTCGACCTTCTTCCTGAAGTCTGTAATGTCATTCTGGCAGGAAGGCGCCCTTCCACTAAAACAATATACGCCTGCAGATGGAACAGATTTGTGGCATGGTGCACAGCAAAGGCTGTGGATCCCCTTTCTGCCCCTCTTTCTGAGGTTTTTCTGTTTCTTCTGTCTTTGGCCCACCAGGGCTCTGCTCTGGGCACTATCAAGGGCTATCTTTCTGCTATCTCCGCCTTTCTAAGGCTTCCTGATCATCCGTCTATTTTTAAGTCCCCGGTTGTTAACCGTTTCCTCAAAGGCATTGCACACACACGTTTCCTCCTGTGCCTTTCATAATGCTTCAGTGGGACGTGAATCTGGTCTTGACTTATTGTGCGCTCCCTTTGAGCCCCTTCGTAACTGTCCCTTACGTCTTCTCACCTTGAAAACGGCCTTCCTGGTAGCTATCACCTCTGCCAGAAGATTGAGTGAGCGCCAGGCTCTTTCTTCCAAACCTCCTTTCCTTTCTGCACTTCCGGACAAGGTGGTTGTAAGGACCCGTCCTTCTTTCCTGCTAAAGGTTGTCACGCCCTTCCACATCGGGCAGATCATCACTTTGCCCACCTTCTTTCTGCCTCCGCATCCTTCCAGGGAGGAGGAGAGGCTCCACTGTCTGGAGCCAAAACATGCGCTCGCTTTCTATCTGCAGCGTACACAACATTTCCGGGTGGATGATCAGCTCTTTATTGGCTACGTGGGCGCCAAAAAAGGTCGGGCTGTGCACAAACGGACCATCTCCCGGTGGGGCGTTCTGTGCATCAAAGCATGTTTCTCCTTGGCCAAGAAGGAGCCTCCCGTGGGGCTGCATGACCATTCGACCAGGGCAACTACAGCCACTACTGCCTTGGGACGTGGCGTTCCCTTGCAGGACATTGGTCAGGGAGCTAAGTGGGCCTCGATGCACACGTTTACGAAGCATTACTGCCTTGACAATGTGGTCCGGAGAGACTTCTTCTTTGGCCGTTCTGTGCTCCGTGACTTTCTGGTGCAATCTTGTTCGCAGACCCACCACCGGGGTTGGTATTGCTGTGGTATCTATTCTAAGGTAAGGAATCTATCACTAACGTGTCTCTTTCAGATGCACAGTTACTAGAGACATTAGTTAGTGATAGATTCCTTACCACCCCACCGATCCTCCCCGTTCTGCAAACTGATTACTAAGGTTAAGGTCATCCCTTTTAGGGCCCTAGTTTTATGCACCAATGGTCAGTATCTTGCATGGCTCACGTTTCTGATGCGGAAAATCGTGTACAGAACTGACATCAGCGCGCATGGGTGGCGCCTAAGTACTCTGTGATGTCATCTCGGCGCTGGCGACGCCAGTGACGAATGCGGAGCTGCAGGACGCCACCTACTGACGTGCAGGGGTACTGCTAAGCAAAACTTTCCGGATCCAGTCTGACGCTTGGGGATATTCTAAGGTAAGGAATCTATCACTAACTAATGTCTCTTACAGATATATCGTTACACAAGTAGTAACTTGTGCTTTTCTGACAATTCGGAGGCTAAAGGAAGCCCCAAATGCATCTAGTATTTCCCAATCCTCTGGGATAGCCCCTTCCGGCTCACTCACATATAGAAGAGCATCATCTGCATACATGGACACCACATGCGTACAACCGTCCACCTCTATACCCCATGGTTCCATATCCCTACACAATCTTACCGCCAGAGGCTCCATGGCCAGATCGAAAAGCAGTGGGGACAGTGGGCACCCCTGCCTCGTGCCCCTTCCTATCTCTATGATTTCAGACACCTGCCTCTCATTCCGCACTCTGGCAATCTGTTTGCAGTATAGCAGTTTGACCCAGGCTATGAACTCTCTTCCAAACCCCATTCTCTGCAGTACTTCCCAGAGATAGTCCCATCGGAGAGTACCAAAGGCTTTTTCAATATTCAGGATGACTACTGCCGCCCTGAGGTCTGTGTCTGCTACCGAGTGCAGGACGTGTGATAATCTGCGTAAATTCATGTGTTCCTCTCCCTTGACCAGTAGTTTAGAGTCCACTCCCAGCATGGACAGAGGCCTATATGCAACCAGGTCGTCTGGGTTTCTGTCAGGCTTGTGTAGCATGACAATCTGCACCGCTCGCATACATGGGGGGAGAATTCCAGCCTGTTTAACCTCCTGCAAAGTGTCTAATAAACGCGGAAGGAGTATATCAGCATACGCCTGATAGAGTTCAGCTGGCATACCGTCTAGGCTAGACGCCTTGGACGAGGCCATCCCCCGAAGGGCTTCCTGTGTAGGTGCTCCAGTTGGAGTACTGCCTCCAGTTCTTACCTCTGCTCATCCGAAAGCCGCGACAGTGGAACCCCCTGAAGAAAATCACTCCCAACTGACCTGTGTGTTAGCCGTTATGTTATATTTCTTTTTATATAGCGCGCGGCGACTCAAAAAGAGTATCCCGGCGCTTTAACAGCGAGACCTACGGCAGAATAACATAACACGGCAATAAAAACAGAGAAGGGAATGCAGTAATAAAAAGGGGAAGAAAGGCCTATAGAGTAAACAGCCAGGTCTTTAGACCCTTCCTAAAAGCCAACAGGCTGGTAGCGCCCCGGAGTGTCAGCGGCAGAGAGTTCCACAGCTGAGGTGCCCGCAGTCCAAAGGAGCGACCTCCAATACGAGCTCTTTCCACGCGTGGCACCACAGCCAGGAACTGTGACTCCGATCTGAGAGCCCGGGCCGGGTGGTAAAAGGACAGTCTCCTTTGAAGGTACTTTGCGCCTCCAGAGTGAAGGGCCTTATAGGCCAAAGTCAGCGTCTTGAAAATAATGCGCTTGCGGATAGGCAGCCAGTGTAAGGCCTGCAAGAGACCCGCCACACTGGCTCGCCTATTTAAGCCATAAATGGCTCTTGCCGCAGCGTTCTGCGTCACCTGGAGGCGCTGTAGCAGATACTCCGGCAGGCCCAGGTAGAGGACATTGGCATAGTCCAGCCTGGACCCGATCAGAGCCTGCACAGTCAGTTTCCGGTGTTCTTCCGACAAAAGAGGTAGAAACTTCCTTAGTACCTTAAGGAGACCGAAACAGGTGCCCGTCACCCCCAGAATCTGAGCTCTCATCGTCAAGCCCTTGTCCATCTTGACCCCCAGAATCTTGGCAACTAAAGATGGGGAGGAAGGTGGAAACATATTGATAGGCCACCAGCCATGCCAGTCAGGGTCCGACGTACACCCAAAGAAGAGCACCTCAGACTTCTCAGAATTGCACTTGAGGCCACTCAGATGAAACCATCTGAAGACAGCCCCAAGGCAATCCCGGATGCTCTCTCCATTGAAATCTCCTCCCCTCTCGCAGGAGAAGAGGAGCTGTGTGTCGTCGGCATAGTTACGCAAGTAATGTCAGAATCATCGGGGTGGGCGTTCACGTTTTAGCAACCACGCGAGCAGTCTCGGTCCTTTTTAAAAAAAAAATTTTATATCTTTATTGCATTTTGTCTGATACATATAAACTAAGCATTGGTACATGTCGCACTTTTGACAAGATCATTGTTGCTGTGCCACCGTATACACAAGTCTAGGTATTCCCATCTTACAGTCATAGCGTAGTTTGCATCTGCATCACAGGAGTTGACTTGCATTTGTAGATTAGCATGGGTGTCAACAGCCCACGCATACCGTCACCTCTAATTGGAGAGCAGGACTTGATTGATGGATTCTTCCAGCCGCTCCATTGCGCAAGCACCGCATCCAGTTTATTCGCAGTTTGATCCGCGTGTCCTTGCCAGTGTTCCCAGCAACGTGCGCGCACGACTGATCCCCTGAACGCGCAGTGCTGCGTGTGGAGCACGCACCCACAGCATATCCCGGGAGATCATTCGCGCCGCCGCTTTTATAATGCGAGCGGTGTGAAAAATGATGATTTCCTGGTTGCTGTGGTGGCTCCTGCACTGGCTGTATTTAATCCTTAATGGAGCGCCGCAGGGGTCTGTTGGTGGGCCATTGTGAACATATTTGTTAATTGCAGCGCCGTAATGCGCTGCAGTTAACATAAACATTTTGCTTTACACGTCTTTTTTGGACTTCATGCATGTCTTCTCTTAAAGGAGCGCGGCTGCGGGCTGATTGTGGGCCATTGTGAAAATGTTTGTTAACTGCACCGCATTACGGCGCTGCAATTAACAAATATGTTCACAATGGCCCACCAACAGCAGGCTAATAAGGTACTGGATAAATTACATGGCCCAGGTTTGTAAAGAGATAACTCTAGCTGTCACTGCTAATCTGGCTCTAGGAATGTTGCACGCTTTGGCCATCCCATGGACAAACTTTTAACCTTGAATGGAAACTTTCTTTGCACACTAAACAAGCACAGTTTTGGTTGCTAGGTTTCAGTGTCACACGAAAAGCAGCGGAGGTAAAATGCCGTGACTCATGGTCTCATGGTGGTTATGAAACAGACATTTAAGGACACGCCATATACCAGAAATGTCCTTATAAGTGCAGCGCTACACAGGGCAGGTCTGGCATATTGAGGCAGTGTTTTAATTCACACCCAGGAAGCACACACCCCCTGACCTCCTCCCCTATCCCCCCCTCCACCCTAGGCTGTTGCTGCTGTTGTTGTGCGCTGGTGATAGTTTAAGATAGGAAGTGCCTTACGAAATCAGTAAACCTTTTCACCTCACCCCCGCCAGCACTGGAAAAATAAAGCCTGTGTCTTTTCCACTTTAGAGCAGTGCGCCCAGCATTTACAGTGCTGAGTCTTGTACAAGTTTACAAAAAACAATAGAGTTGCCAACCTTCACTTCTGTTTTTTCATGTGATAAGTCTGAGAGCGGAAACGTATTTGGTGTATTGGAATAATGACAAACAGGATTGGAACCTTATCGGGGCTATTTTAGGGAAATTTTGCAGATGAATGCTAGAGAGCAATGGAATGGGACGTGGAAGGAGGACAAAAGAGACTCAAGGGAAGAGTATGGGACATCACATGACAACATTTTCCATACTGGGCCTCTTCCCTCTCCCATGTCATGGCTTTAATGTGGATGTGAGTCTTTTTCATTGCCCGTGTAAGGCTTTTGCACCTCTGGAATGTCTGTAAAACATTCGTTCTGCCCGGCACAGCGTCCGCCCATCCCATGTTTCTTTCGGCCAATGCCTCATTTGGAATGCCTATGGACATGCCTTGACCTCCATGTTGCTAGACGGTTCTACCTGTGTACGTTGGCATGCGGGGTCCACTGTCCTTGTGGCATGCCATCGGCTCTGCCCTCTCACATGCTGTGACTCATTAGTCAAGTGTGGATTTTGAACCTCTGGTATGCCTTGGTTACTTTTGTCCGTTCCACTACAGTTTATATCCTCTTCGGGCTCTTTCCTTGTGCCATGCCCTGGACTCTGTGTTCCTGTTGGGCACCGGCCATGCACACATGGCTTACCCTGAACTTTAAGTGGGATTTAATAAGTGGGGGCATCTAAAAGTGGCCCACCTAATCAATGGAATGGCTTATACACGTAAACAACATTTCTGTGATTATCATAGTGTGTCAGTCAACCAGTATTTTGGAGCCTCTCAGAGCTTTCAGTTATTGCATTCAGATATCCAAGACTACAACTGACATACACCTAAAACCAGCCAAGACTTCTGGCATTGTCAGTGGTAATTTGACGTTTAAGATGAATTCGTAATAGCAATTATTCTGTTCTCATTAATTAATATTGGAAATATTTAAATCCTGAAATTGTGAGACTGAATTCAACATTACTGAGGACTGTGGAAGGGGTAGTCGTCTTCAGAGTGACTCGGTCACTTCTGTTCTGTTCACTGTGTGTTGGAGGTGTATACCCTTATTCCACCTCCTTCATCTGCATATCTTGTCCCCATCTATTTCCTCTTCACCACCCTCTTTTCAGTCTTTACTAAAGGCACTTCCTCACATCTTCTTCACTTCACCACTCCAAACACAACTCACCCACTCACCTGGAAACACTGCCATTTCTTTTGCTTTCAACATATGCAATATTTTAACAACTGTATACCTCCATCACACACATTTGGACTGAATCACAATTGCAACAAGAATATGTGACCATTGTCTGTGTGCCCTGCAGAGGGGCCAAGGATTGGATGACCACGCATTCTGAACACCTGTTTAACCCACTGAAAAGCACTGTCAAAACAAGTACTGCATTCAGCCTCTAATCCAGACTTATCAATTGTTGTGCATTATGAGAACATGGAGAACTCCGTTCAAAGTATGCATTATAGAAAAGTAATCTGCTACACTGAAAAACTACAAAAAACAACACCCTGGAATTGGCTTGCACTCTTACGGAATGAAAGATTAAGTACAATATGTAAAATAAAACAAGCATTGGCATAGCCAATAGTTCTAGGTCGCCTCATTGGAACTCGCTTTGGATGTAAAAACATAGAATAGAGGGGACAGTAGAGAAACTCATAAGAGGCGTGAACGTAGAGGGACACGTTAACATGTTATGGCTAGGGAGCTGGACAATGGCCATTGGAGGGGAATGAGCTCAGTGATATGTAAGGAAAGACGTAAGGTAGCTCGGAGAGGGAGAAAAGTGTACCGTGGGGAGGGAGCCAGAAGAGTGGCAGGGGTGGCCCTTAAAGGAAGCAGTGAAAGAGTATAGCTAGTGGGTAAAGATGATCATGAGAAGGAAACTTAAGAAGAGATTATAAAAGACGGGGTAATAGGTGGAGCAGTGTCGACTGCAGGCGTCTGGAAAAAATGGAATCAGCAAGAAAGTTGAGTTACGAGAAAGCGGATATTTGAGCATAAAGCCCTAGTGGCCTTAGTAGGGATGGTGAGCGGATTATGTTAAGCGTTTGACACTCGGATGAGGAAGGGGGTACAAGTGGAGGATAAATAAATGCGTGATACAGGCAGAGGTAGACTTAACAGGGGCATTAAAGACAGTATAGGTTTTGGAGAGTGGAGAGAGAGTTCCAAAGAGTAATAGGTAAGGAAGTGAGGTGAGGGTGTATGGAGGAGGTTTGGTGGGCAGAAGAAGTGAAGAGAACGGTAGATAACCACAGCGAGAGTTACTTGGCTTCCACAAAAATGAGCATTTGCGAGATTGTAAGAACCCTTCCTTATAAAGCCAAACTCAAAGTTAAGGGGAAGGGGGTTTTCTGACATGTCACTTGACAAGGGTGCGTAATGCTTCCACCATAGACGAAGGATGGCAGGATGTTCTTCCAAGTACGTACTATCAAGGGAGCAAGCATCAATTACTAGAGAGACATTAGTCTAAGTTATGTTATTAATCTCTGGGTATGACGCCTCCTTCCAGCCTCTTGCTGTGGAGCTTCAACATGTGGGCTGTTAGCAACAGAATAGGAGAGAGGCTTGTAATAGCATTCACACGTTTAGGGCCTCACTGTGAGTGTTACACTATTTTAACTGGTAATGCCGCACCTGGCAAAAACACTGTTGGTAGGAAGCCATGGGTTTCTCAGTTACAGCCCTACAAGATCTACCATGAAATAATTATTTTTGTGTCTGCTGTGTCTGCTGTTTGCCAAGACCATTTGTTTTTAATACTATGTATATAATGCAAAACAAGATAGATAATGTATTTAGTTGTAGGGGCATCATTAATCCGGCCCTCTTCATCCATTCAAATTTCATATTCCACTATATTAATTCACCACTAATCCTTTATGGGTTCTAGAGTAGTGTGCTACTCGCCAAAAAAAGCACTTCAAAACCCACATCAGGGGTATCAGGCACTATATAAATAGAAACCTCTTTCCCTCTCCTATCCCACAGCCTACCATTCTCTAGCACTGTGGAAGGAGGCCGTTTGCCCTGGTTTCCTAACATATATTAGGGTAGCTTTGCTGTGGTTGCAGATGCTCTGCACTGCACGTTCTCATTTCTAACATGACACAATCCTCCCACCCCCTGACTGGACCGGCCTTTGCCTGGTAGGCTGGAAGGGTGGGGGTCAGTTTTGGAGCAGTGGGGCCAGTTTTGTTACTGGGGGCAGTTTTGCAGCGATGCTGCAATATGGGCACTCGGTAACAAAAGCACCAGTTGCGGCGACCGGTTTTAAGCAGTAGTGCTTGACACTTGCCCGCACCCCCCTCCGCCTCACCCCTGGTGGGTGCCAATGCGGCAAAATTACCAGGGCTCCTTTGGGTTCCCAGTCCGGCCCTGCCTGCCCCATCAAACAGGCCTCCTCACTTCCAGTAATTAGATTATTTATCTGCACAATCAAGCAGGAACCCCAGTGTCAGAACCCCTGTTGCTACACCCACACATGTGGTCGGATTCTTGGCGCACATTGCCGTGGCTGGAGCGCACAGAGACCTCACACTGCCGCACACAGAGGAAAAAAATTAAAGGGAACACTGGTCCTTGCTTCGCCATTTTGTCTGATTTAGGCTTGGGCGGCAGCGGTGGGTCCTGTGTTCCTCCCGTTCTGGACCCTGCTCAGTTGCCACCCGACATGAGTCGTGAGTTTGCACGCCTATGCTGTTTCGTGTAGGCAGGACCCCAAGACGATGTCTCCAGAGCGCGAATTTCACAGCGTGGACGGCGTCCACGTTAGTGGGTCGCGAGCAATGACTTCTTCACAGCCTGATACTTTAGTGGCAGGGCACCTCCGCCACGCACAGGTATCTCCTCCGCAGTACAACCACCATCCACACCTCAGTCATTTAGGTCGCGCCAGGCAGTGGTGCATATCTCACCTCAGTAAGGAGCCAGGTACAGCCTGCGTCAACGGCGTAACTGTCTGCAGGCGCCAGCAAGACCCACCATCGGACACCACCCAGGCAACCTGCACGGGGTCGTTCAGGTGTGGCACACCAGAGCAGAAACGTGCCCGTGCCAACAGTACAGTAACTGCCAGGGTAACAGCGTGTGTCTCATTGCTGCCATAGACTTCAGGGTGTCATGTACCCAAATGGCGCCTAGTTGCCTGCACAGAGACGGCTCAATGGGGGTTACCAGCGCTGTCGCTCTTAGGCATCAGGTGGGACCGATTGAAACCTCTTCCATATATTGCCACACAGCTCTCACAGGGGCGCCAGCAGTCCGCTCCTCATCACACAGTCATGGGTATATCTCAACACGTCTGCGCCGCAGCTAGCGATGCCTTAAGTGGCATCACAGGAGGCATTAACATCTCTGAACGGATCTGTGGTTTGCAGCAGGCAGCTCTGCAGTGGGGGCTCACCCCGTTAAATCATGCCGTGAGGGCAACGGCGGTGCTGGCAATCCAGACAGCGTCTTCACCCGCTAACCCCCTTCTATTTCAGCAATAGCCATTAACCTGTCTGGGGGTCTCATGCAGCGGCCACACATAGGTGGTTCAGCAGGAGCCCCAGCCGCGCCTCGCCGCTCATCGGTGGGTATCAAATGGGTCGGCGGCAGGGTGGGCAGCCGCAGTTCTTTTCCGCTCGCGGGACTCTCCCACCGCGATCTTGCCGTAAGAGCAACGGCAGCGCTAGCGATCCGGGCGGCGTTCGCACCCGCCACCCTCCTTCCGGGACCACAACAGCCGCGCAGTGAAGACGAGCAGACGGTCCAACAGGGGCCCCAGCCTCACCCAGTCGTCTCCCGGCGGACATATATTCAGCGGCGGGGTGAACAGCCTCGGGTGTTTTCAGTCGGCGGGGGCTCACATACCTCAATCGCGCTTTGAGGGCAGGGCAACGCGGGCAGTCCGGGCAGTGCCACTGCCCACAATCTACCCCCTCTCGTCGCAGTAGCCAGCAGCCGATCTGATCTGTCGCCATCCTTATGTAGCAATTACCGATATTCCCTGCGGGTCAAACAATCCAGTCTATCCCAGGTCTCCCCAACTGCACGTTGCGTCTGTGAGGGAGCATCCGAAAGGCTGATCCGCCGTGCCGCCCTTGTGTTGCAGTTGGTCAGCGTATCCTCCGCTCGTCAGTTCCAACTCTAGTCGCCTCCTAGTGCCACCCACTCTGTACAGGCAGTCCCCTCTAGTGACCACTTTGAATGTACCCCATTCATTACTTTTGGTTTCAGTAGTGGACCAATTCTCATCAAAGTAATCTATTATGGTTTTCCTAAGTTCTTCTTTAAATACTTGGTCTTGTAGTGCGGATGATTGCAGTCGCTATATCGGGACTCTCGGCCTGCTCCTCACAGGCCCCCATTCTAGCAACACAGGGGCATGATCCGATAGCAAACGGCCCAGCACTGCAGTCCCGCCCACACTGCCACACAACTCTCTGGAGAGTAACAAACGATCAAGTCTACTGTAGACCTCGCGGGCCGGTGTATAGCATGTCTACTGCCTCTCTACACAGTGCGTTTCACGCCAGAAGTCCAGATAATGAAGCCTATCCATCACCTCGCAGGGCCATTGACATGTTCGGCTTAGTGTGGTGTTTCCTTCGAAGGATGACTATCTAATGTCCCATCTAGCACGCAATTAACGTCCCCGTCCATACCACTGGTATCCCGATATGTGGCAGTAACCGGTTCTCCATCTCATAAAAAAAAAAAAAGTCTGCGTCATCTGTATGTTGGGCATAGACATTCACCAGACACACTTCCATCCCATCTATATCGCCATGCACTATTATGTATCTAACCACAATATCAGCTTCATAACTGCGCAGTTTAAACGGGACCTGTGGAGTTATCCGTATAGCTACCCCCTGAAAGAGAAGGTGGATGCGAGCAATTGCCCTCTCCATTTTCTGTGGAGTTTCTGTGTTTCAGTGTCTAGTAGGTGAGTCTCCTGTAACATAATACTTAAACAATGTGGACGGGCCCACTATGTGTATGTGATTACTTGTCGTCCCTGTTTGTGGCATGAGCTGGGACCCATTGGGTGTTGTTAAAAGACCCCTCTCACACCAACCTGGTTGGTGTCCTTCTTCATCACTGGGGTCCCAACCGGTTGGCCGAATGCCCCCCAGTTGTGCTACGACGCCTGATTACAGAGGAGCTGGTGGTGGTGCGTAAAGGTGATGTGAAGTTCTACAGTTAAAAATACCTCTGAGAATCCTTGCCTTAATTTTATTATTGGTTGCTCAGGATATGTATTAAAATGTGTAGTGCAACTAGTAAGGATTAATTACCCATCAGTTGACTATTTGTGGCGGTCTACATGTTTCATCCCCCGCTGCGTGATTAACGGGGCTTTATTCAGGACCAATAATGTGATACGTGAGTGGCGAAAGGTGAATGAAGCTACGTGACAAAACCAATGTGGTACCTCCACACGCGCTAAGGTGTGTGGTAAGAAATGTGAAAAAAGTGTCGGCGTTCTCACTGACACTTCAAATAGGCAGAAAAATATTCAATGCTATAGGTTTTTCACCGTAAATCGGGGCTCGGGGGTGAGAGGCTCAACTTGCAACCGATTTGGTAAAGAAGAGTCCTCTGCCTGGTAACCTGAATCTGGTACCGGCGGTCCCGGCTGGTGTCTTAGCCACATGAGTGCCCTGTCGCCGTAAGTATGTCTGTATTCTCTAGCGCTTCACAAACAAATGTAGCCCTCTCACATTCCATGTTATGATTTTGTAATGTCCCATGACCAACAGCGATTACCTGACCCAGCCTTTATGCTATCAATCTGCCTACTGCCAACGTCGCTGCCAAGTGACCCAATATCCTGAACATTTGAAAGAAACCCCCCGCAAAATACATTTTTAGTAGTGTATGTTCTAGCTGTATTGCCCTGATTTTGCTTGTTTTATTCATCAAAAACCTTCTGATCTAAAAAGAAAGTCTTTACGAACAACAAAAGAGTGACACTAAAGATGCAATACAAACTGAGAGCAAAAGATATCTTTACCTTATAGCCCAAATCTGAAGGTGATTGGAGGAGAAACTGTGAATCAAAAAGAACATTCATGCACCAACAAAGTTGGTGACTAGCTTCATCATTGGGTTCATTTTTGAGGGCTAGTGAATATGCCCAAAAAGGTGTCAGTGAAGTTAAAAGAAGAGCCAACTGTTCCCTATACCCATTTTAATAAAGGGATAGTCGACCTTCAGTAATAACAAAGTGCAAGTGGACAACTAGTGGCTAAGTGAATTTGAACCAATGTGTCCTATCTAATAACCGTGGTCAACATGTTTCTGCTAGTATGAGCTATCTACGCTCAGCATTCATCAGGACCATATAATATCCCCCTGTGGTCCACGCACGCTAAGATGTGACCTATCCACAGGGATACGTGATACTTAAATTTAAACTCGCGGACTTCCTGTGTCGACTCTCCTTGTATTGCCAAGGGTCTGTAATTATCCATTTGTTTTCAAAGGTATTAAATAAACCTTGCCTACGGCCACTGGCTGGAAATGAATTTAGCCAGACTCAATTTGGTTTAATTTACTACTCCAATATACCCCTCTCCCCACTGCCACACTAGTGTCGATGAGTGTGTCTTTCTAGTTCAGAGTCGGATCGACAGATTAGACCGTATTTCATTGCTAACTCTGTGGCCATTTGATTCTACTCCTTCTTAGAAGTGATTAGTACATGTCTTGCATATATTGGACATTCATTTTCAGTGAATTCCTTAGCAAGAATGGCTAAGAATGAGGCCCAGATTTTTTTACTTTGATATGGCATCTCAGATTTCCTCCGTACCCATTGTGTCCTATATCCTAGATATCCATTCTTTGTAATGTGGCGTCCACTCTTTTTCCCATAGCGCAGTAATACTTTGCTTCTGCCTCTCCTAGAATCGAGGGATAGGTCCGCTTATTAGCCAAATCCCCAAATTACCCTGTTGTTAAAATTGGGATAGAGGTAAAAGAAAATGTCATCTATCATATTCAGAACTGTCTTCTAACATGTTTGCCAGCTGGGACAATGAAATAATAGGTGTACTAACATATTCCTTTATCCACGACCTTTCCAGCATTTCTCAGCTCTAAGTTTATCCCATTCCCAGAGCTTAACCAGGACTCCCTTCTCCAGATGCCTCTGAGGCGTGCTCGTACCTGAGAAAGACACGGTGGCCAACTTGCGGTGTTTGAAAGGGTCCGACTCACTCTTTGCCTCCGCTACGGGGTTCTCGGTACTCGTCTCCGCTGGAGCTGTAGACTCACTCTGCCTTCAGGAGTGAGCAGGATACCTTGTTTTCTCCGGGGCTCGTCTTCCGTTCTTCTTCCAGTTGGTCGATGAGCCTCTAGTCTGGCGTCTCCAGGGGCTGTTGACGAGAGCACTCCCAATTTGAATTACTTCCCGTCAGAGGCCCTGCGTCCTTTGGGGCATGTGAACACCTCACGTGGGCGGAAGTTTCATCTACCGTTGCCACATCTTCAAAGGAGCCGTGACGGTTTCTCAGAGCTGACACCGAAGGGGACTGAAAATGGAGAAGAGGAGAGATAAAAGGGGGGAACAGTTCGAAGTCCTCCTCCTCAGGCGGGGTCCCGTAGGGCACCTAGTGACAGTCTATAATTAATCGCAGAATAATTTTCTTTTCCTGGTTTGGGTCTGACTGATGCCACGGTTTATGCCATTGTTTCTTTAGTCCCTTCCTCTTTAATAAATAATTGAATAGGCTTGTCAGTATTGGGGCATGTTGCACACAAACCTCTTATAAAACAGTGATGTGAACACATCTGGGCCAGGTGATTTATTTGCCTTTAATCTCATGATACCTATTATACTTCCATCTGTATGGGTTTATCTAAATTCCTGCCTTTGGTCCTCTGGGAGTTTCTGTATTTGAATACATGGCATTTTATCTGCTGTTTATAGTTTGTTAAAACTTAGGGAGTGCTCCTGGCAATGCCCTAATCTTCCCGTAGCACCCATGGTTTTAAATCAGAGTGACCCTTTCTACTATTATTTTTGCTCTCTTCTTGCAGGTAAGTAACCTCCCAGTCTTGATTCATCATCATAATATTTTTGCTTAGCCTGAATGAATGCGTATTCCACATGGTCTGTATCAAGCATCCTGACTTGCACGCTGAGCAAGGTAAGTTTTCACCAAATTTTGATAGTTGTGTAAGGGTCTGACTCCTCTTAATTCACCATTGCAACCGCTCTTCTCCAAGCCCGTCTAAACATGATGTACCTCTCCTTTAAAGTTTCACCCGAGGGGCAACCGCACTACTCCTGCTTTACCTTGCCCTAAGAGTAAAATTGTGCAGGAAATAACTTTGATCTCATCCTAGCCTAGTTACAGTTGAGTAAATGCATTTCTTGTAGCAGGGGGAATATCTCCCTCCATGGGTGTATAGTGAGTTTAATATTGCCAGAAGTTTCAATGGGAAGTTAAGTCCCCGCACATTTAGATTTATTATCTTAGTTATCTTACATGTATCCATTCTCTACATTTCATGTGTTCCCTTTCGCCTACTCTCATTGTGAAGCATGTCATTAAATCAGTGCTTCCCAAACTTTTTAGAACCACAAACTACTTTTTTAGCATGACAAACGCTTGTGACCCAACTAGCTTTAATGGACATCAGGTAGGGCATTTTTTAAATGGAACTAAAGCATCTTGTGATAGCGCACAGTCATTTACAGACCACACATTTTCCATTGAAGTGGCCACCAAATTTGAACAGACATTCAGTTTTACTGATAAAACTATATTGTACACAAATGTTAATGTGTAAAATTTGGATTTCAGTAAATATTCATCATTTTCACATCACCAAGTAAAAATGTCTTGATTTGTTTTGGTCATGTTAAAATCGTTGTTTCCATCACACTTCTGAATTACAAAAAATATGCATCAGGTCATTAACATATTATTTAATCTCTGAGATTTCCCTAGTCAGGTTAGTTTGAAGTGCAGTGAAGTCTTTCCAGTTCTCCTTGAATAGCTTTTACAGATACTGGTTTGTGATGGGTTCTTCGTTGTCACCAGTTGGAATATGCCCACCCTCCCTGACGTGATCCTCACTTGCATTTGTGTGAGCACTTTGGACACCATGTTCTTTATCATGTTGTCTGTCTGCCATTTGCCTTGGCCCTCTCATTTGCGCCTTTCAGTATGTCATGTGGGTGTCACCTGTTCTCTTTCACATCCGTCTTTTATGCTTGATTTATTTAATTTGGCAACATGTTTTTTTTATCTGTCTGCAGCACTTTCTTTTCTAGTCTTCTGACCTTTACTTTAGTTCCCTTTGACTCTTTCAGATCTGGTAAATTTGAGTCTTTGGTCACTTGGTCTGCAAATTAGGGACTGTCATGTTCTAAATACCCTTTGCCTTGTTTTTCTTCCCACCATTCTCACCGGAAGAGGTAGCACTGTAATGTTGCTGGTTGGATCAAAGGGAAGTGGGGGTGTATTTATTTGGTTCCCAAGTTGCCCCCCTCCAAAGTTTTTTTTTAAATAAAGAATTAAAGAAAATAAGGGTAATCTAACAAGATAGGCTGCAACACTCGATTTTATTATCAACATTTATCAGTGTTATTGGCCTAATCATATAGTGTTTGTTCCTTGCACTATTTGTGAATCAACACTACATCAGCACTTTACTTCCTGGGAATCATTTGGTTTTTGGGCATAAAGTAGTTGTAAAGTAATGTCAGCTTTGGGACCAGATCACTGTTTAAGATCTTTTAGAGTTCAACTAATAACCTTGAGGGCCCAGTACTTTGATTAAGACCCTTTATCATCTAAAGCAGTGTTTCCCAAACTGTGGTCCGCGGACCCCCAGGGGTCCGTGACACATTCCCAGGGGGTCCGTAGGCAACAGTTTTAAAAGCACAGAAACATATCTTGTATAATCAGCAGCTTTCCAGCAACAATAAAAGTGTCAAGAGAATGCCAGTGATTAATGTACCTGCTGGAGAGCGAGATTTTTGTTCAGTGGCAGCTTTGATTTAACTAATGTAGCACAGAGGGTTAATGTGCCTACTGCAAAGAACGTGTAATATGCATCTTAAAATCAGCTTTTTATGTGCCTAGGTTCGTGGTTACTGCTTTTGTCACAGAGATTCTTTTGTTACTGTGCACTTCATAAGTGACCATCGTAATCTAGCAGAGGGACCTATAAACTGTCATCAAAGAGCGGCTTGCAAACTGCATGGTACCAAGTAGTGACTTATATTTTGTCCCAGTTATTCATTATCCTGATGCTGCTAAAAAGATATATTTGGTTGGAAATAAATTTTTAATGTTAAAGTCAATGCTAGCCACTGTGTTATGCTCTGAATCCTGAGTTTGTGCTTTTCCAGATCAAGCACTCTTTAAACATTTTATATACACACAGATTTACATGTATGATTCAATGTCTATATATCTGTGTGATGTAAAGTGCTCTGACATCCTACAATGGTATGAGAGATGCTGCAAAACAAATTAAATACATGTGACAAAGGGGCTATAACTTCAATATAAAATACTAAGGGCCAGATGTATGATCTGTTTTTATATGCACGAACGGGTTCGCTAACCCGTTTGCGCATGCAAAAAGCTATTGGGCCATGTACATAGCCTATTTTGCGAGTCGCAATTTGTTTTTGACTCTCTAAATAGGTTTTGCAACTTGCTATTTGGAAGGAGCATTCCCTTCCAAATAGAGAGTCTCAAAACCATGTACAAATGTTTTGCGGTCGCAAAACAGTCACAATTACCACCTACTTCAAGTAGATGGTAATGCATTCCAAATGGGAAGGGGTCCCCGGGGACCCCTTCCCCTCTGCAAATGCATGCAAAATTATTTTTTTAGGTCAGGCAGTGGTCCCAGGGACCTCTGCCTGCCCTTAGAAAATGAAATGAAAACATTTCATTTTTTTTTTTTAAATGCATGGTAAACAGGCTGCATTTTTTTGTTAAAAACTGCTTTATTTAAAAGCAGTCCGAGACATGGTGGCCTGCAGAGCCCAGCAGGCCACCATCACTGGGAGGGCTGGCATTCCCAATGGGCTCGCAAATTGCGAGAGGCTCATTATTATTAATGACCCTCGCAATTTGCGACCCCATTGGGAATCCCAAACAGTGTTGAACACACTGTTGTACATTTCATTTAGCGACTCGCAATTTGTCACTCGCAATGTGTTGCCAATTGCGAGACGCTAAATGAAATGGTCGTACATCGGGCCCCTAAATCCTTAGTACTTTGAGAATTTGTTTTGTGTGCACACGTGTGTATTTTTTTTCGAATTACTGTTTTAATGTTTAAAATTTAACTCATACAAATTGCTTGGGGGTCCCCTGCTTCCAGTGGTGACTCAATGGGGGTCCTCAGGAGTCAAACGTTTGGGAACCACTGATCTAAAGGAACCATTCGTGTGTCAAAGGGGCCTCTAGGGTTTCACGCTTGGCTTCCGTCACTGGCTAGCTTGAGACTTCTGCTTACTTGTTCGTCCTGCTCATTTCCAACTCAGTAAAAAGGTGCATAGTAGTTGTTGGAAGTTGTCAGCTGTTCACCTTTAACAGTGTATCGTTTCTCCCTCAGTTGAGACTATGGCATTAATATACACTCTGGTAAATTTAGCTTTTAATTTTGTAGCTAGCGGTCCATGCAGTTTGTGGACTTTGTCATAACATTTCTGACCTAATGTATGGAGTGTTTGCCTTGATTTACTGATTAACTGCTTTTTAAGTTGGCCTATATTGCTCCTCATCTTTCCTTGGTCCCTTCCACCCAACACCTCATAGATGATCCTATTCTAAGGCACTTTGTTTTCCAGTTTTGAGGTACTGGGTTTTTAAGAACCGGCACAGACACCGGTAACCCAGCGGTGCCAGGGAATACACACCCAGAGACCTTGGGTTCCTCCTGATCCAGACCACAGAAACTTAGAGTCTTCTAGGTGAAGTCAAAGATTAGTTTATTGGCTGCAACCAAGGTAACAAGTGTCCTAGAAGTACAATACGGGTATATTCTCAGGAGACTGCACACTTTTACAAAGTCAGGCTTCTCTTCTTATACACAATTTTAGGCTTCAGGCAAAACATTCTTGGTTGTAAAGTAAATCGTTAACATATTTTTAGTACAAAGAAAAAGCAGAGTCATGATGACATGTCCATATTTCACTTCGTGCTGCCTACAACAAATCATTTGGCAAGGCCCAACATTTCATCAGATATCAATGGACCCCTAATAAAAACGGGCACCTCCCCACCATAAAGTAAGTGAAGTGAAAAGAGTGGAGATAGATGTGAGCGAGATATGGCAGGTGTGCGCGCTGAAATGGTTTTATGGTTTGTTGAGCCTAGATGCTATCTTGCTCGGCCACTGGGAGGGAACTGACCTAACGAGTTCGGCCTGGGGCAATGGTTCCAACTTGTACAGGTCATGGAAAAGTCGATTAAGGAGTATGTGTCCTTGTGGAGTTGAATTCAACTGGATTAAGGCCTATGTAAAGGGCAACACATAAATGGAAGCCAAGGGTTCAGAATGTAAGTGGCGATTTCGAGGTGAAATCGTCACTCGAATATGCTGAAAATACATGTACATGATGTACTCGTCATTCTCGGTCTTTTGATACCAAATTCGTCATGTTTCGACGAAGTTTTAATTCTCGAGTCCAGAACTATTACACGGATCCAGATTTTCAGAACCTCAATCCCTCCTTTTGCCCTTACATAGGCAATTAATCTATCCTCATGTTAGTCTGAGTCCAGGTCTATATTCCTAAAGTCATTGAGATGTTGCTGTAACATCATTCTAGTACTTAGTTCATCTTTTGACACAGGCTTCCTTACACATGATGTAACACAGAGGCCACATATTGCAGGAGCACACTGTATGCACAGACAGAACATGAAAAGAATGGCTAAGACCATCCCAATGACCATTAGAATTTTCCATCCCCAGGCAGATATCAGTTCCCAGAACCATCCCATTAACGACCAGTCTCCTTTATCCACATGAATAGATTCGGAAATCTTATGCAGTTTGGAGATGGCCCTGTACACTGTTGGGGCATTATCTGGGATGAAAATGCAACAACTAGACTGGATCAATTTGCATACTCCACCTCGGTCTGCAAGTATAACATCCAAAGCGACCCGGTTCTGAAGGGTCATAAGTCGATCCGACTGGAGCTCAGCAGTCAAGTTACTAAGGGCACCGGCAGTTTCAGTCACGGTGGATTCAACTACCCTTGTTAATTGCCTTATGTTTCTGCTGTTGGCCATGGATCCCCAGAACGGCAGAAAACCCTTTGCAAAGTCCCCAAATTCTTGACCTGCAGTGTCTTCTTTACTCAAAACACCTCTAACCACCCTTGTCCAGTGGTAATCCGCCGCTGCTGTGTAGGTGGGAGGCAACAGGAATGAAACAAAACATGAGCCCGAGAAGTCAGGGGGCAACCATGTGTAGGCTCTATCATGGCAGATGAAATAAGTACCCTTAGCGGCTAAAAACGCAGGGGAAGTCTGAGATCCAAAAACATACGTTTCTGTACAGATACTCTTCCCTAGCTGAGCTCTGGGATTCTTGCCAATACCTTGCAGACACAGGTGACCCTGATGGGGTACGATCCAGATAGGGGGACGATCTTTTGGCTTTCTGTTTCTCACTTAGAGTAGTGCCATATCCGGTCACGTTCCAACCTACATATGCAAGTATCTCATCATCCGGAGTATCTTCATAAGAAGTTACTTCCTTGATCATGTCAACTATACCTTTGACTAGGGCGCTAGTCTTGAGGTTGTCTTTTACAGAACGTAGGGGTTGGACTTCTCGTGCATATATGAACATTGTCCTATATGCCCATACTGAACCATTGTGACTAAATGGCAGGACCAAATAGGGGATACCTTTATCCGTTGTGTGAGGCATGAGACCGCACACCCAACAGTTAGTTGTGTTCATTACAAGTTGGTGTTGGTGTAATAACTGAACAAAGGAGTTATTAACGAACTCTAATCTCCTATTTGATTCGTGGTCAGGCAGAGGGTGGAAAGAATGAGAGGAAACAGTAGGAGGAGGTATGGGTGATGCAGTGGGCGCAAATGTTACATGGAAAGAGAATAAAACATAACTTATCAAAAAAATCATTACGCTGGATAGCATAAAAATACACAATATTATAAAACTTTTCTTTGTCATCGTGTTACACAGTCTCTGCTTAAAGTTCATTTGTTTGGCAGGTCTCTCCACATCAGGAAACTCCATCCTCTCTAAAGTGCTGCCCGCGGTGGGAGGTTGCCTCTGCTAAAGGATGCTTCCGTCAGTCTAGGGCAACTCCCTTGGACCAACCAGAACTACCGACCTAACGTCGTCAGCTGCACCCAAAAGACTTTAATCAACCGCGGCCCTAGCAGCGGAACCCGGATGGCGGTTCGAAAAACAAAAATAAGCAAGTTTCCTAAATGGGAGAGCTGCACTTTCAAAAAGGGTATTTGGGAGGGAAAAAGGATATATTTATCTGTCCATAGGTCTTGGTCTCAAATCATAAAAAGGAATCACTTGTATTAGTTCGTTTTTCACGGTCGCAAATTGTAGCGTCTTTTTCCTGGTACTGTCTGGTCCTGAAACAGGAGTTCAGGCTCCAAAAAGTTCAATTGTTCTGATGGTGGCACAGTCTCTTGTAACATGTCCTCGCTTTCACATTCAGGGTTAGTTTCTTTTACACGGTCATCGCTGAAAGGTATGACACGTGGCACAGTTGTAAGCTCTGAGTCAGTGACACCCTTCTGGACCCACTGGTCATGTGGCGGAGGTGAAGGGATTCTTTTGCAGTGGACCCCGTGGATCCAGTTGGCCTTCCCCTCCACTCGAACGGCTGACCTTGTGGAAAGAAGGACGAGATGCGGCCCGGTCCACCTGGGCTGGTCGTTCTTTGTCCTCTGAAAGTTTTTCACGAGAATCCAGGAGCCAGGGACAATGGAGTGACCTGGAGTCTCAGAGACCGGAGGCAGGGTGTTGTGGACCTGTTGATGCAAAACACGCAATTTAGCCGTCAATTCATACAAGTAATCAAGCAAAATAGGGTGTTCTAGCTCGCTGAACTTCGTGGGTCTAGGCACTCCCCATATGTTGGCTGGCCGGCCAAAGACAATTTCATAAGGGCTGAGTTTCACTCGCGAATGCACAGTCATTCTGGTGGATAGGAGTGCTAAGGGTAGAGCGTCAGGCCATTTGAGACCTGTGCTCGCTTGGATTTTGGCCAATTTAAGTTTTAAAGTGCCATTGTAACATTCTACTAATCCAGCTGATTGGGGGTGGTTTGCAGCGTGGAACTTCTGCCTAATGCCTAGCCCTTCACACACTCTTTTCATCACACGACCCACAAATTCACTTCCGTTGTCAGACCAGACCATTCTAGGCATTCCAAACCTGGGGAAGTACTCTTTTACAAGGGCTTTTGCTGTGGACAAGGCAGTATTGTCTTTTAGGGGATAGGCTTCTACCCATCTTGAGAAGGCACAAACAACAACGAGCACGTATTTTAAGTTGTTGCACCTCTCCATGTGTATGAAATCTAGCTGCAAAACCTCGAACGGATACGTAGGAGGTGCAAAATGACCAGCTGGAGTTGGGGTTCCCCTACCAGGATTGTGCTTCAGACATACCATGCAATTCTTGACAACATTCTCTGCACACTTGGGAATCCCTGAATTCTTCCATACTGGGGCCAACAACTCGCAAATCCCTTTCACGCTGATATGAGCCATTCCATGAGCCATTGTAACCACTGCAAGCACATATGCATCGGGTAACAACCATCTCTGATGCTCTGTCAATTCAACCCAACAACCATTTGCATCCATTCTACCTATACTCTCTCTCCACGTGCTCAACTCTTCCTCTGTGGCCTCAGCTTGGATGGACTTCACACTCTCTATCGTGTCCTCACATATTCCAACATCACCAGTCCATCTTTCAGGGCCTGCAACATACATTCGGCTCATCACATTCTTTGCCGTTTCTTTAGCGATCTCATCAGCAAATGCGTTTCCACGACCAACATCATCAGTCACCTTCTTGTGAGCACTACATTTCACAATCGCCATTTGCAGAGGCAAGGTCAGTGATTCAAGAAGCTCATTCACCAACTGACCATGCTGAATCTTAGCTCCATGCGAAGTCAGGAACCCACGTTCTCTCCACAATCGTCCAAAACTGTGAGCCACGCCAAAAGCATACTGACTATCAGTGTAGACAGTCACTCTCATTCCTTTAGACAATACACATGCTCTCGTTAGTGCAACTAATTCTGCGGCTTGGGCTGAACCATGTGGTATTCGTGCAGTTTCAACAACTGTGTGCAAAGTCGTGACAGCATATGCTGCAGTCACGTTCCCATTTGGGAGCTTAAAGCATGAACCATCCACCCATAATGTACCATCACATTCAGCAAGAGGAGTGTCAAATAAATCCACTCTCCCTTTTGTCTCTTCCTCTGTTGTGAGGAAACAATCGTGCTGTTCTAAAGCATCTGATTCCTCTGCAATTGGTAACAACGTGGCTAGATTCAAGGTACTGCACCTTTTTATGTGCACATGGCTCGCTAGCAGCGTCAATTCGTAACTGGACAGTCGAGCACTAAAGTGCTGTGTCTTGGTCCTATTTAACAATGTGTCTACTGCATGCGGGACCATCACGATTAGTGTATTATTCATTACTAGACCAGCAGACTGTCGAATAGAAACAGCTGCTGCTGCTGTGGCCCAAACAACTTGGCAATGCTTGTGCTACCAGATCCAAAGTTGACG
The DNA here is from genome assembly GCF_964261635.1 of Lissotriton helveticus. Lineage (NCBI taxonomy): Eukaryota > Metazoa > Chordata > Amphibia > Caudata > Salamandridae > Lissotriton > Lissotriton helveticus. Next base: position 223,912,626 of record NC_136070.1, on the reverse strand, counting down.
AAAAATAGGCGCATGGCCGCTGTCTACCTCCAAATAACTGAGTCAACACAGACAATGCACAGCCTTCCTTCTCGTGGACATACAATGTGAAAGGCTTACTGTAGTTGGGGGTACCTAACACAGGAGCCGAACATAATGCTGTGCGTAATTCGAGAAAACTTTTCTGACACTCTTCAGACCAAGGAATGGGATTGGGTGTATTTTTACACGTTAATGCCACCAAGGGTTTGGCTAATAACGAAAAATTTGGAATCCACTGTCTACAGTACGATGTAATGCCCAAGAAAGCACGCACTTCTCTCTGTGGTCTTGGCACATTCAATTTTGCTATTGCCTGAATTCTTTCTGGGGTCAGTTTCCTTCCCTCCTTCGATAAGAGGTGACCTAAGTAGGTCACTTCTTGTCGGCAATATTGAAGCTTGGAAAGTGACACCTTGTGATGCAGATCACACAGATGACGCAATAATGTCAACGTGGCCTTTTTACAAATTTTCTCAGTGTCTGCAGCAATGAGCAGATCATCCACATATTGTACAAGAGTAGCATCTTTTGGTAAAACAATCGTGTCAAGCTGTGCTTTCAGAGCTTGACTGTATATTGATGGGCTTTCACAGTAGCCTTGAGGAGCGCGTTTAAAGCGGAAACTTCGACGTCCTAAACTGAAGGAAAAGATATCCCTGCTCTCCTCAGCAATTGGGATGCTGAAGAAAGCATTCTTTAGGTCAATCACCGAAAACCACGAAGCAGAAGCTGGAATCATAGTCAATAATGTGGTAATGTCGGGGACAACTAGGAATTGTGGCACAACTATCTTATTTACTTCTCGAAGATCAATCACGAATCTGTACACAGGTGGCTGAGAAGGGTCAGTTCGTTTTAAAACAGGCAGAACAGGACTATTGCAAACATTGCCTCGTGTTTCCTCAATCACATCCTTTTCAATCAATTCGTAAACGATCGCTAGCAAAGCCTTTTCACCCTCATTAGATATTTTGTATTGGGGAATTCGTGGCATTTTGACATTGGACTTCAATGTTACAACATATGGTGGAATTTCTAAAAGACCTACATCATTAGGACCAGTGGCCCAAAGAATATCTGGGAGCAGTGACAATTCTGCTGGAAGTGCATCTCTCGACAAATACATGGGAGAAACCACTTTCTTACCTAAAGTAAGTTGTACTCCTGAAGGAGAACAGTACAAAGTCGCATACAATCTTTTTAGCAAATCTAATCCTAGCAAATTTTCACCACAACCTGTCGTCAGAATAAGGGGTGCTTCGATTTCACAAGGACCAACAGAAAGTGATAAAGGGTCAGAAATCGGATTTCTAACTGTGGCGCCGGAAACACCTTCAGAAACGTTCATTTCGCCAGACAAAGGTGCGCCAGGGAGTTTGGAGTGCATAATAGAACTCTTTGTAGCACCAGTATCCAACAGAAAAGGTTCTGACACACCTGATGTAATCACCTCAACGTAAGGTCCATTCTGATCTACTGGAACTGAAACAACTCCCTCTCTTTGTCTATGGCTGTCCTAGCAATCATTATCTTCCCACTGCTCATCTTCTGTGTAATATTCAACGTAGTATTGAGCTGTCCTATCAGATGCGTTATTTTGCTGATCAAACCTGTTCATAGAGTTTTGTGGTGGAAGGGGACGTGCGTTCTGAGGGGCGTTTCCACGCCCTCTACCTCTAGGTGCTTGCTGACTGCCACGACCTCTAACACCAGAAACTCCATTTGCACGTTGTAATAGAATAGGACAATTATACTTGAAATGACCCTCTTGTTTGCAATATAAACACTGGTTGGGGTCTATAGGTACACGGGGTTGACTATACTCGAATCTTTGCGAGTTTCTCTGATACTGTTGAGGCTGCTGAAAAGTATTTTGGTAGTGATTCTGACCATTATTATTTTGATTACCACCACCACGTGGCGGATAGGCTTGCTGTAGCAAAACCTTCGTTTTCAGTTCCCTAGTTTTCTTTTCTACTCTATCTTTCTCATCTTTGTCTCTATTCTCGTAGTATTGTGCAGTAGCCAATATCTGGGCTGAAGATGAGACTGCCCAAGAACTTTCTGAATCTTTTAATTTTTTACACAATTCTGGAAGCAGATTGTGCACGAATTTATCGACAAATAATCTCTGACCACCTTCTGTGGTCATATCTTGACCGCTGTGGTCAACGAATGTTTCTTCAAATCGGGTGAAGAAGTCTGAGACTGTTTCTTCTTTCTTCTGCTTGCATGCAGACAACTTATCCCAATTTACGCGTATTGCAGGCATTATCGTTTTCATGTAATCTACTATTTTACCAGGGAGTTCTGCTATCAAAGGCTCAGGCTTGGCACCACCAACTTGTCGGGCATCTGCAGCAGTAATATTAGCCCATGTGTCACCTAATTCCTGGTCATGATCTATATGACGAATTTTACCCCATAGAGGCTGTGGAACAACATTCCCAAATAACATATCGATATCGGCTAAATTCATTATACATGACCCAGCAGTTTGCGACAACTCTTTATAATACCCTGCAGGATTTTTACGCGTATCTGGTAATGTTTGTTTGAGTGCTAAAACTTCAGCTCGCTTCCATGGGACATGTACCCATACACGCTGAAAGTGTGGCAGAATAGGTGGGACAGCAGTCGTGTCACCCTCTCTCCATTGTGGGGGAACTTCTCTCATAGGGTATTGTCGCGCCTTTTTCCTACTGGATGTATTAGATTCAGATGGTGACCCAGAACTGCTTCCCTTACTCCGATATGATAACAACATTTCAACTGCTTTCTCCACATCTGGACCTACAATCATACCTTCTCCGAACTTAAACCGTACACGACACATCTCTCGTGGGATGCATTCCTGATCATTGTCTTCTAAATCCTCGCAAAGGAAAACACACATCTGTTCGAAAACATATCTCTGTGTCGCTGCTTCCCATTGATGGAAGACTTCCATGACAGACTGTACATCATATTTTACGGTGTCCGTGACCCATTTCCGTGCTAAACTATTCAGTGAATCTCTCTCTTGATAATCAGGTAGTTGACTTCGCAACTGTCTTCTTCCCATGTTAGGGGTCGTGGTAGGTGACCCAAAAAGAGGTAAAAGAAGGTTAGTAACAGTGCTGGCCATTTTCTGCCGAATGGAAGGTGAAACTGAAGGACCAACAGATGGAGAAACGGGGTGAGATAAGGCAGGGGTAGAGATAGCAGAAGAGGTATCAGGGGAAATAGAGGGGGCGCTAGGCAAAATCGTAGAGGGGGCATTAGGAGACGTGAAAAGTACAGTAGGCAAAATCGTAGAAAACACAGGTGAAACAGAGGTGGTCGGTGGGCCCGAAGGAGGCTGCACCGAAGAAGTAGGAGCCGGCTGAAGAACAGCTGGTGGGTGCTGTGGAGGAGCAGGAGGCGTAGTTTGCGCAACTAAAGGTTGCGGGGGTGCTGTGGCATTCTGCGCATAGGGGGGTGGTGAATTTAGTAAATGCGACATTAATTGGTCTTTTTCATGCTCTTTTGCTGCCTCTTTCTGAAGAGACGGCAAAACTGGATAACACTTATCTATTGCCATTTTACGTTGCCTGTGCAACTGCTCATTCATCTGCTCTTCTTCATTATCTTTAAACTGCACAGCAGCTTGCATTACTGAAAGTCCCCCTTCTCCCTTATTTTTCTTAGCTAATTTAATTTCTTTTTGTTTGGCTTCTTTACGCCATAAGCCGAAAGAGTCAAACATCGCCGGCCGGGCTTTCTTTTTAAATAGTTTCACTTCAAGGTTGTCTAAGATTTCGGAATCAAAGCTACCATATTGGGGCAATTTTAGAACACCATCTTTCCTGGTGTATTTAATCCATACTTCGTTGTAGGTGATGGGGCCTACCCCATGTTTCACATATAGTTTGTAAGTCGGAGTTCCAACTGGAGGAACCGGACATGAGTCCTCCAATCGGGAGTCCCTATTATTACTACCAAGACAAAACAAATTCCCAAGTCTAGGACTAGGCATCTTCGCTCTCTAGTCTAGTTCCAAACTTCAAAGGATTATCGATTACGATATTTCTCGTGAATACACGAGTCCTTCGGTTTTGGTGCTTGCAAGTACCAATACAAAACTTTGTATCCCAAAGATACCAAAACTAAGTCCAACTAAGGACTGGGATACGCTCCACTTATACTTAACTGAAATATCGATGACGTCGCCAGAAGACTCGTCTTAGTGTTTCGCTCTACCAAACTTCAAGGGTCCAAATCAGGGCGATAGCCAGGGCAGCAGTCCTTGTAGCCGTCGGGAAGCGGGGAACCTCGCAGCAAAGACCTTCGGACCTCGTCGACATGCAGGGGTCGATGAGGTGGTTGGCCGTCCTCCGGAATTTCCACACAAAGCTCCTCACGATCTTCAGGCTGACTGGTACCACTGGAATCGCCCCAAACGTTGGGCGCCAGCTGCGGTACTGGGTTTTTAAGAACCGGCACAGACACCGGTAACCCAGCGGTGCCAGGGAATACACACCCAGAGACCTCGGGTTCTTCCTGATCCAGACCACAGAAACTTAGAGTCTTCTAGGTGAAGTCAAAGATTAGTTTATTGGCTGCAACCAAGGTAACAAGTGTCCTAGAAGTACAATACGGGTATATTCTCAGGAGACTGCACACTTTTACAAAGTCAGGCTTCTCTTCTTATACACAATTTTAGGCTTCAGGCAAAACATTCTTGGTTGTAAAGTAAATCGTTAACATATTTTTAGTACAAAGAAAAAGCAGAGTCATGATGACATGTCCATATTTCACTTCGTGCTGTTTACAACAAATCATTTGGCAAGGCCCAACATTTCATCAGATATCACTGGACCCCTAATAAAAACGGGCACCTCCCCACCATAAAGTAAGTGAAGTGAAAAGAATGGAGATAGATGTGAGCGAGATATGGCAGGTGCGCGCGCTGAAATGGTTTTATGGTTTGTTGAGCCTAGATGCTATCTTACTCGGCCACTGGGAGGGAACTGACCTAACGAGTTCGGCCTGGGGCAATGGTTCCAACTTGTACAGGTCATGGAAAAGTCGATTAAGGAGTATGTGTCCTTGTGGAGTTGAATTCAACTGGATTAAGGCCTATGTAAAGGGCAACACATAAATGGAAGCCAAGGGTTCAGAATGTAAGTGGCGATTTCGAGGTGAAATCGTCACTCGAATATGCTGAAAATACATGTACATGATGTACTCGTCATTCTCGGTCTTTTGATACCAAATTCGTCATGTTTCGACGAAGTTTTAATTCTCGAGTCCAGAACTATTACACGGATCCAGATTTTCAGAACCTCAGTTTCTCCTGAACCAGTGTACTTTTCATGACAGATACTAATGAAATCAAGTTACCCCATATGACGGCCTCTCTGGTGTCCCGTAGTGTTGCACTTGAGACCTCAGCTGTGCAAACAGCCTTTTCCAGAAGGTATCTGTTCAATTTCCACCAAAGAGCTTTAGGCACAGCCTGCAAGACTTTCCTTGGTACCATTGCTAGAGCATGGTCAAATATCGAAACTACCCTATACAAGGTCCATTCGTTTCCACAAGGGGCTGGTTGAAATCAAAATATAGTTAATGCTAGAAAGTGGTCTTCAGGCGTGAAATAAACTGTAGTCTCTCTTCCCTTCATGTTGTTCCCTCAAGATATCTATTAAGGTCAAGGCCAACATCCCCTCTCCAAATTACAGGGATGTCACATTCGTAAAGGCTCACCAACCACCAGATATATCTAGTAGTAGATTCATGACCAGCTCACCTATGATAATCTTGCCACATTTCTGAGGATTCACAAAGGGGATTTGTTCTATCCTTGGTTTGGAGCATAGATGGCCACAAAGGTCGCAGTGGCCTGGCCACTTGTGCCATTATTCAGGGTTGCCACCCTTCCTCAACTGTAAGTGAGTTAGGCAGTGTGACTTGGAATCCATTGTGAAAAAGAATAGCAAACTTGCCTGTTTTATTAGTAGCTTTTGAGGAATTGGCGGTTGTAAATGCTAGACTTAAATCACCCAATCTCCTTTCTTGGTGTATGCGTTTTTTGGAATCAGCTATGTATCTAGGACCTTTTGCTGATGCATTTTAAGCAGAACTATGACCATCTAAACTCTTGTAAAAATCCACAGCACAATACAAGAATAAGAACCCCAAATCTTAACTTTCCCAGTCACCTATTTATGTGAGATATGCCCCTGCAACATCTCCTTGCAGCTCTCTCCCTTCCTAGAAAGTAATTTAGTAATGACGCCTAATTTGCGAGCTCCAAGAGACAACTCTGTTGTCAGTTAATATTATAGGTAGCAAAGGAGGTATGTAAATCAAACCACAAATAGTTGTTTCAAAGACATGACAGCTCAGGGAATACACATTTCTTCGTGTGGTTTAGTTCAAATAGTAGAGCTTCTGAAATATGCTTGGTTGACCGTTTCCTTCCCAGCTAATTGGTTGCATTATTTGCAGAGTAGAAGCTCTTCATATAGAGGATCCCTAGAGGACAGAGAGACTCACCTAAACACAAAACTCATGAAGTAAAAACAAACTAATAAAAACAAAGAAAGAAAGGTAAAGCATGTTTACATAAAACCTCAATGAAAACATAATGGCGAGCAGCCCTGGCCTTTGGCTATATATTTCTACTAATTGTGGAGTATTGGCCTTCACTTCAAATGTATAAAATCCAATAGATTCACACACCCTTACACTATCACTTCAATAAATGTAATTGCTACCTATACATCTCTGTACAGCACTTTTTCAGTAATAGAAATGACTATGCACCTAACCTGCTTCCAATACCATGTATTTTGAAACTGATATTAAAAAATGCCTTTGATCAAGATATTTTGGACAGAGCCAAGATATAAATCTCCACTAATCCGACGGTTAAGTTTCATTATACAATGAGAGAACATTGGATAACTCCCTTAATACAGAAGGTATTTCATCTACCATTGTCTCAGGGTCCTATTTTATTCTTAGAGTTTACGGATTATAGTCTTCAAATAGCTGTCACAGTCTACTGCATTCTAGATCATTATTGCAGACACAAGCTAGATATAGAACTATTGTAATCTATATTGACCAAGGTAGATTTAGAACTATTTCAAACTATATTGCCCAGAATCTTGCTCCCGAAACATTTATTTTTGACCATCTGGTTTCTAAGTTGGTCATTTTAACTCTTCCAGAATTCTAGTAGATATACCTGTTTAAAATTCCATTTGCAATTAAGGTATATATTGTGAATTGGCAAGCTGAGAGGCTAACTCCATTTCTGTTAACCACGTTGTCCAGGGACCCTCCACTTTTACTTCAAACGAATACTAAGCAGTCTTTCTACTTCACATCTCAGTGGTAGCAAACCTAGCTAGAAAATGTTCACTGACCAATGAGTACCTCGGCTTAAACCCAGAACTATCTGCCTCATCTTTCCACCTGTTACATTTAATTGAGTAAATGGAAAAAAATATTTTAACTACAGACCTATATTCCATAATAAAAGCTGTGCCATGATGCTTGCATTATAAGGTGTTGTAGTCATGGAAAACATTTTTCCCCAAAACATCAGTTTATCAGTTTCTGACAATACACACATTTTACTATCACTAATTTTAGGGAAAATTTCATTTTTGCCACAAATACCGTTTTTCATATGTCACATTTGGTTCCCCGAGACCAGCTTATGTTCACACACAAATACTCACATGTACATGTGCCTCACGTGGGCAAATTCTACCTTCCATATCTTGCCATCACATGCCACTGCTAGTCAGAATTATAAAAAGGGTGGCCAACCTAATGACGAGAAAGATCAGAAAATGCCAGTGTAGCTCAGCAGTATGCCAGAGCCTCTATTGTGTTAGGAGTGGATACCATAATGCTAATGATGACCATCACTATACAGCATACGGCCTCAGCTAGGCCAAGAATGGCCACCATCACTAGTGTAGCTATAATGACAGGGCTGTACGTAATTATACCATTAGTGGCCACCATTGTGCTAGAAGGTGCCATGGTTAGCCCAAGAATGTTCAGAATATGCTATGGATGACTACTGCTATGCAACAGAAGGGGAATGATTATGTCTCAAAAGCTCAACGTGTTAAAGAAGGCTTAACCATTTTGCCAGGATCTTCCTTCTCCAAGGGGGGTTCGACATTATGCCAGGAATTGTTTCATTTTGCCAGAGATCGACGTCTGTGTACAGATGAAGCACCAGATAGGACAATTATTGATGCCAGGGGTTTCTGGCAGGCAGAAGTCGCAGAGTGCAAGAACAGTCACCACACCCGTCACACTCACAAACATGCCCAGACCAAGGCATTGATTTTTAAGCCCCCAACACCTTGAGAATCAATACAGTAAGAAGCAGATGAATGACAGTGTGATAAATTACAAGTTGCTTCGCGCGGTGTCCCTCATCCCCATCCCTCCCCCTTCCACCGGTGTGCCTCAAGAGCATGGTCGTTAAACAAGTAAGGTGCATCAGAATCCAATACAATAGTAATCGTGAACAACAGTAATACAGTACAGGGCTTATATATACCTTAAAGATCACCATTTAGTCCATTGATCCCACCCCAGGTCATTCTCCTTGCGCTAAGGTGCCAACTGGCTCCTGTCTGTTCCCCAAGTCCGAACCCTCCTCTGAACCTGGCACTGGAGCCTGTAATATTGCAACCAAGGCCTTCCATGCCCTTACCGCCTCCTGTGCCTTTTCATTATTAGCACGTAGGGCCTGCTGTAGCCTAAGCGTAGCTTCGTTCCGAGCGCACTTAAGCAGTTCCGCCCTCCATCTCCCCACATCCGGCCCCCTCGCTGACTTCCAATGCATAGTGATTTCCCTCTTGCCTAATAGAAGGCCCAGATCTATAAATTTACTTATCACTTTCATTTTAGCTGTATGCAGGAACCAATGCAACAAACAAGCGCCCAGTTCCGGTTCCATTATACGATCAGTTATATGACAGACTAGTTACATCACCTCTTTCCAATATGTCCCCAAAGTCATACATCCCCACATCATATGCTGGAAGTCAGCTCCCTCCAAACTACATCTCTGGCATTGCGCTGACGCTGCACTGAAATATTGATTAAGCTTGGCCGGTGTCAGGTACGCCCTGTGCAGGACATAAAACTGTACCTGCATTCCTCGTGCTCTTCCAAGCCCTTTGGATCAATTGGGCCCACCCTTTTTCTGGGATTTCCCTGTCACTTCCCTCGCAACGCACTCAATGGCTCCAAAGCCTCCGTCATCATGCGCCTGTAAAGGCACGTAATGGCTTTAACAGTTCCCGCTGCCATTACCACATACTGGCATACCATTGAAGTCCGTGGTTCCGACAGACCCACCCCCCCAATAGCACTGTATTGCTGAGGCAAGCGCTGAATGCCGCACATAATCCCCACGCGGGAGGTCGTCTTTATGCTGTAGGGCCTGAAATGTCAACAGGGTTTCGTTCTCATAGAGGTCTCCTAGCATTTGTATCCCCATGTCCTCCCACTTAGCTAGAACCGTCCAATCCCCACCATGTGGAAGGCCGTGCTCATACCCAGCGGTATCTCTGGAGCATACAGGCGAGTGAATCCGGCCCGACGTTGGCTCCGATTCCAACACAGCCGCAGCGTCCTCTCCTCTGCGGTAAGTGGCTCAAGACGCATCTTCTGCTGAAGCACTATGAAGTCAAGATATAGCGAGGGATCCGACGCCCCTCAGGGCCATCCGGGCCCAGGGACTTCCGAGCCACCGTGTGGGTGAACCACTGCAACTGTGCTGCTAAATAGTACCATTCGAAGTCTGGTACTGCCAGCCCCTCATCAGCTCTCGGGCGTATCATTTTAGCCATTGCAACCCGCCGTCTGCCAGACCCCCAAATAAATCCTATAGCCATGGAGCGGAGCTGTTGAAAGACGGAGCCCGGCACCCAAATCGGCTACGTCTGGAAATAATACAATAAGCGCGGAAGCGCCACCCGATCCGCTACCGATAGTGGTAACGTGCTCCAAAATCCAGTACTGCCTCTAAGTCCGCGCATGGCCCGGCCAAATTGCCCTCCAATAAATCCTCGGGGGTATGATAAATGTTGGTGCCTAAATAAATAAGGCAAACAGTGGGGCTCCCATCAGATATCCGCCACCTATGGAGGATTCAGCACAGCCGGCGCCACTGGGAACAAGCAGGTCTTTGCCCAATTTACACACAGCCCCGAGAACCGGTCAAACACCTGCAGCAAGTGTCTCGTGCCCTACAATGCCGCATCCGTGTCCGTGACAAATATCAGCAAATCATACGCATAAAGGGAAATAAACTGCATGTCCCCACGTAGGTACAACCCTGGATAATGTGTCCCCGACCGGGCATGGGAAGCCAGAGGTTCAATGGCTAGGGCAAATAACAATGGAGAGAGCGGACATCCTGTCTCGTACCCCCAGACCAAGCCACTACATGAATGAACGAAAGAAAAACAAAACTAAAATGCACACTCACCCTTCATGCACTGCTTCTCTCACAAACACACACAACCTTTACATACATATACACCAACACATGCACACATAAACACACACATCCTTTCCACACACTCCCCCCACTTACACAGTAACCTAAACTCCCCTAGTTGCATGTGCCTGTAGTGTCGATGTTTGTGTATGTGAAATGACTTTGCATTTGTATGAGCAGTTAATACCACATGTACATGTTATCCAAAAAAAGTATGCAGACTAGTAAAAATAAGTCAATTATAACATTTAGCGAGCATAATTTAAACATGCAGTAATTTACTCACATTTCTAATATTCCTGTTGAGTTGACCCTTATTGTTTTAAGAAACATTTATGGCCGACTTTCTTGTGTTAAGATGAACTGTAAAAAATAATCAGAGTATCATGGGTCACGGTATAAATCTGCTCTCGCCATAGCTGCACTAGCAAAAAGGCTGTTTAATTCAGATCGTGTGCTTTCACGTTTTCAAGGATGCAGGAGGACTTCATTGTGACCATGAGCAAAGATGAGACAAGGGAGAACTTTGTTAGCTCTTTATTGTAATGTTCTTCTTGTAGTTAAGCCGTTGCACTTTTGATTTTGTCTGTTATCGTCCTTTATCGTGTATGTCACATTTAATCCTCTTTGCTGTTAAATATTATATTTTTTTGTGGTATCAAACCGAGTCTCTGCTATAGCTCCACAACGTCTTTCTAACTACTTTCCACCGTTCTGTCTTCCTTCCCCCTTCTCAGACATTTGACCCAAGCAGGTATTGACTCATATTGAAAGCACTGGCCATGAAAACTGCTTCATTAAAAATGAAGCCGGTCAAATGGAAGCATATGGGCGACTTGTGAGCTCTTAAGGCAGGGCAAGAGAATTCTCATTCGCATGTAGAATGGTGGGATAGCATGGGTGTCCAAATAGAGGTACATATGCGAGTTGTTTGCCTCAAGACTTCGATTTTCTTCATTGTTAGCAAGCTCGCGTTGGCAAAAACATGAGACCGTTTTGAACCCTTCACATAGATAAGAGCTTGTGTTGCTGCTAATTGTATGTTGGCGACGAGTGGAGTATGATGGACCTTTGGTGGAAAACCTATTAGAACTTATCAAATATGTTTGGAATGGCAATGGTCAGAAGAGTTTCTTTTCACCAATACAATTTAAATTTAAGCATGTAGCTTCTTAATGAAAATTGAAGTAACACATTCTAACAAAAGCAGCATGTTTTATATTTGAAGGCAACACATTTTCGAGCATATATTTTTCCAACCTCACAGAGAAGTGCAAGTCCTGCCTGTTCTGTTCATTTACATTGAAAAGGCTTGGGCAGGCCTGACACCGTTCATGTGGTGCAGAACTTCTTTTAAAAGATCAGCAGTCTGACTTCAGACCTTCTTGTTGCACAGAAACAGCACTGGCAAATAGTAGAGGAGACCACCTCAGGCCAACACACAAACTTGATCCTCCTCAACCTCTCAGCTGTCTGCGATACCGTTAAACTCTCCACCCTGCTGAGCGGGTGGAAGGAGTGGGTGGGGTTATCAGGGACGGTGTTTGTGTTAATTTTTGGAAACAACTATACTGATAGTCCTTTGTTTCATTCTCCTGTGAGGTACAATTCATAGTCGCCTATGGGATCTTAATCTCCCTGCTACTATATAACATTTAATAATTTCCCTAGCTCTGGGACTTTTTAAAAAGAATGAAAAACTTCATTTGCTTTTCTAAATAACATATACATATCAACGTATACATATCAACAATCACAGGAGTTAGAAAAAATATAATTTGCAGCCACAAGTTGTAATCTGCAGTGTGCAGCAGTGTAATAGTCAAATAGACATTGGTATGTAAATGCAGCCAACATGTCAAGGCTGACACCTAGCAACAAAGCCAATAGATCTTGCCTATGTAAGAGCTATTAGCTTTGCCAATGTATTTTAGTCATGTTGTACACCAGTGTGGCTGCTGTTCAGCATGGCTTAAAGTTAGTGGCATAGAGGAGAGTGGTGTGGAGTGGCTTACAGTGGAGTATCGTGGAGTGGGGTAGATTCGAGCTGAGTGTCGTAGAGTGGCATGGAATAGAGGAGAGTGGAGTGGAATAGAGTGAGTAGAGTGTTGTGGAGTGGAGTAGATTGTCGTAAAGTGGAGTACGGGTGTTATAGAATGGAGTAGCCTAGAGTGTTGTGAAGGGAGGCGAATGGCATAGAGTGGAGAGGTGTAGAGAGTTGTGGAGTGGCTTAGAGGGAGTTTCATAGAATTTTGTGGAGTGTCGTAGAGTGTCGTCAAGTTGAGTGTTGTGGAGTGGCATGGAGTGGAGTAGAGTACAATGGGAAAGTATGTCGTGGAGTGTTATCGACTGGAAAGTCATTGAGTGGAGAGTGAGTGTTGTAGAATGAATTGTCGTGGAGTGGAATAGAGTGCAGTGGTGTAAAGTGAAGTAGAGTGAATTAGTGTGTCATAGAGTAGAGAGGAGTAAAATGGTGTGGAGTGGCATAGAGGTCGTTGCGTAAAGTGGAGTGTTGTAGAGGCGAGGGGTATTGATTGGAGGGTCATAGAGTGGAGGGACGTGTCATAGAATGGAGTGACATAGAGTGTCTTTGAGTGGAGGTGCGTAGAGTGCAGTGGCATGTTGTAGAGTGGTGTGTCATGGAGTAGCGTGTCATGGAGTGGCGTACAATGGAGTGGTGTGGCATTGAAGGTAGGGAAGTGGTGTAGAGTGAAGTGGCTTAGTGTGGAGTATGCATGGAATGGTAGTGCACTGCCATTACAGACCGCACATTTCCATTGGAAAAGGCCATTACATTTGCACAGACATACAGTTTTACTGATAAAAGTATAGAGCGCACAAACGATAATGTGTGGAAATGTCAAAACCTAGTGTATTGATTTGTTTTGATAGTATTAAAATATTTGTTTCCACCACTCTTCAGAATTAAAAAAAAGTGCTTCATTCATGCTTTCCTTATTGTGATATATTCTGAAATATCAGCACAGTTAATTTACAGACATTTAAATGTGGTTGTGTGCTAGAAAAAAGTCCATCCTGTCACAGCAAGATTGACTCACAAATCCAGTCACTTTGAAGTCAGAGGAAGATAAGAAAATACGAGCTCCCTCGGAAGACTGCGCCTGGCATTTTAGTTCCTTCTTTAAATGCACAGCTCAACTGGCAAGATAAGAACAAGATGTAAAGGCTTGTTTGCGAAAATCGAGCACTGTGGTAGAATTCAGTAACTAGGCTATTGTCCACGGGAGGGATGAATTCAAACTGTACAGCCTAAAACAAATCAAGCCAGCAGATGGAAAGGAAGCACGTGCGATTTACAAATCCAATGGTAAGTAATGGGTAAAATGCATTCCCAGGGAAGCTTTCCGAATATCCCCGAAATGTTGTTAACAAACCAGACAGCTGTGCTGTCTGTTAGGCTTCGACCTTAAAGACACTCTTCTAGAAAGACGGGGATGTAATCACCAAGCTTTCCCATTCCAGAATCCCACATCAGCAGTGGTCAAGCAATTACTTTGAAGAGGAACCCAGATATACCTTGGATGAGAAGTTGAAGACTGGTAACAAGTGTATCCACCACATTGTCGTAATAAGTTGCGTCTTTCACCCAACCCACCTTTCTGTGTACCCTCCGCTCAAATACTTGACCATCTTTAGGTAAAATTTCAAATGTAAGCAAATGATATCCAGAAACTCATCCATTTTGAAAACATTGTGGAAAAGCATACTGGCATTGGGGATTGTCTATACCTGTTCCTCTTCTGGATGAAGGAATATTTCCTTTCTTTGAATTGATCAAAATCGGAAGTTCTACTCGTAGGATGGGCAGCTGCAAATCGCTTCCTTTCAGCTGGTATTTCACACTGCACCCCCCTACACCTTGTAACAACAAATCAGAAATGAAATTTTGAGAAATGTAGGTATTACTTTCGATCCTTACCTAAATTCCAATTTTCTCTTCCATAAAATTATTCTACACTGACAAACTGATCACTGAATTGAGTATATAAATGCCCGGTCTGTAGTACTGCAACATAATCTATAGTTGCCTATTCAAAATCTTGTCACCAGGTTACAAAGACTACAAAGCCGAGCCGCCAGAATGTCCTTTCATCCTAGTAAATTGAATCACATCAAGCCAATCCTGAAAACGCTGTATTGCTGTATGTTGAATTCAGGATCAAGTTCAAAAGTGTCACACACAATGCATTTTTGGGAAAATAGCCCTGCTACAATGCCAATACGCTCCAACCAGAAATCCATATTCCTTCTCTATACACCAGATCAAACACCTATTCAGGAGACTTAAACGTTGCTGAAGATTCCTAGGTGTTCAAAGTCCAAAGCCCCATTCTCCGATTAGAAGCAGATTACCTCTCTTTGAGGAAACTCCTGAAAACCGAGGTTTCAAACAAGCGGTCAACTACACCCGATGTCCACATTGATTGAAGCGACAGAAGAATGGCAGATCTAGTTTCACTGCACACATATGACAAGCCTCGGAATCTTGGGGAAAAGGTGTTCGTACATATGGCCCAAACTCTTATGAACTTAGAACACAGTGTTATTTTCTTTAGGTTCATTTCAGCACCCTCAAGGGATATAAAGTGCGCATGTTAGGCGAGGGGCACAACAAGATATGTTCTGATCTGCTATTTTATTTCTGGTTGATTAAAACAGCCCACAAATGCTTTTAGAATGGTGCAATTTTAGATCAGGACACCTTTGTATTGTTAACATTACTTTAGCAGAAGTTGCAGATTGAGCTCTTTGATTTGCAAAATGCTGTGTTTTATCATATATTTTTGTTAACTTATACACTTATGTTTTCAGTATGAAGAGCTTGAGCAGTCCTTAAATGATGCCAACCTTTTGAAAGAGTCCTGTGAAACGAGTTGTCTTGAGGTATGTTCACCAGAAATAACTTTTTTTGTCTTCGTGTTACAGATATATTTGTATTTCAGATGCCCTATTTATTACTCTTGTATTACTGTATTTTACCAGGCAAGTGTTGTCTAGTCTTGAAAATAGTTCCTGCTAGCTTGCAACATTCGGGATGCCCTTAAACCTTTCACTTATTTTATTTTCCCTCTACTTTGTTTAGATGTCCTATATGAAAATTGTTTATTAAAACAATTATTTTCAAATAAAAAAACGTGCCTGGATGTTATATGTTGTATTTAGTTCCTTGCCCAATTATGAGTTTGCTTTCTCTTTTTTCCTATTATTTGTGCGGGGGTATTTATTTTTCAAGACATTGGGATGTACTGGAAAGGCAGTTATGTTTGCAGCTTGGTATCCTAGGTATCCTTAGAGGATGACTTCGATGTATCTTCTGTTGTCCCCAAGTTTATGTTGTGTGGAGAAGTGTTACAGCTCCTCCATTGGGTATCATGCCGCTGCATAACTTCATGCCTTTTCCTTACTTCTGTCCACTCCTCTGGCATCCTCCTGCCTGGTAATCTCCAACAAATGGAAACCACAAACAAGATTTATTCCTGTTAGGGGCTTGGGCTAGAACTCCTGCATCACTGCGACCTATGAGGTAAGATCCTTTCATGTGCCTCACCAAACACCTGCATTGCCAATCCCAACAATCACATGAGACCTAGACCTCAAAACACTCACTTAGCATCTTTACATTACACAAACCCAACCTCATAGACACCCCTCATACCGCTGCACACCCTGAAAGTATCAGGCACATACTCCATCTCATACTCCTGAATCAATGGTCTACAGAACACCGTGCTTTAGCCCTTGTAACATATTACAATCTTGATGCATTCTTCATCACAGAAACATGGCTCATTGCCACATCCTTCATCAACCTAGATGTCCTTCGTCTCACAGCATCCAGCATGTGGGTGGGGCTCATAAAATGAATGAAGCCTCACCATCATCATCCAAACGTCCTCCTAGTCTGCACCATGTGTAAGCAATACTATATTTCATAGAGCTCCTCACATGCCAATTTCCTCTCTCCCCACCTCAGTCTCTTTTCTGCATTCCATCTCATCTACTGGCTTCCTGGGCAGAATAAGGTATTCACTGATGAATTTTTTCTCATACCTCTTTATGACCTCATCTGTTCGTCACAGCCTCTCTGATAACTGACGCATTAAAATTACAAGAGACACCACCCTCAATCTCATCGGTACACTCCACTAAGTACAGTATGCTACATCATCAATACATTACAAAGTACACATGCTGCACTTGGTCTTCTCAACAATACCAACCATCTTCTATTGCAAGCGCTTCCAATACTAAAAGACTGTACTGTCCTCATTGGCATCCCTTGCTCAGATTCCAAACAATACATGAGGGTCAACCCAAAAGAAAACCGCAAACCTTCATATCCTTCAAAGACGTCTCCACAGACAACCTAAAGATCAAACTCCTTCCTTGCTCTGCTACCTTCAGGTCTGACGTCATCACTCTACTATGCATTTCTGGAAAATGATTTGAATACCTATGCTGCAACTAATATGCAGGCTGAAACCTTCAGCACCCTGGTATTCCGAAGCACTTGTTGACAACAAACGGTACACTGCACTGCCAGGAAAAAATGGAATGAAAACCGAACCCAACAACCTCATTCTACTGAAATACCTTCTCATAACATGCAGACAATTCATCATATCAGCCAAATGTTATCCCTTTATAACAGGATTTTTTTTTTTGTTAAAATTTTTTATTGTTGCACCATGTCAGCACATGTACTGGTTCAAGCATTCAGATACTTGGCGTCAACATTCCGCCACATCCAGTTCGAATCGCAACATTTCTTTTCCTTAACATTAAACAACAAACAACATTCAGGTGTATATCTTGATCTCACAGAGGCAAGGTAGGAATATGTAAGCTTCCTAGTTGTGCCAGGCAGGCTGTCGGTCCTCAACCCCCACACATATCCTTAACATCCCTTACGCCAGGAGGGCGAGACAGTATCTAGGCAATCCGCGCCCCTGCCACCCCATCCCACCCGCAGTCCCAATTTTATGCTACATCTTCCTCCTCCTCCGAACTATCTACATCTTCTTCTTCCTGTAGAGGTGCACAAGGCTCCCCCCTGTAGGCATTCCACGGCAACCATAGTTTGTTCCATTTACGTGGATTAGCCCTCTGTTGATACACTGCCCGTTCCACCATCATGAGCATATCCATATTCTTGCACCACTGTGTCAATGTCGGTGTCTCTGTCGCCCCCCATCTTTGTGCAATGTCTCGCTTCGCTACCATCACCCCTATGACCACCCATTTCCGCCCGTATGACGTCAGGTCGTTCGGGCCCCACACATTCAACAAGCAAATTCTAGGGTCAGGAGTGAACGGGAGCTGTAGCGTCTGGGCGATCGTGCGTACCACACGCTTCCAGTAATCTAGTATAGTCGGACATGACCAAAGGGTATGGAACAGCGTCCCCTCCTCCCCACAGTTCCGTAGACAATATGGGTGATCTGCCCTCTGAATTTTGTGTAGTGTAGTGCGTGTGTAGTACACTCGGTGCAGTACCTTGACCTGCACTAATCGGAATCTTGCTGATATACCCGCCTCCCTAGGCGATGCCAGTGCGGCATTCCATTCCCCCTCGTCCAGTGCACCTACATCCTCCTCCCATTTCTCTTTCAATTTCTGTAATGGGTCAGGCAAATTATTCACTAACTTACGATACGTGAGGGATGTAGCGCTAGCTTCCATGAAATCAGTGAGTAGTCGGTCCTCTAAAGGGGCCGAATCCGGGACTTGAGTACCTGGTGTCAGTGCGCCCATTAATGCGTGTCTAATCTGTATGTATCGGTATGTCTCAGTGGTGTGCAGGTCATACTGTTCTCTCAGAGTAGCAAATGGAACCACCCCCTCCTTTGTCCATAGATCTCCTACCGTGGAAATCCCTATAGCGTCCCAGCGGTCAAATCCTTTACTACGTCTCAAGTTTCCCAGCACCCCAGAATCCCACAAGGGTGTGAGTTGTGTAATCACCCCCCCCACTTCAGACGGGATTGAGCCTTATGCCAGAGCGTTACGGTGTGCTTAGTTGGGCCAACCAGTTTTGCCATTAGGCCTTTGTTGTAGAGCGGGGCCAGAAGTGTGTTAATGCCGAGCTGCCGTCTGTCCGCTAAGTACGCCGGGTCCTCCTGCGGTGCGTGCAACCATTGGTTAATCACCTTGAGGTGAGCCGCCCAATAGTATAATTCCAGGTTCGGGAGTGCAATCCCTCCGCTGTACCAATCTCTAATCAGTTTCACCTGCGCTATCCTTGCCGGACTATCTCCCCACAACAGTCCCGACAGTTGCCCGATACCTGTTTGAAGAAGGAAGGCGGAACTAGTGTCGGTGTATTCTCCAAAACATAGAGGAACCGGGGCAGCGCCATCATTTTGAAAAGCGCCGCTCTGCCCAATAACGTCAGCGGGAGTGTCTTCCAGTGGCGCACGTCCGCTTTCAGTCTGTCGAGCAGTGGTTTCAGATTCAGTTCCTGAAAGGTCACGTGATCGCGGGTGATCTGAATTCCTAAATATTTGAAGGAAACTTCCTCCACCGCCAAGGGGCAATCCACCTCCAGACGTGGCGGGGTGCCACGCAGCATGTAGAGCACCGATTTCCTCCAGTTAATTTTGTAACCCGACGCAACACCCTGCCGCTCACACAATGCCAGCAAGATTGGAATCCCTTCTGCCGGGTCAGTCAGGTATACCAGCATATCATCAGCATACAAGGACACTCTGTCCTCCCAACCATCACCCCAGTCGATACCCCGCATCAGTGGCGTGGTTCTAATGATAGTTGCCAATGGTTCCAATACCAGGGCGAACAGTAGTGGCGAGAGCGGGCAACCTTGTCTCGTGCCCCTTGCTAATGAAATGACTCTCGAAACATGCCCGTTCGCGGTCACCCGCGCCATCGGGCGTTCGTACAGTAATCTGACCCACCCTATGAATTTCGGGCCAAAGCCCATATGGTCCAGGACTGCAAAAAGGTACCGCCACTCAACCAAGTCGAACGCCATTGTGGCGTCCAAGGAGAGGATCGCTGCATCTGTTGTCAGTGACGGGGCTTTCGCCAGAACACCATGTAGGCGCCTGAGATTCAGCGCTGTATTCCTGTGCGGCATGAATCCCGATTAGTCCGGATGGATGAGGTGGCTAAGGTGAGGTAATAGCCTGCTGGCCAGTAACTTCGCCAGTATTTTGCTTTCTGCATTAAGGAGGGAAATCGGTCTATAGGAGCCGCAATCCTCTGGGGGCTTGCCAGGTTTCAGGATCGCCACTATGGTGGCCAAGCACTGATCAGGTGGCAAGTGTCCTCGGTCAAGACTGTCTACGTACATATTGAGTAGCGGCGTTGCGAGCGTTTCGGACATGGTCTTATACCACTCAATCGGGATTCCGTTGGGGCCCATGGCTTTTCCCGGGTGCAATGCCGCAATAGCCGATGCTATCTCCTCGGCCGACAAATCTGACTCAAGGTCCTCAACGCTATTCTGCAGTAGTGTGCGGGTGGGCACTCCCACGAGCGCCGTCTCCGCCATTTCCCGGGTAACCTCTATGTCAGAGGTATACACCGCTTGGAAGTGATCAGCAAGGAGTTCAACTATCCGTGCCGGGCGGGTGTGCATCACCCCCACAGAGTCCTTCAGTTGCAAGATAGTCCTCTGTCCCTCCCGCTTTTTCTCTAGCCAGGCAAGGAGTTTACTTGCCTTGTCCCCTACGTCATAGATCCTATTGGTAACGGCCGTCATGTGTTCAAGCACTCTACCACGTAGAAAATCAGTATGACGTTGCTGACACAGCCTTAGTGCATGGAGCGTGTCCCCGGTCGGGTCAGCCATATGGACTTCATTTGCCTCGGCTAGTCTGCCCTCTAGGTCTAATAGTTCCTTCTTCTGGGAGCGCTTATAACTCGTTATTGTGGAGATGGCTTGGCCTCGGAGGACCGTTTTATATGCTTCCCATAGGACCGATGGGGATGAGACCGAGCCAGCATTCTCCGTGAGGTAGCATGTTGTCGCCGCTTTAAGGGCCTTGGACACCTGTGGGACCCTAAGGAACCCCGGGTATATCGGGTATATGCGTTCTTGGGACCGTTCCGGGTTGGAAAGGGTGAGCGTCAACGGGGAGTGGTCCGAGACACCCCTCGGTTTAATTTGTACATCTTCAACCGTGAGCCGCCCACGCCCCGGTGCCAGGAAATAGTCTATTCGTGATAGACTGTCGTGGACCGCTGAGTGGTAGGAGTAGTGCCGGTCAGTCGGGTGTAATCGCCTCCAAAGATCTATCAGGCCTTGTGCCTCTAGGAAGTCATGCAGCCGGGAGGGCCCTGGGGCCTGCTTTCGCGTCGGGAACCTATCTAGTGTGTTATGTGCCACCGCATTGAAATCCCCCCCTACAATGAGGTCCCCGTCTGGGAGTTCCAACAGAAATTTTCCAAGCTCTGGGAGAACTACCGTGTGTAGTGCCGGTGGAATGTATACTGAAACTATATTCAACTGTCTCCCTTCCCATTGTCCGAGCGCTGCTGCGAAACGGCCCTGTGTATCTACCTTTGTGGACTGAAGTATAAAACGGGAGGATCTATGCATCAGTATTCCCGTCCCACGGGATCCCCTTGTAAATTCCGAATGAGCGATCATACGGTAGCCCTTCCTGTCTAAGGCGTGTGTGGCTGTACCTGTGAGATGTGTCTCCTGCAGCAGGACTAGGGCTGGGTTGGACCTTTTTATACTGTGGAGCACCAATCCTCGTTTGACCTTGTCCCCCAGACCTCTCACGTTCCAGGACATAAGTTGCAGAGGTGTCATGTGCCCCACCCCGCTCACCCCCCTCCCGACGTCACTCCGTGTGGTGTGTGTCATGGCATCTGTGGTTGAGAAAGTCTATGCACAATAACAATTGCGATCTAAAAACTCGACATGAGCCCGCCATAGGTAATGTGTATGCCTCATCGTTCCAATCTACACCTGCAAAGTAACTCGAAACAATCAAAACCCCCCCTCTCCCAACTCCCCCCCACCCTGCCCCCCTGCTCAACGGACTCCAAACTGCCCGCCCCCCCAACTCAGCAGAGTGCCTGAACCCATCCCCAAACATAGTACTTGCGCGCTGGGGTGAGGGACCCTCCGGAGTCAGCGGCCCCTCTTCTCAGTCACGGAGGCCCTCCGCCCAGTATCCACGGCGGCACGCCCGGGCAGCGTCACAAGTGTTTCCCAATGGCAGTTGGTAGCGATCACAGGTCTGCCATTTCTTCCCCTTCCTGAAGGTCGTGCAAAGGCGAGCGTTGACTCAGTTCCTCCCCAGACGTTTGGGAGCTTCGTTGTGCCTCTCCGGTTCGGTGTCCGGTCGGTCTATTGGAACGGCGTGGCCGCGCTGCTGTTCTCCACCCCTCCAACCAATCCTGCGCAGAATCCGGGGTCTCGAAAAACCATGTCTTACCATCCGCTACCACCCTGAGCTTGGCCGGAAAGAGCATTGAGTAAGGCAGTTCTCTGGCCCTGAGTTCTTTTTTCACCTCAAAGAAGGTTCTTCTCCTTCGTGCCACCTCCGCCGTATAGTCCGGAAAGAACGCCAGTGTGGAGTTTTGGATGCGAACAGGTGGTGATTTCCGCGCCGTCTGCAAAATCGCATCTCTGTCTCTAAAGTTGAAGAGGCGCGCTATGACTGGCCGTGGGTTCGCCCCTTGTTTCGGGCGGCCTCCTGGTACCCGGTGTGCCCTTTCCACAGAGAAAAAGTCCGAAAGACCCTTCGGCCTCAATTGTTGTTTAATCAGCTCCTCGACGTAGAGGTCCATGGCTCCCGTGCCCTCCGACTCCGGAATCCCAATAATACGGATGTTATTCCGCCTGGAGCGTCCCTCTTGATCGTCCAGTTTATCACGTAGGTCCTTGTTCTCCTTCGTGATCCGCTCCATGTTGACCTGTAGCTCCGAGACATCCTCCACCAAAGAATTAGTTACTATCTCCATCGACTGCACTTTCTCAGAGATTTTATGGAGATCTGCTCGCAGGAGTGTGATATCAGTCGATATTGTTCCAACCGTCACCTGCACCTGAGCCAGGGCCTTCATGACGTCATCTATCGTCGCCTTCTTGCCCCCCGTCGACTCCACCGTTTTGCCCTGTATCGATTTCGCATCAGGCGAAGAGGAGGGGGCTCTATCATAGGCATATTTTTCCAGCCGGGCCTGTGCGGCTCCTCCTTTCGATCCCTTCCCGGCCATCTCAGTGGCGACCCCTGTCCCGGCACTCGGGGGAAGAGCTTGGTGGACAATGTCACAACAGACACTCAGGCCAAAGGGAGATCACACCCACGTAGAGCACTCCTGAATTGCGTGTGGCGCACAAACACAGCTACAGTACCAAGGAGCCAGCAGTATGTGAAGCCTCTATATGGAGGCGGCTAAGGCAGGGCGTAAAGAGGCAGTGAACCCCCCGGGATCTTCAGGTCCGTTCTCCCTCAGCATTCAGAACCCGTGGTGTTGTGGGTAAACTTCGCGGGCCTTTGTGCGCCACAATTGGGACCTTCGCTATGTCACCACAATCCACTGAAACGGTGCCGGGCAATTCGCCACACCCCGCGCAGTGCGAAGCGTGGTGCCCGCTCCATTAGGCAGTGCTAGGGTACAGGTGAAGTCTCGCGGAGTGAATAATATGCGGGGCACCCAGCCTGCCAGTCCGGGCCCAAAGGGCTGCGTGCTATTCACAAGTATCAGAAATATTCAGCCGGCTGTGCGAGGCCTCTCACTCTCGCGTCCCCACCTGGCAAGCCGTCTCACCTCGGCTCCTCCTCTCACCGGTGGTTCCTGGCTCCGACGTGCAGCCCTCGCGGGCCGAGCAGTGTCCGGACCTCTTAGCAGCTCACTCCGCCCTCAAGCCCTTCGGGACCCGGGGTTCCCCAGCAATCGTCGGCAAGATGGCGCCCGCGATCCTCGCGGCGACCAGGACACCTCCGCAGGCTCAATCCGGCTGGGTGGTGCAGGCGATTCCCACAAGTGACCTCTTCCCGTTCGGCAGTGTCTCCGGTGGTGTCTCCGCCCGGGGAGGAAAAAGTTTTACGGGCCCACGGATCCGAGCGGGCGCTTCCTGCGCCGCCTCTCCCGGATCACCGCACTTCCGGTCCGCTCCCTGCCTCAGACCACACCCCGGCTCACGGGCACCTCAGCGGCCTTCCAGGTCGTCGCTCGAACTGCACTTTTCAGCCACGGATCAGGAAATCGCCGATCCCCAGACGCGCCGCCCGGTCCCGGGCTTCAGAACCTACCCGTCAATGATAGGTTTGTGACGGATTAATTGCCGGATTTAGCAAAGAGGCCGCTTCAACTACGGAGCTTGCCCTCTAAGCTGCCGCCATCATCGGCTGCTGGCCACGCCCCTATAACAGGATTTTTAATGATACTGACAACCCCAAACAGAATGCTCTTCAAACTAATCAAGCACTCCATCAACCCACCCTATCAACTACTACTTTATTGAAAAAATACAGCAATTTAACAGCTCATTAACAAAACCAAAATGGTTTCTCCTCTGACACGCACTCCTTCCCACTGCATTTCACAGTGGTCGTTCTTCAACCCTGTCTGTCAAAAACGTTTGTGAGACTTCCTAGTCCCCCCAAAGCCACCACCTATAATTGCTCTCTGGAGAAGCTCTCACTCCCACTTACCATTGCCAACACCTCCATGACTCCAGGCCTCTATCTGGAAGCTCTCAAGACAGGCCAACTGGTCCCACTGCTGAAGTAACCATTCTGACGACCTTACCAACTACCAGCCAATCACTCATCTACCCTTCCTCAGCCAGATCATTGAAAGAAAGTGGTCTATACACAACATCGATATCACATTAACAGATCGTAGATGATTCCCTCCTAGCCACAGATATAGATGGGCCTGACTTCATCTCTTACTGATTCTTCTGGCTGCATTTGATTGTTGAAAAACCAAAGGTGGTGATGGACGGAGCGTTGACAATACAAACACTCACCCCCAGTCAACTGATCTGGGTTTAATCCATCACCATTCTTTAGCTCACTCCGCCACCCCAGTTCAGACATGGTCATATGCAAATCAGTCTGACCCTGTGCCTCATGGGAACAGTCCAGCCTGAACTGCCAAGCCATGTCTTCCCTGGACCGGAATCCAGCTTCCCAGGACCGGTTTCTGGCATTACAGCCGTCTTCAGCCGGGCTTGCTTGACTCCAGTGGCAGAGTGAGCAAGGGACTCACGTCTGAGCATACCCTGCCAACTTAGGGCGAACAAAGAAAAACCAAAGGTGGTGATGGACGGAGCGTTGACAATACAAACACTCACCCCCAGTCAACTGATCTGGGTTTAATCCATCACCATTCTTTAGCTCACTCCGCCACCCCAGTTCAGACATGGCCATATGTATTTGATTGTTGACCACCCTACTCTCATCCACACCCTGAAGTCTTAAATGGGATTCACAGGAAACATCCATCACTAATTTTCCTCCTACCTAGCCAACTAACGCCAATTTGTTCACATGGGCACCTCCAGTCTCAGAAGTTCCTTATCTCCAGTGGAGATAAGCTCCACTGGAGCTTATGCTCTCGTGTTCAACCTATGCTCTCATGTTCAACATATACATGCGGCTCTACTCACAGATAACAATATATAATTTCACCAATGCTCTGAAACACAACTGTATTTTATGGTCTACACTGCCTTGGACCCTCCAGTCCCTCAAACAATGATTGCATCCCATTTGTTCCTAGATGTCTGACCTCTACTTGAAGTTTAACCCAATCAAAACCAGTTCTTGCTGTTGGCCAAAAATAAGAAGTTACAACTAGTCCAAACCTGGCTCCGTGACTTGAACTTGGATGGTTTCAAACCCTACTTTCACACAAAGCCAAGTCTCTTATTTTCACCTTGAACACTAGTCTCACCCTCAAGGAACATATTGCCAAGAAAACCAAGATGGCCTAGTCTGAGCACTCTCTCATAAGGAAAGTGAAACCATCCCTCCCAGAAAGCGACTTCAGAACTGTTGATCAAACCATTGTACTCTTGCATCTCCTTGGTGGCGATGCCCTGCCCCACGGGCTCCCAGGCTCCACCCTGATGCCCCCCTATTAGGGGTATCAGGATTACAGCATCAAGGGCCTGATGCAATACGACCACATCGCACCCACCCTGATGTAACTCCTCTGGCCGTTCCTGACATCCTGCACCATCTTTAAAGTCCGCTGCATCATCAACAGTTCCAATACAACTGGCACCCTAGCTTTTCTGGCTCAGTCACACTATTTCTGACAGCTCTCTGCATATCCACAACTGGGACACCAATAGACTGGAGATGAAGTGTAAACAATTTAACGAACAAGGCAACAGGCCTCATCCATCTATGTAATTGGGACCTCGAACAACCTCTCCAAATTCATCAGGGCTTCCCCATCTGAACTTCAATGTAAATGAGCTGAAGACACACACCAGTAACAAACCACTTTTGCTTCTAGAAATGTGCTACCGCTCCAATCATACGTTGACTGTGCCTTTGTCTTAGACCCTATTAAGAGCTGTGCTGCCTTTCGACTAAATTCAGGCTCTATAAATACCACAAACCTACATACACAAACCCTTCCATAAGGACATACACCAAACCATATTAACAATGGATTGTGTTGTACAGGTCCCTTTGATGATGTCCTTGGGTCAAATGAGTTATGTGATTCAAAGGTTTTTCTTTCACAATTATGAAGCTGTTCTCACTACATTTGTACCTCATTTCCTTTGCCTAAAAAGCAGAGGAACAGTGCTTCTGCTTGCTGTTGGAGCTTAAAGTGGTAAGAATCATGTTTACTGGTAGCTCTAAAAGTTTAGGACAAAAGAGGGAGCAACCAGGGTGACTGCAGAGTTAACTCGGTGAAATCCAACATCTTCCTGCTCAAAGTCTGTTTCTAAGCAGGTGTAGCAGAAGACTTTAAAAGGTGTTAGCAAACACTGGCATGGTGTGTTCAGTGGCTTGGTTATAAGGTGTAAAATATTAAGAAAATTATGAATGTGAACCCATTCCCATTTAGGTATTAATTTGAAAAAGTCAACCTCTGCAAACCCTCCCTTGGCAAAGATCAGGTAAATACTAAAGCAACATTTAAGACCAAGCAATCAAATTATTTTGAAAATCCCTTAGACTGGAATGTGTTGGATAGGGACATAAGGTTTTTATCTCAGTAAGCTTTTTGATAATGGCTACCCAATAGAAGTTGCGATTTGTGATGTTTGTGATTACGCTTTCGACTCTTGCATCACACACCCTAAAACACCTTTCGTTTATAGGTGCTGAAAATGACCAAGAAAGGAAAAAAAATGATCTTAAATGAGTTGTTAGAGTTTTATGGAGTCACAAAAAGAAAAGAACAGTTCAAATATACACTGGGAGATTGTTTCGTAGTCCTGTAGCCAGTACTCAAAAGGTCTTGACAGCTCACGTCACAAGCCTTGATCTTGGTACTGAGAACAGATGCTCATCCTAATGTAATACTGTGGTGTTATTTGTAGTTCAAAGAATAATATAACAGCCTCCCTTGACTTAAAAGGGAATTAATAACTCTCTCAAAACAGAATAGTCATTGGTTGATGTTTCATTGCCTAAAAACCAGCCAGTCCACAGCATTTGGCACTCTCTGCAAAGAGATGATCTTGTAGGTGTGAAGAAAAACTTGCACATAAATCAATATCTCAAACCAAACCAAGTTCTCCAAGACTTCTGATACGATTGTGTCATTCTCCTTAGGAATGAACAAAGCACAGTATCACAGATTTGCTTGCGATAAGAGGTAGTCTGCCACCTTCTTTCCACCCCCAGCTTCCTTTCAGTTCTGCTCAGTTTAATTTTTTTTTTTATAGTTTTATTTTTGTTGCAAAACACAGATAGTACATTTGAACACCATCAGTCACATGGACACATACATTCGTAGGGCACCAATGAAGAACACAAGAAACGGAGAGTGTCAAAAGGTGTAAGGGCCCTTCGGATTCCAAATGAAAATTCGGCAATTCAAGTGACATGATGAAAGGGAATATACATACATCGTGGAAGATACCGGTTGCTTTTTCAGGTTTTTAACGTGGTTTGCTTATAAACAACTTAAACAAGAAAAACTGCACACATAGTTCTGCATTTAGGTGAGGCAATATCTCCTGTACCCTGCATCCCAGTCTATCTGCTAGGGACTTATCCAGTGTTCCCGTTCCCCCTGCCCCCTCACTTCCCCGCACACCACCCTCCCTCAGGCAAGTCCAACCCGCACCCGCGTAAAGCACCCAACAGTCATTCTCACATTCAATCAGAGGTCCCCCTCGCTCTCAGATCCTTCGAGATCATCCTCTTCCAGTGGGTCGCATATGTCCCCCCTGTAGGAGTTCCATGTTTGCCACACCCCATTCCACTTGCGCGGGTTACCCCTCAGTTTATATACCGCCCTCTCCGTCAGCATGAGCATATCCATGTTACGGATCCACTGGGCCAGCGTGGGTAGGTCAGCCGATCCCCATTTCTGTGCTATGTCTCGTTTCGCCGTCACCAACCCCACCGTTACCCAGGTCCTTGCATAAAAGGTGAGGTCAGTCGGCCCCCAGACATTCAGCAGGCATAACCGCGGGTCCAGAGCAAGGGTGGTATGTAGTGCTTGGGCCAAGGTGCGCAATACTCTTCGCCAGTAACTAACCAGCAGTGGACAGCCCCAGATCGTGTGTATGAACGAGCCTTCTGCCCTGCAACCCCTGAGACAATAAGGATGCTCAGCCCTGTGCAACTTGTGCAGTGTCGTGCGAGTGTAGTAAATCCGGTGTAGGATTTTCAACTGTACAAGGCGGAATTTGGAAGAAATGCCTGCTTCGCGCGGGGACGCCATGGCTGCGTTCCATTCAGTTTCATCCAGATCGCCCACCTCCAACACCCATTTGTCTTTCAGTTTCCCCAGTGGATCAGGCATGTTGTTGATTAATTTACGGTATGTCATCGAAGTCGCCCCTTCCTGCAAGTAGTCCGTGAGCAGACGGTCCTCCAGAGGGGAGGACTCGGGCGGGGATGTGTCAGGCGGGATCGCCGCTCGCAATGCATGTCTGATCTGAGTGTATCTGTAGAGTTCTGTTTCCCTCAATTCATATTGCTCCTGTAGGGTTGTAAAGGAGATTACTCCATCCCCCGCCCACATGTCCCCCACTGTCGAAATGCCGATATTATCCCACTGTTCAAAGCCCTTGTAGCGCCGCAAGTGGCCCAACGCCTTCGTGTCCCATAAAGGTGTAAGTTTAGTGATGATTCCATCCCATTTCAACTTCGCCTGTGCCTTATACCAGAGACGCACTGTGTGTTTCGTAGGCCCCGTCAGCTTCGCCGCGACACCACGATGGTACAGTGGGGTCAACAGACTGTTCGTGCCCAATTGCTCCCTGTCTGCCTTAAACGCCGGATCCTCTTGCGGGGCGTGTATCCACTGGTTGAGAATTTTCAGCTGAGCCGCCCAGTAGTATAGCTGTACGTTGGGTAGCGCAATGCCACCGTCGTACCATCCCTTGTTCAATTTCGTGTGTGCGATCCTGGCTGGCTGGCTGCCCCAGAGCAGGCCTGAGATCTGCGCCGTTATCTTCTGAAGGAAGCTATCTGGCACCAAATATGGAGCATTTTCAAGGACATAAAGGAAGCGTGGCAGAGCCATCATTTTAAAGAGCGCTGCCCGTCCTAGTAACGTCAAGGGGAGTTCTTTCCAATACTGCACATCACCACGGAGGCGGATTAAGGGGGGCTGCAAGTTCAGTCGTGCGAACTCAGCCTCGTCCCGGGTGATATGAATCCCCAGATATTTGAAGGACGTGCGCGCTAGTTCTAGCGGACAGGAGTCCGGGAGTGGCGGGAGCGGTCCCCGTAGCTCGAAAATTATGGACTCCGCCCAGTTAATGGTGTAACCCGAGATCCGCCCATGTGCGGTACAGAGGGCCAGGAGGTTAGGAAGGCTTTCCCCCAGGTCTGTGAGGTAAATTAACATATCGTCCGCATAGAGGGACACTCTATCCTCCCAGTGCGGAGTCCACTGAATACCTTTCAGGAGTTGTGTGGTACGAATCGTAACCGCCAACGGTTCCAAAACCAAAGCGAAAAGGAGGGGTGAAAGCGGGCACCCCTGCCTTGTGCCACGGCCTAGAGATATAGTCCTGGAAATGTGGCCATTTGCCACCACTCTGGCTATGGGATCCCTGTATAGCATGCGTATCCAGGAGATAAACACCGGGCCAAAACCCATGCGCGCGAGCACTGCAAAAAGATAGTTCCACTCCACCATGTCGAACGCCATCTTGGCGTCCAATGACAGGATTGCGGCCGGGCGCTGTAGCAGAGGGATTCGCGCCACCACCCCATGTACCCTGCGGAGATTCAAAGCAGTACTACGATGTGGCATGAAGCCGGATTGGTCTGGGTGAATCAGTTGAGGTAGGCACGGCAGGAGCCTGCTCGCCAACACCTTAGCAATAACTTTGGCCTCTGGGTTCAGCAAGGAAATAGGTCTGTACGACGAGCAGTCGCTGGGGGGTTTACCTGGTTTCGGTATTGCAACGATGGACGCCATCCGTTGGTCCGGTGGCAGCCTACCTATCACTCTAGATTCATCGTACATATGAAGTAGGGGCGTGCTCAGGAACTCAGATTCAGTTTTAAACCATTCAATGGGGATCCCGTTGGGGCCCATTGCCTTACCCGGATGGAGGGCGCCAATAGCCAGTTGGATCTCTTCTACCGTCAGTGGCGCGTCTATGTCATTCGACGTCTCTGCCGTCAATTCCCGCAGGGGGGTGTGTTCGAGGGCAACCCGGACCTCGTCCTCCCCCACCACAGTCTCAGGGGTGTATACCCCCTCAAAATAATCCGCGAGGACTTCCACTATCTCGTCGGGGCGTGTATGAACGTTACCATGCGGGTCAGTAAGTTGTAGGATGTTCCTTCCCCCCCCTTGCCTCTTATCTAACCACGCCAGAAGTTTGCTGGCTTTGTCCCCGATGTCGTAGACCCTGTGTTGCGTTGCCGCTATGTCCGACACCGTAATCCTCCTCAAGTGGTCAGTAAGGCGGCGCTGATGGACCTGGAGCTCATGGAGTGTGTCCTCCGAGGGGTTCGCCATATGGGCGGTATTGGCCCTCTCAAGGCCCAACTCCAAGTCAAGGGCCTCGCGTCTGTGTGCCTGTTTATGGTTCGCAATCACGGCAATGGCCTGACCCCTAAATACGGTCTTATACGCTTCCCAGACCGTAGAGGGAGAGTCCACCGAGGATCGGTTTTCCTCGAAGTATAGCCGCGTAGCCTTCTTCAGGTCTTTAGTGATCCGGGGAACCTTAAGATAACCAGGGAAGATCGGGAATACCCTCCGTTGTGTCGAGTTCGTGGTGGTGATCGTCAAGGTGAGTGGTGAGTGATCCGATATGCCCCGTGGCTGAATATTCGTCTCGCCTACTGTAAGATACCCGTTGGACAATGCGAAGAAATAATCTATCCTAGAGAGGCTGTTGTGTGTGGCCGAATAGTACGAATATTGTCGCTGGTTAGGGTGTAGTGTGCGCCATATGTCCACCAACCCCTGTGCATCCAAAAAGGTCTGGAGCCTGCTAGGCCCTTCTGTGTGCGCGCGCGCAGGGAACCGGTCCAAGGTGTCCGTGAGTGTCATGTTAAAATCCCCACC
The DNA here is from genome assembly GCF_964261635.1 of Lissotriton helveticus. NCBI lineage: Eukaryota > Metazoa > Chordata > Amphibia > Caudata > Salamandridae > Lissotriton > Lissotriton helveticus. The sequence continues at coordinate 223,881,401 of NC_136070.1, read as the reverse complement.
TATGAGTAGGTCCCCATCGGGGAGCGTCAGTACAAATTTCCCCAGATCCGGCAGTGCCTCAGAGTGTAGCGCTGGTGGTATGTACACAGAAACTACGTTTAACAGTTTACCCTCCCACTGACCATGAACTGCAGCAAAGCGGCCATGAGCATCGGTCGCTGTAGACTTAACAATAAACTGGGATGATTTTTTCTGCAGGATACCCGTGCCGCGAGACCCCGAAGTAAATGCAGCGTGTACTATCATGTGGTATCCTCTCCTATCTAGGGCCTTCGTGGCCGCCCCAGTCAAGTGTGTCTCTTGCAGGAGAATGAGAGCAGGTCCCTGTCTTCTAATCCCCTGCAGCACTAACCCTCTCTTAATCTTATCTCCTAGACCTCTGACGTTCCATGACATGACAAGCAACGGGTTCGGTATGGTGCGTTTATCTGTTCCAGCCATAAGAAAGACAGGGAACATCCACCGGGCCCCCCCCGCCGTTGGCGAGGCGGCCCGCGGAGGCCAGCGCAAGGCAGGCGGGACCGTAGCCAATATACCACATTCCCAGTGTCCCTACTAGACCAGAATGCCTCAGTGATGTGAAACATGCCTATAGACCTATGTGTGCTTAAAACAAGGACCTGCAGGATCAAAAAGACCCATGTCTCAAACTTACCCAACTCCCGTTCCACCCCCCACCCTGCCCCCCTGCTGCACGGACTCAAAACTGCCCGCCCCCCCAACTGAGCAGAGTGCATATCCCCTTCCCAAACCAGTGTACTTGCGCGTTGGGGTGAGGGACTCTCCGCCGCCGGCAGTCTCTCATTCACACCCCCGGAGGTCCTTCACTCAGTGTCCAATGGCGGGAAGCGCTTACGCAGCAATAAAGTCACCTTTGCAAAATGATTGTCAGATGGTCATTGTTCCTCGATCTCCTCCCTGCCACCCTCAGCACCCACAGAGTCATCGGTGCCCGGTCCACCTCCCGAGGCCCGGGAATCCTGGCGGTGTTCTCCAGCTCGATCTTTTTTGGGACGATTCGTCCGTCTTTGGTTCTGTCCCGGTCTCCAGCCCTCCAGCCACTCCAGCACGGTTTCAGGGTTGTCGAAGAACCACGTTTTGTTCTCCGCCACCACCCGTAGTCTCGCAGGAAAGAGCATTGAATATGGCATCTGGATCTCAGTTCTTTCTTCACCTCAAAGAACGTTCGTCGCCGACGGGCGACCTCCGCAGTGTAGTCGGGGAAGACGGCGACGGTGGCATTTTGAATCTTGAGAGGAGGGGAGGTTCTGGCCGCCTGTAAGACCGCGTCTCGGTCTCGGAAATTGAACAAACGTGCCACTATAGGTCGTGGGGAAGCCCCGGGTTTCGGTTGACCTCCCGGGACCCGATGCGCCCGCTCCACTGAAAAAAATGTGGACAGTCCCTTCGGCTTCAGTTCCTCCGTTATCAGGTTCTCCACAAAAAGATCCATGGCCTGTACACCTTCCGACTCCGGCACTCCTATAAGGCGGATGTTGTTGCGCCTTGAGCGTCCCTCCTGCTCATCCAGCTTCTCCCGGAGCATTCTATTGTCCTGCGCCATCTTTCCCATTTCCCGCTGAAGTTCCGAAACGTCCTCCACAAGAGACTTGGTGACCACCTCCATGTCCTTCACTTTCTCCGACATTTTGTGGAGGTCTGCTCTGAGTAGGGAAACATCCGTGGATATGGCGCCGACGGTCGCTTGTAGTTGGGCCAGGGCGAGCATGACATCGTCCAAAGTCGCTTTCTTGCCTGTGTCGGGTGTCTTTCCACCTTGCTCCTTCCCCATGGGGGAGACGGTTTGCTTGTCGGAGGCATAGCGTTCAATGCGGGTCTGTGTGACGCCGCCCTTGGAGCCTCTCCCCGCCATACCGTGAGGTGTCGCGCTTCTCGTGCCCCTACGCCCCAGGATGCGTGGAGTGGTGTGGACACCCTGCCCAGTCCAACTCTGCCGAGATCAGGCCTTAACGGAGCAGGCCGGATGGCGAGAGGCGGTTATGCAGCGCCGGCCGCTTATCCACTACCACAAGCCAGAAGATGGCGGATGTCCTCTCCGTCCCCGTCTCCCCAGTTCCCGGTGCCGCTATTAGCTCCCGCAGAGATGGTCGGAGCGCCAGACAGCGCTTCCTCAGTCACCGCTCCTCTGATCCGCACGGATCCCCACCTCCGATCGTTCAGCTCTCTGCCAGTCTGCCGGCTCCAGCACCTCGCGGGCACTTCCGGTCTTGGTGCCCCGGTCGACACACACTTCCTGCTGGGTCCACAACCAGGAGAGGTCCCGGCTCAGGAGATGGTGGGAGGCCGATCCGAGGCCCCGGTGTATCTCGGGCAGCAGACGTCGGATCTCGTCGCCGCTTGTCGCTGCTCACTCCACCCGGTCCTGGGTTCCGGCACCCGCCTGAAGGGCTTGTAAAACTGACGGATTGTATGTTGGATCGACGAAGAGACTGCTTCAGCCGCGGAGCTTGTCCCTTATGCTGCCGCCATGATCGGCTGCTAGCCACGCCCCCCCTCAGTTTAATTTTTAAATGTTCACTAGTGTCATCTTCCAAGATGAGACTCGCTACTTTGGTGTGGGAAAGTTGATGGCCCTGTATTATGTACTAAATTCAGAGGACTTTGTTATTATGGTGGATAGTGGTATAGAGGAAGCATCATAGTGGAGAAGTGTGGCTCACTGGTTAGAGGCGGCAGACCCGTAAGCAGAGAACGGCCCAGGACCAGGGTTCGATTCCCGACGCGGCAGGGTCGTGGACCAGGGTCAGCGGACTCGATAATTCTCGCCTCGGTGCCTACTCTAGTCAGAGACCACACGCGGCAACTCTGGGCATCAGCTTGCCTCATCTTCACAACGGCCCCCCCAGATCGCCGGGGATGCTTGGTCGCACCTTAGAGATACCCATCTGGGACCATCTCTCAGGGTGAGCCAGGACGGGTTCCCCAGCGGTCGAAGCGTGGAGATACTCCTCCGGGAGTCGATTCCTAGCGCTATATAAACCCACAATTAAATTTAATTAAATTAAATAGAAAACTGATTTAGAGGCTTTCTATTTAAAATGTTACACCCACTTAATGATACATTTATGAAATTTGGCTTTCTTTGGCGATTACCTTAATTAAAATTATAATTCGTAAAACCTTTCCTGTATCTCTGAAATGTGTCAAAATTGATGCTGAAGTAGGAAACCTGTCTGTGGATGTGTGCCTACTCCTTCCATTGACATAGTGTTAATATGTCTCAGATAACTTTAGCACATCTGTACTTGTGCTTCACTTTTGAAAATGGAGGTGGCTGTAGATGTGTGTCGTCATTGCTGCAGCAGTGATCGGTGCCTGACATTTCCACAACCAAATTTACTTGAAGGACATCACCATTCTTTTATATTAAACTGATGAAAGGCACCGTCCTCCGGCGGGGGCACGTGACTTGGAGCATTCCATTTTCTATTTGTGAATTTCTCAGCAGTCTGAGGCAAGTGGGGAATCCCATTCTGTACGAATGTCGGTGGCAGCCTCTGTAGAACCTGCGCGTGTGCATGTTGGGTTAAGAGAATTGTCCATTATTGTTATTCCTCACGAGCATGTTCAAATCTGCATTCCAATCCATTTCACACATAGATTTTTCTTTATTTCAGCGTGTGTGGATGAGTTAGATTACAGCTTCAAAGTCAATAAATACAAAATGTTATTGAATTTACATTTTATCTGTAGCTAAACAATGGATTATCCGATGGTCTTTAACGTCTCTCTGTCCCTTTTCTTAAGTCATATTTACAGGGGGTGATCGAAGTGGGCGGGATCAGAAGGGCACGGCGAGCCAATACGTTTCTAATCGAAGTAAAACCGTTCCCATACTTTTAGAGACAAGAGAACCGTTCCCGAGCACTTAATTCCTAGAGTTCAGTTGGAATACTTGAGCAGAAGTAATAATAATAATAAGGGTAGCTTATAGAGCGCTTGGTTACGCCAAAGCGTGTCCCCGCGCTGCAACTGAAGAACTCTATCCGAGGTGGAGATCAGTGATCCTTTATCTAGAGAACAGGTGTGTTTTTAGGTTCTTGCGGAAGCTGGATTCGGATGGATCCAGACGGAGATGGAGAGGGAGGGAATTCCAGCTTTTCGCTGCCAGATAACGGAAGGAGTGTCCGCCCATACGGGCTCTTTTGACCCTGGGAACCTGAAGTAGGCCCTCATATGAGGAGCGCAGCTCGCGTGTAATGCAGTCTCCTGTGCTTTGAAACCGAGGGACGGGCAGACTGCTAAACAAGCCTTCTTGTCAGGGTGCCTGCTTGCCTGATCGAAATGAAATGTACACAACTGGTTAATATGCAAATCTACAGGGTGCTTGGAAGCCGGTATTGGCTTCAGAAGATTAAGGGCCAGATGTATCAAAGGGTTTTGCCCATTCTGTGTCTATGGGAGAAATGTGTTGATACATATGGCCCTTAATCACTTGAAGCTTCCTGGTCGCAGTTTTATTGCAAGGGAGTTACCAGCTGAGCTATGAAGTGTGTGTGCTTTTTTTTTATGTTTGAAAGCTTTATTGAGAAAAAATTGTTAATACAGTAAGGTGACATCAGCAAAACAAAATGCAAAAGGGGCATTCATGGGAGAAATAAAACATAGGCAGCTGGTGGCACATTGAAAAAATCTAAGCATTTTTAGAGAACTTTTTTGGGGAGGAGAGGGAGGGAAGGGGATGAGAAACAATGCTAATACAGTTAAGAATAAAATAAAGATACGCATGTTAATTGGTGGCAATAAAGTACAGTAGATGCACAAATACTTAGAAAATATGTGGAATAAGAACCTTATCAAAAAACACAAGTAAAGAAAAGAACTACATTAGTGAAATCTAAAACATGAAACTACAAGCAGGAGTACAACTGCTCAAGGAGGCCTAAAATTGTCACAGGAAAGCGGGGTATATGACTTTTTGGCGGATTGATCTAAATATAGGGTAAGAGGCAACCAATAGAGTTCAACATTGCGAGAAGGTTTACAGCTGGATGCGAATGCAACATCCAATCTATGAGAGTGACATAGGAGGTTCCACTAACAAATTATGGAGAGTTTGGTCAAAGATTTCCAATTGGAAGCGATATGTTGGAGTGCAAGAGCTAGCATAAGGTCAAAAAGACCATGGGAATGTGGGGGAAGGTCAAAAGACTGAAAGGCTACCCAAAAACACCAAAGAAGTAGAAAAAGAAATAGAAAGATTAAAAATACGGGAAATGCAAGACCAGACCTGCGTCCAGAAAAGTCGGACTGAAGGACAGAGAAAGAAAAGATGAAAAAGATCAGCGTTGGGAGCATTACAGGTCCAGCAGTTAGCAGTAGAAGAAGAGAGAAAGCGAGAAAGAGAGAGGGGAGAAAGGTATAATCTGTGATAGAAGAAAAATAGGGATTGAGTGAGAGATGCAGTACGGGAGGTCTTCAAGGATTTAGCCTAAAGTTTGTCCCACAGAGAGGTCGGCCATGAGCAACCAAAGTCCTTTTCCCAAGAGAGTTCCAATTTTGAATTGGGACGAGCAGGATCAGGAGCTGAAAAATATCGATAAATAAGAGAAGCCTTAGGAATAGTAGAAAGAATGGTAAGTAGAGAGGAAGGTGAAGTGGGTGTTACATCCGAAGGTAGAGAATAGTATCGATCAAGAGCGGTTTCCATAAGGAGATAGTATTTGTTTGCAAACGAGGAACGGCATCGAAATTGGGATTGAAATTGAGGAAAGGAACAAGGAGTGGACCCGTCAAAAAGATGGTGAACCCAGATGATACCTTTCGATCTTCATGAAGTCCAAGCAATAGGTCTATTTCATATGAGGATGAGTGAGTTATACCAAATGGGTGATAATAAAAAGGATTTGCGAGAGACCGAGACTGTGGATACCAAGGGCCTCAAAAGAGAAGAAGTGTGTTTGAATAATGGGGGATTAAGACATGGAGCCTTAGCAGTGAAGCGAATTGCATCTTGAAAAGAGTAAGGAAACAATAATTCACGTTCAACAGAGAGCCAAAGGGGAGAAAAAGGGCCTATGTCGTGCGATAGCCAGCGAGAAGCCTGACGAAGAGAGAAAGACTTATGGTAAAGTCGAAAATCTTGAAAATTAACCCCAGCATTAGATTTTGATTGACGAAGGGCTAAGAGAGAAATACGAGCTTTCTTCTGTTTCCAGAGAAACTTAGACAAAACTGAGTCAATACGACGGAAGTAGAGAGCCGGGATATGGATTGGAAGCATAGAGAGTAAATAAATCAGGATCGGAGCAATCATCATCTTGATCGAGTCAAGACGACCCCACCAGGAAAGGTATAGGGGGTTCCAAGAAGAGAGCAAAGAATCAATTCTAGAGATGACTGCAGACATGTTAAGTTGGATAGAGGATGAAAGAGAGTTAGAGAAGAGAACGCCAAGATATTTTATTTTCTTACTGTTCCAAGCAAAGCCAGTGGAGGCAAAGAAGTGTGGGAGGCAAAATTTAGTTAAAGGAAGAATCTCCGTTTTATCCGAATTTATTTTATATCCGGAAACCAGGGAAAATTTCTCAAATTCATCTAATAAGGAAGGAACAGAGGTAACTGGATCTGAAATGAATAAAAGTATGTCATCTGCATAGGCAGATAGTTTCAGCTGATGAGGACCGTACGGAAGACCAGAAATGGAAGAATTGTTACGAATAGAGGATATGAAGGGTTCAAGTGCTAAAATAAAAAGAAGGGGGGAAAGAGGGCAGCCTTGACGCACTCCACGTTTAAGTGTGAAAGGGGAGGTAAGTTGACCATTGACGAGAACTGATGCTTTGGGCATAGAGTAAATTAAAGAGATGTAAGAAATAAATTTCGGACCAAAGCCATGCCATTTCAGGGAAGCTATCAGAAAGGACCAATCAACCCGATCAAAGGCTTTTTCAGCATCAACCGAGATAGCTGCAAGGGGAATAGAAAGGGAGGGGCCCTTATTTAGGACATTGAGAAGGAGTCTGGAATTATCTGAGGTAAGACGGCCCTTAACAAAACCACATTGTTCTTTCCCAATGAGATGTGGCAGGAATGGATCAAGACGAAGAGCCAACAATTTCGCAAAAATTTTATAATCCACGTTAACTAAAGATATTGGCCGGTAATTCTTACAGAATTTGGGATCCCGTCCCTCTTTAGGGATGAGGCATATGGTAGCTTCTTGAAATGAGCCTTGAGCTAAACCAGCAGAACGTAAAGATTGAAAAAGGAAGAGAAGTTTAGGTAAGAGAAGATCAGAAAAGTGTAAGTAAAATTCAACTGGAAATCCGTCAGGTCCTGGAGTCTTACCCTTGGTGAGAGAAGATAGAGCAGTGGATAACTCAGAAAGGGTAAGATCTGAATCAATGTTCGAGAAATTAAGTTGGGAGGTGTCTGGCTTGGGCAAATTCTCAAAATATGTTTGGAGGAGTTCTGAGGTAGGGGGGTTCTCAGGGGAGTACAAAGACTCATAAAAGGAGTGAAATTGCTCCAAAATTTCTCTATCTGTATGTAAGAGGACATTAGACGGAGAATAGATAGTCAATGAGAGTTCGCTCTTTACGCGATTTTAGATAGTTAGCAAGTAATTTACCCGATTTGTTACGGCCCCCATAATACCGTGCACTACCCCGAAGAAGAAAGGAAGAGGCGGAGTCCGTAGTAAGTTTGTTAAATGCAATTTTCGCTTGAAGAAGTTCAGGGGACATATGATTTGGAGAGGAGGTATAAAATTGGTGTTCTAATGACTTAATATGTGCAAGAGCAACCTTACGTTTGTGGATACATTTTTTTTTTTTTTTTTTGAGACAAAGTCAATAATAAATCCGCGAGCTGTGGCTTTGAAAGAATCCCAAAGAACATGGGGGGGAGTAGCAGGATCAGAGTTAATTTGGAAGAATTCAGAGGTGAAAGAGCGAAAAGAGGAAGAGAAGAGAGGATCTATGAGAAGAGAAGAATTAAAGCGCCAGCGAGAGGATTTAGGAAGAGGGGGAAGAAGATCAAAATCAGTGATGATAGGGGCATGATCAGAGATGACAATAGGTTCAATAGAAGAAGATATAAGGGTTTGAGATAAAGAGGGAGAAAGAAAGATATAGTCTAAACGAGAGAAAGAGGCATGGGGAGGAGAGAAAAAAGAAAAATCTACAGTGTCCGGGTGGGTAAGCCTCCATGAATCCACAAGATGAGCCTGTGTAATAGTATCAAGAAACTGTTTGTGAGGGGTAAAACGAACAGAGGATTTACGATCTAAAAAGGGATCTATGATCTGATTACAATCTCCACCCAATAGGAAGGAATCATCTTTATGTTGAATACATTTTGCAGTAATCGAGGGTCAAAAAGAGGAATCAAAACATGTAGGACCATAAACATTGAACAAGGTAATTGGGATGGCATTAATAAGTAACTTGGCAAGAATCCAACGACCTTCATCATCCTTTTCCTCAAGAATTACCGTACACTTGAGACGTTTGTGGATCAAAATGGCAACACCATTCTTTTTATGAGAGGCCGGAGAAAACAAGACAGTACCAACCCATAATCTTTTTAGTTTCAAAGATTCAATATCTGAAAGATGGGTTTCCTGAATGAGAACAATATCCGGATTATAGGAGGAGAGGTGGGAAAGTACTCTCTGCCGCTTAATCGGATGATTAAATCCTTTCACATTCCATGAAACAACTTTGAAAATCAAAACATATTAAACTGTTCAAAATTGAAAAGTGCAAAAACATACTGTACTAGCAATAAGCGAAACATTAAAGAATTAGAAAAAAAGCCAACCATTAAAAGAACAGAAGGAAGAATAGTGGAAAAAAGAAGAAGAAAAGGAGAAAGGAAAAGGAATAGGAAAAAGGGAAGGAGAGAGAATAAAGGAAGAGGAAAAGGTTCTGCAAAGGGGAGAGAAGGAAGAAAAGAGAGAATGCATAGAAGACAGTACAAATCCAGAAGGATGACTGCAAAAAACATACCTGAAGGGGAAGATACACAAAGGGAGATGGGGAAGTGGTGATGCGTAACAAGACGGGTAGACTAGGATCAGGAGCACAATCGCACAATCGCACCGAAACCTCACAGAATTACAAAGGATGATACATGGTGAGGGGGTTAACCAAGACACATCTGTATAAGGGAAGAAAGAAAACAGTTAATTAGGAGTACATGACATATCTGCTATTTACTATAAAACAGGACATAAATATTGCAAGAGCCAAATACCGGAAAGTCAATTGAGAAAGAAAAAAAATAAAAAAAAATAAAGGAAAAACATTGAAAGACCGTTCCTAGAGGAAACAAGAACAGTTACTCAAGAGATAGAACAGTATTTATCAGCCACTATGTGAAGGCCAAGAATCCATTCCATCGTTGTTGTGAAGAAGAAGGAAATTACGGAGTTCGCCAGGTTCTTGAAAAGACCAAGACTTGTTTTGGTGAGTGACTCTGAGGGTACATGGATGGAACAAGCCATATCGGGCTCCAAGAGAGCGCAGAGAGGGGTGAAGAGCCAGGAATTCCTTACGTCTAGAAGCGGTGGCATTAGAAACATCCTGGGAGATATAAACACGTTGACCCTGCCAAGATAGTTGTCGTTTGGCTCTAGCTGCAGAAAGAATGGACAACAGGTCCGTGAATCTCAAAAAAAGGATGATAACACCACGAGGTTTTGTAGAGGTTGACAAGCGTGACCCAAGTCCATGTGCCCTTTGAATGCTGAGGGATGTGGAAGGTGGCATGTCCAATAATTTCGGAAGGAAAGAGGAAAAGAAAGTGACTGGGTCATCCCCCTCAAGAGTTTCCGGCAAACCATAAACATGTAGGTTGTTCCGTCTATTTCGATTTTCCAAGTCCTCTGTGTGGCGCTGTAAAGAAAGAACAGTCTTTTCTAAAGATTCAATGCGTCGTGAGTTGGAATGAACCTCAGGAATCTGCTGTTCTATGGAGGAGATGCGAGTATCCATGACCTCCCACTTGTCCTTCAAGAGTTGCATATCCCTGCTTGTTTCCTCAATGAAAGGGCGCAACGCACGGATTTCTTCTAGAATTAAATCAATGGAAGGCGACGGAGGAGAGTCTGGTGTAGGAGAGTTCTGCTTCAGCCTTTTGGGAGTCGATGCAGAAGGTGAGGTTTTATTTGATGGCGGGTGACCTGAGGAGGAGCGTTGAAAAGAGGAGGTCGCCATCTCGACGGACCGTGAGGAGGCACCCAAGTTCGAGGAACTCACAGGAATATCTGTAGAGGCTGTGAACACAAATTTGAGCTTGCGCAAATTCACCATAGGAGAAAGTAGGTCAATAATAGCACTGTTGGCAGAGGTACCTGTGGAGGATTATGCGCAGTGAAGAGTAGAGAGCTTGAGCTACTGGCAACGAGAGTGGTTTGGTGACGCTGAGTGATCTACCTAGAATGTTCTGCACATTACTGTTGAGAAGGCACTACAAAATCACTGTAATAGTAACTGATACTTGGAAGGACGGTATCAAGGTTGCGTGAGCACTGTATTCCGTTGTGTCTGTTTGGATTAAACTAACATTCCAGAAATATCCGATGGAGAATTGCTTTACCATGGTACAAAAACGGCAATATCAGACATTAATACCAGGAATAGGACCAAGTCGATGGCTACGACAGTGCTACCATGCTGACAAGTCTATGCTAGAGCCCACAGACGAGAATACATTCACTATAATTGAAAATTGATAAATATGGCCCTTGAAGAAGAAAAAGTGTCATATCCTGAAGTGACAGCACCACAGCTATGCCGCAGAAATAACGTGTTCACGCTGGAGAAGCACACACCATAAAGAGTAACATGTGGCAATCCTGCATGTCAGAGGCAGATATCAGAGTAGGGCAGGAGGCGTGAGGCAGCATAGGGACAATGCAGAAGGTAGTAAATTGTGAAAAACAGAAACCGCGGCTCGCAAATCAGCCGCGGTGACCGTAAAATGGCGGCTGCATAATAGTCTGTCAGAAATATGACCTGAGGTGAAAGTAGGGCATAAATAGTCTTGAAATAGCCCCAAAAGCTCACCTCCAAGGTCCGAGGGCGAAGAATAGGTGATGGTGTGAAGGAGGTGTCACCAAGAAGTGGAAGGGCAACAGACCCGTGAAGAAACCGCTATCGCTGAGGCGAGTCCCAAAATGGCGGGTCCTGGCAGCTCGATGTTCAGAGCCCTGGGAAAGTCTCTGAAGATGGGAAATGAAAGCCGGAAAGACGCACCCTCTGCTCACGGCATGCTCCGGTTCCGAAATCCGGTGTTTTGCAGCAAGAACGGTCCCCTTCACATCGGGAAAAACATACGGAGGTGTTCCGGCGCTGAGGAGCTCCTCGCCTAGCCGTCCATCTTGCGCGGCACCTAAGCCACGCCCCTGTGTGTGTGCTTTTAATGGGCAGTTACAAAAAAAATTGTGCTATGTACATACACTCTGGGTATTACTAAAATCTATATTTTGGAAGCACTTTATCTTAAACTTTTTTTGCGCATTTTGTCGCAGCCTATGTTATACTGCGTGTAATGCAAGTTTAATGTAATGACTTGCATATTCTCAGTGCTTTTTGTCACCGACTGGGACCTCGTAGCACTAAACATTCGCAAGTAACTGTTCGCCACTGCGTCACCCGGGTTTCAATTCTTAGGCTCTTGGTTACAGATATAGATCGCTACAGTGCATCATTAGAGTGTTAAATATGTACGATAGTGCATTTCCCACTGATTGACCATTTGCCTTTATTTTTAATTGAATCTGTGCCTTATTTTAATGTAGTTACCTGAAGGTGAAAGACCGAAAAAGTTACATCAATTTTTGTGTATATAGTTCCGACTTTGACCCCGTCCCCTTCTCCCTCACCCTGCCCTCTTTGCGCACAGCATCATAGTCCCCATCCTTTTTTTTTTTTTTAATGCATTTTGACCACTGCTTACAGGTGACAAGTTCTGAACACATTAAACGGTCCCATTTCTGATAACTGAAAAATGGAAGTCCTAGAGAGAAAGTCGGATACATAATTAACTGGACGAAGGCTGTAAGACCTCAGACTTTAGCACGCCCTTTGTTTCATGAACATGTGTGAGTTCTGCTCGAATAGGGGGTGCAATGCAGCTTCTATCTTCTGTGCGTGATTTCTTTCTGTTGGACGGGAGCTTGGCTGGCTGCCTGCCACCAGGGTCGGACTGGGACAGAAATAGTCCCGGACCCATGTTTGCAAGTTGGGGGGGGACTCTTTGAACTTGCACAAACCCAAGTGCTTTGCAAGGCATAAAAGACGGCTTGGATTTAAAATTGCTGCATGCAATGCTTGTTTTAATACTGGGGACATTTACAGTACAAACCGGCCCAGTAGATCATAGAGCAGGCCGACAAATAGCCAAAACCTGTCCCCACACTGACCTGTCAGACCAACCCCTTCGGGCGCTCCAAGATTTCCCTAAAGACCAGTCCGCCCCTGCCTGCCACATGGAAGCCTGTATCTCGGACTGATTGTTCATATTTGCAGTCCCTTTGTCCCAGCACTGTTTCAGGACTTGTATCCGGGAACAATTACATAATCACACCTTTGTGTTTGAATTGCTTCTGCATTCACTCTGAGTGCGCCGTCCTACAGCTCTATACATATTATTCTGCCTGCCTCTCTTGGACTCTCTTGGTCTTTAGCTGTTTAAGTCTTTCCAGGCTGCCGTTCGAGTACATACACATATAACAATCTAAAGATGCAAAAACTACGATACGGATGATTGCAGCTTGGATTTCCTTTTACAGTCTAGCTCCTTCGGCTTCCGTAGACGCTGTGGTGCTGGTGTCACACTCAAACTTCACATATTGTGTTTGAGCTCATTTGATGTTTGCCATTATCCGTACTAATATCACTGACTTGGGCTCCGCATTTTTAAGACTCAGTTTGTAACACTCCTCAAACTTGGCCCTCAGAAACATCATTTTCAGAGCTGCAGGCTTCTTGTTTGAAAGACGTCTAGGTAAACTTTGAAGCTGATCTCTTTTGTCGGAGATGACGTCTACTGTCTCAGTGGCACTCTCCTCTTAGTGCATGTTTGAGGTCTTATGGACATGGCTGGTGGCCTCAGTGGTGATGCTTGCTTTTGCACTCAGAATCTTGGCTGGTTTGTTCATGCATAGGGGAGTGTGTGTTTGCTCGCTCTCAGTCCACTTGTGTGGTTCTAACCAGGTTTTCTTACCTAGAACCCCTTGCGAACATCAAACTTTGCTAAAAAAAACACTGTTCCAAAATCTGCAAGGAGCCACACATTTCCTACCACCCTGGATTCCCACACGTCTCCAAATTAAAAAGGTACCCTAATTGTGCGGGTGGGCCTTGCATCCACAACAGGAAAGGGCCCCAAATGCAACATACGCTGTTCAATTTTTTCACTTAACCTCATACGCGCGGCGGTTTTTCCCGCTGCGCGCTGAAGTTTTAAAAACCCCGCGGTTCATGACGAGCTCAGCTCGTCATGAGCGCACCGCAGGTAAAACTCATGACGAGCTGAGCTCGTCATCATCCTCGAAGGGGTTAAAAATGGCAGTTTTCTGCAGTGTGCATGCCCGTGTGTGAATTTGTGCCCTGGCTTAGCCAGCACCCAGTGAAACCTACCAAACCCAGACATTTCTAAAAACTAGAAACCCTTGCGTGGAACCCATATTTTACATCCAATGGTCATAAATTTAGGCAGCAAACATTCTAACTCTGCCTGATTATGTCTAGATTTGTTCAGATACTGCATTTTGTATGGAATGTGTGGATGGCAATAGGATTAGAATGAATGTGAGTGTATGAGTGGTATTGTATTTATTGTGTTTGTATAATCCAGGGTTCTTTCTTTCCTTTTTTGTAATAACGTTGTTAGTATTTGTTGCAATATGTATTTTTCACGAAATGATATATACCCAAAAAAAAGATAAAAATATTTTTAAGAAATGAAAATGAATAAACCAAGAATGATGAATTCATAAGCAATACAAATGAAAAACAAAAGAATGATGAAATAAAATACTAAAATGAAATTCATTAGTTCTTATTGTTATTGTTGTGCATGAACAAAGTATATATATGTAAACCATGTTTATAATGAAAAGTATATAGGTCTCGAGGGAATTTTTTCAGTACTGGTTATTTTTCTTTCCCCTCTTTTCCCTGACCTTAAAGTAATGCTAGAGGGGTCCCCTCCTATAGGGCCTTGCATCCACAACAGGAAAGGGTCCCAAATAAAACATACGCTGATCAATTTTTTCACTTAAAAATGGCAGTTTTCTGAAGTGTGCATGCCCGTGTGTGAATTTGTGCCCTGGCTTAGCCAGCACCCAGAGATTTCTAAAAACTAGAAACCCGGCGGAGTCCAGGACGGGGTGCGTGACTTGGCCCCCACACGCAAGTGAGGTAGTGTTTTAACAGGACAAGTGGGTTTATGCTGGGTGGTAGAAATAGTGTGGATCCCTGTGAATTACAAAAGCTTACATCATGGAAATACAAGGAAAATTTATTATTTTAGGCAACATTTGAGATTTGCAGGGAATTGTAGGTAAGAAAACATTGTAGGATGCACACTAGGCATTCCAGCTAGACTCCCCTTGGTGTCTAGTTTTCAGAAGTGTCTGATTTAGTTAGTTAGCAAAACTCTCCAGCAAAGTTTGTGAGTCAGTCCAGATCATAAAAATGTCACCTGTATACCATTTCCAACATTTATTAAACATTCTTACAGGGTTATTGTCAGTCAGTGCCAGGAGCGGCTTGTGTCGGGGAAAAGAGGTGGGGAGGAAGTTGGGATGGTGGGGGAATGGTGGATGAAGGAGACAAATAGGAAAAAATAATAAAAAGAACTTACCTTTGCCCTCCAGCATCGCTTCGCACTCTTCTGCTCCTCTCTTCTCCAGGCAGGCACATGCTCCCAGGCCAGCCCTGCGGCCAATCCTGAAGCTGCTGCCATGAATGAGACAGGTCAAAAAACACAAAGGGCCTTGACTCTAAACTCAGCAAGGCTGAGCCAAATTTGAATAAACAAAACAATAACAACTGCCAGTGCTGAGGACCTATCTTTTAGGATTTCAATCTGAAACGGAAGTGGTTATTATGAATGTAACAAACAACCTGCTTTATAAATTGCAACTGAGTTTTTAATAATTTTTTTTCAGTGCTTCAATGTTTAGACCATATACTTCTTTTGTGCATGGAAATACAAAAATGTTTATATACAAAATATACACAAAAATATAAACGCCACAATTAAACAGAAACATTTGACCTTATATACAATTCACACACTCTTGGCCAATCAATCATACTCCATTCAGACAAACATACATACTATGATCTCGGTATCAATGTCCCTTTAAACATGTCATATAGAAAAATATTTCTTGTTGTAGTACAATATGCGATTCTTTTGTAGTCAGCAAAGTTGTAAATGAAATTTGGAGAAAAATAGTCTCTCAATTTTTACAAAAGCTCTGTTTAGAAATAGATGCTTAAATGACCCGAGATCAGGTTGGTCTACGCGTTTCAAACCCCGTTAGTAACCGGGGTTCTCCTCAGGACCAAAATTGTCACTTGCCTTGTGGGCCAGGCTTCCTCTTGCAACTGAGTTTAGAGTGCCACTTAGTACTGCGCGGCGGGGCCGCTGCGGCTGAAGGTGTCTCCGTCTGCCTCGTCCATTCATTGAATGGACGAGGGAGAAGCATCCAGCCTCCTTGAGTGAAGCACACCAAACCGAAGACTCCGCGGTCCCGCCACACCCAAAAATCGAAATTCACCGCCGGCAAGAGGGTCGCCACCACAGACTAAAGCAGACGGAGACACCTTCACATTGCATCCATCATCCAGGACGGTGAAACGATTTAGGCAGCTCTTATGTTAATGCTTTGTTCTTCTTTGCCGGGGGCCGCTTTGAAACAAGTAAGTGCACTGCATTGTTTTTTGTTGTTGTTGTTTTTGCAGAAAATTCATGCCAGAAGCCTTTTATTATGATTCGCGACTGCCACTGAGGAGTTTTTATGACAATAAAAAATACAAAACCTCATCTTCAATGGCTTGCAAATGTCAAACTCGGAAAACTTAGAAGGCGCCAATACACATTTACTCTGCAAGTGCTTCTTACAGAGGTTTTATCAGTTTCCCAGTGGTTTCAAAACCCATACCTCATGGGTATGGCTTCAATCTCATGAAATAGAAGCCTTGGAACCACTGAGAAGTGTGAAATAAAAACACAAATTATGCAACATAATACATGGTTTTCTATGTAAAGCCATATGCAAGCGTCATTTGTACCACTTATCAGGAGAGGGAACTGTTTCAGTGTATATGTCGAAAAAACACACAACACACCTGTAAAATTATATTTATTTCCTTTTGATTTTCAATCCGGAGCGCAACATATTTGCCAACCCTAATCTGCTATTGCAAACGTGTGTTCTAAATGGGTATTCACACCAGACACATGTTTTACAAAATGTATTTTAAAATTATCCATGTTATTCTCATACACGAGCGCAGCAGATTTACCACTAATTGCCCATTTGCGCACCTCTCAGCTGAGTCCCACCAATTCAATAAATATATATTTTTTAAATATACCTCTAAAAACTGCTATTTCCGGTCGCCTTACACTTCCCAGGCTCTGGTCTGTTTTTTTGTGTCCGATGATCATGTTAGTGCTTAGAAACAGGCACTCTATGTCGTGCATTATTCATGCTGCTCAGTCTTTCCACCAGGGAGGTGGAATGCTTCTTTCCCACTCCGCATGCCCCTTGCCACATCTTTGCTTCCTAAGTGCCCCTCTATTTATGGTGCTTTGCAGCAGTTTTAAAATCTTCTTAAAGTTTCTCATTGCTCAAATTGGTTTAATTAATATGTTTCACTTGTCCTAATTGCGTGACTTTTCACATGGGAAAGTGTCACTCATAGTTGCTGAAATGTAACTCATGATTCCGCTGAAATTATGAAAATGTCACACATAGCAATCTGAAACTTTGGCAGCTATGATGCACTATATGGATGTAGATGGTAATTATAAAAGCAATTATCATCCTGTTTTAAATTATATCAAAAGAGTCGACCGACGTCAGGCTAAGTTGTCACAGTGTGGCGTCTTTGAAAGGGAGGGGTTGCAGCATTTGGAAAATGGCCTGACGTCAGAGCGGTCATGTGCTCTAAACAGTTACACGGCGCATGCTTCCGTGCCTCTTGTATTCTGTTTTGGGCTGTGATTGAGAGGTGATTTCAGGATTTGCAGCTGGACCTCATTGAAAGGAAGTACCGTGGACTGTTCTGATGAGACACCCACACCTGGCAACATCTGGTTACACACAGACCTCTGCAGTATATTAACTAATAGACTGCCATAATGTACTACAGTGCATTTGCCACTATCATTTAAAAAAAAAAAAAATCATTTAAGTTGCAAGTTATTTTGTGTAGCGCTACCTGATGGTAAAGTTTTCATGACATTTTGGCTTTCTTAGCCACACCTTTTGTACAACTGATATTCTGAACTCAAGTATTTAAAAGTGCATGCATACGTGATAATGAAAAAAATTGAGTTTTGGTAAAATAAAATATTTTCCTAAGATCACACCATTTAAGAGGGGTAGCCATGATTTATCAATAATTTCTGGTTTCGCTTTGTACACATCGGCCACTAAATGAGTATCTATTTGTCATTCATTATGTTAAGGCTTTGTTTTCAACCTCTTTTTGCAGTTTTTATATACCGCAAACTCGACCTGAAGTAATAGAACGCTTTATGAGCACCAGTTACATTACACATACAATCTCTACCATGGCACACCTCCTCCTCCCATCTGCCAAACCACTCGCTGTGTTAAAAATCGCTCCTGGACTGAAGCAATTTGGGAGGCAGTGCTCCGAAAAACATTTCACACTAAAGCTGAAAATCCCTGCAATGGTGCATTTTTTCTAGTTCTGATACTTGTGCTTGTGTTTTAGGTGGTGTCATGTAACACTTAATGATTTCCTTCCAGGGGCATGCTTGTGTAACGCTACAGACATATTGGCTCCATTTTGAATTAGGTGTCACCAGAACTCCAGGTGTCCCTTGCTTTTCTTGTAGGGTAACTTAGTGGGTTAAAGTATCAGTAGAACACTGCATTAAACCTACTGGATATGGTCTGAATACCTTCAGGAAAGACTTAGACCTGCATTCACCCAAGAGTGGAAAGGCACATTTTAAAGGAAAGGCACATTGTGGGCATTTTTATATGCTGCCTTTGATAAGAATACATTTATAACCCTGTCAGTTCTTTACCATTGTTCATGCTTCTCCACGCCAACCACCCTACACTCTTTCATCTTTGAATTCTATCTACTTTTTTCTCCGGCCACCCTCAACTTTTGACTACGTGCATGCCTTTTTGTTTAATCAAAAAATTAGTCTTCCTTGAATATTTTCAAAACTTTTTGTATTTGATCCTGCATCCACACATCTGCTTTTTCACCCACTCTGAATCCAGTCCTCATTGCCATCCAGCATCCAATGTTTTTGTTAAATCTCCCTTCCATCCTCTATTCAACTATTTTCCTTCCATTTTTTTGCCTTCATATCTCTCAAGACCTCCTCGAATCGCCACTAGCACCCTTGAACTGACAACCCTCATTGCTTTTTGTCCTCCACCCTTTTCAAACTCCATTTTTTCATATATTTCATATTTGCATTTATTGGGTAATACAGTACTTGTTGATTGGATTTACCAATAATAAAATTGCTTTCAGGTGCTCACAGTGCACATACGTGAATTTGTGTATTTTCTGTTGCTCTCAACATTGTTTTTTACTAAGTATATTAACACAAATAAGGCTCTTATTCTGCAGTCGCAGGTATGATTATCTACCCAAGCCAAGCCTATCATCTATCAGTCTACCATTAACATCTAACACATGGTTAACTATTCTTGCAGACACAGTGATGTATGGCCTTTAACACTGGCTGCTTCACCCAAACTATTGTATAGGTAACTGATTTAGTCACAACCTTACATGTACCCATCACGCTCCATGCCAAAACACATAGGTAAAAGACATTGTAATTTACAACGCCAAGAGCTCTAACTCTCGCAAATGCGAGACCTATTGCATTGCAAATGCTTTTTGATTTTAACTGCAGCTTTCACAAATCCACATGTGAAGCAAGCTAAGCGGAAGTTATGGAATCCAATTGTAACATTAGGTCAATGGAAAATTTTAGACCCCCTTAAGTTTTTCGGGCTCGCTCGCTGCGTTACAAAACTAATTTTACACCTACCACTTTCAAATGTCACCAGCCGCCACTGCAGGAGGGGCCCCCCTCTCCGTACCTTGCAGGAGGGCTCCCTCAAGTTTCGTTACGCCACTGGAATGAGAGCAGCTTTAGGATTGTCTTGAGCACTGATGATTTGCATTCCAGGACAGACTGGGAGCCTGTGACTGCTCTCTCCAACCCTAGCAATGCATCTGGGGTTCGAGAGAGCGTGTCAATGGGCATGTGGGTTGGCCGGCCTTTGATGGCCGGACTACCTGCATGTGCAGTGAAGGCAGTGCCCACTACTCTCCCTCTAGCGTGCCACCACCCTAGCCCGGCCCCAAAGACTCGACACAAGAAAAATAAAACCGGTTTTAAACCCGTTGTTTTATTGTGGATTTTATTTTTCAAATTTTGGAAAGTGCTGGCAGGAGAGGCGACGCTCCTTCACCATAACGGAGGAGTCATCGCTGGTGAGTGCGAACTGTTGAAAAGCATCCACGTTCAGGTTCACTAGATTCAGAGCATGGAGGTGCTGCTGCACTGCTAGTAGTGATCATTATTCAATGCAAAGTTGTCAAAAGATCTATTGGGGAGGTTTGGATATGTGTTCAGAATCTTTCGAATGACCTCAATGCTCTCTTTTTGGGCTATGTTGGTGTACATACATTCTATTTCTAATGTCACCAGCATGTTGACATTAGAATTATACTATCTTTTACAGATGTTTCAATCTGTAGTACAAAGTATTTTATTGAAAAATATATATCTATATATAATATTTAAAAAATCTGATTCTAAATTTTGGAGATGTGGGGAACAAGATTGTGACATCGTACATATTCTGTGGTCAGGCTCAAATGTGCACAGATACAGAGGGCAACTCTGGACATGTACGAAAGTTGATCTGATGGTCACAAGTGACTTCAGTGGAAGACTTGCTCTACTTCCCGATACAAGTGACCTTTTTAATCTGCCCTCTCACTTTACACTATATTTAGCCACTGCCTTAAGGGTCGAAAGGATGAGGATCTTACAGTGCTGGAAAATGAAGCAAATTCCTGCATTTCGAGAGTGGCTGGAGGGTATACATGATATGGTGACCTTCAAAAAACTGATCTGTAAAATAATTGATAGACTCCCCAGTATGAGGGGGTGTAGTGCAAGTTCGCAACAGAGGTACTTTCTGAGCTTAGGCCTGAAACACATTACTGACACACAATGAGACTTGGTAGAAAATTGTGAGTGTATGCTGTGATACCTTCTGTACCAACCTGTAAGGTCATAGTATACCCGTACATAACAGATTGATAGACCACATTGATACTTTTCGAAGATTATTTGTTACTGGTTACCTGATGCCTCGCATGTGATGGGCTATTCGCTTATCAGCTGCTAGTTATTGTTTCTTTTTTTGTGCTAAACTCTATGCATCGTCGTCTCATTGAAAGTAATTAGGGTTGTTTTTTCTTTTCATTTCTCTTTTCACTCTTTTCTTTCATATTATATCTTCTATGTTGTTGTACAATATCTGAAGCTCTGATTCAGTTTGCCTGTGAGGCGTGGGCCACTCGAGCTCGGATGCTGACTGTAGTCTGGGTGTGCTCTAGTTTTAATCAATGGTGACAGTTGTCTGTCTGTCTCCCCTGGGAGGGAAACCCTTAATATAACAGGCAACATATGTATGCACCAGCAGTGAAGATCGCCTAGTCCCTCACTATGAGCCTGACGGACCCATTCACGAGGTTTTTGCTGATTGGAATGAGTTTTATATTGCACAAGTGCTTACATGTAGATAATGTCATACTGGAAGTACATGGCTTGTGATTATTTTTCATATGTGAATTTTATGTACTTTTATGGTTATGACTAACCAAAATGAAGTATAAAGAAAGAACTGGCGACATATATAATTTGTACTTTTTCTAATTGTTGATTTCAATGTTGTTTCATTTCTCTTTTAAATACCTAAGAAATGCGAAGCAAAAAGAAATGTATTTCTTGCAGGTGGGTCCCCCAGCTACCTTCATGTCCTGATGGGACCACGTGATTATTTTTAGGGCTCCTAACGTCATTGACACTAAAATGCAAACAAACTTGTTTCCACTCTCGATCTGACCCGAATACAGGCGATTTCCTGCATGTCACATTGGATTAAAAAAATTACGGTGTTTTTATAGCCACACATAATTGCTTTCTCCCTTACTTTAACTCACTGCTTCCTATTGTGGTTATTCTTTTCAGTCGGGTCACTCTGCACTTACCTGATCATAGAACATGGTCTGTGTTTGATTTATGCTGTACTAAATCATTCTCTGCAATTAGTACCTGTATTTTGTGATTATGCATTGACTGTTTGCAGTGACTTCACTGTAAAAAAAGGCTATTATTGTTAAATGAGATGCATGTGAATTACTGGTCCCGATACAGCGGGCAGTAACAATGCGGGTTCACTTGATAAGCACACAGTGGCTGCTGCTCCAGTGGTAATCCTATGTACGTGACCTCCATGTCCATAGCGCCTGACTGGGAGCGCTATGAACGTGGAGGTCTTTTCCATAGTGCCCAAGGTGTTAAAGGTAAGTAATGTTTCCCTTTCTCTGCTTCATTGTTGATCAGAATTACTGGTCTGACTTTGCCTCATTACACAGATTCAACCAGCCAGAAGTCCGTTATGAACATAGGTCTAAACTCATGCACCCCATTTTCTGGATAAATGGCTCAACTGCCCCAAATATTGTTGTGAAGGTCTTCGATAATAGCTGTCTGAAATGAGGTAGAGCCTAATTCTTTATATTTTAGTTTTTTTTTGTAGAAAACATTCGATGGTTCCCACCAAGAGTATGGTATCCTTTTATTTAATCAGCGACTTTAGGCATGGCCACTGCCAGGCTGATTTACTGTGACTTTCATTAGAAAAATATTGTCTCCACTTCAAGCGTTCAGTACATTATGCTTCGGTTAAGTGAATAGTTTATACTTCATGCCTGCAGGTCTGGCAAATGTTTTAAGGTATCTAAACTCTGTATTTGTGTAGACCTCACTTGAGATCAAATCACTAACATAATGTAGTCCATACCAAATAAAACTCAAGAAACCAATGCAAATTCAGAAAGCGTTTGAAAAAATTAAAAATACCTTAACAAATTTGATCATTTATCGGGGCCTGTATAAACGTTAATGACTTAGTATTATATTTTAAAAACAAATAACATAACCGAAAGCTCTAGGCTGTGTTATGGTCTTGCAAATAAAAATCACATAATTAAAATCCTGAATGCATCTCATGCAAATGTTTCAAGAGGGGTGCCTGTCCATGCCTCTGTTGTGGCACTCAATAGGAGACCATTAAATCTTAACATAATAACTCTAAGTCTATATAGGGTTGGATTCAGTTAACTGGTGCCAATTCCACTATCGTTCCATAGTTTTGAGCAATGTTCCTTATCCTTATCAAAGCTTATTCTTGGTCCTGTGTCTTTTGAAACTTTTATAAATGGTCTGTATCTGAAATGTCTGATGGTCGGGTCTTTTAGTCCCAGTGGCAGAGCATAAGCAAGGTTTTGTAGTCCCTTCAAAAAGACCTTGCTTCAAAAGAAGCTGAAAGAAAGGAAGCCATTTGGGTAGTGTAATAGTCGATCACCCCAGCAAATGACCCTGGCCAGAGCCAGGGTGAAAAAAGCACTCAACAAAATTTGATCTACAGCCTTTCGACATGAGCTAGGACTTAGCCACACAATTTACGTAAGGTTCTATATCCACTTTATTTAGGTAAGACTATGGCATGTGTATGTTTATTGGATAGAGTAGCACAGCAGAGATCTTAACCGTATAGATGGAAATTAGATGTTTAAAGTGTCTTCCTTCTAAGCATTTATAGAGGGAGCCAAAGCTCTCCGATGGGCTAGTGCATCAGCCCCTTACTCAGTCGCTTGATGTACAGTGGGTGAGTCAAAGGACAGGATTCTTCCTAAATAAGGATATGATTTTACATTAGCTCCTGACTTAGTTTCCAGGTGACCCAACTACTCTTCTTATTTTTACCTTTAAACATCACTACCTTGCTTTCTTGCACATCGATTCTCAGAGAATGAGTGGATGTACAAACATTAATTTCATCCACGGGGAGGAGCCTAGCTCGCGACCGTGATGGCCGCGCCTTAACTCGGCTCCGTTCGCCCGCCTGTGTTTTCACACTTATCCTGTTGTTATCCTGCCCCGGGAAGCCCCTTTTGCTGTGTGCTGGTGCTACAACGCTCTGCAGGCACTTACCTCTTGCTCCGGTTGTCCTGGCTGCTGTGGTTCCGGTGCAGTGCCTCCCCGATTGTCTTGGGGAGTGGAGGGCGGACTGGCCTGGATCTTCTTCCCGGCTCCCGGGCCGGACAGAGCCTGCGGATCTCCCCTTCGGGGCGCTGTGGAGGTGGTCGGAAGCCCGTTGTTCGTGTGGGCCGGAGGTCCTTACTGGCCGCATCCCGTTGGAGGGAGACCTATGTTGGAGGCGCTGCCTTCCGTTGTCGGAGCTCCTTGTGTGTCCGGCTTGCTCTCCCATTGTTCTCCGGTCCGGCCATTTTGATTTTACCGCCCGGGCTCGGAGAACGGGACCGGCGGCGTTGGGCGGCCGGCGCACCCCTTTCTTCTGGTGGCCCTCCTTCTTGCCTGGGGTGCTCTGTTGCCGGTCGGCGGGACTTCACTTGCCTTGCTGCCGCCCCGGCGGAGTTTGTCGACCGAGCGGCCTTGTTGGACTCTCAAAATGGCGGCCGGCCCCGGGTGTCCTGGCCGGGCCTGGGCGAGCGCTGGGGGCCCGCCGCATGACCCGGGTGCCGGACACTGTACAGGTTTTTCTACACTTAATGAGATCCTGGACGCCTTGCTCTCCTGGCGACTCTGTACAACCGCGACTGTTATGGCTTCGGAGGTGGTTCCCCACGACGGGCCTCTGGGGCCCCCACGGCTGACTGCGACTTCGCCGCCGCGGGGTGCGGCTGGAATTATCCTGGCGGGATTGGCTCCGGTCACGACCGCGTCTGCGGATGTGTGGGACTTAATGGCGCCCCCTCCTCCTGCGCTCTCTCCTTTTTCTCGGGCCCGGGAGCTGGATCTTGTTTGGCCTGACCTTCATGACTCTCCCGCTTCCTTTCGGCCGCCGCTGCCCGGCGATGTCTCCTGTTCTGGCCCAGATGGGTCGGTTTCTCTGGACATATCCTTGGACTTGTGCCTGCATCGTTTGCTCCACTTGGTGACTTTCCTGGATCTTCCGTGTCTCATTTCCCGTTCCTTTTCTGGACTGCCGTCGGATCTTCCTGCTGTCTGTCTCCTGTTCTTCGTGGCCTGGTCCTCGCTGGATCGGGAAGTTTCCGCTTTGGACAAACAAGGACAGGGCTGATGTATGCCTGAGTCTGTGTGCGGTAGTCTTGCACTGATTTGGAGGGTCAACATGTCCCGGTATGGTTCTGTATGACTGGCTAGTGCTCCTGGACTTTACCCGATGATTTTTGGCTTCCCGGGTACCTGGTTCTTCATTCAGGCGGGTGATGGGGTACGTTTACTTCTGTCTCCCGGCCCTCCCCCGGCCCTCCCCCGTATATGTGTGTGTGTGTGTCTCCCATCCCCTGTTCCCCTCCCTTCCTTCCCATTTTTGTCTTTTGATTCCGACTTCACTTTGCTCCGCTATATTTCGGGTTCTATTTAGGGCGACAGGCACGCTGCCGGGGGGTTGGCCGTAGCCTTCTGCAGGGGTGCAGGGTGGGCTTTCGGGGTGGGGTGGGGGGGTCTGTCTGCATTGGGGGGTCTTTTTCCTCCCTTATTTTCCCTTTTTCTGTTCTATGGCTCTTGTGTGTTCACTTTTTCGGGACTCCGTTTCCGCCTGTGTCCCCCTGGGGAGTTTCTGTGACCTTTGTAATCCGGTGGGTGTCTGATTGTGGCTCGCTGGGTTATTCGGTATCGATTTTTGATACGTTGCTGGCCGGATTCTATTATCCTGTTTTATCTCCTGGGGGTGCATGGTTTGGTGGGAGTCCCTTCTTTTATCCCTTTTTCTCTCTCCCTTTTTCCTCCTTTATGAGGGTCCTTTTATTTCTGTCGGGGTGCGTTTCGTATTGTTTTTACACTGCGGGCCCTTTGATCATGCCTCCTCACTTTGGGTGGGGGCGGTGATGGATGGGCGCGGTTTGATTATTGCCATTCTCGTTTCCTTATATTCTGAATTTGTTTCTATTTTGGATAGCGATGTTTGTATGGCTTCTTTTTATTCTGTGTTCCTAAGATGGCGGCTTGCCGTGGCCCCTCCTCCCTGGTTGTTTCCTACATGGCCCGTTGTTATTCTGTACCCCGCCCCGCATTAGAAAATTAACCTTTTATTATCCTGTTCTTTCTGATTGCTCGATGTCTTTTATTGTTTTACCTGTGCTCCTGATATCGTATCCTGTAAAGAACGCATTTTCGGTTGTTAAGTTTTCTACCATGTGGTGGCCAGCCCCGGTGGGTTGTAGGCCCGTATTTGTGAGCTTCATTGTACAATAAAGGTTTAAAAAAAAAAAAAAAATTAAAAAAAAAAATTTCATCCACACATCTTTGGAGACCCCTTGCTGTAAGATCAAAAAGGATCACATCATTAGCATACATTAAGGTGCAGAACGGGAAAAACCCTAATTTCGGTGGAAGACTAGTAAATTGGCAGTTAGGGAGATCTTATGAATGCAATGAAAAGAGAAGTGGAGTTAATAAGCAGTCCAGATTTAACACTTTTTGAGTCCAAGTGTTCAGGGACAGTTCTCTTTCCTCAGTCGTGTGCACATTACACCAGATAGAAGAAAGGAATACAATAATCAGTTTCTTGAGTCCGGTGGATTCTCCAAGGTTGCTAACTTTCTGCAGCGAGTATGTCGATTAACTCTATCAAACGTTATTGAGAAAATTATGAATACCACATATACAGGTTGTTTCCTGACTATTGCATATCTTTTCAGGATTGATTGTACAGCAGATTTGTTGTTCAATATGGAATCATTGACTTTGAAGCCTGACTGCTCACACAATATAATTGTGAATTCCATATATTAAGACTGAAGGTGCTCAGTGGCGGTTTTGCCGAAACTTTGCCCCATTCTTTGATGGGGATATTTGATGACGACTTCTATCTGCATTTCTTGGGCACTTTTTGTACAGGGGAAGATAATACTACCAAACACACTCCATCATAAAGCAGTGGTGAAACAGAGGGTCAAGGAATGTGCCCTGCAGATCAGGACGACATCCTCCAAAACAGAGAGAACATTAAAGAAATCGAAGCCACAATTAAAGAGTACCTCGAGCACAATGATAATGGTGAGGTAGGCAAAGACATCATTTGGGACGCCCTCAAAGCGACACTGAGGGGGAAACTAATAAACATCAAATCCAGGATGAACAGAAGCAGAAACAAGAAAATCTCTGAGCTCGAGGAGGAGATAACAGCACTGGAGAGAGGCCACTGCGCAAACATAACCGACAAGAACACGCTCACCCTGCTCACAAAAAAGAAATACGAACTGAACAAGATCTTAAGCGAGAGAGCGGGGTCCTGGCTAACGAAGTTCAAATCAGTCAACCTATGCGCAGCAAACAAAGCAGGGAAACAGCTGGCATCCTACCTAAAGGCAAAACAGAGGCAGCACACGATAGCAGCAATAACAGATCGAACGAACAAGTCTCAAACAACGAACAAAGGAATACTAGAAGTCTTCAGACAATTCTACCAAGAGCTGTACACCGAGGATCAGACCCTGAGCAAAGATGCAGGACTAGATCTGCTCAATGACACCAATCTGCCAAAACTCAAGGAGGAGGAGAGGGAGTCGCTCGAAGCCGACATAACGGAAGAAGAGATTGGAACAGCCATAAGCCAACTGAAACAGAACAAAGCGCCAGGACCAGATGGATACTCCGCAGCGTTCTACAAAACTTTCAGCGAACACATCAAAACGCTAATGGCACAAACGTACTCGACATGCATCCAGAACGGGAAGATGACGGAGTCCATGTGCGAGGCCAATATCACCATAATCCCCAAGGAGGGGAAAGATCCACAATATCCCCAGAACTACAGACCAATATCGCTAATAAATGTCGACTGCAAAATCTACGCGAAGGTCTTCGCCAACAGACTAAACAGAATCCTGCCAGACTTCATCCACACCTCCCAAGTGGGATACATTAAAAACAGACTATCGCAGGACAACACAAGGCTACTGTGCCACCTAATCAACCACACAGCAAGTAGCAATGAACAAGCAGTCATGATAGCGCTGGATGCGGAGAAGGCCTTTGACAGAGTCTCGTGGCCCTTCCTGAGAAACTGCATGGGAAGTTTCGGACTGGGGGAAAAATACACGGCAATGGTCATGGCCCTCTACAACAAACCGAAAGCAAAAATAGTGGTAAACGGCAGTGCATCTGAAACGCTCACGCTGGGAAGAGGCACCAGACAAGGATGCCCCCTCTCCCCCGGCCTCTTCTTGCTCGCTCTAGAACCCCTGCTAGCCAGAATAAGGGACAACACGGGTATAACAGGCGTCAAGATCAAGAAGCGGCATACGCAGACGACATCCTAATCACAACAGCAAACCCCGCCACGTCAATAAAAGCGCTAATGGTCACAATAAGAGAATACGCGAAAGCCTCAGGCTACAAACTCAATAAGGAGAAATCGGAGTGCAAGCCAATGAATGTCCACACCACAAGAGAGGTCCTAGGCGAATCCGGACTGGCATGGCAGACGAAACCACTAAAATATCTAGGACTCCACTTTGGAAGAGACCTCACATCAACACTACAACATAACGAGGACCTCACACTGAAAAAAATAAAAGAAAGGCTGGAGCTATGGTCGCCAAAGTACATAAGCTGGTGGGGACGAATTGAAACCATCAAAATGATGATAACCCCGGCGATAAACTACACGCTGACAATGCTACCACTCCCAATGACAGAGACTTTCCACAAAAAACTAGACCAACTCATAAACATCTTCCTATGGAAAAACAAAAAACCAAGGATAAGCCTACAAAAACTAAGACTGGCAAGGGACCTTGGAGGCCTCAACCTGGCGAACTTCAAAATATACCAAACGGCATGCCTGGCGAGACAGGGTATTGCCTGGATAGACAGCACACAAACATACAAACCAGTATGGCTGGAGGTCGAACAAGACATCCTGGGAGGGCTCAAGCCAATAGCCCTTCTAACAGCAAACAGGCACCCACTAAAGTCCAACGCCATACTGAAACACACGAGGGAGGCACTGATGAAAGTAGACAGACGCATGGCGCAGAAGCTGAAAAGCACGGCATGGGAATCTATCTGGTTCAACACAAAAGTAACCTATCGTGGAGCGACATTGCAGAATGACATATGGATCGAGAAAGGCATCAGCCTCCCCAACCAGACAGAAACCAAGCAAGGACCGCTGACGTTCCAGAACCTACAGCAGCTACACGACCTCCCAAACCAAGAGCTCTACAACTTCCTAAAGATGAAGACAGCAATAACGAAAGCTAACCTATGCAGAGAGGAGCCAGGCATCATCAAGTACCTGCAACTCCTCAACTCAGCAGGTCACCAAACTGCAAAGATCTACAAGCTCCTAAGCCCCTCCACGCTGGCGCAGAACAAGAAAGCCACCAACGCATGGGAGACGCTCCTGGGCAGGCAACTGAACGAAATAGAACGGGCAAAAATGTGGAGCTCAGCAACAACAAACAAAGTCACCCCACAACTAGCGCAAACAAAGTATTGGCTTCTCCACAAGGCCTACTGGACGCCATCCAAGCTCCACAAGGTCGGCATCGCAGAGTCAGACAAATGCTGGAACTGCCAGAAAGAAGGCACCCTCGAACACCTCATTTTCACCTGCGTGAAAGTCAAGAGGTTCTGGACACAGATCAACACCTTCTTGAACGATATGCTCAAAACCGACCTAACAATCAGCTTCGCAAGCCTGGCTACAGAACATCTAACCGCGAACCTAAAAAATAGAGAAGAGAGAGAACTCCTAGACCTACTCCTCACAGCAGCCCTTAAAATAATCCTAACCAACTGGAAGAACACAGCCAAAGCAAACTTTAAAACATGGATTAATTGGGTCACTTTCCTGAGAGGAGCAGACAACATCACAGGCAACTTCTCGAAAGAACACAACGCCAAGCCACACATGTGGCGCCCACTCGATGACCACCTGAGGAAACCCCAGTAAACACCCCCCCCCCCTCTCTCCCCCCCTCTTTCTCTCTTTCTCTTTCTCCCCTTCTTGTAATTGAGGGAAATGGACTGTTATAAGAAAAACCCGCTATTGTACGCTCCACCTATATATATATATTTTTTTTTTGTATGGTTTTTGTATGCCAATAAAAGTTTTAAATAAAAAAAAATAAAAAAAATAAAAAAAAGAAGGTGCTCAGTGGCGGTTTTGCCGAAACTTTGCCCCATTCTTTGATGGGGATATTTGATGACGACTTCTATCTGCATTTCTTGGGCACTTTTTGTACAGGGGAAGATAATACTACCAAACACACTCCATCATAAAGCAGTGGTGAAACAGAGGGTCAAGGAATGTGCCCTGCAGATCAGGATTTTTTTCACCATCACTTTAGTAATTTGGTCACGTCTCATTAAAACTAAGTATCTTACTCTTCAATTGAAACCAGCTATCTCCTTCCCTGATGGAGGTCTGTAGGTAAGGGTATCAAGTAACCTATCCGCTTCCTGTTCATACTGCACAGACACCTCATCCACACTAATAGCCTGCCCCTTAGCTTACTGTATAGCATACAAATCCAATAGGAAATCCAAAGTTTTAAGATGTCAAGGCCTGCTCTTTATTGGCACACTGTCACCAGAAAAGATGGATGGTGAAGCGAAGGATTTGTTCTTCAGAAGATGTTTTAACCTGAAATGTAAATATTTCTTAGCTTTCATGACAAAGCTTCTTATTAGATTAAGGACCCAGAGGCAATAATTGTGCTTTGAACTTCCTTTACAAAAGTTATCATCTTTAATATGATTGAACCCACATTAATATAGATGGGATGAGTGTAAGAGTTTTTTTCTCTCCAGAAGCAACCCTCAAAGGTTCATTTGGCCACTTGTGATTGGAAATATTTCCACATCAAGGCTCCTTCAATAACACCCATTCAGACTTCTATGACAGCCACTTATTTTGAGCCAGGATGACTTGTTTCCCCTCTTTTGGTCTCTAAGTCTTTAATGCTGTTTGTGTTCATTGCCTAAAAAATAAATGCATTACTAGGTTCCATGTGATTTTTTTTGTTTTATACAGTAGTTGCTTTGAGATTCATGTCAGAGCAATCTGGAACCTATTTTATTGTTTTGTTTGCATTACTATTGAATAAATAATTTCAGTCTATTGGACTCTCGCAGGGTCACCTCAAACCTTTTCACTTCACCCCTCCTACTTTTGCTGAAATCATTTTTGTTGACCTTCGGACTCTGTGCACTTTACCACTGCTAACCAGTGCAAAAGTGCATGTGCTCACTCCCTAAAACGTGGTAAAATTGGCTTACAACTGATCGGCATATTTAATTTACTTATAAGACCCTAATAAAAACGTTTACCACATACATACCTAGGGCTGATCAATTAAATGCTACTAGTGGGCCTGCAGAATTATTGTGTCAATCCGTCAGTATTCAGACGCTTTGTTGCTGTGCTCAGTGTAAAAGCCAGGCCATGAGTTTCTTCTGAAGTCTGCCAGCTATGGTGATGTTTGGAGGTGGAGAGGAAGGTCATTCCAGGACTTGGCGCGGTGGGAGAAAGAACGGGCTCCATTGTGACTACGGCGGGTCCGCGGCCTCTGCGCGAGGGTGAGGGTGGCAAAGTAAAGCTTTCTGTACGGTTGGAGGAAGTTCATGTGGTGGTTCATGTATGCTGGTCCTTGCTGGTGGAGGGCTTTATATTCGTTTGTCAGTATCTTGAAATGGCATCTTTTCTGGACTGGGAGCCAGTGGAGGGTTCTAAGGTGTGAGGTGTTGTGGGTCTGTTTGGGTAGGTTGAGGATCAGTCTGGCCACTGAGTTTGGTATCTTGTGGATCCTTCTCATGAGTTCGGTGGTGGTCCCTGCGTACAGTGCGTTGCCGTAGTCCAGCCGGTTAGAGATTATCTAGGGTGATTGTTCTTCTCGTGTTGATAGGGAGCCATTTGAAGAGTCTTTGGAGCATGCGTAGAGTGTGGAAGCAGGTGGAGGAGACTACCTTGACCTGTCTTTTCATGGTGAATTTGCTGTCCAGAACGATGCAGAGGTTGCGGGTGTGGTTTGTTGGTGTGGGAATGGGTCAGAGTTCGGTGTGCCACCAGATGGCGTTCCAGGGGGAGGTGTGATTGCCAAAGATCAGCATTTTGGTCTTGTCAGTGTGCTTGGTTCGTGCCACCAGATGGCGTTAAGGGGGAGGTGTGATTGCCAAAGAACAGCATTTCGGTCTTGTCAGTGTACTTGGTTCATCTTTCAAATCATATTCACAACAAAAAGACAATAATCCAGCTATACAGAGGAGACTAACCCTCCACTGGAGAAAACTGAGTTTTCTTGTTAAACCCTCACCCACTGCGTTACCAATTGGTGGCATACTTCATCATCGGGTCCATCCTGTTCCGTTTCAGAGTGGGGCGTGCTGTGACAATATGGGTCAAGAGGGAGCACTTGAATGATTATACAATGATGAAGGAGATGATATAAAATATAGGAATGGGGGGGGGGGGTTGGTGTGCTGGAGTGAATTTTAAAAATACCTGGCTATTGGGTTCATCCTATTTATTCTGACCTCTAGTTAGTATGAATAAACAAGCATTTGCAATGCAATAGGTCTCGCATTAGGAAAGTGTGAGCTATTGGTATTGTAAATGACACATTTATTTAATATGTGTTGGCTTTGAAAATATATAAATTAATAGCATTCTTATTCACAAAGCCAATAGCTTACACTTTCCTAATGCGAGTCCTATTGGCTATGGCAATGATGCTTATTGGTAGCAAGCAAGGACAGTGCTGTTGTGGTGCTGAGTGATGATGTGGTTGGGCTGAGTGATGTGGTGGTATATTAGAGTGATGTGGTGGTGTCCCTGAGTGATGTGGTGGTGTCCCTGAGTGATGTGGTGGTGTCCCTGAGTGATGTGGTGGTGTCCCTGAGTGATGTGGTGGTGTCCCTGAGTGATGTGGTGGTGTCCCTGAGTGATGTGGTGGTGTCCCTGAGTGATGTGGTGGTGTCCCTGAGTGATGTGGTGGTGTCCCTGAGTGATGTGGTGATGCCCCTGAGTGATGTGGTGATGCCCCTGAGTGATGTGGTGATGCCCCTGAGTGATGTGATGTGGTGATGCCCCTGAGTGATGTGATGTGGTGACCCTGAGTGATGTGATGTGGTGTCCCTGAGTGATGTGATGTGGTGTTCCTGAGTGATGTGGTGTTCCTGAGTGATGTGGTGTTCCTGAGTGATGTGGTGTTCCTGAGTGATGTGATGTGGTGTTCCTGAGTGATGTGATGTGGTGTTCCTGAGTGATGTGATGTGGTGTTCCTGAGTGATGTGATGTGGTGCCCCTGAGTGATGTGGTGGTGCCCCTGAGTGATGTGGTGGTGCCTGTGAGTGATGTGGTGGTGTCTGTGAGTGATGTGGTGGTGTCTGTGAGTGATGTGGTGGTGTCTGTGTGATGTGGTGGTATCTGTGAGTGATGTGGTGGTGTCTGTGAGTGATGTGGTGGTGTCTGTGAGTGATGTGGTGGTGTCTGTGAGTGATGTGGTGGTGTCTGTGAGTGATGTGGTGGTGTCTGTGAGTGATGTGGTGGTGTCTGTGAGTGATGTGGTGGTGTCTGTGAGTGATGTGGTGGTGTCTGTGAGTGATGTGGTGGTGTCTGTGAGTGATGTGGTGGTGCCCCTGAGTAATGTGGTGGTGTCCCTGAGTTATGTGGTGGTGTCCCTGAGTGATGTGGTGGTGTCCCTGAGTGATGTGGTTGTGTCCCTGAGTGATGTGGTGCAGCAGCACAGAGACTGACGCTAAGAACACCCAGGGTTGAGTGCTACAAAGCGCATTCAGTTTCAAAGCACAGAATGATGGAGCCGGGAAAAAGCAAGGGGAAACAGGAAAACACAGGGAGAGTGTCTAATGATAGAGGCAGCGAGAGCTGGTGCTTGGACAGCAATCAAGTACGGGGTTGAGAAGGCACTGAATAGGAGAACACGGAAAACACCGAGGGTCAAGGAAGGAAGATGCAAGCACACAAGCAAAACAAGCTCTCGGCATTGCTGTGGCAGGGGGCTGGGGAGCGGGAGCGCATTCCTTTGAAGTCTGATGCGGGGGAGCGGCAGCCTTTGAAGTCTGATGCGAGGCACAGACAAATGGTGGTGTGTGACGTGGCTGGTTTGTGCACGCGCATAGATCACATGAACTGTGTCTAATCCGCCGTTTTGGTAGACTGTTCTTTTCCCCTTACTATAATCTCGCCGGAGCAATGCGCAAGCGCATTGGCTTAGGCGAGACCTAAAAAGGGGGGGATTTAGGAAAGAAGGGTATAATGTACCTGATTTCCTAAAAGGTTAACATGTTTCAAGCCATACCACTATTGTCTTTTCATCATAACCTAGGGAAACGCATTTTATTATGATAATACCATAGAGGGATTAGGTGTGCCACCGCCTATCTTGAGTGGTAGGGCAGCCGCAGCGGGAGGAGGGCAGGGGTTTGGTGAGATGGGGGAGAGTGTTACAATAATAAAAGACTTACCTTCCGCTCAGCCGGCTGCCTCATTGCTCCTCTCCTTGCCGCCGGGCCGGAAGGGGATGAGCCTTCAGGGCACAGGCTCCACACCCAACACAGACACTGCTCTCACATGAGAGCAGCACCAGGATTGGTCTGAGCGCCCTAATTAGCCGCTCAGACGGTGCATTGAAGCCCGTGCCTTTTCTCCAACCCTGCTGTGTAACATGTTGGAGAAACATAATTTAGCATGTGTGCTTGGCCAGCCTTCACACATGCACACTTATGAGTGCACTCTACTCCTCTTTGACACTCCCTATACTCATTGCGGGGCTCGGACAGACCGCATCAATAAAATGAAAAGAACTGTGTTATTGTCACTTTATTTACCCTCTTCTGGCGCGAGCTGTGGTGCGACGCTCCTCCATCTGCCTGAATCCTGCTTTGAGAAACTGCTCTGAGAACCGAGAGGCGACTGGGACCAACCTCCTCGGCTATCCACCCAAGGTGCTTCGCTGGTTGGCCTTACTTCGCAGCTGCTCCCACTACGTTCTTCTGTGCAACAGCAAATCCTGTTTACTGGTCCTTTGGAACAGGGGTATCCAGCCTCTTAGTGCCCTTGTTGGCTACAGCCTTCTTCTCATCCTGCCGGAGATTTTCAACTGCTGAAAAAGAGACTAAGTCTTAATGTGGCGATCTTCAGCACAACACCGCCTTCTCCTCTGGCACCGCTTCGGCCTTGCCTCGCTGAACTTTTACCTTCTCAGTCACTTTTTGCCTAAATTTCTTCTAAGTCCGAAGCTAAGCACTGACCAGGCCCAATCCACTTCTTGTATCTGACTCACGCTCATAGTTTTTGACTTTGAGCCGATCTTGCATGACTAGATGTCCGTGTTTGGCCCTTTTATCTTTTATGTGCTAGTTTTTACCTTAAACTTTAAAAATTCTGGTTTTCTAAATCCGGGTGGGATTTTTCTTTGTTTTGTGTTTCCACTTTATTACTGTTTGTATGCTGCATAAATACATTACACACTGCTGCTAAGTTGAGCTTCACTGTTTTTGTGCCAGTCCAGCAGAGGGCTGAGCACAAGTTAATCTAGTGACTTTTGTGTTTCACTCTATCTGGGATTGTAGCTGTTGCTTGAGCAGGGTTAACACCCCACACAGCCCACAATCTCTTTCTCACAGATAATCCTTTTATTTTCTTTAAACTGTAGATTTCAGTGTTACTTCATCTACTGAGTTGTGCATTCCCTAATATAATTTTGATTGTGTTACCTGTATTTTAAAATATTATTTACCTTTTCCTACTTTTAATTTATATTTTTTTAGATTGACCCAAAATCTATTTTCTGTTACTTTCCTGATCGCTTTCAGATCTATTCGTCCAAAATTGATTTAATTCCCAATGTTTCGGTCCTAATTGTACTGTGTTGCTAACCTCTTCTCGTTCCCTTGTAATTTAATTATGAAAAAATTGTTATAATATATTCATTCGCTGTGTAGGGCAGTTACAAATTATACTTAAGCCAGTAGTACATATATAGGGTGGCACAATTCTCACCTCAGTATCTTTAATAGAATTGAAAACTTTCTCTAAAAGTTAGAAAATTTTATTTTCTGTTGCAGGAAATCCAGTTGATTTTGCAATGTCTTGCAGTCTGGCCTGTAAGGCAAAGGATTTGGTTGTCATTTACCCTCTGAGTAATAGGGTGCCAAATCTGGTAGTGTCAATACTTGCTTCTGACATGATCCGATTAAACCATTGTACCAGCTATGTAGAGAAAGCTGAAGAGTGGCTTCCTGTTTCTGAATCTCCTAGTTAAGTCACATAGGCCTTCAAACATATGATCACAATATATATATATATATATATATATATATATATATATATATATATATATATATATATATATATATATATCTATATATATCTATCTCCAAGAAAGAAGTGACTCAAACAGATAGATTCACCAAAGAACAAAAATATATTTCCACTACAACGTTTCAGCTTCCGCCTTCCTCAGGTAGTTTCAAGATGGTAAGCTCAGTGGCTGCACAGATGACACAGCTGAATTTTCAAAAAGCATCATGAGTGAAGATTCAATTTGGAATGTGGAATCAATGCAGTCCTGAGAGTTCTTGAGATATGCAGTAATCAGGTTGTATTGTCAGTAATGTTCAGATCCATTTAAGAAGTTCCACCATCCCAAATCATGGACTCCTCAATGTGGTAGCAATCCTGTTCTTGATACATACATTTTATCTATCAACAAACTCATCAAGGAATCAACACCTAAAAGGATTTTTGAGAACATTAGCAAAGAAGAAAGAAACGCTCTCCACCTCCTTCAACAGAGAATGGATGTCATTATAAAACCGGCAGACAAAGGTGGTACAGTGGTTGCCATGAAAGTAAGTGATTATATTGAGGAAGGAATGAGACAACTAATGGATACCATCACTTACAAACCTTTAGAAACTGATCCCACTGAAGATTTGAACAAAGAAATTAAAAACATGGTTGTAAGGTACAGGTACTTAAACCTCATTGATGAAACAACAGCAGATATATTAGTTCATCCCAAACAAAAGACCTGGGAGATTTTATATGCTTCCCAAAATTCACAAAGTGAACAATCCTGGCCGTCCCATCATCTCTGGCAATGAAACCCCACTGGGAGACTATCTTTATTTGTTGACCTGCACCTCCAGCCCGTTGTACAGGAACTTCCATCATTTGTTAAAGATACCAGTCACTTCCTTCAGATTATTGAAAAATTAAACCAAACCTACACATTTGATGATGATACTCTTCTGGCTACATTTGATGTTACATCATTATACACCAATATACCACATGAGGATGGGCTTATGGCGTTATCTGAAGCTCTTAGTAAAAGAACTGTGAAAAAACCATCAACAAATGTGCTTACCAACTTTGCTAGAGTTATCCTTAAATCCAACAATTTTACATTCAATGGTAAACACTATCTGCAGATACAAGGTACTTCCATGGGTACTCGGATGGCTCCATCCTATGCAAATATCTTCATGGGAAAACTAGAGAACAGTATACTTTCTATCATCTACAGCCAAGCACTCAGAATAAGACGCATCTGCAGCAATGAGGAAACCTGTAAAGACCATCTACAGGAGCTTGCTACATTATTTAGAAGGTGAGGCTATCCTCTGCATATCATACAGCAACAAATTGACAAGTCTTTGCAGTTACCCAGAGAAGCACTTATTTGGAATACCAACGCGAGAAACAAAAGTGACAGAACTCCATTTGTAGTTGACTATCATCCATCAGCTCCCAATACATAAATATAATGCAAAAAACATTTCCCTTACTGTCCACTTGTGAAAAATTGCAAAAGGTTTTTCCAAAACCGCCAGTCATTGCTTACCGCAGAGCTCCAAATTTACGATCTCTTATTGTGAGAGCTGAACTCAAGCAACCTGTAACAAATGCAGGGGTTCATTGCTGTGACTCTAAAAGGTGCATCACGTGTGAATACCTTTTACAAACATCATCAGTTACTAGTTACGTTACCAGAAGGACCTATGCAATAAGGCAGCATCTTACATGTCGCTCAACATGCATTATTTATGTGAATCAGTGCCAACGGCAAAGCTGTAAAAAACAATATGTAGGCCAAACAGTGAATGACCTCCGCACACGATTCAGGAACCACAAATCAGCAATGATTAATAAGAACATTGACCAGCTTGTAGCCAATCATTTTAACCTTGTGGATCATTCACTATCCGATTTGAAGATTTTCCCTGTGGAACATGTCTCAAAGGAAGAACTACCGGACTCCAGGGAAAACTTCTGGATGTACCGTTTAAAATCATTGCATCCAGAAGGACTGATCATTACTGACAATACAACCTGATTACTGCATATCTCAAGAACTCTCAGGACTGCATTGATTCCACATTCCAAATGGAATCTTCACTCCTGATGCTTTTTGTATATATACTTGAGGATGAAAAATCACAAGAAAACAACAGCCAGCCAGGGCAAAAATCTGGATCCCAAAGGATACAATGAGTCACAAAGAAATAAAATATCCAAGAAAGAAGTGACTCAAACAGATCGATTCACCAAAGAACAAAAAAAATAAAAAAACATATATATAAACCCGAAACGCGTTTGTGAGGCGTTGAGAAAATAAACTTAATCTGACAAACAATCCCGCGAGTGCTGCCACTTCCTTCCCGGCTGGGAGAGAGATTATATATATAT
This sequence comes from Lissotriton helveticus, assembly GCF_964261635.1. Classification (NCBI taxonomy): domain Eukaryota; kingdom Metazoa; phylum Chordata; class Amphibia; order Caudata; family Salamandridae; genus Lissotriton; species Lissotriton helveticus. The sequence continues at coordinate 223,843,165 of NC_136070.1, read as the reverse complement.
ATATATATATATATATATATATATATATATATATATATATATATATATATATATATATATATAATGTGCAAAAACCGCAGTAACCAATATACATATATACAATATATACATCGTTATTTACATTATATACACGAATATATTTATATTAAATTTACTCTCAAAATAATATTCATAAAATTCAGCTAAATGCCGAAGGTCGGTTAATCTGCACACCACTGCAATTGGGGATTCTTATGCTAAGAACCGCCTCTGAACCTCTTCTATAATGCCGTGTATCGGCATGTTACACATGCTATCTTATTTTTGAAATTGATTGTGTAATAACTTTAGACATGTATTAAAGATGTTTCTAAGGACGGCTTGGCCTAGCTCCCTAGGTGAACTGCTGCTGTTCAAACCTTTAGGGCTTTTAGTTTGCAAATCGATAATAAATCTAGATTCTAACCTTCTTAGTTTCAATGTCCTATCCCCCCCTCTGACATGTGTTGGAATGTGATCTAATCCAAAGTATTGGAGTAGATCTCTGTTACTTTGATGTTTGATGGCAAAGTGTCTTGCCACCGGATAGGTCATATCTTTGTTTGCAATGGCGCGCATGTGTTCCAAGATCCTTAATTTGACGCAGTTGATAGTGCTCCCTATATATTTTAATTTACAGGGGCAGTTTAAACAATAAACTACATGTGTTGTTTGACATGAAATGAATTTGTTGATGGTTTTTCGATCTTTCAATCCCGGAACATCAAAGCCTAATACTCTTTTACTGAACGCACACGCCTTGCATCTTCCGCAAGGGAAGAAACCTTTCATCTTGGCGAGTGTGTTCGATTTTACAGCTGGGGTATCTAAATGGCTGTGAACCAGTTTGTCTCTGAGGGACCTAGCTTTTCTAAAGGTTGTTTGTGGCACTGGTGGAATATCCATACCAATGATCAGATCGGTTTTCTATTCCCTGTAGCTGTGACAATTTCTCTGAACAGACCCTGATGCATTTTATTATGTTTTGTGGCCATTACGAGGAATGTAGGAAACAGTTTTTATTACCCATTTTGAGAGAAGCAGGGTTTATACAAGTTACCTACAGCTTCTAAGTAGTACCAAAGTAATATTTGGGGTCGCAAGTTTTTTGGTTGCTGCTACACATATTAAGTCTAAACAAACAAAGTTAAATGTTCCCTGATATATGATCATAATTATTGACCATTAGTTGTACCGATGAATTGCACTATCCCATGTAAATATATGAAATTGTTCTCTTAACTGTTTTTTTAAACTAAATTGTTTACATGTATGGTTTTTAACATATGAACTGTCATTTGTATAATTGTGATGGATCTGCTTTTATGATTTTAATTAATCGAATAAAGCTTGTATTGACTTGACTTGACTTGGATCGGTTTTCAAAACGTGCCAATTTTTTCGCAGAGTCGCCCTTATAAAATTGGTATCTTCAGAGTATGTAGTTATTAGGCGGAACATTCCTTCATTTGCATTCTTATGACTTTCATTCTCAAGTAAATGTTTTCTTGGTATCCTATTGACCTTTCTTAAAGTGTTACAAAAGGGGATGATGGACGGAGCGTTTGAGCAAATCAAACACTCACCCCCAGTCAACTGATCTGGGTTTAATCCATCACCATTCTTTAGCTAACTCGGCCACCCCAGTTCAGACATGGCAATATGCAAATCAGTCTGACCCTGTGCCTCATGGGAACAGTCCAGCCCGAACTGCCATGCCATGTCTTCCCTGGACCGGAAACAAGCATCCTGGGACCGGTTTCGGATTCATAATCCTCATCAGCCAGGCTATCTTGAATCCAGTGGCCAAGTGATCAAGAGACTCACGTCTGAGCATACCCTGCCACACTTAGGGCGAACAAAGCGATACAAAAGGGGATGATGGACGGAGCGTTTGAGCAAATCAAACACTCACCCCCAGTCAACTGATCTGGGTTTAATCCATCACCATTCTTTAGCTCACTCGGCCCCCCCGGTTCAGACATGGTAATATGCAAATCAGTCTGACCCTGTGCCTCATGGGAACAGTCCAGCCCGAACTACCATGCCATGTCTTCCCTGGGCCGGAAACAAGCATCCTGGGACCGGTTTTGGATGCTCCGTCCATCACCACCCCCTTTTGTACCGCTTTCTTAAAGTGTTGTCAAGATGTTTAGAATCGTAACCCCTGGCAGTGAACCTCTCAAGGCTTTCTTTAGATGCTTTCTTGAAATCACACTCACAAGAGCAATTCCGTTTGAGGCGTAACAGCTCCCCATAGTGGATACTTTGTTTTAATTTAACCGGGTGGCTGCTGGCAGCATGCAAAATGCTGTTACCAGCAGTCGGTTTACGGTATAGGGCTGTAGTAATTTTGTTGTCCCTAATTTCAATCCTCAAGTCGAGGTAGCTCACTGCCACTGAGCTAATCTTGCCTGAGAAATGAAGATTGACATTGTCATTTAGATGGTCTACGTACTGCTTTGCACTCTCGACCGACCCCCTCCAAACCAGGAAGAGTTCGTCGATGTATCTATGCCAGGTTACGATTTTGTCTGTCCAAGTTGAATTTTCGGAGGACCAGGCCACCTGCTCCTCCCACCAGCCCGTGAATAAATTCGCGTAGCTGGGGGCGAAGCAGGTGCCCATCGTGGTCCCTGAGACCTGTCTATAAGGGTCGCCCTGAAAAAGAAAGATGTTATTCAATAGGCAGAATTTGGTCAGTTCTATTAACATGATACTATGTCCGGTAAATTTCAAAGGTCTTTTTCCAAGAAAATATTCCACTGCCTTCAAACCCTGTGAATGTTCTATACAAGTGTAACGGCTTGTGATGTCCAGAACCATTAAAGTGTATGATGAGTCCCATGGGACTCATCATACACTTTAATGGTTTAATGGTTCTGGACATCATATATATATCTTCGCCTCCGCTTGGTGAAAGAAAGGACTGTCCAGGCCAGCAATTCAACAATGCGTGTTTATTTAATAAATTGCTTCACTCGACACGTTTCGAAGGGTGAAACCTTCTTTCTCACGAGTGCGAGTATGTCAAAGTTTGCTTAAGTACATGTCACTTGATATTCAAACGTCATACTGGTAAACAAGAACATAAAAAATATACTTTGCTGGAGTTAATGTTTTGCGGAGCTACAGTTATCGATTTTGGCAAAGCAGTATATATTCATAAAGCACTTGCATATTAATAAAGGGAATCAAAAATAGCACGTTTATAAACGCGCTGGTTATGAGGTGACATTGTTGGATTAGACATTGTATGTTGTGTTTGTCAATAAAGCATCGTATTTCAAAAGACAACATAAAACAAAGCATCGTGACTGCTCTCGTTTCTACGTAGTCACATGAGTAAAGAGTATCAAAAATAGCACCGTTGATGAACGCTCTTATTTTGGGGTGACATTGTTAAATTAGACATTGTGCGTTATATTGATTTACTAAAGCATCATATATCCAAAAGAAACAAAAACATCATGACTGATTTCATTTCATGCAGTCACATGAAAGGCTTGCGGTATCTCAAAAATAATCATAAGATGTAACCATGTCATAGACAGCAAAATTAGACGTTCACTCTAAATATGCCGAAATAATTACATTATCTTTAGGGCGGCAGTGAATCATTCAGTTGCCCTTGAGTCAAGTGCAATACCGAACCAAATTGTCAAGGGGCGCCCCCTCATCTGACAAAAACATAAGGCAAGACTAATGCCTAATGCTATAGCATCAACAAAATATTTTTAAATAAAGTTTGTCAGTGTCACCATTGTGTTCAGCCCCAGTGGGCATATACCATAGTTTTGAATCCAATGCCTCCCCAGTGGGCACTTTGTCATCCAACAACAGGAAAAAACCATTCCATCTTTCATAGGTGCTTCATATATACAGCTGCCGGCGTCCTGTGCCTGAACTCTCCTATTGAAACTTCACAGAGATCTGTAAAATAAAAAATATAGCATGTGACTCAGTAATAGTGATAACAAAACAAAACATCGAAAATACAACATTTAAAAGTCGGAAAGAGCGGCAGTAATGACATTAAAATGAGTTGGGAGTGTCCTTAGCCAAGGTGCACAGCCAACTCTTCATCAAGATTATGAGCCTCGAGTTGCATGGTATGAAATGTAATGAGTTTCGATTCAAGCCTCCTGTGTTCCTCACATGATGTGGGCGTGCCCGAGACTGCGCACATACTGGGAGACAATTTGAAACACACTACACACTATAACGGGTATGCAGGTCCCGGGGGGCGTATTACCCTGCCTGATAGGTAATAGGAAGAGACCCAAGGCCTGTAAGGCACAACTGAAATTTACGGACATAGCCCTCTTGCTAGCACTCCGGACCCTCACTATGCGATGGAAGTCCCTTAGACCCCCGGACATAGAGGTGTGGAGATCCGATATGCTGAAATGGGGGAAGGCGGAGGCGGCGGAATTGCGCAGGGAGGAAGAGAGGGGCCACCGGAAATATCCTGTAGCGCAAGACTGGGACCGCATGCTGTTGGAACTGGAGGATGTGGACCTGGAATAGCCCCGGGAGGAGGGTGCTTGATTACACACCAGCTATGGGGGGAGACACTATGTAAAGCCGACCGGCCTCGACACACTGGTGACCATGCCTATGACCTGTAATGTCCATCCCTGCAGTCACATACCTGTTGGATGAAAGTTCTACATGATGTACAAGGAAAGACCAGAGGACGGGAACGGGGTGGGGGGAGCTGGGAGGGAACGGGACACGGTTGGGCGACTCAGTACTCTATTTGTCATGTAATAAAGGAACACTTGGATTTGATGTTTGGAATTTCACGAACTGTGATGCAGGGACTGACATATGAAGTACTGCGCTAAAGTTATGTTTTGGAAAACGGAAAAGACTGACAGTATGTTAAAAGATGTTCTGCACATTGTACTACCTGATCCAGTCATGAATAAAGAGTTAAAAAAAAAAAAAAAAGCCTCCTGTGTTCCTGAATTCTATCTCCACCTCTTTCTCTGCTCGGGATACTTTCAAGAACACAGAAAGACAATAGGGAGGCATTACTCTTGTAGTGTGTTGCAAAATGTCTCGCTATAGGGTATTGCTTATCTCCCTTCGTGATGCCTCGCATGTGTTCTAACACTCTCTTCTTAGCTGGGTGTATGGTACTGCCTATGTAGTACAATTTGCATGGACATTTCAAGGCATATACTGCGTAGTCAGTTAAGCATGTCACATGTTTTGTGATTTGAAAGGTTTCACAGTTAGTGGAGAGCTTTACTTCTTTAGTGCTGGTACTGTGTCGACAGGCTTTACATTTCCCACATACATAAAAACCTCTAACTGGATTTTTCTTAGTAGGACCCATAATGAGTGTGGAACATACCATATCTTTGAGTGATTTAGGTCTTCGGTAAGTGATTTGGGGGTGTTCACTAATTCCCTTGACCAAATCTTTATCTAATTTTAGGGCATCCCAGAATTTCCTTATAGCTTTTTTGACACTCCCTGCTTGTTGGTGGTAATCAGTGATAAACCTAGGATTAAAAGCTACTGGTTGGTCTCTGTTAATCTTTCTCCTTAATGAGGCTTTCTCTTTTTCTTGCATTGACCATTTTAATGGCTGAGTTGATACATTTGTTACTGTATCCTCTTTGTTTAAAACGTTCAGTCATGAGGAGTACCTCTTTGGCATAATCTTCGTCCTTGGAGCAATTACGTTTGGCACGAAGAAATTCGCCAACAGGTATTGAGTCAATGAGGTTTCTCGGGTGACAACTTTGGGCATGAAGGAGGCTATTGCCCGCCGTCTCCTTTCTGAACAAAGTGGTGGTTAACGATTCACCTTCAACTTTCACTCTTAAATCAAGGAAATCAATGAGATCCTTATCTATCGGACTTGTGAATGAGAGATTAAAGGTGTTAATGTTTTCACAAATCCTGCCGCCTCTTCTACAGATCCCTCCCAGATGACAAAAATGTCATCAATCTATCTTAGCCATTTAATGACATTAGTCTGGTACTGGGGGGACTGGTGGACCACCTGCTCCTCCCACCAGCCCAGGTACAACCCGGCAAAACTGGGGGCAAAGCAAGTGCCCAACCCAGTCCCCAGGAGCTGATGGTATATCTCTCCGTTAAATATAAAGACATTTTGTGTCAAACACAGAAGTGCCATGTCAAGTAACATATCTGTATGTGACAGATAGGAAATAGATCGCTTCCTAAGGAAATGTCTGCAAGCCTCTATCCCTAGTTCATGGGGGATACACGTGTAGAGACTATTGACATCAAGTGTCATGAGAAGCCATTCGGGTTTCCATCCTACACCTTCGATTTTGTGTATAAAATCTCCAGAGACTTTTAAATAGGATGGCAGTTCTTGTACTAACGGTTGAAGGAAAAAATCAACGTACCTTGACGTATTTTCCCAACAACTGCCCCGGGAAGAGACTATAGGCCTCCCTGGCGGTTCAGTCAAACTTTCATGCATTTTAGGAAGGAGATAGAGGGCTGGAATTTTGGAATGTTTACATTTTAAAAAATTCCATTCATTAGTTTCAATCAGACCTCTATCCTTCCAGTCTTTCAATTGATCCTGATATTTAGCAGTATTTGAGTTATATGTTTTTCTGTTGCTTTTCTCATATTTGCTAGTGTCATTCAATTGGGAAAGACCTTCATTGATGTACATATCTCGAGGTAAAACCACAATATTTCCCCCTTTATCTGACTTCTTAATGACAATAGTGTTGTCCTGGCTTAGTTTCTGTATTGCCTCAAATTGTCTTTTAGTGAGGTTAGTTCTAACTTATTTAGATCTTTCTGACATTTTGTCAAACTCTTTTATTACACCCTTCTCAAAGATGTCTATAGCTTCATTGGTGATCTGCTGAAGAAAAACAGACTTGGGTCTAAAACCACTTTGGTAATTCATATCAAGTCTAACATTTTCACTGATAAGGTTTTCAATAGGATTGTCAATGATATTTGGGTTGCCACCCAAGTCATGTAGTAGATGCAGCGTTTCTGCATCTTCAATGGCAATGTTACTTGGTTCATTAGCACTTTCCCTTGTGTCAGTAATAACTTTGGTGGCAAACCATTTGTGTAAATGAAGTTTACGTGTAAAATAGAACAGGTCAATTTTGCTTTTGGTGTAGTCAAAAGTTGAAGACGGACAAAAAGACAAACTGAGGGACAGTACCTCAATTTCAGCTCGATTAAGTTCTCTGGCTGATAAGTTGATGACTGTTTTTGAATCAATCATTTCCCTCTCTTCTGGCCCCTTGTCCTGGATCCCACGGGGCTTGAAATTTCGCTTGTGTTGCTTATATTCGGTCTCCCTATGCCTCTTCCGCCACGTCCTCGTCCTCTTGTTCCTCCGGTGTTGGCTTTGCTCTTGGCAGATAACATACCTTGTGCAACCAGCGCGAACTCCATTAAAATTTGTTCTTTTGGGCTGAGTAGACCCGGGCTCTTAGGTTGTTGAGCTTCCTTTGACATCCCGTGTGAGCTGTTCTGTTGCATACTCGTTGTAGCTTCATCTGGTTCTCCTACGGTACTACATATTGTTGTTTGTATGGTAGGCATCTTTGACGTATTACGCGAATGATCATATTTCTTTGGGAATGTCAGTACTTAACCGCTTTCGTAGTCAACCTGGTCTCTTGTGAATTTACTTTCTTTTTTCTCGTAGATATCTTTTTCTAATTTCTCGAGTTTGGCCTCCATTTTGGCCATCTCAGTATCAAATTCGCCGCTATTATCATAAAGCTCTTTGAGTTTAGTTGTTAATTCATCAATTTCCAGTGTTAGTTTATCACATTCTTTGGACGCATATTTCACCAGCAGTTTTTATATATATATATATATATATATATATATATATATATATATATATATATATATATATATATATATATATATTTTCTCAAGAAAACTAAACTTGAGTAAGCTTAAGAGCAAGTACTAGATTTAGTTCGTCTGTGGATGATCAGCACTACTCCTTCTGTAATAAGGATCCACTTCTAGAATACAGACCCCTGTCACTCAGCTACATAATATGTTACAAAGTTGATACTTGTTTCCTGGACATATCTTGATTTGATGACCATTCCTTCATGAAGCAGAAAAGTATGTTGGCATACACTGGTTTCAGAGAAACTATTAATCTAGTTCCCTTTAAACGTTTTCACTCTATGTAGTGGTCCCAAGTGGTGCAACTCAGTGAGGGGCACAGCCTTGTCAGGTAGCTGCTCTGTACAGGCTTACTCTCCTTTGAACAAATATTTAATTGGCTAACTTTGAGAACAAATTGATAATATTTATAACACCTGCCTTTTACCTCTGGATCATTATGCCTGACCATACACTAGCTAGTGCAGCATGTCCATGCAGATGGTTATGTTTGTTAGTGTTATCCACCTGAGCTTTTTGGATGCGAAAATAAGTCTGTTCCGAAATGTCTGGGACTTACCTGAAACCTCTTAATCTTCCATATGTCCTTGAATCCCTGAGAATTTGTCGTCATAATAGCAGACTTGAATACTGAACCAGCATGAAGGTGGAGTTAAAGGGGATGCCCTAGTCAGAGATCCTCTCTCTCTACCTCACTCTCTCTTTCTGCTGTGGCAATCTGCCATTTAGGATTGTACCAGCAACACAGAAGGAAGTTTCTGTTCTGCCACTAATTCTTCACTCTGCCTGCTCTGTCTTCTTTGAGGTTCAAAGACCTCACTCACCGTACAGTCATACTGGGTGATGGGTACCCCAATGTACATCCGATTCACCACAAGATTTAACTTCAAACCTCTTATTTTGCAGAAAAGGGATATTTTCACTTCATGAGCTGTTGCAGGCTAATTTAGCCAACATTTCCAGTAGAGATCATGTAAAAGAGCACCTTGTCTCCTACAACCGTTCTTTCCCCGTGCTGTTGAACACAATGATTTTGGTCATTGTTGAACAGACCCCAACTATTCAATATGCATCTAAACTTTAATCAACGGATTAGCAGTTGTCTACTTCGAACCCACTGTCACCCCTCATTCAGAAGGAAAAGAGAAAGTATGGGTCAGAACCCTAGCGTATCCTAAGAAGTCGGAGAGACCACCACATACCAAGGCAAAGACAAAAAACTACAACTAGTACAATCTGATACTTTTGAAAATACTTAAGAGGGCCTACCTTGCCATGAACAAGTCAACTGAGTAACTGCCTCCTCTGGAACAGAAGTGCCATTTCATTACTCATCATTGTCAGACTAGACCATATCCTTGATGAGAGAGAGAGAGGATGCTCTCTCCACTCCAAATGAAAAACATATTGATGGTGACACTTCCTTTAAATCTGATGATGGGTATGAAACAATGCATAAGTCATGTTGGCTCTAATAATCCACATTTGTATAGCGCACAATCACCCGTTAGGGTCTCTAGGCGCTGGGGGCCGTCGGGAAGATTAAGCAAGCTATTGCCCAGAGTCGCACGGTGCTGGGCTAACCTGCCGCCGGACCCGGGGATCGAACCCTGATCCCCAGATTCCAGCGTCAGTCGCCCTGGCCGCGGCGCCACACCTCTCCCACAGAGAGAAAAAGCCTAGAAAATGAGGTTCAGAGATTACCTTGAGTCTCATAAATTCCCAAATGCAGGTTCTAAGACCATCCTTGACCATATATTTAACTCTGACAACACTTTTCACCCTTGTCCTCAGCTTGGGTTCCATCACATTACCAGGCCATATTCATGCTGCGCACTTAAGAAAAATATTTGACAAGGAGATGCGTAATCTCTTTCAGACTGATTGGCTCAGACTCTGTCTGGGGACAGTTTTACCATAGTGCCTAAAATGGACCTCAAAATTATGACCTCAATGGGCAAATGTTTGAGAGTCCCAAACAAAGGAGTAGACCAGTCACAGAATTCTTGTCAGAACACATTTTTGTGTATGGCAGGTCCTATTACGACAATACAGGACCCCCCAGAAAGAGAGAGAGGCACAGAGTGACCTAAACACTTTACCAGAGTGGATGCAGAGAGAGGCACGCCTTTTAGGTAGTGCCAATTGTGCCGTTTCAGTGAGATATAATGATCTGTTTTCCTACAAGTGCCTAAGAAACTGGGCAATTTAGCTTCTTTGGAAGGAAGACCTATTGCTTACTTTTCTTTCATTGAATAGTGAAGCAGATTTTCACAGTGTTAGATAAAGCCCAAAACTCAATGAATAAAGTATACAGCTCAGTGACTTTTGGCTGTTTAAATTATGGTGAAGGCTGAGGGGCATAGTCAGCCCTTTTTACCAGCAAAGCCCACATTTTCACTTGACTCTTAAAATAAATAATTGGAAAGACCAGAGCTGGATTGCAAACTTTGTTCCATCATGGTCCAAAGATGGCTGCAGGCAGTCACCCAGAACGAACAGTTTCACTGATAAGTATTTAGGTGAATTAGGGGAAATTTGTCCACAGCTGGTGGGACTTAACTTACAACGCCTTGTATTCCAGAAAGTACAAGGGTTCCATATAAAAGGTTTTGAAAATTCAATTCAACCAACCAACCCTGGCCCCTTATGTTATGCTTGTCAATAGTAGGCAGATAAATCATAGAATTGGTAAGGGGACTGCTATGAGCTCTACTCTTCGACATCTTACAGTTTTCCTCAGCAGCATATGCTTTTAAAAAGTAGGACAAAGCATTCCATTTAGTCATAATAAACATAATCAAGTTCAATGAATGGCTTCTTTACCAACATTTCAAGATGGTGGGTTACTATTTAATGTGAAAGATCCGACTAAAGGTGACCAGATCGTCTGATTGAATTTAAAGGGCAAGCAGTTGATGATTCCAATTATTTCTCCTTATTGCATGTTTCTCTTCTGGCAAGCTTTAATGTGCAGGTTCAAGACCACCACATTCGGACTGTCCTCTTTTTAAATATTAATAGGTCACCAATAAGTAGCCATTACAAGCTCATAATTCAGGGTGCATGGTATTTAAAAGTAGGACATGTAAAAGTTTAATGTTAAACATGTTCTTACAGTGATAATGCCCTAAACGCTATTTTCACTGTAGTAGGATTAGTTATTCCATAGATAGCATTGAGATTCTTTATTAAAGTTGACAAAGTTATTTCCACCTAGGAGCCAACTAAAAAGTTAATTTGTGGGCTTATTAAAATATTTCTTACACACACAATTTATTGGTAAAGTCAGATTTGTAGCAAATATTTTACACAAGGCACTTTAAAAAAAGTTACCTTTAGCCAGCCTAGAGCCCATAGAAGCCAATTTGCCTGAGCTTCTATCTATCACCTAGGAGCTGAATTGCTCCTTGATTAGATGCACATGTGCTCCTGGAACTGGGATAAAGTCCTTGGCTGTGGGGAGAAGTTGACCTTCCCTTGAACGGATGACCTGAGGCTGTACCCAACTCCTTGCATATATTCAAAGGATGCCTTCCTTATCACTAGCAAATGTAGCTCACACTTGGGCTACACCTTTAGTGCCCTCCTTGCCTGCCAGGCACCAATCCAGTTGGGATAGGAGCTGCCCCTGAACCGGTTTTGACTGACCACAGGGGAGTATTTGCTTATATCCCTCTACATTGGGCACAGGGGCTCTGCACAAGGAAGGAAAGATTCTTCCATGTTTAAGTTAGGTAAAGGGGGAGAGGGGGCGTCACTGTGGGATTGTTTGCAGTACGGCACACTTGAAATACTGCAAAGGTTCGTAGAGGAACCTGTGGGAACTTTCTCCCTATTAGTTAGGGAGCGGCCAGGAGTCACCCCAACCAACAGTCTAGTGCCAGGCTAGGTATAATTTTGCCACCCCTGGGTACCTTCTTCAGATCTCTACTGGACCTGTGGAAGACAGAAGAATGACTGCACGTACTGTGGAGACTTGTGAGGAGAACCCTAAGGGCTAAGCCTGCTCCCACTTTTGCCAAGGTCAAAGAAGTGGGCTCCGAGGGTCAGTTGGCTGACCTATTACACTATAGTTACACCAAAGCTGCAAGAAGACAACTTTCCTGCAAGAGCCCTACTGGTCAGTTTCAACTGGACCTGCTGGTTGCTTCAGTTGGAGCGAGTCCTGGCCCGTAAAAGCTGCCCCTGCAGTCCTGGAACCCTTGTAGGGTTTTTAGAGTATACTCCTCCAGCCCTAACTGCAAAAGCTGGGACTTTAAAACTGTTTTGCCAACTTTCTGCCTGAAGAACCAACAGAGCTAGGAGTTGCTGCAGAACCCTCAGCCTCTGACGTTGAATTTTGCAAGTTGGGCTAACTTACTGGTTTGCATCACTGAAGGAAATCTGACTTTAAGAAACCTTTCAAAGTCTGAACATTGAGGCCTTTGCTGTGAGCAACGCAGAGCAGCATTCATTCGACATTAAGGATTTCCTGGGCAGAGACTTCACCCACTTAGACATTTCCTGCTTCATCGACTACTGCACTGGGATCCCTCTGCCATGGGAACCTGGCTGTACTCAGATGATGGCCCTAATAAGGCAAAACCGGTCGTGAGTCAGAGAGGTCAGAACGATCAGTTCCCATTAGAGAAGGGTCAAGACTGATTTGCATATGGCTGGGTCCAAACTGCGGTGGCATAGTGTGCAAAATTTGGCCTGCGATGCAGTCCGAATATTTACCAGTGGTTCAGATTAATTCAAGCATTCCATTAATCTAATATTTGTGTACTTCAATGTGAATCATGACGGGGTCTAGACGGCGGCGGCCTGATGTGCAAAATATGTACTAGGAGGCGGTCCCAGTATTTACCAGTGGCCTAGATTATTTCAAGTTTTCCATCCATCATTTTTTTCTGTTCTTCAATGTAAATCCATCTAATCACTTTTTTCATACAATTAATATTTACTAATCTCCCATGTTTAAGTAACTTTGAATCCTTGCAATAAAAAAAGATGAAGGAACCAAGAATTACATCATTATGAACATTTTTGTTTCTATTGATAAATGTATGCTATGTGTCCTAGGGTATCCCTAGAATGTGTGACTAAGCATTTAGTTCACAGTGTTGCTCTCCAGTGCTACTACAGGAATCAGTCTAATGTCTATATTACTCCCGGTTCTGGTTGAAGTATTGGGTATTCCTTTGTTTTGAATATATCCTCATGACTTCTATGACAGGCACTTCAGACCCTCTTTCTTGTATTTCTGATCAAAATAATAATTGATCTCTTATTATCAAATAATATGGAAGGTGTTTAAAGGATAAATTAGTAAGTGTGAAACGTTTCTCACATAAGATTACATTTAAAGAGTACCATGCCAGTAAAGCGTACAGTGAGAAACATTTAAACATTAGACAAGATGATCAAGCATGCTGAAAGGCGTGCAAAGAAGGTGTAATCAGACCAGTATTATCTGCGTAATGGGTCTCTCCTGTAGTTCTGGTGCTTAAAAAAGAAGGCCAAGTTGACATTGTGCTTATTTCAGATCCCTCAGCAAACAGGTTCTGGTGGATTACCATTCCTTATCCAAGATCCAAGAATTATGCGCAGTCATAAGTGAGACCAAATACTTTTCAACCCTTTTTATTTTTTAGTTTAAAGCAAAACTTTATTGGACACAAAGAATGCAATAAAAAATAATATACAGTATTACTGTCCAAAACAATGTAAATAGAAAATCATAGGTAATAGAAAGAGAGAAAAGGGGAGGAAGAAAGGGGGAAAAAAGGGGGGAGGGAGAAGGAAAGGGACGGGGACTTTTCAACCCTTGATTTGTGTACAGCTTTCTACTATAGTCAGTGAACTCCCAATTTTAGACATCTGACCACTGTCACTCCTAACTGGTGCCTTTTGTTACTTGTGCATGCCTTTTGGTTTGGCATCTGTCGCTTTCTAGAGACTTACTGACAATCTTTTTGAAACACAGAAGCTAGATTGCTTTTCAGAATGACCGTGCTGTTTTTGGAACATCTCTGGAAGAAATTATCATGAGATTGTGTAAAGTCTTGAGCATTTTGCAGGATGAAGGTGTGGCACTCCTTATGGGGAAATGTAAATTCCTTTGCAAGGTAGTGGAGTATTTGGGACACTATAACTGGAGATGGTATTTATACCTAAGGAATCCCCTACTAAGACTACCAGTGATACCCATCACTTTATCAAAAGAACTGCTAGCTTTGTTTTTCGGTTTATGAAAACATTACTTGGGTTTTATTTAGACTTTTCTAAGTTAGCAGCATCTATGAGAGTACTCATGAAACAGAATGCTAAATTTGATATGGGCGCAACGGATGACAAATGATTCATGTTAATGATTGCCCTGCTTACGTCTTTTAACGAAGAAGTCAAAAGCATTCTCCCAGCTGATGTCATTGGTGTTGGGCTAGATGCTGCACTCACACAAGAGTGTAGAGGGGAAAATATTGTTTCATTTCCTCCCACAGTGCTTTCTAAAGTTGAGCAAAAGTATTTAACTAATGAAAGACGTGCTAAATTATATGTTTGCTAAAGAACACCTTCGTCAAATTCCTCATGGTTTTTCCTGTTTTCAGTTGAAGAGTCAGATGCGTGTCCTTAACTTCATGCTTGTGCTCAGTTACCTGTGCTTGTGACTTATTTCATATTCCCTGTGTGGCTTGTCGCATGTGTGTGTGTTGTCTCATGCTGTGTCCTTGTCCGTCTATTCTGTCTGATGCGGACAAACCAATGTAGGAGTGGGTTCTAAAGGTGTGGCTGTAGGGTGCACTTAGTGGCTGGCAGAGTTTGTCATTAGCAAGTGCTATAGCGCTCTTAGTTATTACTACCACTGCTAGTCTCCAAAAGATTCATTTTAACACACACCCTGAGTCGAAAAAAGAGCCCCGAAGCAAGCTAAACTGAAAAATAAATTGTATTTTGCTTACTAATTCAACAATACCAACCCAATGGTAGTCAGCCAAAGCAGAACATAATAATCAGAACATAAAACCAGTTTGTGCAGCATTGCATACAAGTGAAACATGGGGCTTTGCAAAGGTAAATTCAGGGATATGATCATTTCTCCACTAGCTCTTATTCACATGGTGTTGTAGATGAAAGATATAAACGTTAACCAGTAATTAACCAGCAATGAGCCAATATTATGGTGTGTTCAGCTGGACTTTTCTTGCTGACGATATAGTCAGACCCTACTTCAATTGGATAATGAAACAAATATCAAGGAACTTTAAGACCGCATGCTCCTAATCGCCCTTTTATGTTTCCGGCGTGCTAGAAATAAACTGATACATTGATTTGTTACCATTGACTATTGGATCTATCACAACCTACTAAAACATGAGATACATCTTATTAGCTATTTTTTATCAGCAAAGTTAACAATTGGCTTTCAAACCTTGTCTTCATTATGGCTAGTAAAGTGAGCTAAGGATCCCATTCACAAACTTGATATTCGAACTGCCCTATGACTGGAGTAATAATGCAAATGTGGAGTTTGAACGGAGCTGGCCAAAAGTGCTCTTTTGGGCACCGTTGATAGAACCCGCCACATATTTTATTCTGATTAGCCACTTACACAAATGTTTCCTATAAATATTTTCAACTTGTTAAATGCTTTTTTGCACTGCGACGGGACTCGAACCTTGTTCCTCTTAGTTCCAAAGTTGTCAAGTCTGGCTGTTAGGCCAGATGTCCTTCCAAATATTTCAAGTCCTCTTGAGTTTTCGTATGATTAATTAGCTTTTAATTTTTTTGGGACATATGTATTAAAGTGGTTCTAATTCATCAAGACATGAAATGATTTCTTTAAGTGTGCAACATTTAAATGGCCATGGAAGTTTCGCCTGCCATATAACCAACCGCACTGCAACATACATGTTTGTGTTGTTATGTGAGTATAGTGACATAGTCACTTGCACTTCGACGTGGCCCTTATGTTGCTCAAGATAGTAAAACATACAGCCAGTCCTGCATAACCGAGGCAGAATGGCATCCATCAATGGTTCGTTGTGTGTTGGACATACCAGTAATTACAAGACCCATAATGTAATTAGCGGCTTCCTGCAATTATTATTGCATTTCTAGAGGAGGGCTATAAGCACATGTAGGACAGGGCACTCACTAGACACCCTTTGTTCACCATTTGCAACTGGGGACTTAACTCAAGATTATGGATCAACCACGACTTCAAATTGCAATATCGCAGAAATTGTAAGACGTGGAAAGAAGTTTATGATGGTATCAAAATCAGAGCACCTACTTGAGCCAACTAAACAGCACCCCAATAGAAAGGTTTTTATAAAACTTGTTTGTGACCCTTTGAACCTGGTAAGGGGGCAATTACATACTCGTACTACAGGCCATGGGTGAAGGACAGTGCAGAGACACCAGATGTAGAAGCGAGAAACATCTCTGCAAGACCCTCTGAGTGTTATGTCAGGGTATTAGTAAACCTTGAGAAACGGCAATGAAAGTACTGTGTTCCTTCATGTATATCTCCCCTTCAATAGGTTTCGGACTAACTTGCTCTTCTATGAATTGTATTCCCCTAGGAAAAATGCCAAGAGCTGAATCGATCAAACTCTCTGCTCAGCGAAGAAATTGAAAACCTTGAAAAAGAACTGGAAGAAGAGAAATCTGTGCGATCACAGCAGGATGATTTTGTAAGCGTTTTTCAGCTTCATTTGCCTTTATTCATAAATATTTGAGAAGGTCGCCTAACAATCTTTAAATGTAATGTTATAGCATTTGGAAACATTTTTATACAGAAGAGGATGGTCCGTTTTGACTGATTTAAAAAAAAAAATCCTTCATAGGCCTACAATTGTACATGGAGCTAATCTATATTCAGCTAGGGTAGAAGCTGTATTTGAGGAATATTGATGTTACAAAATCTTTAGTTTATGTTCTTTTAACATCCATCTCCCGAGTGATGGGAATATCACGCTTCTTGTACTTGTTAGAAGTGGGTTGTTTGTACGCTGGGCAACCTGCATCGGGCAGCACTCTGTCTGTGATATGCGGTTTTGAGGCATTAGTAGAAGACACTGGGCAACCAGGAAACATTTTGACAGACTATGGTGGTGAAACAGCACAGTTGTTTGAATTTGTTGCCAGGTTATAGTAAATAGAATTGAATCATCTTTAATTTTCATTGTCACGTTATTCCCCAGTGAGAATTTGAAAGGGTACAGGTGAGCTGTGTGTGAATAGGTATTCATTGAGATTGTATTTATTCCCCTGCACATAGAGTTAGATTGGGAAATCTCAAATATGTAAGTAAAGTCATTGCTTGATATTTAATGGTGATGGTAGGTGATGGGTACTGATTGTGGGGTCTGAGACATATTTATCAGACTTTCACCCAGAGTAAGACCGAGAAAGGCAAAAAAGGGAGAAACAAGAAGAAGGATGAGTAAGATAGGAAAGGTATGACAAAAGAACAAAAACGGGATAAAAATAACCTGCATGAGATAGATGGCGAGTGTAGCATGGTGGGATAAAGAGGTATGAAGTGACATCAAACTTTGCAGCACCTCGGCATTGGGCACTAACACCTTTTTTACTCAAAATAAAAACTGCTTGTTTTGAGGAAAATTTAAAAAAAACCTTGTTGGATAGGTAGGAGAACCTATACATATGCCTTAGAGGCACACATATCACAGCAGTCTTTTAGAACACATATTGCCAACTCCCTTAGAAGCAATCTAGTAATAGTACTTACTATTGGATTGTCCTTCATTTGCCTTTCTTCTGCACCCATTTCAAAGGTGATAAGTTAGGTTCCAATCCAGATCCGTTGTCTGGAACTTACTGCTCTGTACACCATTGTTGGAAAAACAAAAGAAGTGAAAATGCCAGTCTCGTGGTTATGAGGTATTTCTATCACTTATTTCTATCTTGGAGCAGCGCTACGATGCTTTCAGAAGAAATTGAATCTTGCATTCTTCCACACTATCAGTTTTGGATTTTCATTTTAATTATCAATAATACAGATACATTGTTGTTGCCTGAATGTGAGCTATCCTTTCATGCTGAGAAGATTTACAGCCTGGCACATCAGCCAGCTAGGGTACCTAAATTATCAAATTATCTCTATATCTTGGTAGCTGCTCTAGTGCCCATTGAGGCCTTAATTTCCTTCATCTAAGCAGTTTGCATTGCAGATCTGAAGGAAAGTTAAAAAATGTAATTTATTTTGAGGGGCGTGGCCAACCGTCATGGCCGATTGGATGTAATTCGCTGAGGTTCCGCGCTTTCCTACTGTGTTTTACCTCTAACAGGCTGTTGGAGGACTCCGCGCTAGGTGGAATCGAGAGAATCTGCTGGAACTGCAGTTGAGGGCAATAAGAAGTGCATATGCTGCCTGTGAAACCACAAGAGACATCATGAAACAGCGCTCGGACCTTGTAGCTGAGACTGTTGGCTGTGAACGCGCGGCTCCGGTGGAGAGGACCGGCGGGAGATGCTGTTCGCCCAGAGAGCGTCCAGGGGTGGAAGCCGACCATCGAAGGCTCCATCCCCCGACGCGGTGTGGTACAACAGGGAGGAATGCCGAACCAGATCATAGCCGAGCCCGTGCTTGTTCTCAAAATTGAGCCGTAAGTGAGGTGGCACTGAAGAGACCTGTGGAACCACACACAACCCACATGAGCGGAGCTCAGATTGGTGTACCGTGAGTTTGCCTCGTTACTAAATCAATGGAATCAGAACTCATGGCACCTGGGAACCCCTGTCTAAAACCTTTGATGACCCTCAGTGCAGGGAAGATGAGATGCTGAGTTGCCTGCAACACGAGATGCTGTCTCCCCTTCCCCATATGTTCAGTGTCTTTTAGAGGCTTTTCAGCGGGGACAGAGAAGGAGAGGCCATAAACGAAGCCCAGAGTGACTTGTTCTTGATGTGAGTGGTGGGGAGGCACTCCATCAGTCTACGCACCATCATCAGATCACTGGTGGGCCCGCTGGGGGGCTGGAGGAGTGCGAGGTGGACCGGGCGGTCTATAGTGAAGCTACAATAACACCCCCGCTGAACCTTCGGGGGGGACACCACGGAAACACGCGAACAGGACCGCCATGGTTTGGTTACAGGGGGCTCCGGCTACTGTGGATTTCAGGGCAACCTGCCCCAGTGAACTTTGGCCTTAATAGCTGGCGCTATGGAGAGGAGCCCTCTTGACTGAGAAGCGTCACAGCTGGTTCCCTACTCTGATGCGTGGCCGGTCTAGTGGACGCCTCTGTGGTGTATAAAAGTGGAGGGGTGCCATACCACCCCAGTAGCTTCTATGCCACCCAAAAAGGCTCAACCGAATAGAGGGGCCCCCGCGGACCCCTGCCCCCACCACATCTACCACAGAGCCGCAGATATCATCGCCCGAGCTCCAACAAATCATCAACTTCTCCTTCGAGACTGCCTCCTTCCCCAACAACTGGAAACACGCCAAGATCAACCCTCCTAAAAAAAAAACCTTGGCGGACCCCACCGACCTCAAGAATTTCAGACCAATCTCCCTACTCTCATATCCAGCCAAAGTCATGAAAAAAGCTGTTAACAGTCAACGCGCCGCCTTCATAGAAGAAAACAACATCATCGATTCCTCCCAATCAGGCTTCAGGAAGAACCACAGCACCAAAACCACTCTTCTCGCAGCAACAGGCGACATCCACTCTCTCCTCAATAAAGGAGAGACTGTGGCCCTCTTCCTCCTGGACCTCTCCGCGTCCTTCGACACAGTCTCTCATCCCACCCTATCCCGCAGACTCCATGACACTGGAATCCGGAACAAGGCCCTTGACTGGATCCTCTCTCTTCTCTCTGGCAGAACGCAACAGGTCAGACTCCCTCCTTTTCTCTCAGAACCCACACCGACCACCTATGGAGTCCCACAAGGATCCCCCATCAGCCCGACCCTGTTCAATATCTACATGCCCCCGCTCGTATCCATCGTCCGGTCACATGGACTCCACATCACATCGTACGCAGACATAACCAAACTCATCCTCTCCCTATCCAACGAACCCAACCTCACCAAACGCAATTTCCAAGAGGGAATGGAAGCTGTCAACAGGTGGATGAAGAACAGCTGCCTACGGTCTACAAGGATAAAACTGAGGTGGTCATCATGGGCCCACACCTCAACGCCTGGAACGACACCTGGTGGCCCCCGCCCTCAGGACCCCCACCACAGACCACGCACGCAACCTCGGAATCACCCTGGACTCCGAACTCAAAATGGACTGCCAGAGCATCGCCATCACCTCTTCCTGCTACCACACCCTCCGCCTACCCCGAAAGACCTTCAACTGGATCCCTCCGAACACAGGAAAACAGTCACTCACGCCCTCATCACTCATCAGCAGCAGACTGGAATACGGCAACGCACACTACGCCGGGATCAACAAGAACCTCATCCACAAACTCCAGAACGTCTAGAACACCGCTGCTAGTCTGGTCCTCAACGTACCGCTGAACTACCACATCAGCCAACACCTACGCACACGACACTGGCTCCCTGTCAAGAAGAGAATCACCTTCAAGCTTCTCACCGACGCTCACAATGCTCTTCACAACATCAAACCCGCCATCTTGAACCACCGCCTCATGTTCCATGCTCCCCAACGTTCCCTCCACTCGGCCCAGCTCTCCATCGCGATGGAACTGCGCATCAAGAAAACCATAGCAGGAGGACCCTCCTTCTCCCTCCTTGCTGTCAAGGCATGGAACTCCCTCCCTCTCCACCTCCGACAGACTCCATCACTCCCCAAGTTATTGAAGGACTTCAAGACCTGGCTCTTCGACCGAACTCCGTGATCTCCCAGGATCTGCGAGCCCCCCCCCCCTATTTTCCTCCCCTTCCCTCAGCACCTTGAGACCCTTCCGGGGGAGTAGTCTGCGCTTTACAAACCCCTGATTGATTGATTGATTGATTGATTGAGTCACTAGTTACTTTACACAACCAGCCGGGGCCATGCAGGTGAACACTGGAAGCGACATGGCACTCACAAAGGAGGGCCTACTCACATCCCTAAGGGACTTTAAAAAAGAGCTATGGAAGGAGTGGAAAGCCGATCTCGCCACATCATTGGAGGCCTTGAGTAGCGACATAGTCTCACCTGTCCTCTCTCCAAGCCTTAGAACTTGGAACGAAACACCTTGATCTGGAGAACAGGCTGACCCCTCTGGAAACTGAAGCAGGTAATCTTTGCTCCTAGCTACATAGCATAATACTTAAATGTGAAGATTTGGGAAATCGTTCCAGACAAGACAATATCCACATAAGGGGCTTGGCTGAGGGGGCAGAAGGTCCGGACCTGGAGGCCTTCATGGTGGGTCTGTTCTCAAACATCCTGAGAAACCAGCACCCAGATGTGCGCCTGGAAAGGGTCCATAGAGTGGGACCACAGAATTCTGGAATCAACGTTCATGCTAGAGATGTGTTAGCCAAGTTGCAGTAATTTAAGGTAAAGCGGAAGATCCTTCTAGAGGCCCATAAACAGGAACCCATATAGTTCCAGGAGGCTACGTACCCTTTATCAAGATGTGACCCCTGCTACTCTGGCGAGGCAAATGCATCTTAGGCCGGTCACCGAACACCTACAGAATAATCAGGTTAGCTATAGATGGACCTACCCCTTTAGCATATCTTTTGAAAATCAAGACAAATCACAGCATTTTACAGAGCTGGAAGGTGCGGCTGAACCATTGTGGATAGAAATCTCTACTCTGCAAGATGATACAGGTAAAAGGAACGAAACCACTGCAGATCTGTCTTGTGCTGGGCCGGGGGGATGGCAGTGGCAACACCAACACAAGGGCCGCTGTGCTGGGAAGTGAGACGGTCTGTAACGTTTTGAAGTTCCTTGACAGGGATGAGTGTTTTGAAGAAGGACTATGTAAAGATATTACCAGATTTTGCCTGGAAATCGTTGAGACCTTGCTCTGATAATTTTCCACAGAATATGGACCCATTCTGGCTTGGGGATGGAGGGGTGCTGCGCTCACGGGGAAAGGATCTCTGGATGACCCCTGGGCAGCTTGGTCTGGTCTTCTCTACAAGTCTGCATTCTATAATCTTGCAAAAGATGTAACGCAGTGGGACTGCGGAACTGAGCCACATTATCCAGATCAATGTACCTTTAGATAAGTGTTTGGACCTTTTAAAGGGGCGAAATCCCCTAAGTTCCAGTGTTTATTGGCAGGAGGCCTGGGCAGGGAAAGGAAAGGGCTCAGGGAGGCCAAGATGTTCAGGAGGGCGGGACTGTATGGTGATAGGTGTTGGAATTTTTTTACATCAATAACTGGTAAGTACCCTCATCTCAGTTAGATTGGGTACGTGGAATCTTAACGGTCTCAATTCCCCCACAAAAGAGGTACATTATGGAAATACATTAGGGATCATGGGCTTGGGATAGTGGCCTTACAAGAAACCCATCTGAAACGTACTGAAGAGCACAAACTGTGGCATAGGTCCTATCCATTGATTTACAAGTCATCTACAACCTCTAAACACAATGGGTGGCACTAATATTTCATTCTTATCTTAAATTTCAGATTACGGAGGTTAATCTGATAAGGAAGGTAGGATGCTAATGGTCAAAGGGAATCTCCATATAACGCAAATGGACCTTTGCTATGGTCTGTTCCCTACATTCAAATCAGCAGGCCTTTCTCCTTTCCTTTTTCGACCAACAGGGAGGATTGGCAGAGGGCGAAATAGTTGTCTTGGGCGACTTTAATCTCTTTGGGACCCGGTTCTAGATAGCATGCACCCCCAACACACCAGGGTTTTTTCCCCAACAGGAGAAGTAAGCAATAACACAGTTGGGTCTGGTTGATGCATGACGCATGTTCAATCCCAATACCAAAGATTATATTTTTTTCTCCCACACACATAAGACATATTCCTGAATAGACCATATGTTTTTGAGCCAGGAACTACAGCCAAACATTGTCTCCACTAAAGGCACCCAGTCTCCACCTCGGACCATGCTATGTTGGAAATAGTGCTAAACTGACCACGCCCAAAGTCATCATTCCGTAGATGTTTTTTTCCAAATACTCTGACATGAGATCGTACATTTAGAGACTAACTAAGGTCAACAATTAGAGATAACTTTCATACATACCAACCCCAGGAAACTAATTATGTTACGCACTGGGATGTCTTTAAGGCGGTAGTGTGAGGGAAATGCACATCTCTGATGACTACACTTATGTGGCAAAAAAACTAAGAAATGTCGGACACTAGAAGCCGATCTAACGCGAGTCGAAAGGGCCCACAAGGACTCACCCACATTTCAGATGCATTGGAAGGTGGCTGCTCTCCAGGGTAAACTGACAGCATTATACTCTAATAGATTGGAACTCACCCTTCTACGACTTAAGCAGTCTATAAGTGGGAGGGATAGTAAGGTGGGATCCCACTTAGCCTGACAACCGCGGGCAAAGCAAGAAAAATAATATATAGGTTTCATTCGGGAAGCAGAGGGGACTTTGATTCATATTGAAGGAGGCATGGTGAAGGCTTTTGGAGGATTCTATAAAACTCTGTGTGCTAAAGATGCACCTCCTCGCAGTGGAAGTATTTGGCAGAATCCAAGTTACCCATAAACTCGGCGGCCCAACAAGAACTGTTAAACAAACCAATTTGTGCAGAGGAAATCCAGTCATCAATAAATTCGTTAAAATTGCAGATGTCCCCAGGCCTAGATGGGCTAACAAGCTCAGTTTTACAAAACATTTAGTTGACTCCCCACTTGACAACATGGTTTAATTCATTCGTAGACACTAAGGCTGTCACTCCATCCATGGAGGAGGCACTCATTACAGTGATTCCAAAACCCGCTCCTCATACTGTCAGATTGCCTTGCTCAATCTCCATGCAAAGTTGTATACCAAAGTCTTGGCTAATAGACTAGAAGAAGTCATGCCAGATCCGATACACCCTGATCAATCGAGATTTTTTAAGGGGAGGCAGATCCATGATAAACTACGACGGGTGGTCCACCTGATTAAAAGGTGGAGAAGAGGAAGATACCAGTGGTATTAGATGGCATAAAAGCATTCGACCGAGTGGATTGGTCCTTCCTCTTCTTCACTCTACACCGATTCGGTTTTAAAGACAAATACATTACAATGATTCAAGCAAACTATGCCACTCCCCGCTAACAAGTTATGGTCAATGGAACGATCTCAGATTTCTTTCCATTGGGAAGAGGGACACGACAGGGGTGCCTCCTCTTCTTTTTGCACTCAGGATTGAACACTTGGTGGTGAGCATAAGAGCCTCTCTGGATATACAAGGGATTCCCTTTGGGTCAGTCCATCACAAGATCTCATTGTTTGCAGACGATGTGCTTTTGACGCTCACCTCCCCACAGACTTCACTGTTAGCCCTACAACAGGAACTGTGAGAGTTTGAACCCCTGGTGGGGTTTAAGGTGACCTTGGACAAATCATTTCTTCTTAATTTGACAATCCCAACAGGGGAAATGGGAGCTATTGCCGCTAATACTCCCTTCGGATAACACACAAAAAGATTACATATATAGGTATCAAGATCACACCCTGGGTCACTGATCTCTACAAAGCCAACTACCCACCTCTACTTCGTCAACTACAATAAGTCCTGAAGAGATGGTCCCCCCCCTGTATTTAACCTGGCTGGGTAGAATAAACGCCATTAAAATGTTGGTGCTTCCACAAGTGCTTTATCTCTTTCAAGGCCTTCCAGTGGAAGGGGACAAACAATTCTTTGCCACTTTCCGCTCCCAACTCACTTCTTTCATCTGGCAGAAACGCAGAGCTTGTCTCTCTAATAAAGTACTGACGATGCTGTGAGGTGAGGGAGGACTTGCACTTCCAAACTTCTTGTTATATTATAAAGCAGCACAATTTAGGGGAATCTCAGAATGGTCCATGAGGGAGTCCGATAAACACTGGCTCCATATGGATGGGCAAGAGTTGGATGGACAATTTGGGATGTAATATGGAAGCACAAGGAGGCTAGGCCCCCCCATTGCCTATCTGAGTACACCCACTAGAAGTACGATAAAAGTGACCCGCAGGACTGGACTGAAGACCTTCCTTCTCCATACACCCCCATTCACGACAATAAAGATTTCCTGCCTACCCTCACACATTGGCCCTTTGGCTTTTGGCAAGAAGGGAGGTGCCTCACTATCTCAGATCTGTATCACAACTGGTCTATATGCACATTTGACAACTGTTGTAGAGATTTTAAACTTCCCGAAACACGGAGAGGTTTCATTACAATAAACTAATAAACTGGGTAGCGCAACCTGAGAACAGACAGGCAGCCACCAGAGAATTGCTCCCTGTTGAGAAATGTGTCTGTCAGGCACAGGGTCCTAAGGGGAATATTTCCTTTCTATACACTCTGCTTAACACAGTTTCCGCTACACATATCTCAAGACACAGGGGCTTATGGGATCAGATTTGGTTAATACAAAACAATGGAATAGATTGCTGAGTGATATCCCTTGATACGACTGCCGCTTGGGTCTAAGAGAGGCTCAACATAAAGTTTTACACGACTGGTATCTCTACCCCTCAAAACTCCACAAGATATATCCCAATACATCTGATCGATGTTGGAGGGGGCTGGGCTCCTGGGCAATTTTAGACCTATATGGTGGGATTGCCCCTCAATTAAACCTTATTGGAGAGAAATCCTGGCTCAAATTAAGGAGATTTTGGGATACCACATTCCACAGACACCTGACTTTGTTCTGCTGGGACTTCGGGATCCATCTTTAAAATATCAGATTGTGGCTGTGCTTGGGGACTGCCAAGATGACGTTGCCGCTGCTTAGAAGAAGCCACTAGCCCCCTCGACATCGCAGTGGCATGCTCGACTATGGCAATATCTCACTATGGAATGTCTAACCGATAAACGTACAGAATCACGGAAAATGTTTGAATGTATATGGGTTCCCTTGGTGAGATACCTCTTGGTAGGCTTGCCGTTATTCTCTTGCCACCCATGTACAAGAGCCCTGCACTTTCCCCAGGTTTGACACACCTGAGTCAGCTATTGACAACTGTAATTTGATGATCGCAATGTATACCCACCTTGTACCTGTCAGGATTATCGAAGCTCGATCTGTGCATGCATTCTTTTTCACGTTATTCCTTACTGTTCCCACAAGTTTTTTCTTTTTTTTCTCGGCGAATGTTGCAGGGTGGGAAAGTGTGTAGGCAGTAGGATGTTCTAGCGTAGGGGCAAGCATTGTAATAACTTTGCAGTACCCATTTTACCCAAATCTGTTTCTTACTGTGGCATTGTTGTGTAATATTGTTCAGATGATGCTATGGAATCCTGCTACATTTGTGTTTGAAAATCAATAAGACCGTTTTGAGAAAACATTTATTTATTTTGCCATGTTTGTGGGGAAGCTTTCTATTGCTTCACTTGGTTTCCCTTTCTTCTAAAATCGCTGATTTGTAGAGGTCATAATATCCTGGTTTTCATGCTTTGATTTAGAAGATTTGTAAATAGTTATTTCATTTCCACATGCTCACCTAGCAAGTGAATTTACATTTGCTTCATTTCAGATTTATTTTTTAGGGAAGTTATAGTCGTTTTTAAGCTGAGGCAGGTCGCTTAAGCTTCTGAAGTTCCCCGATAAGGCATTTTGCTTGGTGTGCATGTCTTTTTATAGTTGTTCTTTTTCTAATACATCTCGTTCTTTGTACACTTCCTAAAACCAAGCTTAATGTTTTTGTTGGTGATGCAGACATTCCCATCTTGTCTCCTTTTAACTACCCAGTCATTGGTCCCTGATCTTTAATCCTGAATCCCTTTGTTGTGACAATATTCGATCATTTTCTCTTAACTACATTTCAAAAGTGATTCCACTTAAAATAGCCAAGTTACTGAAACCCCCAAAGACAGCAGACCCTAGACTCAAAGGTATTCGTAACAGTCACTAGTTTCCAGATGTACTCATGGAAACGTTTTGAGGGTTCCTAAAGGCTTAGGCGTGCCTGTATGTATATGCTTTACAATAATGCGGAGGGAAGTGGCACCATAATACTGCAAAAACACCCTTTTCTGATTTTCTTATTTCTTGTCAGAGAAAATATCTTTCCCTCTGGAGAAACCCTGATCTTGTACCCTCCCAATTCTGGGAGTGTTCCCTTCACATTCTTGTGCTTAAGGGGATTTATTTCTGTCCTTGACAGAAGTATACCTCCAACTATTTCCAGGATGAGAATACGTTGAGAAAATGTTTGTGACACTCGAGTTATGGGTGTAACCAAACTTTTCAAGGCATCCCTGCTGCAGTACTCTTCTGTCGAATCATTTACTCATGCATAAAATTACATATTTGTATGATAATCTTACTCATTGGTATATCATTTTATGGCAGCAAGTTTAGCCTTCGTGAATTTCTATTACAGTTACCTCGAGTCACTCGCATGTGTTAGTTAAATTTATATGGGAGCCAGATGGATTTATGAATCTCCCCAATGTTTTATTAAAGAACCAGCACTTGAAGTCATCTTCTTGCAGCCAAACTATTGACTTGATCCAAAAATCATAACTCCTTTAATTTCCTGACTGAAAACCACACCTTTGAAACTTTTGTGGCAAGAGTCAATGCTGCTTTATTCATTTTGATACTCTGCTTTGTTTCGAAAATAAACTCACTTAGAACTTTTAAACACAATACCATTTTTGTGCTAAACTTGTGCTCCATTGTATTCCACTTTGCAGATTGATGAAATTCAGAAACGAATGGAGACACTGGAAATAGAAGTAAAGACAATCAAATCTCAGGCAGACGAAGTAAGTGTATCTGATTATTTGAGCCTGTAGTTCTCTTACTAATACGAGGTTTAATAATGTGAAATATTTTGTAATACGTTTTCATTGAAAGCACAATCTCTGTGCTATTTGTCATTGATAAGATTTTTGTTATTTGTGTAAAATGTGGGTTCTCTATTGATTTACGAATGCATTCCCATAGTTAAAATAGTTGGAATATTCAGAGGTAGGGTTCTTGATCATCAAGGAGTAAGGGTTGCTGAAGGTTTATACACATGTCTTCTTCTAGTTTCCATTATACCAGGGTAGCTGCTCTCACCTGCTTGTATTAATGGTTTTAAATGATTTTCATTTTTCCCCTGTTTTTTAATTAAAACAAGTTGTTCTTGTTAATAAACAACAAACAAATGCATCCCTATATCAAGCAAAGACATCTACAACTCCAGAATAAATTGCAATGTTAACATGTTTTGCAGAAGTTAACATTTAAGGCCAATGTGGCCTTCTGCTACTCCATTCAGTCTCTCATTTTCCACTTACATTTTACAAGTAGTTTTCAATGGTAAAAGTCTTTATTTTCATAACCCATTTAATGTGAAGATGGTGTCATATTCTTGCATTGATTCAGCCCACCGGTTATCTCTCTCAAATCTTGCAAATCTTCCATTAATCCATTGTTAGTTTAACTGAGAACATATGTATCTTCTCTGCCAAAAGCCATTATCTTAAATCCGTCTTCCACATGTCGAATGAACAGCCAGTGCTGTGTACCAAGTGTGTTGCAATATGCCTCTTTTTTTTTTTGCAAGAATGGGAGACAGTGTTACTCATTTGTATTGTGTCTTTCTATTCTTAGGTCTCAAGTGTAGACCCAGTATATACTGCTTAAAATTATAAGTTACTGCACCGTCCGCTGTCATTGAAATTTGTGCTACCACTCGCTTCCAAAATTCCTTCACTATTGGGTACAACCATATCAAATGTATTAAATCTGCCATTTCATTATTGGATCTAGGGCATTCGTCAACTAGGGTTACGTTTTGTGCACAATCAGGGGAGTAACATATACCCTAGAAGTAAATTTATATTGCATGTACTGGAATCAAGCAGTACTAGTCACTTTCGTGTAAGACAGTATTCTTTGCCAGTTAACTTCGGATATTGGTCTGCTAATGTCTCTCACTTTTTTCTTTAAACTGAAGTGGCATCCAATAACGATCAACACAGAGTGCTCTATTAAGTGTTGATATTGCTCTGCCCCTAACATTATTAACAAATAAAATGTAACTAAAGTGATTGAGTCATGTAGTCTCCCAGAAAAAGTTTCCCATGTAAAAAGTACCGCCCTGGTTAGCATGCTTGCAATCACAAAGAAAGCTTGTGCCTCCTTAGATGTAACAAAAACACCTCCATTAAAAATGTTGCCCAGTACTCGACTACCTCCTTCTATGTCACTGCATACATCTCTTTCCAAAAGTGAGGTAAATCCCAGAGCATAGTCTCAAACGAAAACACTGTTCTCCTCATCACCCTCTTCACTGTCTTATATCTTACTTTGAACATGAAGGCCATTTAGTACAGTTGCTGGGCATATCTACCTCGGAAACAAAAAACTGGACCTACAAAGAATCAACTCTGGTATCCACTCAGCATGGATCTCTCCTAGTTAGCTGAGCCTTCAAGCTATATTACTGGATGTTGCCTTTGTGAGGTTAAATAGGACTCGAAGTCTTCTAAGTTCGTAAGTAAGCTGAATGATGGACAGCTTTATTTTGGGGGTGCCTTCCAGCCCATATAAAAGACATTGATATACAATTAACACCTGACCACCTATGTGCACTAGTGCCATGTATTTATTTTTCATATCAACATTTTCGAGTAGGCTCAACAGTTGACTTGAGAATCTTTGTTAAGGGCCCAGCTTCTGAGGATGTCTTCATGTTGTGCCTGCTGTCACACTATTAATGGCTACCATCCATTCCATTGCGAGCCCTAACAATTGTGATGGTACGTCTACTAATGTAGAACCTTCAGCGTCTTACGAAATTGCATTTGCCTGAAATGGACCTGAAATAGGACCCATCCTAGACCAGAGGGAATATGATGCAGAGTCAGAGGTGTGGAATTTAACCACATATCGAGTTGTCCTTGGGACAGGTTGCTCCATAAATCCACTTGTCCTGCAAAACAATCTTCTTGTCTCTTTGGTGCCACCTAGTGCAGTGACAAATTATGGCAGAAATCTCCTTTTTAAAAGTTCTGATATTATCCTATCTGACTATGCCATGCTCAAACTTGAATTCTAGCAATTTCAATATTTGTCTTCTTTCCACAGATCTACATACTGGGGCTGTGTAGGTAGAGTAAAGCAAAAGTTCTAGGATTGGAATGCCCTTATAAGTGTGTGCAACCCTACTAAATTGCTTGTTTTAGGGGTTTTCGACAGCTGTTCTCTAACTTTTTCCCATAATGAGAAAGGTTGGAAATGTACTCCTGACAATGACAGAAGCAAAACTTCCAGGGTTGGGGGAAAAAAGTGGTTGGAGGGAAAGTAAATTTGTAAACACTCAACAGATTTTCACATGAGAAAATCTATACCTGCATATTTGCTCATATTAAAGGGCAGTTCACAATTATTTTCTAGGCTCACGATTTCCTGCCTAGTTCTGTAAATTCTTGTGAATTCATGAAATCTTTAAAGTGCATTAAAGAAAGGACATATACCATGGGTACAATTTTGTGACTTCCTTTAAGAATTGGGCCTTTAATTAGGTCTCGAGTTAACTAAGACCTTTTGTTTTTATTAAAATTCTAACTCTGTCTTTATCTATCGACTGACTTCTGCTCTTTCACAAGGAGCATATTGACACACAAAGTATTTTTGTTCATTGCCAGGGACTACTGTGGCAAAGTGTGCTTTTGGGACAAAAAATATTATTGCTTTTCCCTAATGTATGTTATAATAGTGACTGTTTGTATATGGTCCCGCTTATATATGCTTGCCTATGTGTGTGGATTGTATTCAAGGAAGAGGGAGTAACTATTAGGGAATCCTTCAGTCTAAAGGTTCTAGAGGTGGCGTTCGGGTAGGGGGTGGTTCTCCAACTCAGGAGGGGAGTCGCAGAGTTAGGGGGGATCACCTTAGCAGGAGGAGGAGATGCCAGCTTAGTGTGATAAGAAGTAGATAGTGCTTGATTGTGTCTGTCTATCTCTGACAACCTGTTTGAACATCAATCATTAGCAAGCTCTGAGATGAGGCTGTCAGATCACGTTGGTACATTTAGATACCCCCTGAGTGGGGGGGTGTTGGGATTATGTGTGCTGCTCGTTATGGAGGAGTTAAGGGGGGGAGTGGTGAATTGCTTAAGTAGGTGCTGCTATGTAAGGAAGTTGCTTGAGGATCCTGTGGATTGAATGAAGAGCTAGGCCACCTATTCGATGTGTCGGGGTCATTGTTTGCTATGGAGTTCTTGATAATGGAGAACATTTCATGAAAAACCCCTAGGTTGCAGTTTGAGGCTTGGATTAGGATGATCCTGTTATATATGGAGATGGTAACATCTGCTCTGTAGGTGGGTGAAGGGGCTACTGATTGTCTTAGACCATGTGGGAATTTTTTGGAGGTAGTGATCAGGAGTATTTAGGGGAGTGCTTTCCTCCATTGAGCTCTTCTTTTTATGTAGCAGATGAGATCACTTATTGTAGTTCCTTTTTGAAACAGAAGTATGGATCAGAGATTAGGGTTTCTGGATAAGATTTAAGAAGTCTGTGTTTGAGGCATTTGGATGCATTTTTTGGTAGGTTATGTTGGTATTTAAAGCATAGTGACCCACCGGCTACAGCTTGGTGTCAAGTACTCTCTTTAAAGTAGGATCCATGTCTGTCCAGAGAGATCGGGTTCTCTTTCTGTTTCTGGTTTCCAAAAGATTTGAATCTCATGACTCTCTATAATCTATGGAAATCAGCTGTACTGGAGGGGAAGGGGGACCTCCTACCCTTACAGGAACTGACAGAGTAGTGGCTCTTTTTCAATCAAACAAAAATTGTATGGTAATCAGGCGAGGTTGACTACGATTTTGTGAGAGGAAAAGGATCTTGTGGCAGTAAATGATTTAGGATGGAAGGAGGGAGTGTGTGTAGAAACAAGCCGGGACACTCCATAGTCTGTCACATCTAGGGGTGGGTGGAATTTGCGTAGTCGCGCTACGCGAAATTCTGCAAAACAGTAACAAATCTCCGCGAACACGCAAAAATTCCGCGAACACGCGGAATTGCTGGTTTCTTGTTTGCTATCGCTGTTTGCCTGCTCGGGGGGAAATATCTCGCGAACACGCATTTTGAGAACGCGAACATGCAAAAAATTCCGCGAAGCCACGGAACGTAGAATTTTGGGCAATTTTGCGTTCTCCGCGGAACGTGAAATTACCCAAATTCCGGGACCGGAACGGAATTTACCGCCCAGGCCTAGTCACGTCATAGATGCCCAAGAGATTAGGAAACTGCACCATTCTAAGATGACTGCCCCCTTGGAGTTATCGATCTGCTATTGAGCCCCTGAGTCTTTCTTTACTGTCAATGAAATGGTTCGACCATGCCCCATGTCGGTTCCTATTCTGATGGTAGTGCCTCCATTTTAAGTTAGGAAGGGACTTTTGGGAGGGGGGAAACGACACCCAAAATGAAGAGCAAGCCAAGAGATGCAGCAAGCTCATTAAGATCCCACTATACTTAATGAAAACCTAGACACCTTCAGCGCAAATGGGTTAGGCATCGACATGCCATCCGTAGAAAGGAGAGCCTCCCAAGCCACGGCGAGTCAAGCTCAGAGCTGGTCAACAGTGATGTTGTGTGAACCATGGGGGTAGGGGTGCTCCAGAGCACTGAAATGAGTAGCGCCAGAGCCCCTTGCACAAAACTGCATGATAAATGGTCCAGAGCGACCAGAGGATTATAGGAGGCCGCCAGTGGAGTGTCGGAGCCCTCCAAGTAGAAAGCAGCCTCCGGGGCTCTCACAGCTGAGAGGGGATACTTATGGGCCACTGCTGTAGCTCTTGCGGGCTGAGGCAAGTGCTTGCATGGGCGCGAGCCCAGCAAAGGGACGCCGTGGGGGATTGCTCACTTATTTACCAAGCTAAAGGTTAGTGTCTCATTCTGATCAAGTTCTCCATTCAGGTGTTAGGGCAACATCATGTTTCTGCTCAATACCTCACTTTCAGAGGTGGTAATCGGCCTCAGGTTTCAACCACCTAGTGGTACGTATTTCTATCATGTTCCATTCTTCTACTTTTTTTTTTACTTACATCAACAGTTACTCAGAAGCCTCTCTACTTTGCTTCTTGAGTGCCTTAGCGGGTTTCAGATTTTTCGTCACTTATAGGCCCCACCCTGCCCAGGTTAATTTGTTCTCTCTCAAAGCCACCAATGATGCTGTCTCTGTCCACAAGGTGCACAGATCCCGCTCCCCACTCTATGCATGTATCCCAATCCCTGCAGGAACCTGCACACCTACTGTTTTAAAATGAGCTTAATTATTTAATGACCTACTTTGGGACGGAGCTTGTACAGATTATGTCCTAGCAGCCATCTTAAATGCCCTTTGTTTTCCTGATTGGCATTGATCATCAGTTTTTTGAATCACTTGAATCCTCTTTTTGACAACACGAAGGAGGAAAGCTGTTCAAGAGGCATGTAAGTGACCAATGAAAAATGTAAAATGGTGATATTAATGATTACTGTATCTATTGTTGGCTATCCAGCTTGAATGATAACAATGGCAACGTCTCAAGCACTCTGCCTGTTAAGTTGAAGCAGAATAATTTTGGACTTCTCCAACCCCTCACTTAAATGAAATGAAGATGTCAAATCAGCATTTGAGCAATACATTTTAAGTCCTCGAAGGAATCTGTTTCTTTACTTATGTGTGAACCATAGACCTGTTGTATTTCCTTTATCTGATAGAGACTTCTAGCTGCAGATTCCTTAAATTAGAATATTCCCCAGGCATCTGACTGGATCTTGAAACTTTTCAAGCAGTGGCTGGGTGCACAACCACAGCGCACTAACATCTGTTCTTTTCTTTCCATGCCATCAGCACAGATCGGGAGTGAGCAACCTCTGTCCACTTTTTGGGCAACTTTTTTCAACATTTCGTCGAGATTTGTGAGACTTTGTCTCCCAGTGTGTAAGGGATGTTACTCAAATAACCAGTACGGTATAAACCCTGTGGTTCCTGTCACGGACAGATGTCTGTGACTGACCCCATCTGGTTTGTCTCTGGTGCCTGGAGCTGGTCTACGACTCCAACGCCTGTGAGGAATGTTAGGCCATTAACCCCAGGGTGCTGCAGGAGCCTTTTTAGAAGCTCATTATTGCTCGATGCTGGTCACCTCCACAATGTTCCAGGTCCCGGTCACTAATAATGTCCTGGGCCCGTTTGTGGAGTCGTTCAAGGTGCTAGTCACCACACTCGAAGTAGTCTGGTAAGTTCCACAAGAAGTCAAAGAAGTTAAAGTAGTCTAAGTGCTCTTCGACTTCACCGTGCCAGTCCAAGTAATTGGATGATGCGTGGGAATGCTCTCACTCTAGGCTTTTCTCCCATGCAAAGCCTGCATTGGAATCCATTCCACGCCTCCCTGAGGCAGAGCAAATCCCACACAATTATATGCGTTTTATCAGGCCATGCATCTCATTTTTGTGTGGGCCTACCACTCTCTAGTGCCTTCAGGCCCTGTGAGTTCAGTGGGTGCCCCCACTGGATTTCTCCCGGCGAGTCTGTCCTCTGGCCATTGAGGCCCCCTGGATCCAATTCTGAATCGGAACGGCTCAGATCACATTGTGACCTGCCCCTGAACCCGTTCCAGTGATGGTGTTCCCAGCATCGTCGAAGACCCACTTTAGCGCCGACCCCATTGTCATACCCAAGTCTGATATGCAGCTGGATCGGCGTTGTCAGACATCGACTTCTGAGTTGGAGCCAAGCCTCCTTT
Organism: Lissotriton helveticus; assembly: GCF_964261635.1. Lineage (NCBI taxonomy): Eukaryota > Metazoa > Chordata > Amphibia > Caudata > Salamandridae > Lissotriton > Lissotriton helveticus. The sequence goes on along the minus strand of NC_136070.1, from coordinate 223,808,449 downwards.
CTGCAACTGGCCCTCCAGGGATTATGACTGGGGCAGCTATGAGAAACCTTATGGTTACCAGAACCCCTTTGAAGAGACCATGGATAACTGGTATGCGTATGAGGAACTGACGGAGGCCCCAGTGATCAGGCCTCCTCACCAGACACTGCCGTAGTCTCTTCTCCTAGGGTGGCTACAGAGAAAAGGGCTTCCTTTGCCGTGGTGGTGAGGAGGGAAGCTGAGGTCCTGGACCTTATGCTGCCCTGAGTGGCAGTCAAGATGAGCATCTTGACATAGGTGCTTCAGCCGGGAGTCGTCCTCTCAGAACCTCTCTTCCCCTTCAATGAAGCCCTCACAGATGTCCTGCTCGGGGTATGGTCCAAGCCCTGCACAGGGGTTCCTGTGCACAGGACAATTGCCCGCTGTCTTGGGGGACCCAATTTCCCTCACCCAGCACACCACTCCAGAGATTCTGGTTGCCAAGGCTCCCACCTCCAAAGTCAACCTTGGCACATTCCCTACCACATCACTAGATGGGGACTCCAAGAGGCTTGATACTTTTGGCAAGAGGACGTTCTCTTCCACAAGACTAGCACTGCTGTCGGTGAACACCATGTGCCTTTTGGTCTGATACACCCACACAGTCTGGGATTCAGTTGCGCAGGTGCTGAGCATGGTCTCAGAGGTGGCCTGAGCCAAACTGACCCAGATGCAGCAAAGTTCACCAATTGGTACGGACTGGATACAACTGACTTGCTAGGCAGAGCGATTGCGTCCTCAGTAGCACTCAGATTTGATGTCTGGTTGAAATCTACTGGCTGCTTGGGGGATGTTCAGACATCCATTATGGACATGCTCTTTGATGGCATCTGCCTCTTCTGCGATAAGGCACATTTCGCACAGGAGCGCTTTAAGGACAGTCTGGCCACTACCCTGTCCCTGGGGTTCTCCATGGCCACATGTCAACCTCATTCTGACTTTCTCCCCTTTAGGGGCTACAGTAGGGGCTACCAGCCACATACATTCCTGCCCAGCTACCAAGGTTCACAAATATCCCAGTCCTTTTGTGGCCGCAGCTCCAAGAAACCTTGTGGTACACACAGCCAGAGGTCAACCTAGTCTGTCACGGGCACCCAGTGGGCTGTTGAATCCAACATCGCCTGTCCTGCTCTCAGTCTATAACATCATATAAGTAGGTACTTTAAATTGTTTAGCGGGTAATTCCATCCCTTTTTTAGAAACCCCGCCACCCTAAAATGACCACCTCTCCCTGCTCCGTCAGGAGTTACAGGCTCTTGTGACAGGAGGAACCATCAAGAGAGTGACCGCATAAGAAGCATGTTGTGGTTCCTATTCCCATTCCATTCTGGTACCCAAAAAGGATAGAGGCCTCCTCCCCATATTAGACGAGTACCCTCTCAACTTCTTTCTGAAGGAGAAATTCAAGGTCCTCACGTTGGCTCAGGTTCTTTCTGCCCTGGATCCTGGAGACTGGATGGCAGTGCTGGGCTTGACGCCTACTTCAACATCCTCATCCTGCCTGCCCATAGGCATTGCCTGTGGTTCACTGTGGGCCACAAGCATTTTCAATTAACTAGATTGTCTTTTGGCCTCACCAGTACCCCTTAGGTGTTCGCCAAGGTGATGGTGGTTGTCATCTACGAGGTCATGGGTTTCAGTCCAGCTACCTTGACGACTGGCTGTTGAAGGCAGGCTGTCCCAGACAGTCATCTCCCATCTCCAGACTATAGTGGACCATTTGCTGGGGTTCATTATCAACGTGCCAAAGTGACAAATGACTCCCTCTCAGATGCTGCCTTTCATAAGAGCCTTTCTGGACACAGTGCAGTTTCGGGCCTGTCTTCTGAAGTGGCGAGTCTAGGATATTCAGGCTATGATTCCGATGTTTCAGCCTCTATCCTGGATTTTTTTGCGACTGACTGTGAGGCTGGTGGGCAGCATACCCTTCTGCATCCTGTTGGCAATACATGCTTGCTGGCATTTGCGAACTCTGCAGTAGAACCTGAAGTTAAAGTGGTCGCAGCATCAGGGAAATCTCTCCGACCTGGTCAAGATATCTGAGGGAACTGTAAAGGATCTGCATGGTGGCTGATGAGCTGTGATGGGTCAGCTAAAGACCCCTCTCCTTTCCCCACTCAGAACTCACAGTAGTGACTGATGAGTCACTCCTGGGTTGGGGCTGTCATCTGTGAGAGGTGGAGATCAGGGGACTCTGGTTCTGGTGGAGTCTCTGCTCCACATTAACCTGTTGGAGTTGAGAACGATCCAACTCTCATTGAAAGCCTTTCTTTCTTCCATCAAGGGAAGGCTGATCCAGGTGTTCACGGACAACGCCACCATCATGCGGTATTGCAACAAGCAGGGAGAGATGTGGTTGTGGAACCTGTGTCAAGAGGCCCTGTATCTCTGGACATGACTAGAAAGTCAGGTCATAATCCTGGTGCTTAAACATATCCCGGAACGCCAGAGCAGACAAAGTCAGCCGTTAACACCTCGCAGATCACAGCTGGCTTCTCCATCTGGAGGTGGTTCAAGGTCTCTTCGCAGATTGGGGAGAACCTTGGTTAGATTTACTCACCACTACCGAGAATGCACAATGTCAGCATTTCAGCGCGCTGGAGTTTTCAAGGCGACTCACGCTCAGAGATGCGTTTTGTCTCTCTAGAGTGGAGCTCATTCCTCCTGTTCGCCTTTCCACCGATACCACTCCTGCCATGATTTCTCAAGAAGATCAGGAACGACCGGGCCCAAGTTCTTCTTGTAGCTCCGGATTGGGCACAGAGAGTATGGTATCCTAAACTCCTGACCATGAGCATCGGTCCTCCGATAAGACTGCCCCTGCGAAAAATCTACTGTTGCAGCAACAGAGCAGGGTCCTGCACCCAAACCTGCACATGTTCTGCCTTCATGCATTGAGATAGATTGGTGGCAGTTGACAGTTTTTGACCTCCCTTCAGAAGTCTGTGATGTCATTCTGGCAGCCATGCCTCCCTCATCCAAGTCAGTACACACCTGACATTGGGACAAATGTGTGGCTTGAAGTGCTTCCAAAAATGTTGAACCCATTGCTGCACTTTTACCTGAGGTTTTGTTATCTGGTCGCCCAGCAAGGCTTTGTGTTGAACACAGTTAAAGGGTATCTTTTGGCCATATCGGTGTTCTTGTGGTTTCTGGATCACCCTGTTTGTTTAAGTCACCTGTTGCAGTCTTTTGAGGAAACGAGTCGCAACGTATGTTCCCTCCAAAACCCTTCATCATGTCCCAATGGGGAATATGTGCCTTTTTTTCGCATGCATTTACAACGCATGCCATAACGCGGTCGTCACAACGACCGCGGTGTTATTTCGCACACCGTTACAACGCAAGTCAAACCCATGACTTGCTTTTAGGGGGTGCTGGATGTTGGAATAGTATAATTTACTATTCCAACGCCAGTCTTTGCACTAGGGAAGGTGTTGGATTTTAAATCCAACACCTTCTCCCCCCTAACGCAAGTCGTGGTTTCGACTTGCGTTGTTACGGTATGCGAAATAACAACGCAGTCGTTGTAACGACTGCGTTGTTATGACATGCATTGTTCGGCATTTGCAGTAAACCCCCAATGGGACTTCAATCTGCTATTGACATTTAAAAATATATATTTTTTTAATTGAAGCTATCGAAGACAAACGAAAAGACCACATCTTGCCCCACTTCACAGGGGTTAGGCCCGATACCCATATATCACATGCAGATATGACATTGTGTTTGTCCTTTGTCTGAAGAGAACCCTCGCCAACCCTCACCCCGGACTCCCTGAGCATATGGTCCAACCTTGTCAAGTCACAGGCAGTTAAGAAGTTCATCATTGCCATATTTGCTCCCACTTTTTTAGGCAACAACGACTCTTACAGATTTGTTTGTCATGCTTGGAACACAAGTACTTTTCCTTAATCCATTGATAAAGATCTGGTGGGTTCTGAGAACCCCCATTCAAAAAAATATATTTTTTTATGGCGACGATCAGGCCCACCCTGTCAAGTATTTTTGCATATTTTTGTAGGGTTACATCTCCCCATATGTCAAGTATCCCGGTTTTGGCTGTGAGGGAATCTTCCAACCCAGTGATTCCTGTAAGACAGTGCTCCTCCCCAGTCCAGAATGTCTTCGGTACCAGGGAGTCCCACAGTGTGTGTAGTAGGGTCCCCCTCTGATTACAGCTGTGCAGGCATCAATCACTTGGAGCACCTCCTGTTTTGGCCAGGAGGGATTTCTTGAGATGGGCTGGATCTTTAGCTGCACTTGTCTGAAGCCCGACCGTATGACCACCTCTCTGTGCTATAACTACTTTCACCCGTTCCCCTTCTTTGAAGGCACCCACGTCTTCCTTGCATTTAACCTTAAGGTCAACCAGTAGGTCTTGGGTGTTGGTGATAATCGTGCAATATATATGTTTTCAGTGGAATTCCATTTATGAAGCCCTGAAGTGGGGACGCATTAGCCAGGGGGCGGGAGGGGGCAGCTGTAGGAGACTAAATGCCTCAGTACTATCCAGGTCGAATTCCTCCAGTAGGTCCCCCAGGGTTTTTGGTTCATCACCACCCAACACATCTCATACTTTGCTGATCCCAATCTGATCCTCTGCAGAGTCCTCCCTGATCCTCCCTGAGTAAGTTCTTTCCCAAATCGGTGTTTCTCTCGGTGGCATGGTGCCCAGTCCAAATACCGGGCCACTGGTAGTGTGTGCTGTGGAAGTGAAGCATGGCTTCCCTTCTTTTATATTACTGCCGAATTGCCTCTGTCTCCCCATTGCATGTCTGTCAGTTCTCAGGGAGGGCTCTTCCTGAAGGGCAGAGGCCCAGTAGTACACCTGTACATCTGGGAGGGCTAGCCCTGCTGCATACACTCCCTTAATCAATTTGCCATGGGTGATTCTAGCCGGTTATTCATCCTAGAGCAGAGTCTGACCATGCGCCTGTACCTGCCTAAAGACCTCTGCAGGTATCCAGTAGGGAGTGTTGTAGAGTACATAAGAGAATTTAGGGAGCGTAATCAAATCATTTTAAATATTGCAGCCCTACCTAAGAGAGGCAGGCTGCACTAGTGCTTGATGTCATTATGGAATCGGTTTAAGATTACATAGCGTTTCCTACAGAAAAATTCCTCTCTGTCTCTGGTAATATATATATATATATATATATCCCTAAGTATTTAAATGCCCCGCGTCAGCAGGGATTGGTCACCTGAGGGTTCTAATTGCAAGTCACTCAGAATGTGGATACAGTTAACACGGAAGCTGGACTATGCCCTAAACAGGATGTGCCCCAGACAGTTCCACAGATCCAACATGTGAAGCAGTCAGCTCAGGGAACGCTATGTACAATAGGACACGGTCACTATACAAGGATAAACCTTCCTTCAAGGTGCTGTTTCCTGCCCGCTCACCGAGGGATGGCTTTTCAGCCAGCCAGCCAGCAAGAGTTCTAGGACAAATATCATTGGGAATAGGAGGCACCTCTGTCTGCTTCCCCTTTCCAAGTGGAAAGGTTTGGAGACTGTTCCTGTAGGAGGCTGGCTTAGTATATGGTGCACACTTACTTAAGTGATGCACCTTGCACTAATCCAGGCAACCCTTATGGTGATTTTAGTGGTCCTTGATAACCATGGAAAGCTCTCAAAAGTGGTAGCTGTGGAGAGCAGCCTTCAGGCTTATCTTGAAGGAGGGTTTAGCAGCTTGTTTTACCAGTTTAACCTCAGGGTGTAAGTTAAATTAAAGAGAACCACCGAATGTTTATATAAAAATACTTTTATTTATTACAAAACACTCACTAAGACATTTGTATATCTCCTACCCAGAGACACAAATACACAATAATACTTCAAATGCAATAAGTAGCACGAAATACAGTGGCCGCCAGGGGGAGACCAAACCATATACTAAGAAAGTGGAATGTGAACTCCAGATGACCTGGAAAAATTCCCTTAGTGGATGGAAGGTTGGAGAGCCACCCCACCCGTAGATGCCACGAAGAGCAGGTTACCTGCACCAGGGAAGCCAGGCGCATATGGGTGAAGAGATGTCAGAAGATTCTGCAGGCGACAATGGAAGACTTGGAAGAAAGTGACTTTGGAGAAGAAGGTGAAGATTTCCAATGGAATCCAAGGGTGGATGCCAATCAGGAGTGACCAGGAGGCACGGAAGAGCAATGGCCACCGATGTCGGAAAGTTCAGACGATTTGACAGTGACCTAGTTGCTGCAGCTGTGAGGACCAGGCAATGCTGAGGGAGACCAGGAGCTGTGCACAAGCTGTCCGAAGTCAGATGTCTGTGACTAGGCGGTCGCTGTCCAGTGAGAGCACCAACAAGCCTTGGTAGCTGCAACTGGCATGGAGAGTGAAGAAGGACCAACTTTGGGACCAGCAAGGTCCAAGGGTCTCACCAACTGCAGGATAGTCAGCGCGTGCCGTGAGCAAGCAAAGGAGCCCACTGAAGCAGGAGAAGACCATAAGAAGAACCCACAGTCCCAAGGCACAGGTGTTGCAAGAGGACCTCAAGCAGCTCACCAAGAAGAAAGACCCACGGTGCAGAGGATGTGGTGAGTACAATGAGCTGGGAGGGAAGAAATGATGGAGGCTGGAGCTTCTTGTAGCCTAAAGATCTCGGGAGTGCAGACCCAACAAGACTTGGCAACGGCAAGTCGATGTGGTGCATATGGGGTCGGTCCCAGCGGTTCCGATTAGGGATACTGGCCTCAATATGCAGATCAGGCTTCGAGGGAATTGAAGAACCACCACCAGTGTTGCTGAGCCTCGTGAAGCCCGTAGGACGACGGGAGCAGCAGACCGGTCCGCTTCTGCAGCGGAGTGACTCCTTCACTCCAAGGGAGATAACTTTGGGTATCCTTTATGCCCACAGGTCTGTCGAAGAACCTAGATGAAGCACAGATACAGACGACAAAGAAGACTTGCAGAACAGTGAGGCCAGAAGCAGTAGGAGTCTTCCTTTGTGCAGTCTCGGTTCCAGGCAAAGTCCAAGTGTCCAGACGGTCGAAGAATGACATAGTTTCAGTCTTGAGTCTTGTCTCACAACAAATCTGAGGATCCACCCACAAGTAAGTCCTTGAGTACCCTATCGGAAGGGTTGGAACAACTCAGGGGTCCCTCCCAGAGAAGGGGATGGACAGAGGGAAGTATATACCATGCCCTTTGTCCAGTTTTGCGCCAGAGCGAGAGCCAAGGGCTCCCCGAACTGGCTAAAACTGGAGTGTGCAAGAAGGCACCAAATGTGCCCTTCAGAGCAGTCTGGTGGCGCTGGCAAGCGCCCCCAGCCCAATACACTAAGTCCTATCTGGGAGGTGGTCACCCCTCCCTCTGATAGGAATCCTATTGTTCTACCTTCCTCTGCTCGAGCTTGGCTCAGCAGCAGGAGGGAAGAATTGGGTCTGTGGTCCGCAGCGGCACTAGCTTGCTGTCAGACCCTGAAAGGTTGTTACCGGATTTACAGGGGGATACCCCAAGGGAGCCCCCTATTATATGGGATCATACTTCCAACCCTTGAATCGGTGTTGGGGTATGATTCCAACATGTTTGATATCAAACATGACAGGGTTTAGTACAGCCACTATATAGTTAAACATCTCGTAATGACTGATGTCCACTCTATGTATTAAAATGGGTGACCGCACTTACAAAGCCTGAAGAATTGACTCTGGGCTTTGCAGGGGTGTCCTGCTCATGCAGGGGCACCCTCACACTTATAACCAAGCACCCTGCTCTCAGGACTGAAGAGCCTGCCGCAGGGGTGACTTATAGGTTTTAAGTGTAGTGACCTTAGACATAAGGAAACGTATATCTGTCATGAGAGGTGCAACCACCAACTCACACAGGCTGCAATGGCAGGCCTGATGTCACAGTTTGAGTGGACTCCTATGGGTGGCACTATACATGCTGTAGCCATGGGAGATCCCTGGTGTACCCATGCCCCGGGTACCTTAATACCGTATACTCAGGACTTACAAAGGTAAATCAGTAGCCAATTGTGGATGTACAGAAGTACTTACCATGGTCAATTTAGGGAGAAAGTACAGGGACTGGGGTCCTGATTAGCAGGATCCCAGTGAGACTAGGTCAGAAACATACCGACTTCAAGCAAAAAGCGGGGGTAACCATGAAAGTAGATGCTACTTTCCTGCAGTCCCATTCAGTCTTACTCTGGTAAGCAGATCCACCAACGAGAAGTACTGGGGCCCAAAGACCATGTGTTTCTGTACCTCACACATATATGCCCATTCCATCTTATCAACCGCTTTGGTGGGATTTACCGAGAGAAACGACTTCCGTTTGTCCTCAGTATAGGCGACACAGCCAAACAGTCGCCTGAAATTGAGACGAGTGCTCCAATCAGGCATGAAGCCCGTTTCATCTGGATGGATTAGTGTCATGGTAATTCGTCTACGTCAGAGGACTAGTATTTTCGCTAGTTTTTTTTGGCTCCATATTAAGGCGCGCTATTGGTTGGTAGTAGCCATAGTCATCCAACTCCTGGTCCTTCTTGAACACTAGCATGATCGTTGCCACATGAAGATTGTATGGCAACACTCCTATATCTCGTGCACCCTTGAACCTGGTAGGAAGATCAGTCATTACTTGTCATACCCGTATAAAATTCTGCATGGAATCCATTAGACCAAGCGGCTTTGCCAAATTGCTGCTCTGTAAAGGCCTTGCCTACTTCCCTCTCAGTCAAGAGAGCTTAATGGGCCAACCTGTCATCCTGGGGTAGCTGGGAAATGGTACGTTTTTCAAAAACTCCTGGGCCTCCACCACCCCCTTGCCTGTCGTGGATCAGTAGAAGGTTCTAGAGAGCTCTGTGAACATGTCGATAATCTCATGGTTTTCCAACATTAAGTTTTCATTTGCCTCCCTGAGTGACACCACTTGGTTGAGGCCCCTCTTACATGTACTGTGCCAGGCCAACAGCTTGCCCGCCTTATCTCTGACCCTATAAAGACATCTCTACGAGGCCAATTATTCGGTCTGGGCCTCATCTTGTAATAAGTCTCTAAGGGCCACATGCATCAAGCATTTTACTGGTCGCAAATGGGCGAATTAGCAGAATCGGCCCGTTTGCGAACGGTAAAATGCCTTTTCAGATGCATCAAAGGCATTGCATTTGCAAAATAGGTAATTGCAATTAAATGTGATTACCTAAATTGCAAATGCTTTTAGGGAATCGCAAATTGCGATTCCCTATTTGGGATGCAGCAAGCATATCCTAAATGCGACTTTGCATTTAGGAAACGTTAATTACCATCATCTGCAAGTTGATGGTAATTTTGAAAAACGCACAAAAGTGCATTTTTCAAGGTGCCATGCGGCTCACACACATGCCCTTAGGACATATATGTGTGCCACATGTGCACCCAAGCCAATTTTGGTGGTGCATCAGAGTGGCCTTTTGGCCCCCTAGCACCCATGAAATTGCATGCGCAATTTGCGATTACCAAAGGTAATCGCAAATTGCGAATGGTTTCCCATTCATTCCCATGCAGCCTCTTCTGTAATACACATGTAGCGTTCCCTCATTTGCAGGAGGGGTTGGCCACATGCAAATGAGAGAATCCCTTTGTCTCTTCGCCTGCGCAGTATTACCAACTTGGTTGTAGAGGCAAACATGCACTTAGGAAGTGCACTAAAAGTGCACTGCAAAAAGGTGGCACACTGTCAGTGTGCTCCTGGAGGGCAGCCCTCTTGAAGAATTAAAGGGTGCCGTGAACCCCCCCCCCCCCCCATCTCCCAGATATCCCTGTGCAGGCGGGTGCAGTAACTCACTGCACCCGCCTGTAATCGGATCTCTATAACCCTTTGAAAATGCAGGCGGGTTGCCGCCTGTACAGATAAAGACGGTGCAGCTTAAAAACAGCTGCTGCTTATTTCTCTTGGATGCGCTGCATGGGTACAGTGCGAGTTCGTGGCTGCCCTGAGGGTAGCACATTCTTCATAATAGGGAGTAATTACCCTGTTTGGACATGGTGCGCTTGTTTGAAGGTGCACTATTGCACAAACAGGGAAAGTGTGCCCTTCCAGTAATACAGGCTCTGGTATTCTTGCATCTAGTAATCCCAAATTTGAGCACATCTGGTAGCTGAATCAGCCAGGGCAATATCCCCTAAGGCTACTGTGCCAGTTAACTCTTAATGAGGGCCGTAGTGGAGTTCATACTTTGCCTGTTGATAAGTGTATTTTTTTCTGTATTTCAAAGAGGTAGGTTACTAGTAGATCCATTACTTCTTCCTGCACTGTCTTGAAATGTTTGTCTCTAAAGATATGCAGAGGAGCACTTTTACAGTTCTCATCCATAACCATTCATTCACACTCGGACAACCTCAAACACTCCTGTCCTTCTCGATCTAGCAACAAGATAAATATTTCTTCCTCTGTTGGATTGTGTCTAGGGGATTCCACAAAAGATCACAGTTAACACACATTTTGGTGGAGACAGTATTTTACAACCACCTTCTTTAGGGCCTAATGCCGATCATCTTCCTTCCAGACAATGTTTGGGGGGGGTCTGTTCTTGGCTATCAATATCGAAAGCATTCACCCAAACACATAAGTATGGTCAGTTATCTGATGGTGACTAGCTGTCATGTCTTGTATGCTATCAATGTGTTTAAGGTTGTCTGTGTGTGACCGAATGGTATGGGTGAGAAGTGTTGGATAGATGGGTGTTTGGGTGAGAAGTGTTGGATAGAGGGGTGTTTGTGATGGGGAAATATTATTTTATATTCTGTCTTGTGTTGGTTGTTAAAATTATATCTTTTTACAATTTTGAACTGTATATGACGACGTCCTCAAAATCCTGTGATTGCATGGTGTACTTTATGCAAACATTTGACAAATACTATAAAATAAATGAGAATTTAATAAATATATGTGACAGTATGTCGGATCGGTGACTGTTTGATTTATTAAAAACTGGAAGAAATACAGGTTCAGCAATAGTTTATATTTTTTATTCATGGTTATGTTAATTCCCCCTTTTCTTGCACCTAAATAAATGTATGGGGAAGCCCTTTGGTTGTCTCAGTGTAAGTTGGCACCAGATTTTTTGCGACCTAGAAGTTTTATTTTGTCACTTTAAGTTATGCTCCCAGTCCTCCAGTTCCCGTCACTTGGCCCTCCTCACTGCTTTACAGTTCACCGTTAAAGAGATAATATCTCTTATCCTAAAGTAGCTATCGGAGTGACCACTTCCTCATTATCTTGGAGGAATGTGGCAATCCACCCGTGGACTGACTTGATTATATCTAGATGCTTCAAGAGGTTGACTTCTAGCTGCCAGATACTCAGTCGGAGGGACTTGTGAGGGGCCCAAAGTGTGAGATCCACAGTTGAGTGGTTAGAGAGGGGGGAGACTCCAATGTCAATGAGAAGTGTTTTTGCTAAGGTCTGTGGTGTACCCAGAAAGTAGTCTAATCTGGAATATGTCTGATGGGAGGCCAAATAGAATGTGACATTTCTACTGGCAGGGTGTTGAGTCTAACAGTAACAAACAAGTCCCTATAATATCAGAGAAAGGGCTAACTGTTGTGTCCTAGACCAAGTGCAATTCTTTTAGACCAATTTTACCCCAACTGACCTACGGTCATGTATTATTCCAAAACATGCACTAAGACCAATGTAATAGTCAACAACTGTATCAAATACAAAGTATTGTAAACAATTCAAAGGATGGAGTTAAAAATATATTTATTTAATTTAAAAGGATAAAAAGAATCTTTTCCAGGACAGTCATTGTACTCAATCTAAACCATATTGTCATTCCTCCCAAAATAGGTTACAATCTAATCACAAAACAAGTCGACGCAGCGTTTCGGTGATCTCTTGAATGGTTCCACCTTCTTCAGGACTAAAATAATTATATCAAGTCTAAAGTTAAAAAAAGTTCATGTCACTTTTTACAACAGATGTAGTGCAAGCATCCTAACATAACATATTAAATCTCATATTTCCACAATATTCTACCCATCGTGTTATATCTTTATTAAAATTTGTTATCCATAAGTTATCATCAAGTCTATTTTTATGCATTAACAACATCAAGCCTATTTTCATGCATTAGCAACATATTCAATTTGGAGTATTTATTAACGCTTGGTCCAACAGTTCATTTCTAAAAAGCCCTATAGCCTCGCATTGCAGGCTTCCCTATTGTCCTATTTGACTCTAGGTATTGAAATACGATGTCTAATACAGATTGCATCTTTTCTGTTATCAACGTGCTATCTTTTGTGTTTCTGTTGCGTGTCCTAAATCTTGACACTAAGCCTATCTGCAAGATCTTTATAAATCCCATTTTTTTAGAAAACCAGTCCTCCTGTTATACATTACTATGGAAGCCTGTTGACATACCTTTTAAGATAATATCAGATAAAATTCATATATTCATTCTCAGGGTGTTGAGTCTGCCAGATGTCGGATAGACCTAGGTCTTTCAACCAATTTAGTCCAACTTGAGGGAATGCCCCTGTTTATCTCACGTGTTGGTCTGAGCGGTCCAAGTCTGAATCCATTACCATATTAAAATCCCCCTCCAATCAGAATCTCCAATTCAGGGGACTTCATGATTTGCGAGAGTGCGTTCTGCAGGAACCTCTCCTGATTATCATTTAAGGTGTATACGTTGGCATCTGTAAAGAGGTGTTTGTAGCTCCATCCACACAGCCAACATTCTGATCATTATTTGAGAAAATGAGGAGAAAACCTTACCCTTGAATTTATTGGCTATCCAAATAGCTATTCCACCTCTTTTGCTGGGATCGAATGATAAGAGCTGCTTGGTAAACCAGTGGGATCATAAGTGTCTCCAATCCTTCTTCAAAAGATGGGTCTTTTGCAACAGTCCGATTCCCTAAGTGTAATGGGCTCTGATATGCGCTTGGAAGGGTGGTGGGAGGAGGGTGTTGAGTCCCCCGACATTAAGGCTAAGGACCTTTACTGACCAGGAACTTGAAACTCACTTTAGGGCCTTGATACATGCGTGTGTGCTGGCCGTTAGTCCCCCGTGTACTATTGGTGCCAGTGTGTGGAGTTTGTTAGGGATTGTGCTATATGTCGGAGTGCCCCCCGCCCTCAACTCTCTTGATAAAAACCATTGTAACCATCCCCCCCCCAGCTGGAGGTTTTCGAAGGGAAAACCGGACGGAAGTGCCAGCCCATCGGGACCGTGATCAGTCTTACAAGATTATCAATAGCCATGCCCCTTCCCCTATCCTAGCCTCCCCGCTCTCTGCATGGCTGTATGCCGCCTGCCCCCTCATTGTGGACTCTCATAATCTCGGTAGAAGTCTAATATAATTAGTAAAGAGGACGCCTCATTAGCCGCCATATGAAGTGGGCCGGTCAGCCCAGAGTCTCAGGATCGCCTGTCTGCAGTTTGTCATGAACCGCCTTCCTCTCATGCTGGATTTCCTCCATGGGGGGTTTTGATGAGGGCTTCGCGAAAAGAACGGTAGACTACCTTTTTAAAAAAAAGATTTTGTACAGACATATGCATGTTACAAACGGGGAAACAATATCAAACCATACAGTTTCATTCCAGAGTGACAACGTCACAGTGCACAATGGTAGACCATATCAAAACAATATTGTGTTACATCTATTGAGCCATAGGCGCTCTTATGAGATGCTTATTATGTTATCTCAAACAACCAAGTATACAAGACAGTGTGATCAGAGTTTTGTTTAAAAAAAAAATTTTTTTTTATTGGGATTTGTATTTTCATGGTAACATACATAATGTTACAGAACTCAGATAGCATAGATATCAAAAAAGAAACATACATTATGGAGCATCCATCTCGTCGTGTATCTCATAGGTCAATTTAGAAACATTCAAAGATTTTACATGGATCCCCCTTTCAGTGGTGTGATAGAATCTTCGGTATGTCGATCAATGCCATGTGCCTGTATGTGTGGGTACCCGCGAGGGTCTGGGTTGATATATAGTCCCCCACTCTATTCCCATCTATCACTTTGGTTGATGGCCCTGTTTACGTTCCCAATGTATAGAAGCCAACTTTGCAGTGTTATAGGAAGAACTTGAAACAATGAAGTATGGGAGGGGTAGGGGAAACGGGGAGTGGGGCCTGGGGGGGGTCCACATTTATAAGGCCTTGTAGTCGGTGTCTGTTGCGTGATTGGTGTCAGTTCGTCTATCAGATGTTTGTAGTTTCGGAATCGGAAGTGGGGGGGCTAAGGATGGCTATGATAGATTATGTCTCCTGCCATAGGTCGGGGTGTTAGTGTGGAGGGCCCTCCTTCTGGGTCAGACCTCCCTCTGACATGGTTACTGGGGGCACCTATTTGCTCTCACTATCGGGGACAGGGGCGGAGTCTGGGATTGGGATGGCGTAGCGCCGGGTTAGTCGTCTTGTTGTCTCTCGCGTGAACTGAAGCAGGCGTTGCTCCCTTTCCATAGAGATGGGGTGTTTGCGAATCCCTTTCACCTCCTCCTCCCGCAACAGCGTTTCCTCGGCTGCCCCCCATTTTTTAACTGTCCCAGAACATGTGTTTGAAATTTGCCTCAGGCAGTTGACACTTGGGGCATGCAAAGTGTGTGTCGGGGTAAAAACGGTGAAGCTAGTGCGATGTTAAATACGCGCGATGTAATGTATTGAATTGAATGTTTTTGAATCGTGCGTTTCTTGAGACTTTCTTTGGGTGCTCCAGAGCCTTCTCCCATTCAGCACCTGTCCTATTTCATCCTCCCACTTTTGGCGTAAGGCCTGCAGAGGGGCCGTGGTCAGGTCCCTAATTGCCTTGTAATGCCAGGTGACTAAGTGCCTGCCCCCGCCCATACGTAGGATTATGTGGAGGACCGGGTGTGTCGGTGGTTTCCCTTCAGTGAGATCCCAGCATTGCCGGGCACTGTCTACTAATCGTCGGTGCACTAGGAATTGTCCAGGAAGGAGATCATAGCAGTCTGTCATTTGGGCATATGTTTTCAGCTGCCCATCTTCAAACAGCATTTCAATCTCCGTCACCTCGTGTTCCGTCCAAGTCCGGAGGGCTCCAGATGTGTAGTAGTTCTCTCTCTGCGGAAATCCCACTAGTGGGAGCAGTGGGGAGTAGAGGGGTATGGCCCTTGACATGCGGTGTAGACGCATCCTACAGTTGCGGGCTATTGATACCTGCAGGGGGTGTTTCCGTGTCGGCTTAGTGCCCGGCATCAACAGTCTCCGGATGGCTGGGAGGGGTACCCAACCTTCGTTAGTAAGTGTCTCCTCTATGTGGCGTTCCGCCGTCCAATGGGACAGCCACTGGAGCTGTGCCGCTAAGAAATAAGCTTCGAAGGAGGGGCCCCCTAAACCCCCTTGATGGTAGGCAAGTAGAGGGTGCGTAAGGCTACCCTGTGTCTACCGCCTCCCCATATCAATGTCGTGAGTAGTGTGTCCAGCTCTTGAAAAAAGGAGTGCGGTGGTATCACCGGAAGATTGGTGAAGGAATATAGCAGTCTGGGTAACATAATCATTTTTGCTAATGCTACACGCCCTATGGGGACCAGGGACTTCCAGAAGGCTACTGCCGCACGTAGTCCCAACAGTGCTTTGCGGTGGTTTCCCTCGTAGAGGTCTTCAGGTGAGTGGTATAGTCTCACCCCCAAATATCTGGGTGCTGCAGTGTTCCACCCAAGTGTCTGGGGTCCTATCATGATCTTCAGGGGAGCCAAGTGTCGGCTAAGGGGGAAAATCGTCAATTTACCCCAATTGACTTTAAGTCCGGGGACTTGTGCAAAAGTCTGCAATATTTCCCAGATTGGCGTGAGGTCGTTTGTGATATCCCGCACATAAATCAGGAGACCATCAGCATATAGCGATACGCTATGAACCGTGTCTGCGATTGGGACACCCCAGGCCTCACCCCCTGTCGCAGACGGATGTCTAAAGGCTCTACTGCCAAGGCAAAGAGGAGGGGTGACAATGGATACCCCTGCCTCGTACCTGGCTCCACCCGAAGTGGGTCTGAAATATATTTACCCACTCTCACCCTGGTGGTGAGGTCCATATAAAGGAGCTACGTGTATGCCAATAGGATCGGACCGACATGCACTTTGCGAATAGATATGGCCTTAAGAGTGTGTCGAAGGCCTTTTCAAGATCTAAAATTAGGCATGCGGCCCGTGGGAAATGGTCTTGTGCTCTGTCCTGTACGTGAAAAAATCTACGTATATTCAGCGATACGTTGCGTCAGGGGAGAAAACTGTTTTGGTTTGGGTGTTTCAGTTGTGGGAGAACCTGTATGTACCTGTCCACCAGTATTTTTCCTAAGATCTTACAGTCCGTGTTAAGCAAAGTTATGGGTCTATACGAGGACGGGAGAGTCGGATCTCTGTGAGGTTTAAGAAAAGTCACCAGGGTAGACTCCCTAAGTGAACTGGGTAGGACGCCTTTGTGTAGCGCTTTGTTGTACATGGTTACGGGGTGCGAGGCCATCTGCCTCAGAAAAAAGCGGTGTAGTATTTGAGGGGGAAGCCGTCTGCTCCCGGTGCTTTTCGGCACGCCAGTGCCCTAATGGCTTGGGTGACGTCTGGGGATTGGATCTATCGCCTTCCCGTCCGCCGGTGGAATATTGGGTAGAGGCACGGATTGGAGGAAGTGGGATAACGTTCGATGTGAGACCTGTGGTGGGGCTTGATAAACTCCAGTGTAATAGTCGTGAAAAATGTGTAGTATATCTACCTACGATTGTTTAAGGGTGCCAATTTTATCTTGCAGTATTGTGACGGGTGTCACGTCTGTGTCTTGTTTCGCGAGCCAGGTGAGGAGTGTACCTGCCCTGTTTCCCTCGCGGTGCACTCGGGCGGCATATACTCTAAAATTGTACTTGTGGAGGTCCCTCATGGTCTCAGCATATGCTGTTTTTGCTGTCGCCACCTGTTCTGGAGTAGCCTCCCCTTGGTTTAGTTTTTTGTAAGGCCCGCCAGTCGCATTTCCGCTGATTGCAGTGACTGCTCTAGTACCTGTCGGACCCCTACTATGTGTTGAATGCAGTTCCCCTTTGCCTCAACCTTGAATGCATCCATTCTACTGATCTGGAGGATGCTGTGCCCGCGTTAAGGGAGAAGTATTCTTGAATGTGCTCACCACGTATATGGCAAAAAGCCTGGCCCGTGAGGCAGTCTCGGGGCAGCTTCCGTGTATGGACTGGGGGGTGGGGTGGCCTCCATCGAAGGGTCACTGTATGCATGTCGTGGTTGGATAGTACCCTGCCTAGCTAGTCAGTGTGTTGTATTTGGGGGAGCTACTGAGCTTAGGATTCTATCGAGTCTCACTCTGAGATTGTTGGGGGCAAAGAAAAAGGAATAGATCTTAACGTTTGGTTTCTTTTCTCGCCAGGCATCTACTAATGTCCAGTGGGTTACCCAGTTTTTAAACTGTTCTGCCTGTTTCAGCGCGGGTGCATGTGCCGGCGGGGGGTGAGATCCGTCTAAACTGATGTCCAGGGTGCAATTGTAATCCCCTCCCAGCAACCACAGCATTGCGGTGTATTGTGCTAGTGCTCCAGTGTGGCAGGCCCAGTACTGTTCCTGTTCTATATTGGGGGCATAAATGCTTCCATTCAATATCTCCTTTCCATCGAGACAACCTGTTATTAGGGAGTACCGGCCCTCCTTATCCACCACCCTGGATTGTTCTCTGAAGGGGATCCCAGGCCTGATCCAGATGAGAGTGCCCCTAGCGAATGCGGAGTATGTCGTGGCGCAGATAATTCCTTGCCATTTTTTGCGCAGGCGGTGCACCTCTGTCCCTGTGAGGTGCGTCTCCCAGAGGAGTGCAACCTGCGCTTGCTGCCTTTTTATATAGGCATAAACCGCGTACTGGCTGTGTGCATGCCCCTGACGTTTAATGCTATAACTTTCAGATCTGTATTGGGTGTCACTGCCTCTCCCGTGTCCCCCTTGTGTCTGACTGACGACCTCTGATAATCGAGCTAATATTTGCATGTCGCATGCTTGATCCCTAGGAAATGTGGAAAGGATGTAAAACTGGGGGGAAGTGAAGTAAATCATCGGAACCCGTCCCAACTAAAAGGACCTATCCCGTGGGGCGATACGTCAAACTGCACAACATGTGCTAACTCTAGTTAGTTTGGGGAAAGTGGTCGTCGGCCTCCGTCTGCTAGCATCGCTGCAGCTGCCCGCTCGTTGTCTGTGTTGTACTGCTGCCACCGCCATACGGTGGGGTCTGATGCGTGGGCTATCCATCAGTTTTGACGAATGTCGGAGTGACCACCAGGATGCCTCTGCCTAGTCGAGCTGCGCCACCTCGAGTGGAGTGTATGATTCCAGTGTCGTCCCCCGTGGGCATCTGGTGTGCCAACCCGGGAGTGTCAGATCAGAGTGTCTGCCGTTTGGGGGGTCACAATTGGCGGGGTTATAGATCCATCACCAGGGGTGTTTCCGCCACTGTCTTCCTCTTTGGACGTGGAAAGGTGTGGGCCTCTGTCGCCATCCGAGTTTCCCCCCGGGGGCCCACCTTTGCAGCCACTTGGAGAGGTTTCTGCCGTTCAGCAATGATTTGGGCAAGGTCCAGAGAGTTCTTGCTGGAGGAGTCCGAGCGTGAACTGAGGTGGGTGAGCGTGATCTTTTGCTGTTGCCGTCATTGGCGACCTGATGGGCAATGGGTTTGCGCAGTTCTAGTGACGGTCAAGTTCGTCAGGTGTTGGTCAACCCAGTCGCTGGCCTCCGTGGGATCCGAGAAGAAGTGCGCAGTTCCGTCGGGGATGATTTTGAGCCTAGCCGGGAATAGGAGTGCATATTGAACATTATTTTGACGTAGGGCACGTTTGACCGCTACAAAGGTGGACCTTTGTTGTTGTACTGCCCGTGAGTAGTCCGGGAATAGCATGACTTGCTTGTCCTCCACTCGGATTCCACCCTGACGCCTTGCGGCCCGGAGGATAGTGTCTCTGGCCTGGTAATGGAGCAATTACAGGAAAAATGGTTGGGGCGGCGATCCCGGTGGTGGTCTGCAGGCCAGCACCCGGTGCACCCGTTCTATGGAGAAAAATGGGGTCAGTTCTCTTGCTGGAGTAAATGTTGCGATGTAATTGAGGGGGTTGGTAAATTCCACTCCTTCTGGCAGATTGATAATGCGGATGTTACTCCTCCGTGATCGTCCTTCTAAGTCATCCATTCTGCTCTCTAGAATCTTCACCCGTGATTGCAGATCTTTCAGGGTGCCTTGTTGTCGTTGCATTTGTGGTTCTAGAGTATGCAGTGTAGCTTCCCCTTGTTTTACTTTGTCGGCCAATTTCCTGTGGTCATCCCGGAGTAGATTAAGATCTGTTGCTAGCTCTCCGAACTTGTGCTCCATGGTCTCTCTCGAGTGTTCGATCGCCGCTAAGACTTTATCTAGTTTCTGTGACATGGTGACTGCACTTGCGGGTTCTCCTCCCGGAGGTATGACGTGGGGCACCAGAGATGCTGGTCTTGGGGGGTCCTGAAGCTTGCACTGTGCACTGTGCCCTTTGGCGCCCCATGGCAATCTTGTCCTCTGCCGACAATCCGCGGCCGCCTCCTGTGGTGCTCATTACGTGCAAGTGTCGTGTTGCTTGTGATCCGGTATGGCTATGCCGGCTTAAGTTCTCCCTCTTGTTCACTACAAATGCGGCTCACTGTAGTGGCACGAGCTCTGCTTAGCGTCCTTCCCGGGGTATCCAGAGTGCGTTTTGTTGGTAGGAGCAGGTGCAAGTGCAGGGTGTCCAGTCGCCTCTTCGGTTCGGTGGCTGCCCCGGTCAGAGGGGGCCCATTAATGGATATGGCCGACAAGGACGTTTCCTGCGTTGCACAGTTCCCCTGCTATGGGCCCACTCTCCGCCGGTGGGGTACAGGGCCTCCCAGTGCACAGTCAATGTGAGTATCCTTTTATTTATGTCACATATGTCTCTATAAATTGGAAGGCGTGCAATTATGGGATGAGGTGCAGCTCCTAACGGCGGCCTAGGACCCAGTGAGCTGTGAGCACGTTCACCAATCAACATTGACGAGCGCCGGTCCAAACAATTCACATAGCAGGTTCTCTATCTATGGCTCCATTTTTGGGATGGCAGTGGCCTCCGGCAGCCCAATGACCCATCAACCGGACCTGATTTTTGCAACGCAACCCCTGAAGGGTATTGCGTATTTAGATATGATAGAATCATCAAAAAAGGAGGAGGACTAGCAATCATTTACCTCGGCAGATACTTAGTCCACGGTCTGTGAATCCGTGACTTTTACAATAATGCTCAGTCATTCACAAACCTTTAAAGGAACCCTTCTTTATCGTCCTCCTGGCCATCAAGCTGAATTTCTCTCTGCCTTAGGTAGCTTAATGGAACCTTTAGCAGGAGAATCTGATTTCACCATTAGATGATTTTAATTTCCACTTGGAAACCCTCGACGATAATGACACTTTAACCATCATTGCAGAACTGGAGGCAGTGGACCTCCTCCAGTTGGAGACTGCCCCACTCAGTCAGCCGGTCATATGCTGGATGGGCTTTTTACCAGCAACAAGTAAATAGCTCTAAAGAACACCATGCCCCTTGTATGGACTGACCATTGGGCAGTCCTGTTCGATATTCAGATAAAAAGATCCAGTCCTTCGCGCATTAGCCCAATTCCACCCACACAATTTAAAGCTTGGAGTAGCATTGACCAGCAGCTCCTAAAACATATTTGTTATCCACTAACTATGAGTCCACACCAGACCCTGTACTCGCCTCATCCAACTATTCCAAATGGCTCCACAATGCCTTCAATTTTTTAGTACCACTGAAAAATGTCTCAAAAAACATAACTGCTCCTTCGACCCCTTGGTTTTCAGAGTCACTCAGACTTGGAAGAACAACGATGCAGGAAACTCGAGAGACGCTAGCGCAGAGACTATAATATTACTGACAAAACCCTTTACAAGGAAGCAATATCCAAGTATAAGCATCTCATTATTTTAGAGAAAAGCAAATACTACCCCAGTCAGATAGAATCTGCCCAAGTTTCCACCAAGCAGCTGTTTCAGGTTGTCCCAAAACTATCAGGGTCGGTACCGAATCCTCCAATAGCTCCCACCCAAGACCTTTGCAACGCACTGGCTAGCACTTTTCAAGACAAGGTTAGCAACATATATGACAACTTCGCCGCCCAGCCTAAAGTTGACTATCTAATGGCCTCCCTTAACAAGGAAGAAAATACCCCTTACTTTCCGAATGTTAGTCAAGTCTCACCAAAAAAGATCAAGGACCTTATTCTCACCATCGAATCAGGCTCCCCCACTGACCCCTGTCCCTCTGCCATTTTAAAACTGATCCCTGGTCTAATAGCCCCTAATTTAACACATATCTGCAATGCCATATTTCACACAGGCATCTACCCTTCTATATGGAAAAAGGCTATTATCCAGCCGCTGCTGAAGAAGCAGCACCTCGATCCTTTAGAAACAAAAAATTACAGACCTATAACAAGCATTCCATTCCCAGCAAAAAGTTTTGAGAAAATAATGAACTCGCAACTGGCCCATTACATTGAAGATAACAACCTGCTGGACGAGACACAATTTGTCTTCAGGAAAGACCACGATACAGAAACTGCCCTCATCAAAGCATCAGACGAAATCAGAACAGTACTAGACCAAGGTGCGCTGCTGTTCTAGTTTTGCTAGATCTCTCAGCAGCCTTTGACACGGTTGATCACGCTACGCTGATCAACTGTGTCTCAAACATAGGTATCAAACAAAGGGCAAAAAATTACTGGCCTCCTTTCTTTCTAACCGCACACTACTAGTGAGTCTTGGCGATTTTAAGTCCTCCCCTTTTACCCTCCCTTGCGGTGTGCCACAAGGTTCATCCTTGAGTCCGACCTTGTTTAACATCTATGTGTCGGACCTGGCCAGGGTCATCAAAGCCCACGGGATGGGTCTTACATCTTACGCCGATGACACACAATTGGTGCTAGCAATCCACAACGATGGAGGAGCAATTGCGGCCAGCTTCCAAGACGGAATGCTGGCCATCAGTACATGAATGGCCAACAATTGCCTAAAGTTATACTCTGATAAAACGGAGGTATTGATTGTTGGTAATCTTTTTCCTGTATGGTCCTCTATTTGGTGGCCAGCCAATTTGGGACCACCACCCACCCCGGTTTCGAAAGTTAGAAACTTTGGGGTTTTGTTCGACGACAAGCTGTCTTTTACATCTCATGCCAATGCAGTTGTCTCTTCATCTTTCTACACTCTTAGGATGATAAAAAAACTCCTACCCTTCCTTCCATCCAGCACCAGAAAAACCCTTATCAGCACCCTATTAATGTAAAAAATGTATTACTGTAATGGCCTCGTCCTCAACGCCCAGAAAAAGATCATTAATAGTCCACAGATGGTGCAGAACTCGGCCGCTAGAATGTTAACAGGTACCCCTAAGTATCAACCAATTTCAACTGTAGTTCGAAAGCTTCACTAGATAGCTATAATAAGTCTAAATAAATTCAAAGCACTCTGCATTGCCTTCAAGGCCATCCACAAAATTGGAACTGATTTCTTGAAGAAGGCTTTCTGTGTCTACACTCCCAATAGACCCTTCCATTCATCAGTGGCCAACCTCTTGAAGGTGTCCCGCACTAAAAAAGTTTCCTGGAGTGACAGAAGATTCACTGTCGCCACTGCCAAATTGTGGAACACCCTCCCTCTGCATATTAAATCCTGCCCGACTCTACTTGTCTTCAGGAAACTTGCAAAAACATGGCTTTTGAATCAATAGCCACCTACTCTTGGCTTGATCTTCTATACAGTCCGCAGCACCGAGACATCCAAGGGTATTTGTGCTCTTTACAAATTGCTCAAATAAATAGGTCATTGTGTGTGAGCGCGCTTCCAAATCCTCCATTTTTGCTTTAATTACCACCAGTACCTTTTCCATGTTTAGCAGCTGTACACTAGATTCAGCTTGGGAGTCTTGAGTGTCTGAAAGTATATTCTCTAGGGTGTCTGCGGACTTCATGAGTGTGTACACTCTTTTTCACCTTGTCTAAGTTCGAGGTAAGGACATTGATCTTATTGTCGATTGTTTTAATGCTTGAGCGTACATCTAACAATATGGTGTGCAGGTCTTCCTCTTGATGTTCCCTTGAGTCTTTGACGCCATGATCGGTGTCCGGTTCTGAACCTGTGTCTGTTGTGGGGGTCTAGCGCTTATTTTCGAAGGGAAGTTTGGACAGTCGGGTCGGTTTTCCCCATTGTGCCAGGTATCCCACTAGAGTGTAGAGTGGCCAGAGAATGCAGGTGATGCCTCTCTCGTGGTGAATAGTAGGACAGGCTGTTGAAATTTGAGATCAATATGGCGCAGACGCCGCCTCCTCTCACAGCAGGTTATCAGCACCCTACACCAGATGTGGCGCTGTGCAGTACAGGGTGTAAGAGAGCTCTGGGCCTTACTTACAATGTGAGCCCAACACAGTAGAATCAAGAGGAGTCCAACATGCAAGTCGCTCCCCCAGCAGCCACAGGAGAGAGCAGCCCGCGCCCGACCTCACCTCACCACACCACTTCACAGCACGAGGAGGGGCACGGAGGACAGCCCACAGCCCTACTGCAAGGTGAGGCCGCAGTCCACATACCCACCCAGCGCAATGACCCAGCAGTGCATGGCGGAGCACGGGCCCCTACGTGTCTCCCACCAGACCGAACCCAGCCCCAACTGGCAATTTATGCCCCAAGGAGACTAGGCCCAGACAGCGGATGCTCACGTGGCCACGCGCACCCCCAGCCCACACTCACCACACCAGGTAGCACAACAGCAATCCCTGGGGCCTACTCGGCAGCCCCACGCCCCAACCTCACCGCACCACTACACAGCACTGGGAGGGGCACGGAGGACAGCCCACAGCCCCACTGCATGCAAGGGGAGGCCGCAGATGTAGACATTCTGGCCTCAGTATGTCTCCCACTGAGTCACCGCAGCTCGGCCGGAGCAGGGGGAGCCCGGTTAAGCTCAGATATTTCCTTTCCGCTCTACTGCACCAAGGTGGACCTGTTGCGTCTCAGGTCGGGCCTCAGCGCATCGGGTCCGATAGTTTTAGTTTCAGCCTCACCCACTCATCTGCAGATCCACACGATTGTAGCTGGGGATGTCGTTAATAGGTTCCCCTTGTATGTGGTAGCGGATTCCACTTGCGAAGAGTGTTATTTTAGAATATTTTGGCCTGGCTTGCAGAGCCCCTCTAGAAGGAGGCCATACTTCAGCTCGGTGAAGCCGCGCCCCCACCCCAACGATAGACCACCTTTCAGGCTGCCATGGTGATGGATTGCTCCCCATGCAAGACCCTGCAGAGGATGTTGTTCCTGCCACATATGGTAGTTCAGTATCTATGCTGCTTCCTTGATGGTGTGGATGGCGTGCCCGCTCTATTCCATGTGAAGAGCGTGTGAAAAGAGTGGGCTAATCAATATTTCACCTCTTTGTTCTGCAGGAAGGTGATGATGGGATTGAGTTGCTTTCGTCTTTCAAGTGTGACAGGCACGAGGTCCTGGTAGAGCCAAATCAAGGCTCCCTTGTAGAGAGAGCCAGATTGCCGAGCTCCCTCCATGATAGCTTCTGTCTAGCAGAAGTGATGCATGCAGGTGATATGTCTGGCAAGTCGCTCACGGGAACCACCAAACGGCCCACCCTGTGAGTCCTATCCGATTGTATGTCCGCTATAGCCAGGCCAGAGAGTAGATGATAAAACAGTGTTTTCACATAGTTTTCTGTACCTCCATCTCCGCTCCACCAGGTATTTCCTGAATGCATATATTAGATCTTCTTGATCTGTTTTCAAGGTCCTCGAGGTGTTCCTGTAGGGAGAGGTTTTGTTGCTTGAGATATACCACCTCCCTCCAAAAGGAATCCAGTTCCTCCTCCTTGGCGTTGCTCAATTCCTCCCTAAGAGAGGAGATATCCTGCTGAAGCTTGGCAAAACGTCCTTCATAAACGCTGTGGTCCGGGGGATTCTCCTTGGTGTTGCGTATACCTTTGTAGGGAGGGGTCTCTGCTTTTCCCACCCCACCTCACCCAACACACAATGTTCTAGTCTCGAAGGAGGTCCTTGAGGACACCCTTGATAGCATGTCCTTTAAGCTGGAGTCCATTTTAGATTCATGTGTCACAATTGTCGGCTGTGTTGTCACTGCGATGGTAGATGTGGGCTGCTAGGCTAATTCGGCACTGCAATCGGCCACATGAGCCACCTGCAGGGTTAATGGGGCCCGAGGCGGTGCTCCACCTGCCGCTTCCTGCCTGTATTCCAGATACAGGGACAGATGTGGACAGTTAGGGGAGGCTGAGCACAGAGCTGAGGAGCTCCTACTCCACTACGGTCTTGGCCACGCCCCTCTGAATTGCTCATTGTAGCCAAGCCCTTTGGTCTACATAACCCGATTCATGGCTTGAGCTGTCCCATACTCCAAGGTACCCTTGGTCCACAGACTGCCTTATATCACAAAGGAACACCATGCATAACTTCTCGGTTCTTGCTGTGGTGTTTCCTTAAGCTGGCTCTTCGTACCCTAAACTAGGATCAGGTAAGAGAGTGAGGTGAACTATTCATCATGGATTCTCTGCATATCTACTGGACTGACGGTGTCAGGCTACCCTCTGCGATGGATATGTCCTACCAGTTCGTAATGGAAGTGGACCTACTGATCAATAATACCAGAAGATGGGACAGTCCTCAAGTCCTTTCATACTCGACAGGGAGAATACCAGCTACATCGTAGTTAGTTCCATTGGTACCTTCAACTCCGCCATGCCCTGTCCCCATAAATTGTGGTACTGTCTGATCTCCCTGAATGTAATCACTTAGGGGTTAAACTAGTCATGGGTGATCTAGAAGACCATAAGATTGCTACGATCAACTAGCCTCTTATCTCCAATTGCCCAGACCCTTTCTCCACTCTCTGGGGAGCATGGGAGGCAGATGTAGAGGTTTTGGAAAATGAGGACTGGACTGAAGCTCTGGGGACAACTCGAACAGCCGCTGTGGTGGCCCAACTTAGATTGATCCAATTTTATTACTTCCACAGGTTGAATTTCATGTGCCCTTGTTTAGGGCGAATGGGTGCGATTGCCTCCCTGACCTTTCTCCGCTGTGATGCGACTGAGGGAGCATTTTTACACATGGTATGGGGATGTCCTGCACATGACAGGTTCTGCCATGGGGGGACGTCATTCCATGGTGGGGTACTGCCCTGGTCGGTCCAGATGGACCCGAAACGTACATGTCACGGACACTGTGGATGGTAACACATATACATTATCTTGTTGTTTCTGGGTCTGTCCCTGGTGAAACAGGACACAGCAAAAGAGTGGAAGGCCGCCCCTCTCCTCCCACCCCCCCCCCCCCCCATCCCCCCCTCCGTCGCTGGTAGTGTGGTAGAAGGGGATGGATAATTTCATGGTCCTGGAGGTGAAGGTATACAAAGCTCAAGGCTGTCCGCAGAAGCACCCAAGATTTGGCAGGCATGGGCCGATTCCAGAATTGGTAAGGACATGTCTGTTCTATGAGACACATGATGAATGATGAAATTCGAATGTTCATGGGATCTGTTGGGGTTGGAGGGCATGAACCTTGTGCTTTGGTTTCAGAAATTGCCCTGTGTCGTTTGTGTTGGAGTGTGGGTGGGGGTGGGATGGGGCGGAATCTGCAAGTGTTTCTTTATATCTATGCCTGTTTTTTTATTTTTCTCTGTATGTGTTCTACCACAAAACTCCGCAAACTTTATAAAATGTGTTTAAAAAAAGAATACCAGAAATAATGCTGATAAGTAACCTTTATGCCTTGAAAGGGATGTTAGACCAGGAAGATGAAATTATACACAATTATAGATGTGTTGATGAGGATGAAGTCGTGTACACCATTGCAGAGACTTTTAAACCTTCGCGTCAATATAGTCTACATGAGTTAGCAGGTGAAGCCAGGAAAGAGGGCCACATTTTTCTGATCTGTTATTTCTTATACAGGCTAGAACAACATTGAAAGTATTCCAGATAAACAAAGGAAGGCTGGAGACAGCCCTGCAAGACGCAAAAGAGGAACATCTCCGCTTTCAGGAGAGCAATGAACAGGTACGCGATGGGTAACGTCCTCTTTATGTAGTTGTTGTGGTCTGACGGTTCTCTAGGGTGAACATGTTTTAAGTTAATGTAAAGTGTCACTGTGCTGGAGGCTCTCTGGCTTACAGACATGTCATTTTATGCTGGTTCTTTTAGTTCTTTTCCATTTTTATTGTATGTTATACTCTGCATCATCCCCGCGAGTTGTGTAACCGATGCACAGTGTGTAACACCAATGATGGGATTTATCTTTCTAAAAAGACAAAATATCCAAATGCATGAGTATACGGATATGGCAATTCGAACCAAAGTTATTGCTGTATTTTATCATAATGCTCAGATGCTCAGATGCCCTTCCTCGCATTACTTAAACTGTTGAGTTCATGTGTGTGCACACAATTTTAAAAAGTATTAGGTTAGCGAGTTTCCTGTACTTTGCATGTGCACTGCAGCATAAGCACACTTGAATGTGAGTCCTGGTTTGTCTAAGAAAGGGACGCTGTCCCCCTTCTGCTTTTCTTCAGTCCCTTTAAAAACCAACGTTAGCAAAGCCAACAGGTCGGAATGGACGAATGATTTGTAGAGGTGAGAAGAAAGGTTTTTTAAAGTTTCAGAAAAGATTCGCAGTTGTGCGGAGCACGCAATGTAAAAATAAGTTTGTTCCCGGTCATAGCTATAGCCAGGGTCACTGGAATTATGCGGCAGAGGAGGGACAAAATATGTTGTAGGATTGAGTAAATTATGCGCCAAGAAAAGGCAAATTATGTGGCGTAATGCTGCACATTTTGCTTGATTATTTTGTAATTTTTATACTTAACTGTCTGAGCATCGGTTGCAACTTATTAGTACCAGTTTAACATTCAAATATAGCTATAAGCACCAGAAAGGTGTCGAGTCAACATTTGCTAAGGGCCTTCCACTGCACAGCAACACGTGTCGCTGCTTTTTGAATAACTTTTGTATTGTTTGTGATAGAAACTATTTTTTGGTTAAAATCTGTAAATTATGCAGCAGATGAGTGACTTTGCTTCAAATGCCGCAAGTCTATAATCGTGCTAAAATGCGTGGACCCACAATTTCATAAATCCACTGTACCTGGCTATAGCCACTGACAAGGCGCGGCCAGTGGACCGTGAATGTTTGAATCTAGGTACCATGAGGAGAGCCGTGCTTGTGGAGCAAGGAGCCCATGCAGGATTATTACATGAAAACCATCTTTGTAGAAATAGTGAAGCGTGATCGTGCAGTACAAAACAAAGGGACTTTTTGTTTTGTACATTTCTTTATTTCATTTTAACAAAATGGTAACCTTGCAGGTACATGCATGCAAGCCCAAAGTACAATAATAGTGTGGTTCTACATTTACTATTGCATCCCCCTGCGGGACTGGTGTTCCTCCTGTCCATTGCAGACATACGCTTGAGACTTTGGCCTCCACTTGTCCTGGACTGTGCTCTATAGCCGGGTGACCAGCCCTGTCGCAGTTGTCTGAAGTTATATTAGAACACAATATACATCAAACTACAGTGTGACAATATTCTCATTGTCTCTTGGAATGAGTCGACCCCTCAGGTACAGTTGATGCATTGGCTTTATCATTCCAGCTGTTGTAGGTGGTTGACATAGCATCCAATGAAGTCCGCAATGGGCTATGTATGTGTGATTTTGTATTCTTGCAGAAGCCGTCATCTCTTTACATGCACTGCTTTAACGTGTCTAATTTGCACCTGCAGTATCACCTGTTCCTGTCCCATCGTATCTGGGTTTCAGGGTGGTCTGAGGTCGCTTTAAGCAGTTTTGTGACATATACATCCTATTTAGCGAGCATGAGCATATCCATTTCTGCGTTCGCCCAGTTGTGTAGATTACACAGCCAGCACCTGATATAGAGTACCGCTCTGACTTTCCATATCATGGCTATATGGTGTCTGAACAATACAAATCCTAGATCTACGAACCTGCATATTTATCAGGTTCGGGTCTGTGCATCAGGCCCAGCAAGCAGACTTCCGGTGCTAGGGTAATGGTGCCATCCACCAACTCCGAGACATTGTCAACCACCTCCCTTCCATGCTCGGTGGATTATTAGACAATCCCATACCACATGGCAGAAATCCGCCTGGTTTTGTGGCATCTTGGTCACTCTGAAGGTGCTCTTTGTAACATGCGTTATATGCGTTAGGTAGGTCTGATGTAAGTAGGACCCTCTTTACTTGGTGACGGTGTGCCATACTCTTCCACTGTTTAATGGGGACATCCTTACCAGGTCTATTGACCATTGGTTTCTACTGTCCATGATGGTTTTATTGTAGTGTGTAAATTGTATAAGGCGATTATGGCTTTCCGACAACTAACATGTTACAGTCTGCAGCAGTGCTGATGTGTCTCATGCTGTTGTACCCTTACTCCAACATGCATTCACTATGTGTGTGTCAAAAATGTACCAGTCTGTAGTCCTTATGTGTCACACATGTCTTAGAAGGTGTATACTCTGCCCTCTGTGTATAGGTCTCCCAACAGTGTCGCTCCCGCCTCTGCCCATGAGTGTACATCATGTCTCTGCATTACAGCATGTAATTCTGGTACCACCCAGAGTGGGAGTTGTGGGGCATTTGTAGGGGGCAACTCCTTTGAGTCTATGCACTTGTGCCACATTTCATTGCCACTCGCATCAGGTTGGGTTCGCCAAGGGTCATTTTGATGTAGCGTGCTATCAGTGTAATTATATGTTCCACGGTTCAGAACTTGTGGTATGGCCAGGAGCTACTTTCCATGCTTATGGCATCACCCAACCAGCATATAGGCCACTGAAGTTGTGCTGCAGCGTAGCATAGTTCATAATTTGGGGGCAAGTCCCTCTTCTGCCAGTGGGCACTCAAGTTTGAGTAGAGCGGCCCTGAGCCTCCCAGTCCCCTATATCAATTGAGACAAAAGACTTTAGTCATTTGAAGAATTAGTTTTATGGGGACCACCAGCAATGCCGCAACAAAGTATAATAATCAAAGGAGTATCAGCATTTTGGCCGACCCAGGTTGTGATAGCGATAAAGAACTCCAGAAGGGGGGGGAGCTACGGATCAATATCTGATAGAGACTTCTAGCCGCAGATTCCTTACCTTCAAACAATCCAGTGCATCAGGCTGGACCATAAAATTTTTCATGAGCAGTACCCCTGCGAGCAAATAGGTGGCGTAATTTGGCTCCTCCTGGGTCTGCGGGCATCAGTAGCGCCGGAAGTGACGTAAACGGTGCCTATATAGGCGCCATCCCTGTGCACTGACATCTGTTCTTTACTTTCCATGCCAGTCAAAGAAGAGCAACCTCTTTCCACTTTTGGACAACTTTTTTCAACATTTCTTCTTTTTGAGACTTTGTCTCCCAGTGTGGGAGGGATGTTACCCATAAACCTGTGGGGTATAAACCATATGGTTCCTGTCACAGACAGATGTCTGTGACAGACCTCCATCTGTTTTTTCTCTGGTGCCTGGAGCCAAACCACTACTCCAAGGCCTATGAGGACTGTCACGCCATTAACCCAGGGCGCTTCAGGAGCATTCTTTGAAGCTCCTTGTTGCCCAGCTTTAGCTACCTCCATGATGTTCCAGGTTTCGATTGTGAGGAAGGTCCCAAGCCCGATTGCGAAGCCTTTCCAGGAGCATGTCACCACGCACTGAGCCGTCGGATAAGTCCCACAAGAAGTTAAAGAAGTCGAAGTGCTCTTTGACTCACTGTGCCAGTTCACGGCTTTTTTTTTTTTACCGACCTTTTTGACAAGATTTTTTTGAGACCTTGCCTGCAGGTGAATAGGATGACAGCTAGGAAAGCTGGTTTCAAACCATGTGGCGCCCCTCATCAACAGATGACTGTGATAGGCCCAAATTTGGTGTGCCTCTGGTGTTTGAGCGCGACCACAATGCCAGGACCAGCGCCAGTTGCATGCCATTCACCCCAAGGCCTTAAGGGAGAAGTCCCTCAAGCTGCTCGCCGCTCTAAGTGCGACGCTCATGATTTTGGTTGAGAAGAAGAAGGTTCCAAGATCGATCTCGGAGCAACTTGTTGTCGCAGTCTACGACAATGGGGAAATCTATTAAGTTCCACATGCATAAGGAGAACAAGTAGTCGAAGAGATCTTCGACTTCGCCACGTCCGTCGAAGTCATCAGATGAGACGAGGAAGTGTCGGCATTCGAGGCGTAGCTCTGTGGTGTTGCCTGCACCTGGGCTGTCTCTGCTCCTCACAGTATTTTCAGGAGCTAGAGGGACCCCGGCCCAGCTACTCATATTTTATAAGGCCATGCGCCTCCTATTTGGGCAGCCTGTCCCTCTGGAGCGCCTTCAGCATCCATTGACTCGGAAGGAGCCTCTACTGGTCTTCCGCCGGCCGATTCTCCCTCTGTGCCAGTTTGCCCCTTGGATTTGTTGATGGGTCAGCACTATCCCGATAGTTCTCCCGGACTCTAACACGAAGTCGGACAGGTATTGTCCGACGCCGGCTCAGGCGCCAACTGGGGGGCAGACTCTGCATGACAGAGTGAGTGCCTTATTCATATGCGCGTATCGAGAGGGAGAGAGAGGACTACAAAGCTAGTCAGAGTCCCCGTGGTTTATATGTGTTATCAAAAGAGACTAGCTTAAATATGACCAATATTGTTAGGACTCTGATTTGATTTGTCATGGGCACCTTGTTGGTGAGTTCATGAAGCCCTCACCCACCAACCTGGTTGGTGGCATGCTTCATCATCGGGCCCACCCAGTGACACCTAATGTGTCCCGGGTGTGCTGCGACGCCTGATTACAGCGGAGCTGGTATTTTACTGAGAGTGCAGTGTGAGGTGTAAAATGAAGTGTGAGTTAAAACGGCTTGGCGAGGCTCCCAGTACCCGAGGGTAAATTAAATTTTAATAACTGGGCCCCTGTCAGCGGTTAAAATAAGGCTTGGGGATGTTTAAGGGAGGCGAGTTACTACCTCCTACATCCATCAGTTAGTCGACATGTTTCAGCCAGTGCCTTAAACTAAATCTGGCTTTCCTCAGGACCTTTTTAAAATAGAGTGTAGTGCAGGTTAAAAAGGAGTGTAATCCAGGCTATGTGTTACACTCACTAAGGTGTTTCTCTAAGTGTGAGAGGGGGGATTCCCTTCTCATATATGCCTGTACCGACAACATTGAAGACATAGACAAAACATGTAAGAAGAGGAGAGTCAAATAGGCGTCTTCGCCACATAGTCATATACATAGAGTGCCGAATCTACAGTGCTCTGTGGGTAGACTACAGTCGGCAAAAGTGTAATGGCACTGGAGGTACCATTATTGTGATTATCGCAAATAATTGGGGGTGGTGTCGCTAAAACACGGGTATCACACATATGCATGAGATACAAAGTGTGATGGGGCGTAAGTTAACACTCTTACGCTTAGATTTTGCAGCCAATGCTTCCAGGAGTGAAGCGGTAAGGGGTTGACCCTGTAGGGAAATAATGTCGGTACAGGCATATATGAGAAGGGAATCCCCCCTCTCACACTTAGAGAAACACCTTAGTGAGTGTAACACATAGCCTGGATTACACTCCTTTTTAACCTGCACTACACTCTATTTTAAAAAGGTCCTGAGGAAAGCCAGATTTAGTTTAAGGCACTGGCTGAAACATGTCGACCAACTGATGGATGTAGGAGGTAGTAACTCGCCTCCCTTAAACATCCCCAAGCCATATTTTAACCGCTGACGGGGGCCCAGTTATTAAAATGTAATTTACCCTCGGGTACTGGGACCCTCGTCAAGCCGTTTTAACTCACACTTCATTTTACACCTCACACTGCACTCTCAGTAAAATACCAGCTCCGCTGTAATCAGGCGTCGCAGCACACCCGGGACACATTAGGTGTCACTGGGTGGGCCCGATGATGAAGCATGCCACCAACCAGGTTGGTGGGTGAGGGCTTCATGAACTCACCAACGAGGTGCCTTATTCATATGACAGGCCTGGATAGGGAGACGAATGGGAGGGTTATTCGGACCCATATGGATACCAGTTAGAAGATCCCGAGGACAACTGGTATGAGGATCTGGCAGATACCAGTGGAATGGACACCTTCCTAGACACTGTGCCTGTCTTTCCCCCTAACGTGGCTATGGAGGAGGGTGCCTCCTTCGTAGTGGTGGTGTGGAGGGCAGCTGAGGTTCTGGACATTACGCTACCCTCAGTGGCAGTTAAGATGAACGTCTTGGCAGAGTTGCCCCCACCAAACCATTTCTCCCATTTAATGAAGCCCTTACTGCTGTCCTACTCGGGCCTGGTCCATGCCCTGCACAGGGGCTCCTGTTCATAGGACAATTGCCTTTCGCCATTGCCATGCCATGGGGACCCCGGTTTCCTCACTCAGCACTCTTTTCAGAGAGCTTGATGGCCCAGGCCTCCACCTCGAAAGTTCACCCCTGCGCCTTCCCTTCTACTCCACTGGAAGGGAATCCAAAAGACTGGATACCTTTGGGAAGAGGATGTTCTCTTCTACCAGCCTCCCACTATGGGTGGTGAACACCTTATGCCTCTTAAGCCGATACTTCCATACCATGTGGGAGTCTGTTGCGCAAGTGCTGCCCATGGTGTCGGAGGAGGCCTGAGCCATACTCTCTCAAGCAATTCCTGATGAGAGGGATGCTGCCAAGTTCAACATAAAATGTGGGCTGGACACAACAGACTTGCTGGACAGAGCGATTTCCTTGTTGGTGGCCATTAAGTGCTACGCTTGGCTGAGAACTACTGGCTTTTTGTTGAATGTCAAGGCCTTGCTCATTAACATGCTCTTCCATGGCTCTCTGTTGTTTTGAGAGACGGTGGACTCCACTCTCGAGCGCTTCACGGACAGCAGAGTTACAGCTAGGTCCTTGTGCCTCTCCATGGCCCCTCACCAACTCTGGTCCTTCGTGCGCCCCTTTCGTGGCCACGGGGATGGAGACTTCCAACTGCGTGTTTACACGACCAGCCACACTGGCCAGAAAACACAAACATTTTGTGGCCAAGAACACGGTTCCCACAGACCACTTGGGGGAAGGGGGGTTCTATGTGGACTGGAAATCCCTTGCAACTTGTTAAACATCATTGTGCATCTTCCTGAGGGGAACTTTGCCGGGGTTTGATGTGGTGGGAATGGCAAACTAAATCATAAAATTGCTATTAATAAGGATGTCCGCCAAAGTTGTCTCCTGGCTCCCACCGTTTTCCATTTTTACATCAATTATTGTGTTAACTTCCTGACCCGTTGTGCAAACAATTCCCCTATTCTAGCAGGCCTAAAAATGAGTGCTCTCTTCTTTGCGGACGACACTCTCCTGCTAACCAAAACCAGGGCTGGTTTGCAAAATCTTGTAGATAGATTGAACACATTTTGCATGCCACACGGTCTTGAAATTAATGCATGAAAAAGCAATAATACTTCAGGATTCTTGTGGCTGACGGGAACATTGGAACATGGGCCACACAGACCTCTAGAAGCTCTCTGTTGCCAACCCACAGAGCTGCATCCATTATTAGATTTGCTAAAAAGGCTCCTTGGTATCCAATTCTTGCAGCAGTGCATAGTTCTAAATCTCAACCAAGGAGTGCAGCATTGTTTGGCACAGAGCTACGGGCCTATGGGGACATTGTTCCACGGGGCCCTTGTGGACCATTGAGAGCAATTTGATAAGAGCTCTTACAGGTATGGTAAGAAGTGTACCCCTCTAGTTCTGCTTAGATTATACCATGATGTTAAACCTCTCTCTCCATTGGCTTAATTAAAGCCATTACTTTTTTAAGGCTCACGTATGGGCCATTAAGGAACTACAGTCTTACAAAGAGAGGGCCTTGTGAATATCCTTAACCTACACAGCTTCAAAAAGATCAGCTGACTAGCCTATGTTAATAAAACCACTCTGTGACCTGGGGCTAAGACATTTTTGGGAAGATCATTCTTCAATTACATCTACTGTGGCCACTGTTGTTAAAGCTAGATACTGGGAGAGAATTACTGCCCAGAATGAATTGTCCAATTCCATAGGTAGTTGTACAAGGCCTTTCCTATTACGCAAGAGCGTGCCCAAGTCTGAGGAAGTTTTAGATTTTGTCTAGCACATGCATGCTCGCTTTATTTACAGTTTTGGTATGGTACCTTGCTGGTAGCTGTGTTCATAGCTACATGGGCCCCTCTAGAAGCGAGGTCCACTTTACGTCAGTCATGCATGCTATCGGATGAACCAAAATGTGCTTTTTGTTTTTGCCCAACTTTATTCTACACCAGTGGCTATGTGGATTGTGCCTTTGTATAATTTATTGGGGATGTCACACCGTAGTAACGCTCTTAGAATTTGCAAAAGCAATTCTACAAGTGTGGTCGTAACTGCAGTATCTAAATTCCTTTTTGTCTGCATGGTTTATTAGACTTTAAAGGGGCGCAACCACCTCTACTCTACCTAAAGCCTAAGGTATTTTGATGAATATTATTAGCAGTGCCCTGATATTTTAATGATTTTAATGGATGTTTTTCTTGTTTTTTATCTATTTTATGATTTTAGCTTTTTTTTAAACCTGATTTAATCTATCTTTGTATTGATGTTTGTAATATTTTCTTTTGTACGTTTTGATAATTCGTTTGACGACGAACCATGATGTTCGACCTGTCAAACTTGAAACTTGAACCTGACTACTGTCTGGTCATGTTCGCCTGGTCATGTTTGAAATGTTCACTTCGAAAGCCTCCTTGAAAAGATGGAAGTAGTTAATTTATCACCATTTCCTTATGTTTGCAACTGAACCACAATCAAGCTGCCAAAAGCATTCTCTCGCATTCAGCAATTTAATTATTTGTTAAGAAGTAGCTTCATCTGGTTTCCTTCTTGTATATTGAGACAACAATACTACCAACCCTTGCCCTAGGGAGTTTCCCTATCAAAGGCACTGGCAACTGTCAATATTACTGCTCCAATTCATATTTAATTTCAAGATAACACAAGGATGCTTATGAGTAGTCTGGGACATTGAGAGGACCTCTCTAAGATGTGGCCTCACCCTTAAAATGAACACACTCTTAGACACGCCGACCACCCCTGCTTGTGCTGACAGTGCAACGGTGTGGATGGCTGCTGCCTAGGTCAAGGGCAGGCCCGTCTACTCTTGGAAGAGGATGGCTGTGCCTCTCCCTTGGTTCTTCGCCCAGAAGCACACAAGGTACATTTTGCTCTGCTTCAACTGTGTAGACCAGTATCAGTGAGATTGACTTTCCTGTCCCGTGCCTTTCATATTTGTTTTGAACACTCTCTAATTATTTGCAAAGTCTTCTCCATTAAAGAGCATTGTTCTTGACTGTTTTGTTTTACATCTAGGCTTTTCCCTTTTCACCTTCTCCTTAGTAAATCCAAGCTTAGATTAAAAGTGGCCAACGAGCTAGTTGGGCGTTCTACCACCTCACCCCCCAAGCCACAGACTTCTGTTAAATTTGTGCTACATACTGACTGCCTATTTTTCTACTTGGATCCTTTTTCAGTCTACATCAGGAAAATGCAAGCTGTTGAGAAGGGTCCTCGTATACTCTTTATGCCCAACCCACTAAGCCAATCAAGCGATGCCCCAGAGCACTATAACTTGTTTTGCTTTGGAAATATTCAATATTTTATTGCTGTACTGTCTTAATGGTTACCTTGATCTCGAATGTGCTCTTATCAAATTTGTGTGACCGAAATTGATTTAACTTTCATCAGTATTGTGTTTTTGGTCGATGGAAGTAAGCACTAGCGAGATGGGGGAACAGAGTGCTACAACAGGAACTAGTGTGAAAAAATGACGTATTTGTAACTATTTATCAAAAATGTCTACTTTATTAAAAGAAGTCAGATGCCTCTTAAATCTGTAATCTGAATAACACTGCAAAACCTACACTGTGCAGAACCCTCTTGGATAAAGGCAGAGGGGTGCATTCCAAAAGAAAGAGGAGTGGCCAATAAAATGACATGCAGTAAAAAGCTAGCAAGACTTATCTAAGCCTCACGTCAAGCAAAGAGCTAGAGCAACACAAAGAGCCTCTAGACCCAAAGGACCTGCTAAAGATGAGCATATCACTTACCAAGTTTGAAGTTTCAGTAATAGGTATAGGTCAATCTAGTCCACTCAGTGTATATAATGTTGAATGTAGTAATTGCTTCTTAGCCCTGGCAGTAGATGAAAATCCCATTAACACCCAATACATGGCTAGTAAGTTGTCTGAGAAAGAGGGACGCAGTCTATGCACATTAAAAATGTACCTGGTACTCAAAACTTTGAGTAAGAGTAAATGGGTTGCACAAAGGAAAACTCACAGCATCTAAACTGAACGAGCGGCAGCTAAAGTAGTGACAACAACCCAACCAATTGGAAATCTTAATTCTAGGAATGATAGGTCTATTGATCAGGGGTTCTCAAGCTAACTTGTGGTACGTTGAAAATTCGGAACCCGCTGACTACTTAAGTGATTCACTAGATATACAGTGTAAATCAATCAATCAATCAATCAATCATAACATTTGTATAGCGCGCTACTCACCCGGAGGGTCTCAAGGCGCTTGGGGTAGGGGGGGGGTCCGCTACTGCTCGAACAGCCAGGTCTTGAGTTGCTTCCTGAAGGAGAGGTGGTCTGGGGTCAGGCGGAGGTGGATGGGGAGGGAGTTCCAAGTCTTGGCTGCCAGGTAGGAGAAGGATCTTCCTCCCGTGGTGGCTCTTCGGATGCGTGGAACGGGGGCGAGGCTGGTCGATCGTAGCTTGCGAGTGGGAGTGTAGAAGGTCAGGCGGTTGTTGAGGTACCTGGGTCTCAGGTTGTGGAGGGCTTTGTGTGCGTGGGTGAGGAGTCGGAACGTGAATCTTTTGCTGACTGGGAGCCAGTGTAGGTCTCAGGTGTCCGGAGATGTGGCTGTGTCGGGGAATGTCCAGGATGAGTCGTGCTGAGGCGTTCTGGATGCGTTGGAGTCTTTCCTTTAGTTTGGCTGTGGTTCCGGCGTAGAGGGTGTTTCCGTAGTCCAGTCGGCTGGTGACGAGTGCCTGGGTGACCGTCTTCCTGGTTTCGGTGGTGATCCATCGGAAGATCTTTCGGAGCATGCGTAGGATGTTGAAGCATGACGAAGAGACGGCGTTGACTTGTCTGGTCATCGAGAGGGAGGAGTCCAGGATGAAGCCCAGTTTGCGCGCGTGGTCCGTTGGTTTGGGTGCGCTGCCCAGGGCAGGGGGCCACCAGGAGTCGTCCCAGGCGGAGGGTGATGATCCCAGGATGAGGACTTCCGTCTTGTCTGAATTCAGTTTCAGGCGGCTGTTCTTCATCCACTCGGCTACGTCTTTCATCCCTTCGTGTAGGTTGGTTCTGGCGGTGACGGGGTTGTTGGTGAGAGAGAGGATCAGCTGGGTGTCGTCGGCGTAGGAGATGATGTTGAGGTTGTGTTGGCGTGCGATGGCCGCGAGGGGGCTCATGTAGATGTTGAAGAGGGTGGGGCTGAGAGATGATCCTTGTGGTACGCCGCAGATGA
The DNA here is from genome assembly GCF_964261635.1 of Lissotriton helveticus. NCBI lineage: Eukaryota > Metazoa > Chordata > Amphibia > Caudata > Salamandridae > Lissotriton > Lissotriton helveticus. The sequence continues at coordinate 223,769,826 of NC_136070.1, read as the reverse complement.
CTTCGGTGGCCTCGGATCTGAACGGGGGGAGGCGGACTCTCTGGGTTCTTCCGGCGAGGAACGAGATGATCCACTCCAGTGCCTTCTCTTGGATTCCGATGTTGTTGAGGCGCTGCACTAGGGTGTGGTGGCAGACAGTGTCGAACGCTGCGGAGAGGTCCAGGAGGATGAGGGCCGCTGTTTCCCCGTTGTCGAGTAGGGCTCGGATGTCGTCAGTGGCTGCGATGAGGGCGGTCTCGGTGCTGTGGTTGGCTCGGAAACCGTTTTGCGAGTGGTCGAGGGATCCATTCGTCTCGAGGAAGGCGGCCAGCTGTCTGTTGACGGTCTTCTCGATGACTTTGGCAGGAAAAGGGAGGAGCGAGATGGGGCGGTAGTTTTTGTGGTCGGTGGGGTCCGCTGATGGTTTCTTCAGTAGGGCGCTGAGTTGGCCATGCTTCCAGCTCTCCGGGAAGGTGGCGGTGTTGAAGGAGCAGTTGATGATGTTCCGGAGATGGGGTGCGATGACGGAGTCGGCCTTGTTGAAGACGTAGTGGGGGCAAGGGTCGGTTGGTGATCCGGAGTGGATGGTGTAACTCAATGATCAGATATCACTTATGTAATGGACATTTTGAGCAATACCCATTCTAGAATTCCATTGAGACTAAAGTCAGTAATCTAGAAATGGTATAATTGCGCTCCATATAAGAACCATCTCACGAGATGACACCAATATTCAATTAAAATCTAGACCCTGTTGGAAATGAGCTGCAAAGACCTGTTAACCCCGATTTGTAAGGGATCTTGAGATCTCCTTGGGCACATAACACGGAGAGACCACGGCCTCTTGAACTCATCAGTGGCCCCCAAATTACCCCGATTCCCATTTCTACCATCCCCATGTGACTGGCAGGCTTCTAAATACAATCACTTAAGATTATTTTGTGTAATATAGCTGGGTCAGGCATAAAGTAGAAGTTTGGTGATTTTTATTAATACATTTGACATTTGCATATTCCAGGAGACTTCAACTACGATAGCAATTCGTTTGATTGGGTATTCTAAATATAGCATTGAATCTTCTATCCAAAACAGAGGCTTTGTTCTTTGGATCAAGCTAATGCTAGACTTATTAATCAAGTTTGAACTGGGTGTATGTCCCGCAACTCAGGACACTTGTTGGCCAGTACAGGGGCTGCTCATCCTTTGTACAGGCTGCTGGAGACTTCAGTGTTACATTTAAACCCTTTACCATAATACAATATATCTTAAAAGAACTTTATGAAATTTAGGATATTCCTGAATTTTCTGTACTCTCGTTGAATAGAACAAATTATTTGGCCTTTCCACTTGCCTTGCTTTCCTCTGGGAATAGTCCAGCTTCTTTAGTTGTTCCCCTTCGACCTACCTTTAAGAATGATAGGTGGTCCAGTCAAATTGACTATGCACTGATATATGTTGTGACGTCACGAGTGATCGCCAGTGGCTGAGGTTATTTCAAACATTCCTTCCATGATCTTGTTTTTTGCAGTATATGCCACACGTACAAATGTAAGTCCTCTGCTTAATGTGCCATAGGACTCGAGCTTTACCTCACTGATGAGACCTGATCAGATCTGGGGTTTCTTGTTTTCCCATCTTGAGGGGACAGGGCCTGGCAATTAGGGCTGGAATGTTCCCATTTGAGCACGACTAAGACTGATTTGCATAAGGCCAGTCTCCATCTAGTATAGCATAGTGGGTGAAAAGCTATGATTCAGAATGTGGCCCAAGCGATTTCCAGCGGATGAGATTAATTCAAACATTCCTTCCATCACCTTGTTGTTTTACACACGTTAATGTTTGGCATGATGTTTTAGGTTTTGAGGTTATCATTTTGCCTGAAAGCGCCCACAAACCCCTGGCACTTAGCTTGAAATGAGAGAACTTTACAAAAGTTAGCTTTACCTTATCCCCAAGCCACTGTAATACTGATCACAGTCTGTGAAACAATTGTTAGAGGATAAAAGGAGGCCCAGTGTTGGAACTAGAGGTCTTGCCTGGCATTCAAAGCACAATTATTCCCTGCTACGGTGATTACTCCACCCTGGGCTTCTATCTGTCCATGTTCCAAAACTAGTGGATTACTTCATGAAAAATGTGGGCACTGAGAAAAGCAAACACTGCCTTCTCATCCTTGGTACAAGAGGCCTACGACCTTTGTTAACTGTTCTTCAAGGAAACAAAAATGAATCTACACTGGTAGCAAGGAAATGTTACAAGTCAAACTCGTGAGCAAAGAAGTGACTGTGGGAGTTGAACCAATGGCCTGAGCTAAGTTCTGCCCTAAGAGACAAAGACACTTGAGCATTATGGCATACGGTATCACAAGGGATGATGGGCTTCTTTTAGAAAACCAGAAACATATATAATGGATGAGAAATGGCTTCAACATTGTACTTCACTGTATGATCACTGTGTGCTGAGGGTGACTGGTCAAGCCAGTGAAGTCTTAAATCTAGGACCCGAGCCTGTCTGTGACACTAACCTTGTACGCTTCTGTATTGATGAAGTAAATGAAGCTACTGTTGCTCAGAAATCGAGTAAAGCATCAGAATTGGATAAAATCACAGAACTCTTTAAAACAGAGATCTAGATATGGGACCCACATATCCAACTCATGGCAAAGGCGATAGCACAAGGGTACCTTGCCACCTACGTGTTTGGGTGCTGAAATTATCTATAAAAAGGGCAGCCAGAACGATTCCAGAAATTATAGTCCGATTGATATTATGCAAAAATATTTTCAGAAATGGTGCTGGTCAAACTAAAACTCTGCATAGACATTGATTATGCTCTCACGTCTTCAGATGTCTTGTTAGTTTTTTGTATTGCTCACATGGATGGAAACCCTAGGCCTGTACATGACTTTTGTCAATCTTAAATCTGCCTTTCAACATTGTACCTCAACACACATTATGGAAAGTCCTTTGTGACAAGGTTAGCTCTGATGATGTCTTAAACATAATCTTTCACCTTAGCCTTAATAGCAATTCTAAAGTGCATTTGTGCCCAAGAGTAGAAACGATGGCTCTTTTTTCTAAAAAGAGATTTAGACAAGGGGTATGTACTAACACCCACACTGTTCACTCATTTTGGGTAATGGTGTCATTGATCATCTGCTGGGGTTTGGCCAGAATGTCCCTTTTCTAACTGAGGAAAAATATGTCTTTTGTTGTTCGTGGATGATACTCTGTTGAACTCTGACACTGAAATGGAATTTCAAAATCTGCTGAATAGCGTTTTGATATTTGGTGAAGAGATTGTTTGAAATTAATGCTGGGAAAACAAAGTTTATGGTTTTGAATCCTCTAAATATTTTAAGTGCACCATTTATTAGACAACAGTAAATTAGAAGAGTTTAATGAATTCAGCTATTTGAATATAAGATAATTGTGTCATTGAATAATAAAGCTGAGGCTACCCTGAGATTTGCCCATAGGCAAGGTTTACATGCCATTTCGCCTCCAATAGAGGGTTCTAAAGCCCTGGTACAGAGAGTAGCTCTTTATGGCTCTGACCTGTTGTGGATAGTTCATTTAGGAAAACTGGAGGTAGTGAAAAACGTTTTGAAATTTTAAGATTCACACCAGGGGATCAGAAATATGAATCCTGTTGCACAACTGAGGCTGTTATTGTATTGGTTTAGGGAAAATTATGTACTGAAGGACATCAAGCTGTGCAGATCATGAGCAATGCACCTTGTTTTCTTCACACAGGTTTGTTTTGAGAGATTGGGCATTGCACATTACTGGAACATTGCAGACTCAACAGCCACTACTTCATCCTGAGAATTAAAAAAAACTTACTGGGAGTCAGTAGACCAGAGCAGATTGTTGGAAACTACCCACGATATGCTCACAGACATTTTATTTCAATCCATTGCCAGGAAATACAGAAATAAACTTGTTGTTCTTTTACCCACATTATGACAAGCACAGGCTGTAATAGATTGTCCCAATGTTCTGGAATATGGGCATGCAGAGCCATAAGATTGGTTTTCACATATCTAAATCTGATACATAATTTCCCTTGATGTTTGTTCTGTGCCACTATATATATATTCTTCCTTGGTGATTAGAGCAAAATGTCTTATTCCTTTTTTAATTATTTAGCATTTTAACTAAACTATATGACTTAACAGATGATATAATGTTTATCAGTAAGACACGTTTTGATCAGTTGATGTTATTGCACTTTATAACTGTAACTAACTTTTTAATGTTTTCAGTATGGTTGGTTGCAGTGTTTTAAGGTCCAAATACCAAAGAAGCTCTAACGTCAAGAACCTCCAACAATGTTACAGCTGAACTTTAAAATCTCCTCCGTATTAGACTTCCAGCTCCTCAAACACTGCGTGTAACTCATTTGGACTTCTATGTAGGGCACCTACCTGAAGCTCAACCCCACCAAAACAAAATTACTGTTATTCACCTAGAACAATCATAACACAACAGGGAGGTAAGGGTCAAAGGGAAGTTTTAAGACCAGCCGAGGTTCACATCCCCAACTCATAACATATAAACAACATAGAGAACCGGGGGTCTGTAATGCCTCAATTCAGACAAGTAAAACACTCTCTCCTAGTAGTGTGTAGTCTCAATTGTACAACAAATACACATAACACAGGGACTTAGAAGAAATAAAAGATATAGAAGGGAAAGTCCGCCTATAACAGAATCTGAATGACCATCAACTATTCAAAGTGATCAGTTTTATCATTTGGTCATCCAGTTTAAAGGCAGGTGTACCTCTTGATCATAGAGAACACCATGCCTGTATATACACGGCTGGATCTTGCCCAAATATACTCTACAAGGTACAGTGAGCCGTACTCTGATAGATCACTAAGAAAGTGTTAAAGCAGTGCAAAAAGATGTGTGTGGCGAGTTTAAAATAGGGTGGTGTGCCCCATATTAACAGACTTTATTCGGATTGCGGACACTACCCCCTAACTAAAAACAGAAAAGTGCAATACGCAGTATAAACACATAACTGCAAAGATGGGCCAACATGTTTCAGCCTAACGGGCCAACTGTCCCCAGGCTTTCTTCAGGGCCTCTGCTCTCTACAATATGCTACTGCATCTATTAGTTGAATATTAGTGAGAATTAATCATGCAAGATACTTGCTGTGATGATTCAATGTAGTGCTGTGAATACATTTAAACATAATCCTCCATATCAATGAATGCAATTGGCATCTACAATAAATAAAAATATATAATAAATGATAAATGAGATGTCATTAAGTCTCTGCGTTCCTATGTACAGTTCCTTCTCTTCAAAACAAACCGGTATGAAAAATGTAAATGTGCTCACCCAGCTTGACTGGGGACGAGACCTCACCTCACCTGGACCATGCTCAGAATATGGAGGCCCCGCTCTGTGGACAGTAAGACACAATGGAGAACTACGGAATATAGAGAGTGTGAATGCACATATTGACTAATCCCGACATACGGCTGTTAATTTACACCTCCATTATTCAGTTCTGACTGTACAGAAGACAGCTCATCAGAGACAACCCCTGATTTCTCATCAAACACCCACTGCCAAACAGGACCAAGTTTTCTTTACACTATTTCAAAATAAAACTCTCTACCATCTGCAATCAGATAGATTCAAACTTTTGTAGTATCACTGGCCAGGTGGCAATTTAATAATGACATGTATCATCTGCTGGTTATACAATTAACAGAATTCGATAACCATGCCTAGAAGGAAATACAGATGTCCTCATTCATAGGCCCCTGCCTCTATGCCAGGTGTCGATCTAATAATACCAAATATCTTCTGCTGGTTGTAAAACATAACTTCAAACACCATGCCCAAAAGGAAAAACAGGTGCCCTCATTAATAAGCAACTGCCTCTGTACCCATGTCAAATGCTTATACACATCGTACTGCCCATCCAGACCTACCTATCCGTCGGTGCCTCGACACTTCACTGAGTCTAGGGGGAGGCACCGACACGGATAGTAAGTTCCTCTAAATACAGCCGGTCACGTGTGTATGGCTGGTACTTTTCGTTGCTCAATAGATTGACTATTGTTGAACCTCCACCGCATTCTGCAGATTCGGTGATTACTTCATCGAAGCACCCAAACTTTCAGATAACTTAAAATATACTTACATTCAAACCTTAATCGCTGCCTAAAACCATCTCTAACGCTGCATCTTCCGACTACAAAATTACGTAATAAACATGGCGTCTGTAGTTCGGTTGATTCGCCGTCATGCATGCTGGAACGTCGTCGTATCCAATCCCATGACCTATTTATGGACTACAAAATGATGTCATTAAAAGGACGAAAGTAGTTCTATCTTGTTAGGATTAGATATCTACATTTACCGGTGCCCGCTACGCATGCCTGCCTTAAATGTTAGCAATGCGGCATAGTTTATACCAGGAAGTTTAGTTCCTTAATGCGAAGGCTAGAGTAAAGAAACGCGTGGTATATTCAATGTGCATGTTAAATAGTATCTCTGGCGGCCATCATAGCATTATTAAAGTATCGTTTTTGAAAAATGGGCATGTACTGATCAGCGTATTAAGTGGATGGCATCATATACTATCACTGAGCATTTTGAGAGTACAGTCACAGCAAATGCTGGATGTCTGGGTACTATAAGCCTCGCGCCGGCCCATACCTGTTACCACTGTCTATCAACACGCTGGTTTAAAAAAAATGAAAGATGGGTGGGAGCAGATGGACTAGCTGTGGTAATTATGTGGACCAGCCTAGTGTGATACGGGTAGAAGTATGTAAGGCCCTATGCCCATAGGGAACTATCCTAGTCTCACAGTTAGACTCACAGCTTGGGAAGACTAGCAAGTCAAGTAGTATGCATAGTACTAGGCCTATCTCGCTTAAATGATAATGTATATACACATTGGACTCCTATGACGGGAACTCTCGATCATTCTAGTTCAGCACTTAGAGTCTCTATGAAAAATCCTCATAAATGTCAGTGTGTCCGTCATGTAAAAACTCCACATAAGTGTTTATTCTTATATACCAAAATAATGTCATGTTTTGGAAGACCGGAGTCCATTCAATAGAAATGGAATGGTCTATTTAATCGCAAATTGTCTAATTCCATCTAACTGTGTCCGCAACTCAAGTTAGGTCTGAAAATTTGACCGTGGTATATCATCATTGAGACCCAAGGAATCTGAACAAAGTTTAAAAATCCATTTCCATTCTTTTATGAATAAATATCTGGAGACATCACTAATGTGGGATGGGATCACAGGTTTTTCCAATAGAGTCCATTGGAAATCCTCTTCACCATGATGTTTCTCCACAAACTGTTTAGTGAGTCTCGTCATTGTTTTTTTACAGCGAAAAGAACTTTTGTGTTCAAGCATACGAATACGCACTTTACGTGTCGTCATTCCCACGTATCTAGTGGAACAGGGATAGGTAAGGAGATAGATCAGATTAGTGCTGTTACAATTGGAAAAGTGTTTCTGTTCCCAGGGACGGTCAGTTCCTATATCGACAGTTGTGGAATGTCTCGTTTGCGGACAAACCGAACAATTCCCACATGGGTGGTGCCCCACTACAGCGGGTAAGTCCCATAGAGTGCCAATCGGTCTTTTTGGCACCTCCCTGGGACGTGAATGTACCAAACAATCCAGTATGCTGTTGGCTCTCTTAAAGGAAAATAGAGGTTGTGCAATTTTGTCCCTACTCTGATTGAGAATGCGCCAATGTCTCCGGACTATTTTCTGGATATGGTTTGCTTTGGAGCTAAAAGTACTCAGAAAGGTCAATCTGTCCATAGGTGGTTTAGGTACCGGAGGTTCTAATAGTGCTTCTTAATGGTTGTTCTTTGCTCTCTTCAATGAACGCTTAATCAAAGGTGGTGGATAATGTCTCTCTGCTAATTGTCTAGACAAATCTTTGCATGCTGTCTGAACGTATCATCAGTCGAACAATTCCTTCGTAATCGAAGAAATTGGCCATAAGGCATATTATCTCTAAGTGCCTTAGGATGTTGACTCTCATATAGCAGTAGCGAGTTCCTAGCCATTTGCTTACGGTAAAGCTCACTCTGTAAGCCGGAAGGTGTGACATATATGGAAAGATCCAAAATAGCCAACCGTTCTTTACTCGTCTCAACCGTGAATTTAAGATATTCATTCCTAGCGTTCAGCCACTCGTGGAAAGCTAGAATAGACTCATGACTGCCCCGCCATATTACTAAAACATCATCAATATAGCGTTTCCACCAACGAATAGATGTAAAGAAGGGGTTGGTGGAAGTGAGTATATGTTGCTGTTCAAATCGGTGTACATAAAGATTCGCTAGGCTTGGCGCGAAAACGCTGCCCATGGTGGTCCCTGATGTTTGAAGATAAATAGTGTCCTCAAAACGAAAGAAATTGTCTTTCATTGCTAGTTTTGCTAGGGACATAATGAAGGGCACTGGTGTAATAGTGTCCAAAGTCGCCTCACCCAGGATGGATGTTATGACTTCCAAAGTCTCATCCTGGGGGATCGAAGTGTATAAGGACTCCACATCAAAGGAGACTAAAGTCTCTCCGCATCAAACTCAATTTCGGGAATCACTCGAAGCATTTCTTTAGTGTCTTGTAAATAGGTAGGCATAAGTTGGACAATCGGTCTCAGGAAATAATCCACAAATGTGGATAAAGGCTCGAGAAGCAAGCCCAGACCAGAAATTATAGGTCTACCGGGAGGAGGTCTCTGAGGCTTGTGCACTTTGGGTAAGATATAAAAGTACGGCATCACTGGATATTGTTTCTGTAAAAATTGAGCCTCCCGTGCTGTAATCCACCCCTCAGCTAGAGCCTCCTCCACAAGTGTACTGATCTGTCTCATAATGTTGGATCTTGGGCGAGCGATTCATATGCCCGCCTATCTCCTAACTGGCGAAGGCACTCTGCCCTGTAGTCAGTGGTATTAGAGATCACGATCGCCCCGCCTTTGTCAGCCGGCTTGATCATGATCGACTGATCCTGCGACAAGGCCTGCAATGCCAGGTGTTCGGCCTTAGGTAAATTCTTGTAAGTGTTCGCCTTAGAATCCCAAAGTTTAGCGATATCATCTTTGACCGCTTGTTCGAATACCAAGACTTGAGGAGGTACCCCCTGTGTTGTTGGATAGAAAGTCGATTTAGGTTTCAGACCAGTATTTTGGATGGAAATATCTGGTTGGCTGCTCTCTTTGTCCTTGAAAAAATAATGTAGTCGCAGTTTTCGAAAAAACTGAGCCAATTCACATTGAGTCTGGAAAGGGTCACCATTATGTGTCATGACGAAACCTAAACCTCTACTAAGCACCTGTTCTTCTAATGGGCTAAGTATTTTAGTTGATAGATTCACTACGAGGCTTGATTCCCTGATGTCCCCGGTTGTTGGGGATTCCTCTTTGTGTGACTCCTGGTCCCTGTGAACGGGCCTGACTGCTCGTCCCAATGTACCTGTGGTTGAGGGTTCCGTCTTCTCCGTCGTGACCTGCGTGGGCCAGACCCTAAAAAAGACTGGTTGGTAAAATCATTCTGAAAACCTGGGTAAGGACCCATTGGTGGTTGAAAGGGATGTGGTGGATGCTTAGGATGGGGAGGATAACCCCATGGAGATGGTGGCCACCATTGTTGGTATTGCGAGTTAGGGTGTCCTCTATAGGTATTGTACCTATTAGGTCGGCCTCTACCCCTGTGTAGTTGGGCTGGTGTGCCTGAGCTATCTGAATCACTACTTCCTTCTGTGCTGGAACCAGAATAATTTGATCCATATCTTTTACCACTATTTCGGAATTCAGGAAGAGAGTAAGTGTATGGGTACACTCTTTCGTGTGTGAACTTGGCCAAATCTTTCTTAAATTTGTCAATTTTGGTTTGTAATATGGAGTCCTTGAATTCTTTATTGCTTTTGTTGGACTCATCTTGTTGTTTCTTAAACACCGCGGAGGTGATGGTAGTTTGTATCTGAGATTCTGACCTTCAGCCAACTTTTAATCTATGAAATTGGACTTGTTTGAGACACTATTTACACTATTAACAGTGTGGGTATATTGGGAACAAGGGTTCTATTATGTTCGTTTTAGTTTGATTTTTTTTCTTTAGATCGAGGATCTGATGTGGTTTTACAGTATGCTTTAGGATACCAGGCCATAATGAGTGTGAACAAAAGGTGAAATGAATGATATAACCCCTCTCCTGAAACATCGTATGGATAGAAATGGACATACACTTTATATGGTTATATAACATTTTAAAATACATTTGTTGAAGTTTAAATATGCACATGTAAAAATGCCAAAGACTTGCTTTTGGTTGGGGTGAGGGGGCAGGGCCCTTGCTTTTAATGGATTGTCATCTCTGCCTTTAAACATTCCTTTGTAATTATTCAGTTTACAATGTAATTAATGTATTATGTGCCTCTTTTTCTCTAGCTTCTACAAGAAGCTGAAGGGTGGGGTGAAAGGTTCAGCGAGCTTACCGAACAAACTAAAATGTTTGAGTCCTCTAAGAGAGACCTGGAGGAAGCCCTACACAATAAGGAAAGTCAAGTAAAGGTAAATCAGTAGAATTTAAGATTTTGTATTACTTAGCTCTGAGGTGTGAAATAAGGAAGAAAATATTCGAGTAGTTTCTTTACATTCTAAACTCTGTATTGGTGGGTTAGTTGAATCGTTTTAACTCTTTAGTCGGCAATTCTACGTGATTTGGATTTTTTCAACATTTGTATGTGATTTTGTTAATTTATTCATTAGTTTCCGGAAATCCCCTCGAGGCATGTTCAGCCTGATAAAAGTACCAAGTTGATGAATACATTTGAAATGTGGTTTTACTTAAGTCTGCATTGTGGAAAAGCAGGAAAAACTTCTTTGGTGTGCCCATCAAAGGTTTGCAAAAGCTGGTTTGAAATATCTTATACCAGGCTTCTCCAATGAGTAGCTTGTGAACTGCTGGTAGCTCTCAGCTACCTCTCATTAGCTCCCCTGGTTGCTGCCCAGCCTACTAAATTATAACCTTTTGCTTGATTGAATTAATTTATGTATACTAAAATTGAAAACTGTGTATTTTTCGGAACCCGTAAGCTGACTTTTGGAGAAAAATCGATACATTTCCAAAATATATTTAAAGCTGATATTTGAGTGATACATCTTGTGGTGATGGGGAAGACGTATTACTAATATAATTGCCTTGGTGCCAAGGGAATTGCTGCTATGACTGTTATGTATTACCCATGTGAAGCAGTCCAAACTGACAAAACATTTGTTACATTACTGCTGGCAACGAGCTGGAGGTAATGAGGTTATCACTACTGGCAATTTTGCATAGGGTGACCACTAAGGTATTCTTGTCTAATGTAGTGACTATTACAACACTAATTTTAGTAGCTTGGGATGGTTTTCATGTAACAAAGGTAGCTCTTATTACTAAAAAGGTTGGAGACCCCTGTTCTATTTTTTTTATTGGTATTTTCTGCATTTTTTTTTAAACAAAATTGTCATCGTATTCATTTACAACATTTCCAAATGTATATATAGTGCATACAGTACAAAAACAGCGGAGTATTTCCTGCATTTCTGCAGATTATTGTTGGTGATGACGTTGCATTTGCTAATGACATGGTTTACATCTCGGGTAGGTATGCACTCTGGGATTCCAGTGTGCCATCGCTCACATTACTACAACAGCTTGGTTTAGAAATTATAATAAGTCCTAGACACATCCAGCTTCCGACACATTGGACTAAGAACATACTGATATATTCTTATGCATATATAACATCAACACACATCTGCTGCTTTTCGGAACCGAACATCACATCATTACAGAAAAAGAACAGAGTTTCCGTCCAGTGACAATTTACAAAAAGAGATCACTGAAAATTACCAATAAATCTTATTATCTAAAACTATACAAACCAAACTTAGACCTATATTATATATAAAGGAAAAAAGGGGGAGAAAGTTTACCATCAACAAAATACAAAGGAAATCATTTTCTCTTGGTAGGGTACGAGGAGCTATTGTTGGATCCATTTCTCACAATACAATGGGACAGTGCGTGCAGCTAGGTGTAATTACCAACTAGCAGAGGGGACCCTCATGTCTAGTGAGGCAGCTTGGGTGTGTGTACCTTCCCATTTTTGAGCTAGGGATATGAGAAATAGTCGTGGGGTGTATTCACGAATCAGTGGCAAAGGTGTCATCTACAGTCATGGTGGTAGTGGCACGCAATGCAGTGAGGAGTGCGTCCCAGTCTTGCGCAATAGGGAATTTACGGAGCCCCGCTGTCTCTTCCCTGTACAGTATTGTTCTTTCCGCTTGTGCCCTTGTTAGAAATGAGCGCTGCCAGTTAGTTGTTACTGGAGGATGTGTGCTGTTCCAATTCTTGGTTATGAGGCACTTTGCAGTAATTACTCCTAGATCGTGAAATCTCAAGGCGACTTTGTTTTTTTTAGATCTGGCATAGAGCCCTAGGAGGCAGGCTTCCCATGACCTTGGCAGCTGCATATCTGGGCAGGAGTTCAAAGTTGTGACTACTTCTCGCCAGTAATGCTGAAGAGATGTGCAAGCCCACAGCATGTGAAGCAGGTCTGCGTCTAGTTGTTGACACTGTGCACATGCAGAGGCAGGGGTGTTAAAGTATCTGTTTATCATGTCCGGTGAGAGGTATGCCCTTTGTATGATATATGTTTGTATGAGCTTAAATTTAGAGTTTCTCGGTATGTTCGTGGCTCCCGCTTTAATGGCGTCCCATTCCTTATCTGTCCAAGGTCGGCCCCTATCCGTCTCCAATCTAACGCGAAGACGCTGCATCGGATTCAATGTGTGTGCAAGCAACACCTCCACTAGCCAGTGTACTGCGTGCGATCCCGCCCCTATAACATGCAGATATTGCAACACTAGATGCGTCGGTGGTTGGGTTGCCAGATCTCCCCAGGCGGTTGACAGAGCCTTCAAAAGGGAGGTATGCAAAAGGAATTGGCCCTCTGGCAACCTTGACTCCTCGACCAACGCCTCAAATGATAATATTGTACCGTCTCTATATAAATCGCCCAGAGTGTGCAAGTCTGCCACATGCCAGGCTGCCAATGCTATATCTGATGTGCCCAACATTCCTCTTGGCGTCCCCAATAGTGGCAAGATCGGGGCATACAGGAGTGTTGTGCGGGTAAGATATAAGCACTGTTTGTAGCATTTATGTGCCAGTCCTAGATATAATTGTGCTGGCCTGCGGGGTTTAGCAATGGGGTGGAACAAATGGTAAATTTGAGTGTGTCCAGGACTTATGCATAGTTGCGGTATCCTCCAAATATCTACTGTCCAACCATTTCGTCACCCACTGGCGTTGTGCAGCCAAATAATAAAATTCCTATTGGGACGGCTGATCCACCTTGGCCAATAGGATGCTGGTAACATCTTGTATGTCATGACTATCTAAGCGCCAGGATGCCCGTTGGGTGACAGCAAGCGCTATATAAGAATATCTATACATACATACATACATACATCTTCCATAAAACAACTCGTGATCTGCCCTTATTCCATATTAAATCTTGAAACAATCGTTCCAGCTCCCAAAAGATCCTATGTTGGACATAAAGAGGGACATTTGAAAAATAATAGAGCAATTTGGGAAATACAATAAGTTTCAATAGGGCAATGCGGCTCGGTACATTCAGTGGAAGTGTTTTCCAAAATTGCACCTGGGCTCGTAAGGCTGAAATAGCCCGTAAATGATCACCCTCCAATAAATCATCAGATGATCGATATATAAAAATACCAAGGTATCTGAAAGTGGTGGGATACCATGTGAGAAGCGATCCATTCAGAATGATATCCTCCTCTACTATGTCAGCATTGAATGATTAGATCCCTGATTTGGCCCAATTGACCCGGAGACCTGATTTCTCCTCAAATGTCTGAAGTATATCTGCAGTGGATGCCGGGATCGCTGTAACATCCCGAAGATATAACAATAACTCGTCTGCATACAGGGAAACGGCATGTAGCCCATCCTCCAACTGTATACCCCAGTCCTCGCCATCTCTCCTGAGCAGCCATAGCTAGGGAGAACAACAACGGAGACAGCGGGCAGCCTTGGCGCGTCCCGCGTCTCACCCTAATGCAATCGGAGACCAGATTTCCGGTGCGGACCCGGACAGTAGGTCGCTGATACAATAGACGAACCATATTCAAATAACGTTCCCCTATTTCATATTTGTCTAGCACAGCTGCCAGGTAGGGCCATTCCAAAGAGTCGAATGCTTTTTCTAGATCTAATACCAGGCAGCCTGATCAGGGCCAGCTGTACGCTGCATATTGTTGAACTCTAAAGAAGCTCCGTATATTGAGAGAAGTGCACCGCGCTGGGACAAAGCCATTCTGGTCGGGGTGCACCAATGTTTTCACTAATGGCGAGATGTGTCTGGCCAATAATGATGCAGATATCTTGTAGTCTGTGTTAAGGAGCGCAAGCGGCCGATAAGAGCCCAAAAGCTCTGGGTTTTTATCAGGCTTAAGGAGGGATACCAGCAGGGCTTCATTTAGTGTAGTAGTGAGGGTGGAGTCATCCAGTGCCGTCTAGTAACCTTTAAAAAATGTAAAAAAAATTAAATGTAGTGCTTATATAGCGCATGTATCACCCCCGAAGGGGTCTCTAGGCGCTGTACACATACCGCTGTGGAACCCTTCCTGGCCTTTGCCTGTGAAGTGCCCACTCCTGGGCACCCCCAAGGTGAAGCCAGGCATCCTAGCGCTGTTGGGGCCGTTGTGGAGATTAAGTAAGCTATTTCCCAGAGTTGCAGAGTGGGACCCATGCTTAGAATAGGCACCAAGGCGAGAATTATCAGGTCCGGGGAAATTGAGCCCAAGACCCACCAAGGCGGGAATTGAACCCTGGTCCGGGCCAGACCTCTGCATCAGGGTCTGCCGCTCTAACCATTGAGCCACACTTCTCCACATTTGGGGTACCAATATGTGCACATATGCCTTGTAAAATTAGACCGGCAGACCATTCGGTCCCGGCAACTTCCCATTAGACAATGAGAAAATGCTGTTTCGGATTTCCTCAGGGTTAAGGGAAACGTTTAATTCATCACTTTGAGTGCGTGTGGGCTTTGGCAGAACTAGGTCTTCCAGGTAAGTCTGCAGCTCTAGAGCTGTAACCCACACATGCGAGCGATACATGCCTCAGTAGTGCGTTACAAACGCACTATGAATGCTCCGTTGGGTATACGCGATATCCCCGGTAGCCAGTTTCACCAATGCTATCGGTGTCGACGACTCGCTCTGGCGAATAAGCCATGTGAGCAGCCTGCCTGCTTTGTCGCCCATGTGATGCGTTCTTGCTGAATGTGCAGCGTAATAGCGGCAACGCAGCCGTTCTAGCAACCGCGTATGTTCCTCTGTGTGTCGGTCCAACTGGTCCTGAGCACAATCTATGGCAGTCTGTTCACTTGCGGCCAGTCTCCGTTCCAAACTAGTGAGGTCTTTTTCTAGTTGCCTACGCATGTCCGCCAGCGTCCCCAGGCAATGCCCTCTGGTCACCACCTTAAGGGCGTCCCATTCCACCAGCGCTGAAGTTGCCGTACCCTCATTGTTTTCAAAGTATTGTGCTACAGCTGTGGCCAGCGAGTCACGAACTGGCGCATCAATGAGAACATCCGGTTAGAGGCGCAATATCAGAAGTGGCGGCAGTTCAACCTCCCATTGGAGTTTCAAGACATGAGGGTTATAATCAAAGTGTGTGCGTCCCATGTACAAAGAGTCTGAGATGCATGGTAAGAGACCATCTGACATCATGAAGAGGTTTAGGCATACATGTAGTTGATGGGCCCCAGAGTAATAGGAGTACACCCTGTCTAGCAGATTTCTGTGCCGCCTCACATCTGTGAAGCGCCACTGCGTGGCCCAATTTGCCAGCGCTTTCGCTGCAGTGTATGTGATGGTGCCTGGCAAGGGGGGAAAAGATCAATCTAAAGAGACATCAAGTACACAATTATAATCCCCACCCAAGATCATGGGAGTGTCGTGCCATATGGACAGTTTCTGTGACATCTGATCTAAAAAGTCAACCTGCTCAGTGTTGGGTGTATAAAGTAATGCCAATACTATCGGCTTGCCGTCCAGTATCCCCATAGCTAGAACATACCTGCCCTCCCCATCTATTATTGTGTCCACCACTTGAAATGGGGTACCCGGTCTTAACCACACTAGGACCCTCGTGCATATGTAGAATATCCTGTTGCATATAATTGCCCCCTCCAGCACCTGTGGAGGTGTGTGATTTCTGCTTTAGCCAAATGCGTCTCTTGAAGGAGCGTTATTTGTATGCGATGACGTTTAAGGTAGGAGTATATAAGATAGCGGCGCACTGGGCCATGTATACCTCGCACATTCCATGTGCCTATCTTAATGGGAGCCATGACCAGTATGTGTCAGGGGTACAAATGGTTCCGCCTGGCCAGAGGTCAGGAGGGGGGAGCAGCAGGCTTATAATCATCCTAGAGCGCACGCCTCTGTTTAGATCCATTCGCTAATACTCATACCCTTGTTGATAAAAAAAATGGCATAATAAGCAATTAAACAGCACACAATCAAAAATTCCATAAGAGCAAATCTGCAACAGGCAATCGCCCAAACTAATAATGCAATGGCACACAACTAACGTCCTGAGGATACTATTGTGCACAGCAATCTACAAATTAAGTAAAGAAAAGGATGGGACCGCCAAATGTGGCTAAACTCTGCTCTGGCCAGTCACCTGTGAACTGGGGCCGCTGTCTGTTTGCTATATATGATATTCCCATAAATTGAAAAGCTAAAAAGAAAAACATGGTAATGATTATAAGCCCAGCCCTGCACAATCCCAACTTCGGCATGACTACTAAATACAACCGACATAATACATTAACAGCACTTAGAGTCTGTTATACTTGCATGTCCGGCGAGCGCGCACAGCTTTCTGTCTACAAGTGGAGGGAGGATTGAATACAGTACGGGCAAATGTTCAAGCAACATTATCGGAGTTCTGCGGAGTAACATATGGTAGTGCGCAGGAGTCCTTGGAGCCAGGAAGAATGTCTGAGAATACCTCATCACTTTGCGGACCTTACCTATCGGAGTCCGAATCTGATTCCCTTCCCGTTGATCCACTGATGCTTGTCACTGCTTGCACCGCTTCAAGTTGACCGCTCAACATCAACTCTGGTGTGGGGCCAGAGGTTTGAGACACCGAAGAATGTGATTTCCTTCTCCTTTCCCTACGCCGCCGCGGTGCAGCCTCCGGGAGTGTCTCTCTTCATCCTATTGGCGTTGAAGTATAGGATTCTAACCATTCTTCCGCGCTGTCCGGGGTATTGAAGTCTTACCATTCACAACGACTCTCAACTTCGCCGGAAACAACAGAGTTTTTGAGATCACATTGTTGCAAGCGCCTTTTCACCGCTAGATATGAGTGTCTCTGTTTCCGGACTTGGAACGTGTAGTCCGGGAAGATCATGACTTTATGATTGTCCACTTGAAGGTCCTGCAGTTTCCGAGTCTCTCGGAGAATGTTATCCTGATCTCTGTAGTTCAGTAAACGTATTAGAAATGGCCTCGGGTTCGAACCTGGAGGTGGAGGTTTGGCAGGCACCCTGTGTGCTCTTTCAACAACAAATTGTGGAGATAGGGCTCTGCCGGAATCAACGATCGGATCCAGTCTTCTGCATACGTCTCTGCATTTCTCCCTTCCACTCCTTTCGGCAGACCTAGGACGTGTACATTGTTGCGGCGGGCCCTACCTTCGGCATCCTCAGCTCTGTCTTCCAAGAATTCCACCCGATTCAATAAGTCACGGATGTTCTTTTCAGCCGTGGCTACTCGTGGCGAAACCTCTGCAACATCCCCTTCTGTGGCGGAGGCGCGATCTGCGAGTTTTTCATGGTCTACATGTAATAACGTGAGATCTAGTGCCACCTTGTCTATCTTGCCATCTAAGGAGGTGCGGATTTGATTCATTGTCTTTCCCAGCTTCCCAACAGCTGCCAACACTGCGTCGAGCTTGTGTGCCATGGGGTCCTGTGTCTCTGCTTCTGTCATCTTGCCTGCGTGCGCCCGAGTCTGTGGGTAAGGGGTCGTCGCACCCCCAGTGCCCCCTCATGACATGGAGTGGCGGTTAGTGAGCGTCAGTCGCCTCTGAAGGAAGCCTTGGAGTTCACACTCACCATCCGTGGTAATCAAGTTAATGAATTAACTGGGCTGGGCCGCCGGGGTCTGCCATTGCCACCCTCCACTGCACAGCAACAATCGTCGTGTGAGATGTGCCAGATGGGTCCTTCCGGCTCTGAATTAGGTGTTGAAGTTGAAGTTGAAAATATTTGTAAAGCACTCTGTGACCAAGCGGTTTCCTGGCGCTAGAGGATTGATAGTGTCAGATGGAAGAGGCAGCCAGGGAATTATAGGTTTGTAAAGGCTTGGGCATACCGGTGGGTTTTGAGCGCCTTACGGAAGTGCTAGTAAACAGTGATGGACCTGATGGTGGGTGGGAGACTGTTCCAGAAGCGGGGGGCGAGAATGGAAAATCTGGTACCGCCGGTTCTGGATTTACGGAAGCGGGGGACACTGAGGAGAGCCTGGCTGGAGGAACAGAGATTGCGACTAGGGTGATAGTGGGTAATCATGGAATTAATGAAAACGGGAGCAGTGCGGTCACGGGCCATGAAAACTAGGCATCCCATCTTGAAGAGAGTTCTCTGCAGGATGGGAAGCCAATGAAGGGATTTGAGGAGGGGGGTTGTATGGTGGGACTTAGGAAGCCGATGGATAAGGCGGGCGGCCTGATTCTAGATGGTCTGAAGGCGCCGGAGCTCATAGGCAGGGATGCCCACGTACAGGCAGTTCCCGTAGTCCAACCGTGAGAGGATCATGGCCAAAACAATTATTTTAAGGGCATCAGTGGAAAATAACCGGGAGATCTTGCGAATAATCCTGAGGGAGAGAAAACAGGATGATACAACAGAGCTAACCTGGGGACGCATGGAGAGGTCCTGACTGATTTTGATGCCCAGGGTTCTGACTGTCACCGAAGGAACTGGAGGGGGGCCGAAGATGGAAGGCCAAAAGGGCTGATGGCACCACCAGTCAGGACCAACTCCGTTTTGTCTGGGTTAAGCTTGAGGTGGTTTTGATTCATCCAGTCAGAAATAAAAATAAGTACAGATTGAAATTTAAGAAGAGAATCAGGGGCAGGGGAGAGATCAAAAACAAGCTGAAGGTCGTCTGCGTAATTATATACAGAGACCTCCATGTTGAGCAGGGAAATGATGAGGGGATAGATATAAAGATTAAAAAGAAGAGGGGAAAGGGAGGAACCTTGGGGAACCCCCCAAGGCACAGACCGGGGGCGTGGGGGGGGGCAGAAAAACCGGAGAGACGGACGGCCTGCGTCCTGCCCTGGAGGAATGAGGAGAGCCAAGAAAGGGCATGCCCGCTGCCCTGACACGGCCGAGGAGAATGGAATGGTCGACCGTGTCGAAGGCAGCGGACAAATCAAGGAGCACCAAGGCCTGGGGAGAGTTGGAGTCCGTCTTGCTCTTCAGCTCATCAAGAACAGAAATGACCACAGATTCGGTCGAATGGACCGGGCGAAAGCCAGCTTGATGGGAGGCTAAAAGATGATTTTCCTCTATATAGGTCGACAGGCACGAAGGGATGTGGCTCTCCAGGATCTTACTTAGGTAGGGGAGCAGGGAAATGGGTCTGAAATTAGCAAGATGGGTGGGGTCAGAACCTGTTTTTTTTTAAATGGGGATGACTGCAGCTGATTTAAACAAAGATGGAACTATACTTTGGGAGATAGATGCATTAAGGAGGGATAGGGGGGGGGGGGGTCAGGACAACCAGAGAACAGCTCTCTTAATATACGAGCCGGACCACAGTCAGCAGGGGAGCCTGACTTGACCTTCCCGAGCAGGGCGAGGAAGGATTCCTTCGAGATGGGAGGAAAATGGTCAAGGGAGGAAAGCAAAGGGGGAAGGGGAGCAGTGGGAAAGAGAGAAGATGGAGGGGGAATGTTCCGTTTGATATTAGCAATCTTCTCAAGAAAAAAGTCGTTCAGGGAAAGGCTAAAAGATTGGTAGGGGACGGGATTGAGATTAACTCTGTCTGATGCGGCCAGGTTATAAACAATGGAGAAGATCTCCTTAGATTTGTTAGCTGCTGATAGAATTTTACCCGAAAAATATTCCAGCTTGGCTGAGAGAATAGCTCTCTTGTAGTTTTTGAGAAGAGACCTGTATCGGTCCCTCAAAAGGGGGCAGTAGTTGCGCCTTCACTGGCGCTCTGACTGACGGAGGACCAGTTTGAGGACTTTAAGATCACTGGAAAACCATTTGTTGGCTTTGTGGAGGCGACAAGCCTTGACCCTTGTGAGGAGGGCGACCAGGTCGCAGGAAGAGGACAGCCAGGAATTAATGGCGTCGACTTGAGAATCGAGAGGAAGGTCAGATAGATCGGGAAGAGAGGTCGCCAGGGAAGAGTGGAGGGTGTTAAAATCCACCCGGTTCCAATTCCGTGCTAAGATGTTCTTGGGCAGAGGGGGCCTGTCAGTGACTGAGAGGTCAATAGAAAAAGAGATGATCGAATGATCCGACCAGGTGCAGGGGAGAATGATAGTGGGAGATATAGTTCGACCAACCGACCATATCTGATCAAGAATATGGCCATGGACATGGGTCGGGGCATGAATGTGGGAGGTGAAATTAAAGCAGCGGAGAGTGTCGGAGAAATCTTTGGAGGTCTGATCTTCCCTGGGGTCGCCAGGCCAATAGTTGAAGTCACCCAGTAAGAGAATAGACGAATTGTTAATAGCAAGAGTGGCCAACAAATCTTGCAAGGCGGGTACAAAGTGGGGCATGGTTTGGGGAGGTCGGTAGAGAAGAGCTATGGTAAGGGGAGCTAGAAGATTCGTTGAGCGGGCAACTAGGTAGTCCACATTAGGTATAGGAGGATAGGCCAAGGGTTGGAACTGGAGGTGAGACCGGATAATCATGGCCACACCTCCACCGTTTTTCCCATCAGGGCGATCTGCCCGAAGGGCATAGTAAGAAGCGGGTAGTGTGGATAGAACGTCGGGCGTGGAGTCAGTAGAAAACCAAGTTTCCGTCAGGAACAGAAAATCAGGGGACTCGGTGTCGAGGAGATTGAACAGTTCCAGTTGGTGTTTGCCAGCTGAGCGAGTATTAAGAAGGTAGGCGGGAGCCGAAGTGGGCAAGGGGGAGGGGGGAGTAGGAGGACACACCGGGTGAGGTGCAGGCTTGGGCTTAAGCGGTAAGACAGTAGTGGGAACGGGGGAGGGGGTTGAAATTCCAAGGGCTACTATACATTCAAGCGTTGGAGGGCTAATGGACCAATTGCCCTGAAGGGCAAGGAGCTGCGCAGAAGTGTACATTAAAAAGGCGCAGGGTCGGTGGCCCCTGGTCCCGGTCGGTCGGCGAGCCCGTCTGTGCCCGTCCGCTGCGCTTCTGGGTAGGGGGTGCCATTTTATAGTGGTCAGGGTGGGAGGGCCGAGCAAGTAATCTGCTCGCCCTCTCACTCACCCAAAATGGCAGCGGTGTTTCTCTGTGCAGCGTCGAATCTGCTGCTGTGGCCCCCGCTGCAAAGGTAGGGAGTGCTCAGGGGGTTGTTTCCGGTTAAATGACACACAAAATACAATTTTTACAATTTTTAAAAGTTTCGTTTTTAAAATAAACCACTGTTCCCGGCTCACGCCTCAGGAACCATGCAATCGATCTATCAATGTTGCAGCCTCAACAAAGCGAGGGGTGCAGTGCTTAACAGACCCTCATGGACAGCCAGCCTTAATTAGGCAGCACCCCAACCGATGAAGGCATTGGGGGAATGAACACGTGTTGTGGCAATGCACGGCAAGATAAGAAGTGCATCAGCAAGGTGCGGCCAGTATGGCAGGACTCAAATAGCTGTGTAGTGTCCCCCAGTTCCTGCTATTCCCAACAGACTGCACCTGGTGAGCCAACCCCTGTTGTATAAGTAGCGTTCGGGCAGTAGTGAGTCTCGCAGTGCCCCAGGCTGCGTTCACCAGCGCTAACGAGCCGTGCGCAGTCTGCCCCTATGTTTGCAGAGATACCTCACCACAGCCTTATTCCGGACACCACGGCCCAGCGCTGTATCTCACTCTGTGGCAGGGGGCGGGCCAGCTCTTGGACATAGACGAACCTCGCCATCACCACAGGGACTCACCGGTGACCTTGCATCCTCAACCGTGGGTTGCAGTTTCCACACTACTCCGGTCTCGCACCTTCCAGTCAGGCCCAATGGGCGGACCTCATCCTCAGCCTTCCTTGAAATCTCACATCGGGTGTCGCCATCTCACACCCCGCAGCCTCGTGTGTGGAGGGGTACTTCATCGGACCCTGTCCCTCGATGTCAACTGGGCCCGTTGCGGGCTTTTACCAGCTGCAGGCAGTGCGCAAGGCAAGACGGGCCACAGCTTCCGTCAAGGCCTAGGGGAGGGGAAGGAGTCAATCCCCGGCCTCGCGTAGACTTCTGTGCCCGGCCCCCGAATGTTGTGTCCAGGAAGGTTGCAAGCAGGGGGTAACTCCTCTACAGCCCGGGGCAGCCGCTCACCTGCTTCCACCATCAAAGCGCCTCAGGCGAATAATCAGCTGCAGCATCACTCCCCACCTCACAGCGGGGGATCAGGTCGTCGCCTACCTATAGGCTATCCTCGTCTTCACTGCCTAGTCATTCAGACGGGCTTGGGATTCAGTAGCCGATCACATCCCCGACAGTTCACCAGCTCCGTGCAGTCAGGCCCAGTAGGCAGGGGCGATCCCTGGACTTGCGTGGGGGCCCGCCGCCGGCGCCTCCATCTCTCTTCCTGCAGCTCTACGGGCAATGAAGTTAGCCACCAGCCCTCTCTGCTGGATACTGTCCATGTCAATTTTGAGTCAGCTGCGATTATGGGCAGTACGCATGGCCAGTCAAATTGGCTCCACCCCCTAGGCAGGGCCTAGGGGGTGGAGCCAATTCCCGGCCTTGAGTGCCTCGCAGCATTCAGCACCATTGTGGTGCGCTCGGTGAGGCTATAGGCTGTGGTGTTCAACACAGTGCTGCACAGTAGCCATCCACTTGCTATTGCCACCGAGGGGAAACATCCTTTACAACGCAACTTTTCCCACGCAGTGCCTTTACGACGCAACTTTTACAACGCAAACCATTACAACGCATTGCGCTGGGGGGCGCTCTAGGATAGGGAATAAGTTTAATTTACTGTCCAACACCTTCCCTAGTGTCCACGGGGACTGGAGTTGGAATAGTAAATTAAACTATTCACTATCCAGCACCCCAAAGCGCTATGCGTTGTAAAGGTATGCGATGTAAAAACCGCGTTGTAAAGGCATGCGATGTAAAAGTATGCGTTGTAACGTCATACACCCGCCACCGAGACATTGGGTTGTCATAGGAGCAGTCTCGTCTGGCATCAGCCCCCTTAAGTCGGTTGTTGACTGAGTATTTCGGTCAGAGCCGTGCGCCGATGACGGAGCTCTACAGCGACTCGTCTGGCTCCATTGCTGGCTAAGCCACCCCCTTTGGAGACCCATGTTCTATTTTGTGAACAAGCATCCACATTCTCAAGGTATATAATCATAGTTGTTTCACCAGAAGTCTCATTGCATCATTATGTAAAGCAGTTTTGGGCATGTCCTATACATAAACTTGATGTCAGTACGAGCAGCATTGCCAGCCTGATTTACATGTTGCTTGTTTTGCAGCTTAAACCTAATTTGAATTCACCAGGTGTGCCTTTTTATTGGCAGCCTAGTGGTTGGATGTGGAGTTTTTAGTTTTATCTTTGAGTGCCAGCTGTTGTCTGAGTCTTTATGGGTTACTATGACATTGACTATGACCTCTATGTCAGCAGTGCACAACCACCATCTTTAGATTGTGTTTTTCCACTAGTTGGTTCACAACAAGAAAGAAAGCAGCCCTGTCAGTGAAAAACAGTAATTACAGTATAGAGGACAGAGGCTGCATCCCTAGAGAAGTTTGACAACAACCATAATCATATCAAAAGGCACAGTTTTTTCCAATGTATTGGATTAAGTCAAATAAAAACATTTACAGGGAGTTTGTTTGTTTTCAGCTCTGCTTTGACGGACTATATCATGCTTCTCCAACGAGTAGCTCATGAGCTGTTAGTAGCTCTCCATTTATCTGTAAGTAGTTATACTGTGTACACCCTGGGCCACTAAATTAGGGAAACTTTTACTTGGTTGAATTAATAAATGTACAAACAAGTTGAAAAGTGTGTATTTGAGACAAATGTGTATTTTCAGAACTTTTAAGCAGATATTTGGAGAAAATGGCTGGTTTTCCAAAACATTTAAAGCTGATATTTCAGTGATAAGTTGTGTGTAGTATTGGGGAGACTTATTTCGAATATCATTACCTTGGTGCCCGCATTGCAGTTATGGCTCTTATGTAATACCCATGTTAAGGCTTTCCAAATTGACCAAGCCTTTTTATTACTGCTGGCAACCTTCTACTTTACTGAGGTGATCACGGTTAGTAATCGTGCTTAGGGTGGCCACCAAGGTAATCTTGTCTGATGTGGTCACTATTACAATACTAATATAAGTAGATTGGGATGATTTTCAGTGAACAACAGTAGCTCTTATTACAGAAAAGGTTGGAGACTCCTGGACTAAATTATGTAAAATACACTTTTTAATTTTTGCCTAAATAGCCCTTGTAAAGTCAAAAACCACTTTATTCGATTTAGTTAAAAATCATAAAAGCATACTACAATCAATTAAAAAAGGCAATTCGATTTCATAAAAAATTACATACAGCAATAACAATTTGGTACACAGTTTAAAAACAGCTGAAAGAAAAAAGTAATTTATTAGCTAAAATTATAGGTACAAAAGACACATTTCATCCTCCAGAGCAAACCCCCATATTACATTTGCAATCGCCTCCACCTAGTCCTAACAGCAGCAACAAGATAGTTAGCCACGCTGAACATAACCAAAGGTGAATCCAACATTTGGAGATACAGGAGAGCTCGTTTTGCCTGAAGAAAAGCTTTGTCCTTCAATAAAGGCACCAAATACTTCTGTCTGGGCATATTGTAAAAATGGCAGAACAGCATTAGGTGCATATTATCTTGCAGTGAAAAATTGTCACAATTACACACAGGTGCATCCTCTTGCTTGTACCAACCATGGCTGTCACAAAGAACCGTATAGATCTGGTTAAACCGGAATTTTACCAGAAGCCACCTATGAAAAGGGATGTTTACTAAGGCAAGATACGGTTGTAAAGTTAGGCAAGTAATAGTCAAATAATGGGCTCTAACCGTGGGCTTTATAAGTTGGTGTTCCTCTCTCTCCAAGGTCTTCACTTTAGAGAAATTAAGCTTAACCCAATCAAGATCAGATTTTTTCAAACCCAGAGGGGCGGAGAATATCTCAGGACGTCCAAGTTCCAAAGAACACTTTTGAATGTAAGACAGCCAAGCAATATCTTTAAATTTGTCCAGTTTTAAACAGTCCATCAGTATTTTGTGATTTAGACCTAGGTTGTTATTGATCCAAATCCTAATCCATAAAAGAATAGGTGCCATTGAAAGGTTATCAGTAATATACCCTATACCAAGCTCCTGATGAACTGAGAATGTGGCTGTCGATTGGGAGAGCCCTAGTATAGACCTAAGGAACTTATTTTCCTCCCTTTGGATGGTTTCACTATTCACATATCCCCACAGACCTGAACCGTACCTGGCTATTGCCAAAGTTTTTGCCCTGTACAAGCTTAATAATGCACCGCTCGGCTTACCTCCGAGTCTCCTAGAAAAACTTAAAATTGCATTTGCCGAGCTCCTCACCGCTTTGGTTTTGGCTGTAATTGGAGGGAACCAGCTACCCTTAGTATCAAAAATTACACCAAGGTAAGTAAAAATTTTGACATTAGTGATCACTTCACCATTACAATAAAACGATTTGGTATTGTTTTTGACAGCCCCGAATGCCATAACATGAGATTTAGAATTGTTTACCACTAAATCAAGTGAGGACATAAATTCGCTAAATGCATTTAAAAGTCTCTGCAGGCCTGTATGTGTCCGAGCTATTAAAGCAGCGTCGTCCGCGTACAGGAGAACGGGGATGCGAGTATCCCCTGCACGCGGTGTGTCCAAAGTAGCAGTTAAAAGGTTTTTCTCCAATGAATTTATGTAAAGAGTGAACAGCATGGGGGCAAGGATGCAGCCTTGCCGTACACCCCTGCTCGATTTGAACCAGGCTGTGCGATTTCCTTCTTGGTCCATCCTAATCGATGCCTTTAAGTCTTTGTGGAGTTCAGCCAGAAAGTGTACAAGAGGAGGATCAAGTCCCAATTTTAACAGCATGGACCACAGCCGAGCTCTGTTGACTAAATCAAAGACCGTGGACAGGTCCATAAATGCAACAAAAATTGACCCCTTTGTTGCCGTTGAATATTTTGAGATTATCAAATGAAGATTTAAACATTGGTCCTCTGTACCTCTTCCTGTGCGGAACCCATACTGGGCATCTGTTAAAATGTCATTTTCCAAGGTCCATTTGTTAATTCTTACCAGCAAGACTTTGCCCAGGACCTTCATGGAGGAATCCAACAAGGATATGGGTCGGTAACATTTGGGGTCGCTTCTTTGACCTTTTTTAAAAATAGGGACTATGATTGAACAAGCCCAGGTTTTTGGCAAACCCCCCTCAAGTACGCAGTTAAAAACATTGGCTAATATCTCTGCCCACATCCCTGGATTTGATTTATAGAAATCCAACGGAACCCCGTCTGGACCGGGAGCTTTATTTACAGGTGAGCCTTTTATTGTAACCTCCACTTCAGT
Source organism: Lissotriton helveticus (assembly GCF_964261635.1). NCBI lineage: Eukaryota > Metazoa > Chordata > Amphibia > Caudata > Salamandridae > Lissotriton > Lissotriton helveticus. The sequence goes on along the minus strand of NC_136070.1, from coordinate 223,742,923 downwards.
TTTACTGAAATTTAGCTTGGGTAGAGAAGTTGAAAAACAAGGTGAAAAAGATGTCTCAGCCATTTCATTTGTCCCGTATATGTTAGAGAAATGTTTAAGCCACTCTGCTTCAGGGATATTTACTTCAAGATCTATGTTATTTGATTGGGCAAATAGGGGATTATTAATTATAGACCAGAATTTAGAGCTTTGTTTGAAGGTAGTAGAATCCATTATAGAATCCCAAGCTTCCTCTTTGATGACCTTTTTCCGAGTCTTAACCCCCACAGCATAATTCTTTCTCAATTGTGCCACCAGTGCCTTGTCTCTGGGGGAATGTTTAAGCGCTTTCAACAGAGCGGAGTGTGCCTTGGAGCATGTGTGATCAAACCAACCAAAAGCTGGGGCAGGACCCCTCTTTGGTCTAGCTGTAAGCTCTTCTTCCACTCTAGCACAAATAGCCTCAAAAGCACTAACTACCTCCTTCCCCCCCATATCTAAATCCCTACATGTCACAAGTTCCATTGCCATATTTTGCTCAATTAGGCCTAGAAAGTCATCAGGGCAAACTTTACACCATTTGAGACGCCTTCCCTGGTCTTTACTCCTTACATCCTTCACAGAGGTGGCCCTCAAGGCCCCTTTGCTTAGACCATTGGAAGCGTCCATGACTAGCGACACCGGGTTATGATCACTGAACCCGCTTACTATGGCATTATAAAACAATACATAGCGGAGAAGACCCGGGGACATAAAAATATAATCAATGATCGATTCACTTCCCCTCGCGTTATAAGTGACCACACGATCCTTTAGGTCTGAAAACCCTGGTTCGAATAAATCATTAGATGATAGCAAATCTTCCATTGCTACACCCTTAGGGCTGTGCTCGAAATGTGGCAACGTCGTATGATCTGGGCCAGTATCATCCTCGATCTGACAATGTAGCCCACGCAAATGAACATTAAAATCCCCCATCAGTATGAGTTGAACAAAAGTGGTTTGTTTTGACATATAATTAGTTAAAAAAGAAGATAAACCTTCTAGAACAAAGTTTGGGGGACCCCCCTGCATAGAATTGTAGCAGTTTATTAGTACTATCTTATTATTATCTGCCTGGTTGATTTCCACCAACTGAAAATAATGTGAGGAGCTGGGGATTTCTTTAACAATACCTGCTATGTTGACTGAAACTAGAAACAACAGGCCCCCTCTATCCCTTCCCACCGTGGAACTCTGCGCTTTGACAAAGAACGATATATAGCCGTCCATCCAGAAAGCATTATCTCTTGCCCAAGTTTCCTGTAAGGCCACTATATCATGTTCTTTTAACTTTTGTAGCCAAATCGGGTCATCCTGCTTAGCGCGTAAACCCGCAATGTTCCAGGAAAGTAGCCTGATATTCCCCCTGCCCAGATCTAAAGGGTCATTATCGGGTGCGGTTGCTGTGTTACATGATGGGTCAATAAAAACATTATCAAGCTTTTATGCTTATGCTCTAGTCAGTCAATACCTATTTGATTTGTTAGAGCCGAAAATCTATTCGACAAGAATAAGTCGTTGGTAGGGATATTCCTTACAATATTAGCTGTGCCACCAACCCTAGGTTGCTTTGTCATCCATTGGTTAACTTGTAGAGGCGAAATAAGTTTGTCTTCAGCCCATACATTATTAATATGCTGTGACATAGTATTCTCTCCGCCACCTGACCTATATACTGGGGGATAGAAATAGCCAAGGGGCATCGCGCGTACACCCTTGCCTACTGGGTCCAGTGGGGAACCATCCCAAAAGAGACGGCTGGAGACATTTCTAGATTTAAAATTAACTATTACACAGTCTCCTGCTACACCTTTCTTAGTTGTGCCCACCCAGTTAACCCTTCTTCCTGTCAAAATGTTGTCTGCGATATTACTTTCACCCGTACAGTTCGCATTGCACCATTTTTTGATATGCTTAAGAAGGGTTTCGTGATGTTCAACCTCCCCGTCAGCAAGTTTAGGCACATTTACCAGTATTGCTACAAATGGTGTTGCATCAGGAGGTAAATTTACTGGGGGTACCATTCCCGCCCGACCCCCCTGTGCACCCCTCTGTGCACCTTTAGACCTTACTATTGGGGTTACACTAGGTACAGCCTCCATCATAGGTGTAGATATACCCTTATTGACTTTCCCTTTATTTTGGGCAGGGTTATCAGTGGCCAGTTTTGTAGCCATGAAGGCTGTATTAGTTGGTGGACCGCCAACCTTAGGAGCAGAAACCTGTACAACTGTTGGACATGATGACATTTGTGTAGCAGAAGAAAGGGCCCGGGTATTTAGAACGTCATTGATGCGCTCACATTTCGCCAAAAGGTCCTTGACACAGTCCTTCAAAGTTTCAGTAATATCAGTGGCAATCTGGATTAGGGCGGATTCAAGCCTGTCCGAAAAAAGTTTTTCTAGTAAAGACGAGATACCCTCCTCAGTAACATACACTGCACGATGAGCCCCAGGCTGGCTGCTTGCTATGCTTCCTGGATCACCCCCAACCACCGGTATAGAAGGTATCACTGTTTCAGACAGTACCGGGATCGGGAGAACAGTAGGGGATTGTGGCAGAATGGGTCTGCAGGACTCAATAATAACCCTAGGTTCCAACGGGATACAGTTAATGATGGGGGTGTTTAGTGTATCAGCGCCCACTGGGATAGTTTCAAGACCCAGCTCACGCTCTGACTCAGCAATCTGGGTAGATAGTTCATCCACTTTCGTAGTCAGGTACGTAATTATGCTGGTAGTATACTTAGGAACCTTAGCTTTTACTTCGCCTACCGCCGATGTCATATGTTTACGCTTACTCATGATGTAAGAGATGTGGCCCGTCCCGTCCCTGGGCGGCCTTGGACGGCCTAAGACGGCCCGCCCTCTGCCCAGGCTCCGCCCGGCGTCGCCCGCGACGCGGAGGGAGCGTCTGCTCTTCCTTGGACGGCCTAAGACGGCCCGCCCTCTGCCCAGGCTCCGCCCGGCGTCGCCCGCGACGCGGAGGGAGCGTCTGCTCTTTGTAGCGCCTCCGGGCGCGAAGAGTGCGGGAGGCAGGAAGTGCCCGCAAAGCTCGCTGGGAGCTGTAGTCTCCAGCCGCGTGGTTGGAGCTGTGGCGGCGAGACTACAGCGTTCCCCACCCAGGAGCTGGCGCTGGTGCTGCTGTCGGCGTGATGGCGTGCTGGCCGGTAAGCTCCTTGCTGGATTGTCCCCCCGCTCCACCGAGGGAGCGTCTGCTCTTTGTAGCGCCTCTGGGCGCGAAGAGTGCGGGAGGCAGGAAGTGCCCGCAAAGCTCGCTGGGAGCTGTAGTCTCCAGCCGCGTGGTTGGAGCTGTGGCGGCGAGACTACAGCGTTCCCCACCCAGGAGCTGGCGCTGGAGCTGCTGTCGGCGTGATGGCGTGCTGGCCGGTAAGCTCCTTGCTGGATTGTCCCCCCGCTCCACCGAGGGAGCGTCTGCTCTTTGTAGCGCCTCCGGGCGCGAAGAGTGCGGGAGGCAGGAAGTGCCCGCAAAGCTCGCTGGGAGCTGTAGTCTCCAGCCGCGTGGTTGGAGCTGTGGCGGCGAGACTACAGCGTTCCCCACCCAGGAGCTGGCGCTGGAGCTGCTGTCGGCGTGATGGCGTGCTGGCCGGTAAGCTCCTTGCTGGATTGTCCCCCCGCTCCACCGAGGGAGCGTCTGCTCTTTGTAGCGCCTCCGGGCGCGAAGAGTGCGGGAAGCAGGAAGTGCCCGCAAAGCTCGCTGGGAGCTGTAGTCTCCAGCCGCGTGGTTGGAGCTGTGGCGGCGAGACTACAGCGTTCCCCACCCAGGAGCTAGCGCTGGAGCTGCTGTCGGCGTGATGGCGTGCTGGCCGATAAGCTCCTTGCTGGATTGTTCCACCGAGGGAGCGTCTGCTCTTTGTAGCGCCTCCGGGCGCAAAGAGTGCGGGAGGCAGGAAGTTCCCGCAAAGCTCGCTGGGAGCTGTAGTCTCCAGCCGCGTGGTTGGAGCTGTGGCGGCGAGACTACAGCGTTCCCCACCCAGGAGCTGGCGCTGGAGCTGCTGTCGGCGTGATGGCGTGCTGGCCGGTAAGCTCCTTGCTGGATTGTCCCCTTGTAACTTTACTGTAGAGGAGGAGCTTCTGGTATGCACTTTTTGATAAACGAATGGCAAGAAGCCATAGGATTGTAATGCTTGCTCGTCATTTAAATCTAAAATCTTGAGAGAAACCCAGAGAAGTAGCATTGGCACATTAAAAGCTGTCAAAGGAGCCACTATCAATAGCACACAGATCGACAACATCAAGCATCCATGACAGAAATGGGTTTATCAGAAGATGGAGTTAGACCTGGATTCAATCCTAAAGAAATTCTTAAAATTATGCCACAAGACCCAAAGCCACCAGTGCCTCATGACAAACGACAATAAAAGCTGAAAATGGCACCTAAGTCCACAGCAGGCCTTTTGAAGTCAACACAGCAATCTTCTAAGTAAAAAAAAAAAAAAAAGAAATCAATAAGGACAACTCACAAACTGTCAGCTCTTTCTTCTTACACTTGTTTACAAATTATGACTGAAGAGGATATATAGGATACAGAAGCGTTAACACAAAAAGTGAAGAGCTGGTTACTCATGCCCCTTTAAAACAAAATGAAGAGTCAGAAGAATACACTACATATGCAGTGGGGAATAGATTGTCAATCTCCGGATCCCATAAAACATAATTCGCACAGTGGCAGTGAGATGATTATAACACATGGCACAATACTGACACAGATTCCACGTACAAAAACTAAATAGAAGTTTATTCTTTTAGGCCATCCCCTCTTGACGATGTAGCAATAGGTTATGCACTTTTAAAGTGAGTTACATATGGTACATAGTTGGAAGAGAAGCAGGAAAAGTCAGTGGGAAGCTATATGGAGAGAGCAGCAGTGAATTGTTAATTAGTTCAAATGCTATACCAAGAATTTACGATTGTCAGGTGTATGGGAAAATTGATTACTTCATCCATCATTTACCAGTGCATGATTGAAATCATCACATGACTAAGCAAGTAAAGGTCTGTCTGCAGGAAGAATGTCACACAGACATGTAGGGATATACATTTCATATTTCATGAAGTGCAACCTGAAGTTATTGTAATGCAAATTAGAAGGGAATACTCACTTGATTAGAGTGGAAATGATTCCTTCAACACAAGATGTAGGCAAATCACCACCAAAATAATGAGAACATTACAAACACGAGGCTGCTTTAGAAGAGATGCAACTAATAAAGGAAGAGGAAAAATGTGTCAATCTTTCATGCCTAATCAGTTTCAGACAAAGCCATCTTCAGCTTCCTATCAAGCACACACTCAAGGGAGCGAACAGTGCCACCAAGATATCTCTTTATGTGCGAGAGGAAGAGCTCAATAGGTTCTTCACCAGCCCCAAAAAAAGCTCTTCTCATTTGAGTCTACATCAAATACGGTTAGGCGGCAAAATAAGGAACAATCTAAAACAGTGGCAGTTGATAACGACAGAAAAATTGCTCTAATAATGCATGGATGCTGTATTGAGTTCATCAAGACCTCACCAACGATTGGACTCCAAAACTAAGTATACAAAAGAGAACATATACCTCTATTACATAAGGAGATAGAGGAGCTAACACCTAAAGGGGCGATAGAGTAGGATGTCCCTCAAAAAGAGAGAAAACAAGAAATATTCTAAGGGAATATACTATGTATATATTCTCTTTCTGAAACATAACTTTGTTTTGGACTCGTGTATCCTGAACAAGACGCACAAGTTTCAGAAGGCACTGCTTCTCAAGATCATGCCTTTGACCACAAATTTAAACAGATTTAAAAGATCTATTTAAGGTGGTAGCTCAGTCATGTATACCCATACGTGGAGAACTGGCTGGTAGATGGGAATTTGCTTCAACAATGTTAGACATGCATTCATCAGACAGGAACCTGTTTTGATTGGGGTTTTAAGTCAAGATGAAGATATCATCACTACTTTCCACAAAGTTTGTTAGGAAGCAGAACTGAATACAGAGAAATCAGTAATGTTTCCAACTCATTGGCATTTGTGTAACAAAATTAACTTTACCAGACCCTTCAGTCTCTGACATCTTAGAACTGTGATAAGATTGCTGGGGATGATCCAAACATACAACTAAATGGTTACAAATACCAGCTGAATGTGAGGATATATTGATGGTCACAAACTAGTTGCAAAAATAGTTATCATGGTGGACAAATAGCATCATGATAAAGGGAAGAAGTTTCATACAGTCAGTTCCTACATTCATAAACACAACAGATGAGTCACGCAGGGGATGAGACCCACCTCCAGGCGCATTACAAATTAGGGGATACATAAAACATATCAGTTATCTGGTACTAAAAGCTGTCTTCGTAGGCATGAAGAGGGTCAAAAGAGAAGGCTTGGGTCCTGTCACTGGCTGGCCTGGACCACTCAAACGTATTGTGGAGTAGTGTGGCTCACTGGTTAGAGGCGGCAGACCCGGGAGCAGAAATCGACCCGGGACCAGGGTTCAATTCCCGACGCGGCAGGGTCGTGGACTTGGGTCAGCGGACTCGATAATTCTCGCTTCGGTGCTTACTCTAATCAGGGGTTCCACTCGGCAACTCTGGGCATTAGCTTGCCTAATCTCCACAACGGCCCCATCAATTCCAGGGATGCCTGGCTCCACCTTGGGGACTCCCAGCAGGGACCATCCCATAGGGAAAGCCAGGACGGGTTCCCCAGAGTTATACAGCGCCAGGAAACCTACGGACGGGTAGCAGTGCGCTTTACAAGCTCAAATACATTTACATTTACATTTATTAAACAAGAACAAAGGCCAGACAGGTTTTGTTTAAATGCGCTGCACCGCTACTAGCCGAATGATCCTAGGCGGGACGACTTTTTTCATTTTGTCATTTGTACTTTATAAATATTTTTCTGGAAATCTTTCAGCATGTCACAGACAGAACAATATTGTCATACAATAACATCATTAATACATGAAAACATTCAAAAGAATAACGCAAGATACACAAAATCAATGTACTACATTCATATAAGCACCATATAAACAAATATACAATGCCTCAAATTAATTCATTCTGAGGCACCAGTCCTTAGATATTACATATATACAAAAACAAGCAGACATTACATACATTACAAGGGCCTGCTTGTTTACTGACCAGAGTAAATGAATTCCCTTGAGAGAGAATAAAACAGAGGTAGCTATACCAAACCTTACAACGTCATGATAACGTACAACAGAACATGAATAAAGTAAAAAAAATTCATTTATTTTTGAATAGGTTTAAAAAGAGGGAAAACAATTGTAGGGTTAACTAATCTAAATCCCTAGTCTTAAAATACAATTAAAACAATACATCCAATTGCGACCTGCACTATTAGGAAATTGACAGAACAAGTACAACATAAAATTATTGAATACAGATTGTATATCCAGTCTCCGTTTCGATAACACCGGAATATATCACTATCACTTCAGCAATTCAACTTAGGTGTTGGAGACTTGGATTATACCAGGTTTTGCGTTGATGCGTTTCGGTGGGTTTTCCTTATAGTAACCACCTTTATCAAGACAAATGATATCTGTCACATGTAGGGGATGTATACAATTACCCTGCAATAGATTATATACAGAAAATTAAGTTCAGAAAAATAATTTTTCTTTCAGATAAGTTTTTACATCAAATTGCAATGATACACTTTTAACTTCACAGTGCTCTTTAGCATGTACACAGATTTTCAATAACTGGGACATTTATAATCCGGATATTCAATAGGGGCCCTATGAGCCACTTCTTAACGGTAGCACTTTCTTATGACTCTAAAACATTGATTTGTTACTTATACCCTTCCCAAAGTCCACCTGAAGACAAAAAATCAATAAAGTCAATACAACACTTGTAGACACAGTGATTTATAAATAAACATTTCGGCCGTATGGTATAACTATAGAGGAAAGGTCCACAGGGATGACTTATCGAGCTTGATTGCTGTTGGAGATGGAGCACCCAAATTCATATTGGTTAGCTAGTGTAGGAGATATACTAGGTACTAACTTACCCTAGATATCCCAAGGTGAACTGTCCTTGTGGTTGCAAAGACTTCCTAAGCCAATAATGGACCACAGCTGGGGACTTGATAATGCCCTGTTACCAGCGATCTAACATGAGATACCAAGATAATTGGGTTAATATACTGCTAAGCAGTGTTATTATTAAACTATCAAAGCCAAAGTCTGTGCCTACCTGTTTCACTATGTGCAGCCTTGGTCGTTGTCCATCATATGATTATTCCAAGTTAAGTTTGTGAATGTTTAAAACCTCTTTTTAATAATTGGTTTCTAGACCAACGGTGACTAGAGAAAAAGGGAGAGAGGAAGTAGGATACAATCGAGAATGTGTATTCCTAATGGTATATCAAATTGTAGTCAAGCATGTGAAAATAATGAAAAAATATACCATAAGTAGCATGCTTGCAGTCCGTTATGTGCAGTACTGTGGGGAATAGATGTTTATCGTGTTTGTCTCTGCCTTGGCCTTTATATGGAGAGCGATTACCTTGGAAATAAAGGTAGAAATAAAGGAAATGTTGATTTATTATTAGAAATGCCCTGCATATTCATTAAGGTTGGCTGGTAGACTCAGGGCAATGTCGATTTCCTCGCTCACCTGATTGACGATAGGTGATTCCTGTTGTTGCTGTAGGCTTCTTAAATTGCCTTTAAGTCAACTACCTAAACACAAATAATAATAATACAGCTAAGCGTCATTCTATGAGTTAAGGGAATCTATGTACCTATAAATTATCCCGGAGACATGGCCTAATGGATATCTCACCTGTAAGGCAGAGCAGAGAAGCGTTGTCTGTGGGGGTCCGCGTCGTATGCACGGACAATACCGATTCCACACCTTAAGACCAGCTTAAATCCTCGTGATTGGTCAACGTGAGATTACATTGCACCAATCACGAGATGCCCATTCGAAGACTGCATATGTTAATGGGGTCTTGGACTATGACGAAGCTCATTGGGGCTTGTAGGCCAATCAAAACCCTTTGCTGGATGGGACTGTGGAATGGCGATGGAGTTCTCTTTCTGGTCCGCCACCTAACTCCCTTCGAGATTATTGACATATTGCTGCCAAGTGTGGGGCTGCTCTTATCGTATGAATCGAAGTTGGAAAGACCAGTGATAAGTATCTGGTCTGGAATAAAGGTGTCCAAAGTGCGGCACCGAGGGGACTACTTACTAAATATAAAGCAATTCCCGTGTTAAGTCTGCAAATAATACTGATTCACGCAAGCCACAGTATTTATGATTGATTTGCGGATGTCGGCTTAAAAGTGCGAGAGTCATGCCGCGAGCCTGCGTGTCCAGCCATTTAACGTGCCTAATTCATTGCTATAAGGAGCATTAGGCGGAAGTTGCTAAAGTACGTTCATCTATCAAAACTATTATTTAAATGGGAGGACTTTTTGTAGGCTCAGATACGGCAATATCAAAAAGTAAATCGCAGTTATCTTTTACAATGTTATCTAAAGTGGCCTGCAAGAGACCGGTCCATTAGTTTATCAGTAATATCTCTGGTTCAGTACGAAAAACTCAATTGGACCCCCGTTAAGAGCTTACATTAAGAGTTAACAGCGGGGTCTCGATATAATTCACATGTTAGAGAATGGATTTATATCGTGAACAGGGTGAGTGATCAGCAGAAAACGTCGTGATAGGAAAGTACTGCCTCTTTCTTGAAAGTAAGTGTTGCTAGGTGTAGCGGGATGACCGATATAATTACAGATACAGTTAGAGATTTCTAAAGGCATTTTGTCCAGTCCTCCCTTGTGTTGAGCCCATGGTGGATTGTGTTCAGGTGGCAGAAGTACCACTGTTCCCTTACTTTTCTTATTTTATCAATGTCACCCCCCCTTCGGTTGGTTCTGATTTTTTCTAAAATGAACCATCGCAAAACGAAACCCTTTTTGAAGAACATCTTGTTCTGTCTTCGTAAGAACTCTATTAGATAGGTTCACGATTGGGAACTCTATTGCCTCTAGTATTGTTTGCTCCTTGTTGCAATGTATTCCCTGGAGTTGCTCTGAGGTAGATGGTTCCGAGATGGTTCTGACCGATTGTAACCTCTGAAATGGGTATGTTGGAGAAACAGGTAGAGAGTTACGTACTCGAGTGTTGGAGCACAAATCAGCAATACGGACCAACAAACCCAACGCTCCACTGACTGAACACTTTAAAGCGTTCAACCACACGTGCGAGGAACTGCGATGGTTCATTTTAGAAAAAATCAGAACCAACCGAAGGGGGGGTGACATTGATAAAATAAGAAAAGTAAGGGAACAGTGGTACTTCTGCCACCTGAACACAATCCACCATGGGCTCAACACAAGGGAGGACTGGACAAAATGGCTTTAGAAATCTCTAACTGTATCTGTAATTAGATCGGTCATCCCGCTACACCTAGCAACACTTACTTTCAAGAAAGAGGCAGTACTTTCCTATCAAGACGTTTTCTGCTGATCACTCACCCTGTTCACGATATAAATCCATTCTCTAACATGTGAGTTATATCGAGACCCCACTGTTAACTCTTAATGTAAGCTCTTAACGGGGGTCCAATTGAGTTTTTCGTACTGAACCAGAGATATTACTGATAAACTAATGGACCGGTCTCTTGCAGGCCACTTTAGATAACATTGTAAAAGATAACTGCGATTTACTTTTTGATATTGCCGTATCTGAGCCTACAAAAAGTCCTCCCATTTAAATAATAGTTTTGATAGATGAATGTACTTTAGCAACTTCCGCCTAATGCTCCTTATAGCAACGAATTAGGCACGTTAAATGGCTGGACACGCAGACTCGCGGCATGACTCCCCCACTTTTAAGGCGACATCCGCAAATCAATCATAAATACTGTGGCTTGCGTGAATCAGGATTATTTGCAGACTTAACACAGGAATTGCTTTATATTTAGTAAGTAGTCCCCTCGGTGCCGCACTTTGGACACCTTTATTCCAGACCAGGTACTTATCACCCATCTTTCCAACTTCGATTCATACGATAAGAGCAGCCCCACACTTGGCAGCAATATGTCAATAATATCGAAGGGAGTCAGGTGGCGGACCAGAAAGAGAACTCCATCGCCATTCCACAGTCCCATCCAGCAAAGGGTTTTGATTGGCCTACAAGCCCCAATGAGCTTTGTCATAGTCCAAGACCCCATTAACATATGCAGTCTTCGAATAGGCATCTCGTAATTGGTGCGATGTAATCTCACGTTGACCAATCCCGAGGATTTAAGCTGGTGTGGAATCGGCATTGTCCGTGCATACGACGCGGACCCCCACAGACAACGCTTCTCTGCTCTGCCTTACAGGTGAGATATCCATTAGGCCATGTCTCCGGGATAATTTATAGGTACATAGATTCCCTTAACTCATAGAATGACGCTTAGCTGTATTATTATTATTTGTGTTTAGGTAGTTGACTTAAAGGCAAGTTAAGAAGCCTACAGCAACAACAGGAATCACCTATCATCAATCAGGTGAGCGAGGAAATCGACATTGCCCTGAGTCTACCAGCCAACCTTAATGAATATGCAGGGCATTTCTAATAATAAATCAACATTTCCTTTATTTCTACCTTTATTTCCAAGGTAATCGCTCTCCATATAAAGGCCAAGGCAGAGACAAACACGATAAACATCTATTCCCCACAGTACTGCACATAACGGACTGCAAGCATGCTACTTATGGTATACTTTTTCATTATTTTCACATGCTTGACTACAATTTGATATACCATTAGGAATACACATTCTCGATTGTATCCTACTTCCTCTCTCCCTTTTTCTCTAGTCACCGTTGGTCTAGAAACCAATTATTAAAAAGAGGTTTTAAACATTCACAAACTTAACTTGGAATAATCATATGATGGACAACGACCAAGGCTGCACATAGTGAAACAGGTAGGCACAGACTTTGGCTTTGATAGTTTAATAATAACACTGCTTAGCAGTATATTAACCCAATTATCTTGGTATCTCATGTTAGATCGCTGGTAACAGGGCATTATCAAGTCCCCAGCTGTGGTCCATTATTGGCTTAGGAAGTCTTTGCAACCACAAGGACAGTTCACCTTGGGATATCTAGGGTAAGTTAGTACCTAGTATATCTCCTACACTAGCTAACCAATATGAATTTTGGGTGCTCCATCTCCAACAGCAATCAAGCTCGATAAGTCGGCCCTGTGAACCTTTCCTCTATAGTTATACCATACGGCCGAAATGTTTATTTATAAATCACTGTGTCTACAAGTGTTGTATTGACTTTATTGATTTTTTGTCTCCAGGTGGACTTTGGGAAGGGTATAAGTAACAAATCAATGTTTTAGAGTCATAAGAAAGTGCTACCGTTAAGAAGTGGCTCATAGGGCCCCCTATTGAATATCCTGATTATAAATGTCCCAGTTATTGAAAATCTGTGTACATGCTAAAGAGCACGGTGAAGTTAAAAGTGTATCATTGCAATTTGATGTAAAAACTTATCTGAAAGAAAAATTATTTTTCTGAACTTAATTTTCTGTATATAATCTATTGCAGGGTAATTGTATACATCCCCTACATGTGACAGATATCATTTGTCTTGATAAAGGTGGTTACTATAAGGAAAACCCACCGAAACGCGTCGACGCAATACCTGGTATAATCCAAGTCTCCAACACCTAAGTTGAATTGCTGAAGTGATAGCGATATATTCCGGTGTTATCGAAACGGAGCCTGGATATACAATCTGTATTCAATAATTTTTTGTTGTACTTGTTCTGTCAATTTCCTAATAGTGCAGGTCGCAATTGGATGTATTGTTTTAATTGTATTTTAAGACTAGGGATTTAGATTAGTTAACCCTACAATTGTTTTCCCTCTTTTTAAACCTATTAAAAAAATAAATGAATTTTTTAACTTTATTCATGTTCTGTTGTATGTTATCATGACTTTGTAAGGTTTGGTATAGCTACCTCTGGTTTATTCTCTCTCAAGGGAATTCATTTACTCTGGTTGGTTAACCCCATTCCCTTGGTTTCTCAAGGGGTACCTCTCTATTCTATACACACTGCTTGTTTACTGAGCCAGAGACTATTCTTCACATGGGGTTAAATTTCAAGGGGAAGTTTGAATTATGTGCTTGATTCCCTGGAACACCCCTTCCTTCTTACTCCAGCTCAGAGTCAACGCATTTCGAACCACTGTATTATTTGGGGGTTCTCCTCAGGACGTGGACTGAAATGGCCTTCACTATGAAACATAAAATGATAATGGAATTGATGTCAGTACTATTGGACCCTTCGGGTATTATCTTTAGCTCTCGGACTCAACCTGTAGTGCCTGAAGATACCTGTTGTCTTTTTCTCCAAACACTGTTGTGCATGCTTGCCAGGAATACAAGGAAATTCTGTGAATAAACAGAAAACGGGTCGATCATGATTCAACCTTATTGAATGTATTTTTTAGCTTAGTTTTGCCCAACTGTACATCACTGCCTACCTCCAAATGTGGACGCTGTGGAGTTGAAGGGAAATGGCAGCACTTCGTATTTTTGATGGCGATATTTCAACTCTATCGGGTGGTGCTGTGGGGAAACGGGCGATAGATTAGGAGCCTTGGCTAGTGCATGGTGTATCTGCTTACATGAGCGTATTAAACCGCAGGGGGCGGTTTGTAGGCCTGAAAGCAGTTCAAGGTAAGTAAACAAACACGTTGTATGAATCCTAACAGAAAATATGACTGTGTTCTGTTCTATCAAGCAAGTCGTCACAAAGTGTTACATGCTACCAAGACTCGAACAAGACATTTGGCACTGGTCCATTACTAAGTATTTGAATCACACCATTTCCCAGAAGAAGAAAATGCACTGACAGTTGTATTAAGCACACAAATGGGCATATCTCATAAATAGAAGTTTAAACAAAAACTGATCGTAAACATCTTCAAACATTACGGAACACCAAGCATAAAACTTTTGGCATCAGGTGAACACTCAACAAATCACAATACCTTTCCTTTAAGTATCAACAGCCTCTGTGGAATCCACTGTCTTGTGTATGCTTTTCCACTGTTACCACTGGTTCCTCTGCTAATCATCAATTGCACTATCTTAAGCATGACCACTGTTCAAATATCGCCACAGTGGGTGAGACAACTATGATACTCACATCTAGTAAGGATGACACAACAGAGCAAGCCTCATTCAACATGCTAACCATGTAAAAGGAAAGGTTTATCACTCAGATAAAAAAAGGCTGCAACTGGCAGCATGACATGTTAGTCCACATATCGTCAGTTTCTAAACTTACTAGAGAAATGTATGAAGGTTGTCAAAGAGGTCAGAAAGACATCTACTGGAAAATGTTATTCTATCAAATGGACCTGCTACTAAAAGTGGTGTAGAGACATTTGGAAGTTGAAGTAACTCAAGAAAGGCTGATGGTGCTACATCTCCTCTTCTGTATTATATATTTAAGTAAGTGTTCTTTATTAGTCCCCTTAAAAGTGAGTACAATATAGTTTAGGGTTATAAACCCAAAATACATTTTGCAATACTAGTTTTAAACGGTTTCAGGAAAGAGCAAAGTTGGCTGTACTGTACACATGCACCAAGATAAAATTTGAAGATGGTCTTGGCAGGCCTTATAAATGAATCCTTTGAACCAATGCAGAAAACTACTTTAAGATATTTTAAAGATTACATTTTTAATAGCATTTACATTACTAAGAGTTAGTGAGATTCAGGATTGTACTATGCAAGGGCCGTACCTTGTTACAGATAAAGGTAAGGTAGTCATGCAAACAAATCCAAGTTTTGTTTTGACTGTAGACTCTTCGCATACCTTATTTTTTGTAATCCAATGATTTCTGCTAAAGGGCGTTACATATTGTAAATGGTAGAAGAGCAGTCATGTATTACATATAGGATACTTAACCAATAAGAAATACTGAATATTTTTGTTGCGCTTATGTCACAAGTTTTGGGTTCACCAAATACTGAGGGATTTATAGTAAGATGAACTGTGCAAACAATCTAATGTTGTTACTCTATCTAATGAGACTTCAGTAGTCAGACCAAAGACACATTGTGCACAACAAAGAGCCATGCTAATATGCATTTAATATTTTATTAAATGGCATTAGTGCATCTACAACGTGGTCTCCCAAGTCATATGTTTACTGAACATTACTGCTTAATTTTATTGCTTTTCTCTTTCAAAAAGAAACTCCCGTAGGTCAGACAGTAATTAAATATTTGTTTAGCACCACTCATCCTTCAAACTGTCCTCCACAAGTTGAAAATACCACTTCTTAACCGATGCGCAGCATGTGAATTTAGAATAGGTCCAAGCAGCTGGAAAAGAAACTAGTTACCTTTAACAGTAGTTTTGCAGCCTGAATTACTTTTTGACATGAACATCACTCTATGGTGAAGTGGTGAAGGAGGAGAGTTAGTACTCAGATGAAACCGGTACATACATAAAAAAAGAAAGGCAAATCAAACCAGTGTAGCTAATCACACAAACAACTGTTTGTTGTAGACTTGTGGTCGATGTCTACGAGACTCTTTCTGACACAGCCTATGCTCGATGCATCAAAGATAAACTTTTACTTCAAGGATAATTTCAAACCTAAACACTAGATGGTTTGTTATTTTGCTTTACGTTGCACCATACGTCATATATGTTGTTCTGCTTCAAAAAGTCAAATTTGGAACATTTTCTTTTGCTATGCAAGATTGATAATATGGCCAGTAATGTTGTTATTTCTTCGTAGTCCCTCACTGAATGTTTGCTGACCATGAAAGATTGGAGTGCAGAGTTGGGCCAAGAGAACAACATGGACAATAACAACTGGGAAGAAGATGTAACAACCCAAACTGAAAATGGAGAGCACCTGGGTAATGTTCAGTGTTGTTAAACTTAAAGTCAACCAGGTTTGGGATTACATTTTGTTAAAAAACTGTGTACAACAAACCATCAATTAAATCATCAGAATTTTAATTTACTGGGTTTCATACACTTTTTAGAAACATCATCCCCCTGACAATGATCTCTCAACTGGTGTGTGTCTTTGTAACTTAATTAAAGAGCTCTTTTGCCAAACAACCTAGTATAGAATTCAACCAAAGAAGGAAATTAGAACAGGTAGTGCAATTTTGGATTTGGCGGCACTGTATTTTGAGGTTAACAGAAAAGGTACTCGAACCAAGAGAATCACTAAATATTTTTGGGACAGCATGACCAGTCAGAGGTGAGGATAGCAATTGTAAATATAAAAAGGCAGTTCCGCTGATGGTAAATCTTTCTTGCCACAAGAAATCGAATGAGGTGTCTAATGAGGGCTGGTCTATAAATGTCGCAAAAAATATCAAATGTATCATAGTATGAACAGATAATTTGTCACATGGACTGATTGATCAAACATCCACCCATTTGGGAATGATATTAGATGATATGAAATTCCAACTCTGAATCTACATAATACATATATTATTGTATCTTAAAAAGCAGATTCAGATCCGGCATTATCCTAGAAGAAGATTTAATTGAAGCAAAAGTCCTGGTTATAGATGGAACAACTTTAGTTCCTTCCTGTAGCATAACCCTTCTTTATTTAAATGCTTATTGACTAGTGTTATTAGGTTTACTGATGTTCCAAGTGATCACATACTGTTCAGTATGGCATAAATCCCTAAAAATATATTGGCATTACTTAACCATTTAATTTTATTAGCGGAATCTAAGCACATAAATCAGATAATCTACATTTGCCAGTGTAGACCCTGGATTGGTCCAAACTAAAAACCTTAAGGAAGATGTTGCAAATGTAAAAGCATACTCCAAATACTGGAGTCCCAGTTCCTCGTGGCAAGTGAAATGCGGTGTGGTTTGAGAATGACCCAACACATGCTGGTTTCAATGGTACCTACCCCAGACACCTGTGCCACACGAGGCAAATGATGCACATTTACTGTGCAAGAGTTTGTTCTTTATTTTGGACAAGAAATGAATGACTGCCCCTAACAGATCATATCAACTGATCCCTTGTGACTTATAGGAGATTGGCATACTTAGTATTAGTATTGTCAAACAGTACACCTCGATACAAAACAATGGCCCTTTCTTAATGTCGTGATCATTCATACTAAAAGTTCTATCAATCAATCATAGTATTTGTAAAGCGCACTACATACCCGTGAGGGTCTCCAGGCGCGTGGGGTGGGGGGAGGGAGGGGAGGTGCCGCTACTGTTCGAAGAGCCAGGTCTTGAGGAGTCTCCTAAAGGTCAGCAGGTCCTGGGTCTGCCGTAAGTGGATGGGGAGGGTGTTCCACGTCTTGGCGGCGAGGTGGGAGAAGGATCTCCTGCCGAGGTCGCTCTTCGGATGCGGGGGACAGTGGCGAGGGTGTGGTCGGCGGAGCGGAGATGGCGAGTGGGGGTGTAGAACCTGAGTCAGCTGTTGAGGTATGCTGGTCCGGTGTTGTGGAGTGTTTTGTGTGCGTGGATGAGGAGCTTGTCGGTTATCCTCTTGTTGACATGAGCCAGTACTTGTCTCTCAGGTGGGGTGTAATGTGGCTGTGGCGAGGGATGTCGAGGATCAGGCGTGCAGAGGCGTTCTGGATGCGTTGGAGCTGTTTCAGGAGTTTGGCCGAGGCTCCTGCGTAGAGGGCGTTTCCGTAGTTCAGTCTGCTGCTGACGAGGGCCTGGGTGACCGTCCTTCTTGTTTCGGTGGGGATCCACTTGTAGATCCTGCGGAGGGAGTTGAAGCAGGAGGAAGAAACGGCGTTGACCTGCTTCGTCTTGGAGAGGGTGGAGTCTAGGATGACCCATAGGTTGCGTGCGTGCTCGGTGGGTGTTGGAGCTGTTCCTAGTACAGTCGGGCACCAGGAGTCGTCCCAGGTCAAGGGGGTGGAACTGAGGATGAGAACCTCCATCTTGTCCGAATTGAGCTTCAGTCTGCTGTTTCTCATCCAGTCGGCGATGGCCTTCATTCCTTCGTGGAGGTTGGTTTTGGAGGTGTGGGGGTCCTTGGTGAGGGAGAGGATCAGTTGGGTGTCATCGGCGTAAGAGATAATATTGAGGTCATGCAGTTGGGTGACGCGGGCGAGCGGTGCCATGTAGATGTTGAACAGCGTTGGGCTGAGGAATGAGCCCTGGGGTACGTCGCAAATGATCTCGGTGGCTTCGGAGCGAAAGGGGGGGAGACGGAAGCTCTGTGTTCTGCCGGAGATGAAGGAGGTGGTCCAGTCCAGGGCCTTCTCTTGGATCCCAGCGTCATGGAGGCGAGTTCGTAGTGTGTGGTGGCAGACTGTGTCGAAGGCGCCTGACCGGTCCAGGAGGATGAGGGCCACGGTTTCTCCGTTGTCTAGTAGGGTCCTGATGTCATCGGTGGTGCTGATTAGGGCCGTTTCGGTGCTGTGGTTGCTGCAGAACCCAGACTGGGACGGGTCCAGGATGGTGTTCTCCTCGAGGAAGCTGGTCAGTTGTTTGTTGACGGCCTTCTCGATGACCTTCTCCTAAATCTTTTAGGCTTGGGTTCAATGGTTTAAATTAATGTCTTGGAGAAATGTGTGGTGAGATAGTGGCCATCTATAAAAATCTAATTACGTTCTATCAGATTCTTTAAGCCAGTAGCGGTATGTGACATCACAACGGTGTTGTCTGCATATAAAGGGAACACATTTGAAGCCTACCATATGGGTGCCCTGTCCAGCTTATTTTAAATGTCCCTGCTACTGACTGATTTAGAGAATAAACAAAAGGGGGCCAACATCCATCCATGACAGACACACCTTCACAAATCAAAGCCTTTAATTTAAAACGCTCACAACAATTAGAACACTCAACACCTTATTCATGAGGCAGCTATCTCAGGCAGTTATCTCAAGATGCTCAACCCATTAATGAACTCTGTTGCTAGAGGAAGGGTAGGTATGTAACTGCTATTTAATTATGAATCTGCCATTTTAGAATTGTCTGTCGGAAAATCGCCGGTTTTTAATATTGAAATAGGCAGGATTTTTATATGCAGAATGTTTATTGAAACCTTTATTTTTTTCAGTAATAATAAGTGTGCTGTAAAAATATCAATAAAATACGATCCAAATATATCTCATTGATATAAAAAAAACTTTTAAAGTAAGACCTAAGGAACTATAGATGATGTTAGAGTAACTAACGAAGCAGAAAAAGGAAGTAAAAAAAGGGAGAACAAGGAAAACAGAATATCTGGGTCATGGCAGCGATCCTTGCAAAGACATATGGTGCCTCTTTGAGGTGAAAATGATATTTTTCATGAGATCCAAGTTACCGAGCCCACTTAATCGGAGTCTGATCCTTAGTGAGTGCAGCAGAGGTGGCGTAAAGTGTCACTTTGCTTGATGTTCTTGCCTTTCTGGAAAGACCTTCAATTGCTAGAAGGGCTTAAACCAAAAGTGTGCTTCTAATGTGCTTGAAAGATCCACAAAGAGATGACTACAAATAGGTTTCCAAATTGTTAAAACTTACATTCTTCCCATGTTTGAATTTTGGAAGGTATGCTATCTAAATCAGATTAACAGATTATTGTGCTACAGAGCAGAGATAATGGGCATATTAAAGGATTAGGCTATGTATTAAATTTCGTGTAACGGCTTTGATCTTTAATCCATTGTGCCATAGTCTGAATTTCTTTGTGATTAAAACACTGTGCACAATGTTGATTACGTGTGGAAAAATTGGGAAGTGGATTTTTGTCATATAAACAAAATTCCAGGTTAAATTTAAGTATTCCAAATCTATGCATTGTTGATATATTGAAATTGCATTTTGCATTATATAGCTCTTACTACCCCTGAAGTGGCATTGTAGTCCAGTGCTTGCTGTTATTCACTGAACATTATTTTGCCTGACTCATTTTCCCTTAATATCTCTTTTTAGATGATAATCAAAAGCGAACTGTAAAGAAGCTGATTTACGCAGCTAAGGTATGATACTTAAAAGAAACTGTATAATCATAAAACTGGTATTTATTATAGACGTTATTCTAAAGAGCATTCCCACAAAGATGTTTTTTGTGCAGTATCTGTTTGACTTTATGTGCATCGTGTGAATGATGCACACAGACGCACAGTTGGAAGGCTTTGGTTTAATTGAATTATCAACAACTTTTTTGTAACAGTTTATTTACCAGCCAGCGTCAAAATTAATGTCATGAACTTTTCCCTAAAAATATCACCCATCACCTGCAATACTGGTAATCATTTCTTAAAGTTCTTCGCCAGACACTATTTTGTTAAAGAAATGTTGCCTATCCGAGTTTCCAAACAGGCACGATATTCTACATGTCTGTGTTCCCGCAATCTGTGCATTAACAACATGACAATAACAAAACAGCATATATTATGAGTTCCCAACATTCTCAAAAAAACTGTAAGTCACAGAGACACCTAAAAAATGTACTTTTAACTACTTCATGAAATCTTCTTCATCTTTGTTTAGCCTTCATCATCACAGACTATACTTGTGATAGTAAATAATTATCCCTCACGTGGGTTCCATCTGACCCACCTGAAAACTTCCAGTCTGCATGATGCGTTTCATCTGAGCATTGGAACCAAATCCTCTTTATAACCCATCACGTCCTTCTTTTGAAATTTTGCTCTTTGAAAGGTTTAGGCTCTCTTGTGTACTTTCCATTATTGGGAGGTATATTGATTCGCATGTACTGTTTCCTTGTATGTGACGTTGGCTTTTCCTCTCCATGCCTTTTCTTTGGTCTGTCTCCCACCAGTGCAAATGCATGTGTTCTGGAGGCTGTTTCTGTGATTTTTTCATTTTCCTGTGTTTAGCTGCGGATATTATCCGGCCTCGGCCAAAGGCCTATGACAGGGAGTGCTACGTTAGTTAATTCAGCAGCCCACAATTTAATTTTAAAGTATTTTCTGTTCAAGTAGCTTAATCCTTAGGACTGCAGTCTGTTTGCCCATAAACCTGGATCATTTTGGCAGGATTTTTTGAGCATTCAAAGTTCTGATCTTGTGTGGCAGTGCCTGCCCTACTCTGAAGCACTTTTCTTTGTTTTTCAGAAGTTTTACTGCGCATGAATAAGTTGGTTGCTGCTGTTATCTGGCTGTAGGTTTGACCTATGAGCGGAACATATATTATGGCAGCTATAATTACTCCTGATTGATCCTTTATTGGAATAATCAAAGGTAGTTGTATAGTAGACTGTAGTCGAAATTGAAGGTAGTTGCAAAGTAAGTTTGATGATTGATGGAGTACAAAGCACAGCTGAATACACAGAAAGTAAATAAAATAATTGACTGTAACAAGACCGTGGAAATGGTATTGTGAGAATAGAAATTGCAAAAGTGGAATGAAGCAATGAGAAGTGTCCAGGCATGTGAAAAGGCGAGTAGACAAGAACGAAGAAAAAACAAAAAATAACAGGAATAGTCAATGGAAATAGTGAGCAGGGCTACATGCTAAAGGAGATGCCACCAGTAAAAACTTCTGAACAGAGGAACCAGTTTCAAAGCGTCTAACTGAAGCGGGGGCTCTTTTTTTTATAGTGGTCCGTGTTCCTGCACATGCGTGATGGATATAGTTTAGTCCGTGTCGGCCATGAACAGTAATGTTTAAGTCAGAGATTCTGCATCAAAGTGGAACTTTTCTACCATGTTCGCATGCTGTAGTCTCTCTTTAGCTCGCTGGGAAGATGACGTTCTCCATAGTTAAAGACATACAATTGATGGACGTAATGCAGAACAAATCAAAACATTCACCTCCAGTCAAGCGATCCTGCCACTGGAGTCAAGCTATCCAGGCTGATTTGGGCTGAAAGCCCGAAACTTGTCCTAGGATGCTTGTTTACAGGGAGGACCTGGCCTGGCAGTTCGGGCTGGACTGTTCCCATTGGGGGCAGGGTCAAGACTAATTTGCATATGGCTGGGTCCAAACTGGAATGGCATGGTGAGCAAAAAAACTATGGATTTACTCCCAGATCTCTACTGGGGCAAATGTATGACATTGTTCTGTACTCTGTCCGTCAATTGTTCTTTTTGCATTTGTCATCCCGAGTGGGACGGGTATGCCCAGACGCGGGTCCTGTGCTCTCCATGCCACTGGAGTCAAGCTATCCTGGCTGAAAGCCCGAAACCGGTCCTAGGATGCTTGTTTCCAGTCCAGGGAGGACCTTGCCTGGCAGTTCGGGTTGGACTGTTCCCATTGGGCGCAGGGTCAAGACTGATTAGCATATGGCTGGGTCCAAACTGGAATGGCATGGTGAGCACAAAAAGGATGGATTTAGCCCAGATCTCTGTACTGGGGTGAATGTATGACATTGTTCTGCATTCTGTCCATCAATTGTTGTTTTTGCAGCTCTCCATAGTTGGGCTTATGAAACTCCAGATCGAGGACAAAGCCCCAAAAGACTGCTGCATAGTGCAAAATCCTTTCTGCAAGATAGCAGTCCCCTGATTCAAGTACTTTTTTGGCTGTTTTTTCTTGGGCTGATAAAATTTGCAATGCAATTGTCAACCACATCAAACATAACCGTTTTTAACCTTGATATTCTGATGTGGTTTTCATTTACTTTTTAAAGAGCTCATAGGACAAAATGTGAATGCTGTCCTAAGGTATTCTTTCTGTTTTGTTCAATGTCTTAAATCTCTTTCAAAGAAACAATACCACATAAATCGGATGTCACAATTGTTTTGGGTGTATCTTTTTTTTTTTTTTCAAGAATCCTTTTCACATTGGTAGTTACATATCATAGATGAGATTATGTACCTCACATGTCGGTGGGACAAGTGTGCTAGGTGAAAGTGATCTTACCTTTATGTCTGTGATTAGTCTTAATAAGAGTATGATATAAATATTGTCTAGGTTCACATAAATTGTAGCTACATTTCATATGTTCTTGCAACGACTGATTGATGGCATCTCTAAGTATTCTGAGGCAAATGGTATGCACATAAACGAAGCCAAAACCAAGGTGATGGTAATTACAAAAAACAAACGAACAACACACGCACACAAATGGATCCTGCAAGGAAAAAAATTGGAGCGAGTAGCGGACTATAAATACCTGGGAGTAACATTCAATGATAACGGCAAGTTTAATACTCAAAAACTCGACATTAAAAGGAAAGCAAACACCCTCATTGGTGCATTTAGAGCAATTCAGAGAACCATTGGAGTCTTGTCCTATCGCCCTTTATTAAAAACAATTGCAGCAAAATTACTGCCAACTCTAACGTATGGCAGTGAGGTGTTCAACGGAAAGACGCAGACATTATTAACACCTCAGTTGCTAAAACGTACAGAATCTTATTTTCTCTTCCTAAGAATGCTTCGCAAGCCCAAGTGCGATTGGAATTTGGGCTAAACAACCAATGTTGTGCAAGGAAAGGGAACACAATGAAAGTGTGGAATAGAATAAAAAACGATCATGACAATGAAATGTCTCGTCTACTGTGGCTTGAAATAAAAAATAACCGGTCGCTAACTGCCAGCTCTTACTTAAATCTAGCAATTGAAGAGTTTGGTATAACACCTATCTGGAACACCACTGTTGCGCAGGAAAGTTTAAAAAAAGCGGTAAATAAACTAACCGGTTATCTCTCCTTGATAAGGGACAAAGACATTTTTGTTAAACGAAAGCACGCATGGCCAATTGTGAATGGTTTAAAAAAAAAAAGAAGATTCAAACTTACCTGGAAACTTCATGGTAAAAAAAAAAACAAGCAAGTATTTATCAATGCTAGGTTTGGCCATTTTCCGGGCTTATGCCACTTGGCACCATGGAAAAGATCAGACGAAAACTGCTTATGTAGACTATGTAAGTCAGGTCAAGAAGCTATTTTACACTTATTGTGTCTTTGTCCTGACTTGAAAGTGGAAAGAAAAAGTACACAAGAAAATGTTCAATGAACGTGGTGTTAGGACTTGTAGGCAGGCACTAGTGGCAAGCTTAAACCCTGATGACTTGCCAATGAACTCAGCTTTTGTTAAATTTCTATTTATGGTCCAAAAAAAGTTGGAAGCTTGTACTTAATTAATTTATGAGATGTGTGAATATGAACCTATTGAATTAACCAAAAATCCAATTTTAATCCATTGACTTTTATATCAGATTGATGAAAATTATTTGAACATATGGATCGTTTTTAGCATTTTTATAACTGTAAATGTTTTACCTGCTTTTTGTAAGATTTTAAGTAATCAAACAAATACAAATTTAATAATAATATTATATGTTCTTATAGTATCCTTTTTTTTTACAGTGGCTTTAGATATTTCACCTAGTCTGGTCTCCCAAGTGCAGGTGCCTTGCAATAAGAGATCTTTAAACACCATCATTGTGTTCTTGCTGGACTTACTGCATGAAATCAGTCCAGATGTGTATTAATGTACTTCATTCATTCAATACAACTTTTAAAAAAATCATAAAGCAGACCGAATTTTCGTACTATATTATTGCATTTGGCATTAGTACACAACAGCTTTGATAATATAATTTAATGTGAATAAATAGATTCTAGCAAAAACAAATACAGATAAAATACACACATCTAATAAAAAGATACTGGGTTAAACACTCCTCAAAACTGCAAACACTGGATAATAAAAAATATCTAAAAACTTCATACATTAAAAGAACCAGTATTTGAAATACAAGAATAGAATTGCATTTAAGTTCATATTGATTATCATAAAACGAATACCCAACAGATAAACTCTTTGTAAAAAATAAGACCACGTCATAATCTATTACAAAAGCATACATATCGCTGTATTTTTAAGACCTAATCTTCAGGCGTTTAATCCGTAAAATTCAGCAAAAAAACGACTTACTGCAAAGACAATTGGGCCATATATATCTGTTTTTAGGATTCTGTGTGCAATCAAATAACGTGTAATTTTTAAGTTTAAACAAATTGGGCGTATCTAGCACTTGTGAAAATGATAAGACACAGTGCAGAAAAAAAGGACATGTTCTTCTGTTTCTGGCACTAGGCCACATTCTGTACACTTATCTGAAGCTTGCTCTCTAACCCAATCATCAAAGGCACTTCGTGGCAAGCAGCCCAAACAAAATCTCAAGTACAAACTCTTTGCTAATGGCGGGGAAACCATATAAAAAAAAAGGTAGAATTATTTGCATCTGAACTTATTACTCAGAAATTAACTGGTTAAACATCCTGCCTTTGTACTCAAGGTATATTTGTCATGCACATATTCCCAGTATTTTGTTTGTACAGTAGGTAGCACTACTTTACTTATTCCCTCGAGGTAATCCCATAGACAGGCCAAGTAATTTAAACCAAGTCAGGTAGTTTCTGCTATAACCAGTACATCAATGGTTTGAGTGAGGCAACATTGGCAATTCTTTTAATGCGTACACCATAAAACAAGGGGACAAGTGGGGTACTAGTGGGGACCGAAACAAGAGACCGTACAAAATTATTTTGCCTTACTACCAGTTTATTAAAGTCCACATATCCCCATATCTCAACTCCAAAGATTACAGCACCTTGGGATTTAGCATGATAAACCTCCAGAGCTGGGCTTCTTGGACCCAGTTGGCTCTGCTTTAAAAAATAGATTTCAGCTTTTGATCTTTGTACTATAATCAGGTGGCTTTTGCTGAATTGTGGCTCCCAATTTAACTCATTCAACGTCCTAACACCCAAAATAGTCAAATTGTGAACCTGCTCCAGGGACTTTCCGTCAATTTCTACCCTTTCCAAACACCATAAAGTTTGTCTTTTTTTGTGTTGAGTTCCAGTCCTCTACATGCACAAAAATTCAAGAATGTATCTAATAGTATCTGGAGCCATCAGGGGTCTTGGATATTAATAAGGAATCATCAGCAAACAGAATTTGTATTTTCCTCCCATTCAGACATGACAATTCATTCCTACAATCAGCAAGATCATTTACCGCCCCATTTATATACAGGGTAAATAACGTTGGTGCCAAAACGCACCCAGGCGTACTCCACGCTTTATGGGTATTCTTTCAGTTAGCTCTCCGTATTTCCTTCATTGAACCTGAGCGAATTAGCTTCATGCATCCTAGCTATCAGGGTTAATAGGGGCTCCCGTGCTTAAAAGTACATTCATAAGCTTTATAGAGGCGCAAGATCAAAAGCTGATCTTAAGTCAACAAAAGCACAATACAGTTGCTTGTTGTTTAACAATACATGTTTCCAGTTTAATAAAGTGAACCTAAAAGCTTGATCACAAGTACTTGCTTTGGCACAGAAGCCTGCCTGAAGAGGTGAAAGAACACAGTTTGTGTCCATCCAGGCCTGCAATTTATCCAGTACTTGGCTTGAATTTTGTTTCTCAATATTGTTGATTAAGCTAATGGTTCTGTAATGTATTGGGCTGGAAGCATCACCTTTCTTGTACTCTGCAATTATCCCCGCACCTCTCCAAGAATCCAGAATTCCTCCCCCACAGCTACTGCTTTTGATGTAAGATTAATATACGGTGTCTAGATTAGTGGCTCTGACTTAAACAGATTACCAGGAATATGATCTTGGCCGGGAGCTTTTGCTTATTTTAATCAGTTGATGGCCGTGCATGTATCTTCAAGGCTGAAAGTTAGTTCAACATCAGTAGATCTATCATGGGGAAGAGTGTTTAATACTATAGACTGAGGTGTAATAGCAATTGTATCATTTTTGTTTCAGAGTGCAGAAAAATGATCAACCCACTTCTCTGGCAGAATATGGTAGCAAGGAGGGTACTAATGCTATATAAACTTCCGTGCAAAACAATGTGCCAGAAGGAGCGGTTATCCTTAACCCTAGCTGCTATCAAAAACTTCTGCCAGTTTTTTGCAGCCCATTGCTTTTTTACTTTGGCAAGTATATCTAAGCCCAGCTGCTGAAATGTCCAAGCGGCTACTCTCTCTAATAGCCCTCTTGAGATCAATTCTTGCCAACTTACACTCTGCCTTATACCATCTATGCCCATTCCGGAGAGCTGGTGTCTTTTGGGTTGCCTCCTTATGAAATACCTGGCATAACATTTTTAAAAAATCACTATGAATAGCAGGTAATGATGCAGGGGAAAGAGTGGCATTTGTTATACCTATTAAGAAATTGCAAGAACAAATGATAAATCCTAGAGTGCAATCCACAGTCTGCTAAAATCCGGGGTCAAGTGATTCTTCTGAAATTATTTGTTAGGATGGGCTCCTGAGCTAAAGCATAGCAAGGAAACAAACCACTCTTGAGAGAGTCACCAGACAGACATAAGAGCAATGGGTTGTGGTCGCTGTCTGATCGAAAAACAATTCCCATGTCACCAAGTAGTGGCCAGAGTCTTATGTCTAGCAGGGTGTAATCGATAACACTACTACTAGTTCCTCTTTTGAAGGTAGGCTGCCTATCTGGATCATAACGAGTCCGGGCATTACAGGCCCTTAAGCTCCTCCCAACCACTAAGGAAGCCAGCTGAAGGATGGCATTATGGAAAACATGTTGAACTTTACCAGACAATAAGGGATACCCTAGAGCTCATCTTCCTCCTCTATCAAGGCATTAATTGAAGGAGATGGCTCAAATGAAACATTGAAGTCCCCTGCAACCACAATTTTATCCTGCTACTGATAGACACCTAGATCTTCTAACAGCCAAAACGAATGAGTCAACACTCGAAGAGACTCATCTTGCATAAGCATTAAGTACAATCCTTTTTAAACCGTAAGGAAACTTGAGCTGGAGCACCATTATATCAGGGGAATCAGGGAAACTGCTTGTGAGTATAGGCAATCTAATTTTTTACTATAATCATTAAACCACCGATCACTCTCCCAGCTTTTTCCGGAGGTCTGGGTTCAACGTTCTATTTAGAGTAACCATTTACATACATTTAATCCACTGCCCATGTCTCCTGGAACGCACATATGCTATTTTTTCCAATAAACATAATCCAATCAGGGTTGGAAAGTTTAGAGGTAATCCCGCCAGGTTCCATGACATCAGAGTCAAACCAGCATATATATGAGGATCTTATTTGTTTTTAGGATCGTTAGAAGTAGAGTTTCAAATAGGGGAGGTCACTCTTTGTTTTATTTCCTGTGCCTTCAACAGAGTACCAGAAATTGTAAGAATACTCATTGGCTCACCATACAACTGCCTTTGAGCCGGGGCTATATTTGTCATCAAGTTAGAGGGTGTCACCCCCCCCGCCCTCCCCCTCCCCCTTCAACAGTGAAAGTAACCTATTCTACATCAGATCCTTTAACCTCCCCCTCAAGGCTCAGACTGTGCAGGGAGATTTCTTTAGCACTCAGTCAATCAACCATTTCCAATGCATCATAGCGATTTGAGACTGGTATGGTGAAATTCCTACTGAATCATTGTTGATCATTATAAAGGGGCATGTTAGTTTACAAATACTTTAGCAAAGGATGGTAGTAGTCCATTGGCATTAGACCTAGGTTTATAAAACTATCCTAGGGGCAAGAGAATAATTAAATGGCCATCTTTCCGCTGTACATCATCAAACATCAATTTCCACACCATATTAGGGTCCCTGAAATTAATGATGATACAATCCCCTGGACTATCGGTCTTTTCTTCCAAATCCATCCCATTCTGTATGAGAAAAGAATGTTGTGTGCTAATGAGTGTGGGAAATTTCTTTTTTTCACAAGCCAATCCAAACTTTTGTTCCTCCGGTGTTTCAGTCTGGCCTCCTCGCAGTTTGGGAGCACCAGACAGAATTACCACATATAGACAAGACTCGGGTGGTAAATTAATGACTGTTGATTCCTTAAAAGTATCTTATACCGTAGTTCCAGGGTGCTCAGTCTACTTCCTGTCCATTGCATTTGAGTCTCCACCTGGTTCTCAACAGTAAGCTAACTAGAAGATTCTTGGTTCATTTTGGTTAATGGTAAAGAAGCAGTGGGAGCAGGGCCCTTGCAAATGCATCTTTTGTCGGGACTTTTGATGAACTTGTTAGAGTTGCTTGGGGAATCATCTTCACTAGTTCCATTCCCCTGTGATATTGGGTTTAACGTAGCCTTTTGGGCTTGTTATATAATTTCAAGGTGTGCCAAGATTGGTCTCAATCCTGCATTCTTAATGGCTTTAACCTTATCAGCTATTTCAGTTATCAGTTGCACAACCAACTTGGTTGCAAATCAAATACGGACGGCACATGCACATCCAGCAATGTGGGACTGCAGCACGCCAGAAGTAGCAATGGCCAGATGAGCCTCAGGTGTTTCCAGGCACCAAGAGTTGTGGGACTTGCAGTCCCCAGCAGCCGCGGCACTCCCAAAACAGCTATCCCTGTGGAGCAACTGTGTATAGTCTCCTTACTATCGTCAGGAGGACAGCAGGGCAACATGAAGAATCTCACTCCCAATCAAGATGACAAGTGCAGTTAATTAATGTACTTGTACTCATTTGCTTCTGCTGGCATGATAATTTCCGCTGCTAGTATACATTTTAATTCACGATCTAGTCTTTGATTGGTTTCTGTCCTTTTCATTGTTGGTCAACTCTTAAGCCAGCATTAATCAGCTTAACTATTATTTTAGCTTAATTTAAACATCTTCATTATAAACATTGTCATACATTAACAAGATGGATCTGAAGTCTTTTCTTCTATGGCTGAAAGGTCAAACTGAATTGGTGAGTGATATGTTTCTCTTGTTGAAACTATTGTCCATATAGTTTAGTAAATCTTGGGACAAGCATTGATCCCTCAGACAGTTGAGGTACTAGCGATTAAAATGGTGCTTTACAGAAAGTCTGCAATGCTGGCATCATGGTAGACCTAATGCCACCTACAATATATAGCATGCTCTCTTTCCAGATAAGGGTACTTCTTCTGTAGTAGCGCAAGTAATGCTTCTCCATGCACTGTGACTTTTCTTCCACCGTTTGGGAGATGTTTCAAACATTTGCTTTACATGGAAGCACTGGACAGAAAGGATGTCATTTCCAATGGTGTCTGTTCTGCAGTGCTTTGCCACAATCTGAATGAGATATGAGAACAAAGATGACGGAAAATATGTTTATCTGCTTATTTGCCATATGTTTTGCTAAATATTGTACTAAATTGTATTGTATTTGTAGAATCACCTTGAAGTGGCAGTTAGTTTAAAATGAGTTTATAAATGATTTAATGTTTCTGGAAAATAATAATTAGCTTTTAAAAACTGGAATGAATCCTATGGGCTGTAGATCATCAGAAAAAGTAATGATAGAAGATGGACCCATCTTTTATTTCCTGATTCAACCCTTACCATTGCCAGGGAAAAAGCCAGTTTGAAGGTAAAAAGGACTGAGTGACCGAAGGACCCTAAGCTTCTGTAGGATTTCCAGGCAGAATGACAGTTGCTGATCTTGGGAAAAAACAGGTTTTAGCAGTGTTCAGGCTGTGAGAGCTATTTTGCATAACTTAAATGAGTGTGAGGAGAAGAACGCTGAAGGCATCTGAGTTGTTCATGGCGTTACAAGCACTTTACAGTCTAGTATCCTTGTCTCAAAGTTTGCTTTCCTCTCTACGCAGTAATCGGTGGTCTTGTATACATGCTGTAAACTGTAGTTAACATTATACTGAGAATGCATTTTGTGACATCACAGTATGAACTTTTTAAAAATGAAAGTAAAAGCCTATGCCACTACTAATAACACAGTATAGAATTATCTGAAAAGGTAATTGCGTTGAGATCTATCTTTCAAATAACCTCGCAAACATTTCTTATATTTTAATGTGAAATGTTAAATGTTTCAAGATGACAAAACACTATCGTATTTTAATGTAAATTAAGTTGTATGTGATAAAACTGATTCTTTTTTTGTTTGGAAGCTAATGCAGGTGATGTGCTTTTGCACTTAAGCTGATCACATGTAAATTGATAGACATTTAATGCATTTCACTGGAAATTGTTTCAGAATAGCGTGAAATCCATCTTGCAATTGCAGTGTCAAATCATTTCAATAGTGCGTGAGTTATGTCTTTGCTCAAGTGCGAATTATAGTAATCCTTATAACTCTCACTTTAGTTTTCTACTCTATTCTTAATACATTTTTCTTTCTGAGCCAAAATCTTCACATCCAACCTATTAATCTGGTGATATGTGAGGTTTGAGTATAGCCTTTAGAATTTTAAAATAAGAAAGCTAAATTATTTTAAGGCTTTGGGGATGTAAAAATGTCTTGTGATATTACTAATAAAAAATATTTTAACAGCTAAATGCATCTTTGAAAACCTTGGAAGAAGAAAGAAATCAGCTGTATGTCAAACTCTCTGATGAAGTGAAGTCTAAGGAAGAACTTGCAGGTATGACAGTTGGTTTACATGTTCATGCAAGAATTCTTTTACAGATATCTTTGGTGCTCTTGTCTTTTTATACATTTCATTTATATTTAGAAATGTATAATGGGAGAGAAATGCATAGTAAGGATGCCAGTTAACTCAAAGATAGGCTGCAAGACATTGTAAGGCGGTAGCACAGCAAGCAAGAGAAAGAGAGGCTTGGCAATTAAAAGTAATCTTGGTTGTGGTTGTTTGGACGTGAGGAGTGCAATATTTGGAATGTTTGGTCTGGGTTGAAAACTGATTGAATAAGTAGGATTTCACTAGTTCTTAAAACAGTAGTTGTTGTGCAGCAGTTCTGATATGGCCTTTGTCCGGGTGCCAGATGCAAGGAGTGCTATTGCATGGAACAACTATTTTTTTTTACCAAGGCATACATTTTTCTCCACCAACATACCCAGGCCAGCACGATGAAAGAATTAAAAACAAAAGTCCTAGAAACAGGTCTTTGTTTAGTCCCATCAATAACAAAAAACAGAGTACACTGATATAAGCCCCAAACCCCGGAAAAGAGCCCACAGAACATTGTTAGGAGTCTCAGAAACGTTCCAAATACTCAGGACAGCAAGGTGGGCGGTGGAAGGAACTTGTATACTACTTGCACTTGTCTCAAGTGTAAAACTATACACAAACAGCATCTTCTATTACAAGGTTAGTGCGTAGAGTGGGAATCTTCAGTTTTTACTTCTTTTTATGGTTAGCTTGTAGTCTAGTGGATTTCACTAAATTCCTTAAAATTACTCCTGACCCCACTGTCTCCCACTGATGTCCTCCCTCCTCTTTTACCACTAATCATTCTTCCCCCTTCCTTACCGTGGTTGCTGTTGCTTTTCCATAGCACCAGTGGGTGCTGCACCCTCTTATTCTATACTTTCTGACCATCCCTTTCTTTCTATCCAGAGAGCTTGCACCCTGATCTTCCACCACATCCCCAATAAACCCAGACACCCGCGCACATTATACAATGTGTCCCAAGGGCACAAATGGGATGTGCAACCACTTTCTACAATCCTGGAGCACGTTGGTATTACAGAAGGGTCCGCAGTTGCTTGTGCTGCCCCTAGAACCAGTGCACATCGAACACCAGCACTATCCTAAATGGACCCATTTAAGTGAGAGAAACACTTCTCCTCTGCTCCCGTGCCATATACTAGACGACTCTGGCGCTGAGAGAAAGAGGCCATCAGGAGGCACACTGACTGACTGAGACTGAGTGGTGAAGGGGGTCCAATGGTCACCCTAAGGCCTTTCCCTGCAGGCAGATGAAGTCACTAACTGCACCTGCCTTCAGGGAGATCTCTGCAAACCATGAAAATGTAAGCTGGGAGCCACCTGCACTGTAAAAGATGGACCGGCTACTTTAATTATCCGGTCTGTCTTTTACTAATGCGCTGCCCCCAGGGCAACTCACATTCTTAGCTGCCCAGGGGGCAAAACATTGTCAGTAATAGGGCATGCTATCCCTGTTTGCACGCCTAGTTAAAGGTGTGCCGCGGTGCAAACAGAGACAGTGCGCCCTTACTGTAATACACCCCAGATTGCTTAATTCCTCACCAGTACCGTTATGACACTTAACTTCTGGTATGTGTCTGGTCAGTCCATGAACTAAAGCACTGGCTGGCTCTTATGCATGATCTCCCTCGTCTTGTACTCATCCTGCTGTTTAGGTCTCGCCTAGCGACGCAGCACATGCGCTGCTTGCCTTGACGAGATCTATTGTTGTGGGTTTCTTTGCCTAAGGAGGACAGGACATGTTCACGCGCCCAGAAGATAGGAGATGTGCACGGCTCGCGGCGCCCATCTGGACAGCCCGATGCATGTCCACGCGCCCAGAAGACAGGAGATGTGCACGCAGGTACGCAGCAAAACTGAAGCTTGAAAAGGAATACAGCAGGCATACGAGATGAATGAATGATTGAAATACTATTTGTAAAGCGCGATGGCTGCCCTGAGGCCTCCCAGCCCTATGGACAACGTCAGCCAGTAATCAAGATGAATTAGATGCAGTTCTTAAAGAGCAATGTTTTTAAAAGTCTACGAAAAGACAGCAAATTGGGCTCCTGACGAAGAGAAATAGGGCGAAGATTCCAGAGGGTAGCCGAATTATATGTGAATGATCGTCCACCACATATTGCTCTTTTTACTTTAGGTGGTAGGAGAAGATAGGCATTAGTTGACCGGAGGGACCTATTAGGTTGGTTGGGGTGACCAGGGATTGGATGATGGCAGGGCGTGCTTTCAGAAAGTTTTGTGGGCTAGGCACATGGCCTTAAACTGGATCCTTTCTCTGTTCGGCAGCCAGTGCAGGGTCACTAAAGCTGATTTTGCAGACTGTTGCCGAGGAATCTGCAAAAGCAGACGAACAACAAAAACACTGCGCAAGTATAATCGTCGCCAAAACTAAGTAATTCCTGCAGGATGTATTCTTTAATCAAGTACTGAAGTGGGAAAGACCAACACGTCCAGCAACCAGAAGGAACTGCTTGTCACGAACGTTATAGAACCCCCGCACTAGAGCCATAATGACATATCAATATTCCTGAAAGTGCCCCCCATGCCAACTAAGTATAAACACACAGCCTTCTGAGCCAAACGTACAGCGATGATATACCTGTACAGCAGACGAATCACGTACAATGGGTGCACAAGACACCACGCACCTGTACATGAGCGGTACATTCAAAATCCAGCATATACGTTGTACCTTGAGCAGAAAGCCACCTAACCCCTCTTTCAACTTCTGCAGGTGCTTCTTGATGTAGGAGTGTCCCTTGCCAGTGAAGGAGGTCTGTCGACAAACCGAGCAATAGTGCACCCCCATGACTGAACCTAGAGGGAAGGTTGTGTGGCGGCCGTCATCTCTCATCCCCTGAAGCAGACAGTGCCGCCACCATCTTCTGAAGATTAAATATTTCTGAACTTTGTTCCAGGGTCACAGGTCATACTAATAGCTACAGTCACTGGGACTGAACGTATCATCCAGAGCATTTCGCAGTTATATTTTATTTTCTGGCAGTATAAACCGGGCTCAAGGGTGGTGGAAGTTTCAGAATTTTTTTTTGCGCCTTGAGCTGCTCACCAGTAGCACAGTGCTCGGATTTCCATTATTCCGGCCATAGTGAAGTTTATCAGTTGTTATCACAGAGGTACTAAAGTTAAATAAATCACCTCTTCTCCTCCCGTATCAGGGTTTCCGGTGCTGCTAAAATGTAATCAGCTGCCAGTAGAAAGTCTGCCGACATCCGCTGCAGCTCATAACATTCACGCATGCAAATATGTCAGTGCCGCGAGCGCATCAGGGATGCAAAGAAGTCTCCTATGTGCAATTTCTACAGATTACATTACCTGTAAATTAATTAAACAACGGTGGGGGTGCACAATTTACAAAGTCCAGTAGACCAAAGGAGTATGGAAAAAGTCACTTCTTTATTAGATCAAAATATTTCAATTTTAAAACCAGTTGAATCAGAGTATCAGCCAACGCGTTTTGCTCTCACATTGAGAGCTTCCTCAGGGCTGGAAGCAGGCCCCCCGACTCCATCTCCTCGCAGACACTGCTTCCAGCCCTGAGGAAGCTCTCAATGTGGGAGTGAAACACGTTGGCTGATACTCTGATTCAACTGGTTTTAAAATTGAAATACTTTGATCTAATTAAGAAGTGACTTTTTCCATACTCCTTTAGCCTACTGGACTTTGTAAGTTGTGCACCCCCACCGTTGTTTAATTATCTTCTGATCTGGAGCACAGTTACGTCATCCAACAGCTGGTGTAAGGGTTGTTTGCACGACTGTCTGAAATAATTATCGGAACTGGTGTGAGGTGCGGCATCGAGGGCTCGCTGTTATTCTTTACATTACCTGTAAGTGTTGAAACTTGTAATATTGGCCCTCCGTTCTTTATTGCATATTTTATGGAAAGAGCAGGGGTTTGCATCTTTCCAGTAACGTTCCCCCACCGATGCGTCTATCTCTGGAGTTTTTCACCTCAGCACACCAGGGTGTGCCTGACTTCCGGTGCACAAAATACAGCACATTTGGAGACAGTGCTCACACGGAAACAGGTGAAACACAAACCAAGAACTCTGCTCCCTTTAAGGAGATGAAATCACCAGCTCCCAGCGTCCATCTCTCCTGTGGACCACAGAGTCACCTTGACTAACAAACATTTGCAATGCAATAGGTATAGCATTTACGCTAGTTTGAGCTATTGACATTGTAAATGACAATGCCTTTTTTTTTTGGTTTTCGTTTTTTAAAACTTAAATAAAAGGCATTGTCATTTATAATGCCAATAGCTCAAACCCGCATAAATGCGAGACACATTGCATTGCAAATGCTTGTTTTCCTACTGCAAATGCTCAATTGTTTGAAAAGACCAAGCTGTGAGCTGATATGTGTGCATGTGACTGTTGCTGATGTTTGTAATGTATGGTGTTTGAGTGATGCTGGCAATCCAGTGGTATGCATCACTGAGCCAGTATTACACTTGGCTATCTTTGAATGACATACCCCTTGCCGTACCAATTCCCTCAACAGCATAACATGTGACAGTTGCCTATTTGATGGGGATAGCGGAAAGGAGGAGAGATTTTTCACAAATCATTGGTGAATTATGTAAATTCTGTTTTGAGATTTTAACTTTTGAGTCAACAGCTGTGGTTTAATTGGAGGGAGGTATAGAGCAATGTAAACCGAGCTCACGGTGAAACTTCCAGAATAGAATTTTAAATGAATAGTCAAACAAATTGTCCCTTCATTAATGTATTTATATGTACAGAAGTTCAAATTCATTTTATTTGAATGTCCAAGACAATCATAAAAGGTAAACATAAAAGATTCTTCAAACTTACATGACAAATATTAGGATCAATATAAAGATACATTAACTGAAGTCAATACTTGTTCCGGTAAAACACAGCTGCCTTAAGAAAACTGCTTACTCTAAAACAGACATCACTACTTGCCAATGATTGTAGGAACCTAAGGGCGACACTATTGTTTAAAATTGTAGGATTTAAAAAGAGGTTGTAGATAAAGTTTCCTAAAAGGTTTATACAATATGCAAAATATCATAAAGTGTAATGAAGATTGAGTGGAGGCATTATCACAGGCACATTTCTGATCAGTTAAACTGTCATAATGAGACAGTAGAAAACACAACATATAACACATAATACCCGCCCTGAGTTTTGACAGTAGAGCTCTTTCCCAATTGGTCAAAAGCGTTAAATAAGGCTCTAGACAAGCTTACTCAATTCTAGACATTCCCGTTTCATATAATATTTGTCTAGAAACAATCATTTCACAGTGATTTTATCAGCCTTATGTACAGATACAGGATTGTCAAACAAACTAAACAGAAGAACAGAAGCTTCTACTGGTAAATACAACATTCTCTTCGGCCAGGACGATTCCCATAGAAAAGCATAGTACAGAATTTATACAACTAGCAAATTCTTCTTGACATCAAGTGACATTAAAGTTATTTTTTTTTTGGCAGAACGCATTGACCAACTACAAAAAGAGCAAAGCACATTAGACTCCGAAAACTCCCATTTTGAGTCTGATGTTCAGAAGCTGCAGCAGAAGCTAAAAGTCATGACTGAAATGTATCAAGAAAATGAATTGAAGCTTCACAGGTACCACAACATGTATGGGGCATGTTTTCATTGTCACAGCATTTTGGTTTCACATCCTCTTAATTGTTTTTTGATCTCAGTTGTACTTCAGGCTTAGTTTTTATGTTCTTATGATGCTGAAACTGTATTTTATATTTTTGATGTTGTTTGTAGTGTACACAGTATTAAGATGTGCTGCCCACTTAGTGCATTGTGTTTGTTTGTTACATAACAGTTACATCATATTTGTTTTATTATGTCTTTTTGTTTCTTAAAACGTGTGCTTACTCCATGCAGTTTGGTACATTTTATTTTATTATTATATCATTCTGGTTTTTTTATTTTTTCAGCTGATTTATTCTCCGCAGTAAACATTGTTTTCTTGTTATGAGCTAATACGAAACAACAGAAATGACAAACATAGCTCCTATATGCATTGACTGCCTGCTGACCATCATCACCTTACGCGTTAGGCTGATAAGCTTTTCATATGCCAAACATAGATTAACTGGAGCATAGTGCAGATATGGTGCTGTGATACAAGCTGTGGGTGCCTTTTTGGTGATTAGTAATGATTCGGTCAATAGTGTGTCCCATATCTACTTTCTTATTCACTTTTTTTGATGATGGAGGAATGGATACAGAGGATGGCTTGTACAGCCGGCCTACTTTTGTTACATAATGGCCTTAGTTCATGGAGATGTGTTCATGAAAAAAAAGAAATAATTAATTCGTCATTGTGAGGATTTCTACTGAAAAGCCCTAGAACCTCACAATCTGCTGGAAGTATACACAATATGACTACAGAGTTAGTACCACCAAAGATCTAAGCCGAGCTGCAACAAGCCTTTTGGATTGGCTACTTAAAATGAGGCAAAGAACCCTCCAGAACAACTCATTCCTCGCAAGAGAATCTGGACCTAACATCAGTTTAATGTATGTTCTCTGAGACTATGAAAAAAGACATGAGTAAGTGCTGATGACATTCTGTCAGCAAACAACCATACAATGGACACTGCACCATAAACACCATGCGATTATGACTCTGGTTACTGTGAGCAGCTTTCAGAGGATGATCGTCTGTCTACAAATAGCCTGAAAAATGTGATTTCACATGGAAATATTAAACAGTGTGCTAAAATATAGATTATTGCTATCCCCCTCAGGACGCTTTGAAAGTGATGACACTTTTGCATTTTCTTACTTTAGACTGTATCTCAATAATTTGATATTCCTATAGAGAAATGTCTGTAGTGCAAAAGCTTCATCTTTAACAAACTTGATTACTCCTTTTGATGTGTTTTACAGATTATTGGCTTTAAACACAGGGCTCTAACTATGGTAATTCATTTATTAGGGCACATCCTTACTTGGAAAGTGTTTTCTGTTTCCACAGTTTCAGTAAATATGACTCTAAAAATGTGCTTTCACTACTAATTTATATGTTTCAGAACCTTGAGAGAAACTAATACAGCTGATAGTCTCCAAATTTAGATCTTCACTTAAGTCACATATTACATCAGGAGGATAATCTAATAAACCATGCCACTTGTTCATTTGAAATTAATCAGTTTGAAAGCCGCTTAAATCCATCCACTTTTTGTCACGTTTTTTAGTACAGGAGCATCTGTTGTAAATGTTGCCCAATGTGCACCCTAAAATATTGTCCATTAGGCATAAGAGTTTCCTAGGGGTTTGAGGTTAAGACATTATTGTATATGAACTGTCTGAAAAGTGGGTGAAGATTTTGAGGTATGTTTTAAATGTTCTTTTATTTTGCCTCCTTTTTTGGTTTTGCAGCATTTGCTTGAGGGAGACATGATTTTAAATAAGCATGCTGATTTCATCTCTCTGATATCTAACCATGAATCAGTGTGAAGCCAGAAAAGCTTCAAGTCCAAAAGACTCAGATTAGGAGAGGGTATACTTTGTTTTTCTTTAGATACGTATTTGTAGGCTGAGTGTTGAGGTCTCAGATCTGATGATAAGTTGGCACATATAATCATAATAGAGAACTGTACGTAAATAGATAGCTTGAGACTGTATCATCAAAGAAATTAAAGCTCTTCAGTTCCACCTGTCTGAATACTGCATTAAGGATCAGAATCTTTGCTTTGAAAATATTTTTCTCTGTGTCGTTGTCCAAGCCAATTTCCTCAGTATCTATTTTTCTTACCTTTATTCATGAAGGTCCTGATGCCATCTGCTTCAAAGGGTTTCATTCCCTACCTTAACATTGCCTTGGTATTTGTCACAGTAAAGGGGAGGTTAGCTTTACGGATGCATCTTTCCCAGCCACCGCTATCAAAAGCCTCAAGTTCAAAGCAGTAAACTGAACGTCTGTCAAACATAAAGACCATTAGACATTGAGATGAACTTCCGTTTTTTTTAAGCTAAGATATTATTTGACACCAAGAGACTCTTAAGGTTTCACAATCGGATGATAGTGATGACATTGGTGCCTTCAGAGGAACTGGAAGGGGAAGAGGCACAGAGTGCTTGGTATGTCTGCAAATAACACCCCTTTTTGCAGGAGCTATTATTGTGATGACATACTCCACTATTGGTTTCTCTGGCCTAATTTACATGTCTGCAGCAGAATATAGGTTATTTTCCATTCCTTAACTTTATTTTGATCTCATGGACCATAAAAGTACATAGTCATAAAATTTCTCCTGAGCGACTTTACACAAGTGAACTATATGTAAAACATAGCCATAGAATTAGTTCATATAAAAGAGAACAAGCTAAAAAGTGTCCCAATAAATAACTATACAATTTGACACATTTGGCGATAATGTGCATTTTGAAATCTTCGATGGGATAAGCCTAAGCAAATCATATCTCAACCCATCCAAATCAAGCTGCCTGGGAATTACTAGAACAGGAACATGTATAGTACGATGCAGTCAGGAGTTTAAAAACTTACTTCATCAAAAGATATTATCATTAAAACTTTAAGAAAGGTAGGAATAGATACATAAATGATAAAAGAATACAGGCAATGCGAGTTTCTAAGACCGTAATGGCTGGTTTAAAAAATTTAACATACACGCCACATTGAAGTTAGAAAACGAGATACAGCAAAGACAATGGGGGCATGAGTGTTGTACTTTAGGACTCTCAGTGCCTCTGCACAATGTACGAAACCCAGATTCCTGCAGAGTTGAATAAGTCAACTTAAGGGCAATTTATAGCTAGAGCAGAAAAAAAGACATGTAACTCTGTCTCTTCCTTATAATTACAGGCAGGGCACCCTCTAGGTAGAGTTTTGGACCATTTATTCTAAAAGGCCCGGAGCTGTAGAGTCCCAAATCTAAACTGTATATATAATTTCCTTGCCAGGTTGGTTGGATATCATTCAGGAAGGATTCTCAATTTCAGTTTAGTACTTTATTACGATCTCGGAGATCCAAAAAAGTGCATAACAGTACAGATACATAAAACACCAAATTTCATCAAAGTTCCACTACACTTAATATAACAATTCATTTTCGAGTTAGCAGCATATGTAAAACCCATGGTCAAGATTCATAATATCCTAAAAAGTTGTACATCAAACTAAATTCTTCACTACCCAAGTAGCAGCAATTTGTTATCAAGTTCACATAGTCTTGCTAACAGAAAAACGGCTAAAGTAAATTCATTGCATTAACTTCCCCCCCCTGATCCACATGGCAAAAAGAAACTGAGAAATACCAAATACTAACAATCTGTTGATAACAACCTCAAGATTTCTAAATAATGGTCTGGACCAATGGATCAGCACAGAGGTGTTATCCAAAGAGTATGTGGACAATAGATTCAGTACAGGCTTTGCACGCAGGACATAAATCATCTACCAAAGGAGTCACACTCCATCCTGAGCAAAATGCCTTGGTAGGTAAGGTCTGATCACTAAACTGTAAAAAGAGCTTTCTTGCCACTGGAGGAGTAATTTCTTCTTTTTTTTAATTATTTTATATTTTATTAAGCAACTCCAATAATACAAATACAGAAAGTAATGTAGTAATCGAGACAGATACAGATCTTGAGTTCATCAATAAGTTACAAAAATCATATAGACAGATCAAATATTGCATGCAATCATTATAAGCCTTCTGAAAAAATGTATTATAAAGAATATGGTATAGTTCAAACATTCCTAGTAGACACACTCCATCTATCTATAGGGGACCAGATCCTAGCCCCACGACTTCTAGCATGCCTACCTCTAGTAGCATATATAGCTTTTTCCTGGTTATAGACACCTAGGAAACCGCCTAACCACATTTGACAAGTAGGTGGATCAGCCTCTTTCCATCTTGCTGCTAGTATAATTCTATATACTGCTGTTCCTATAAATAAACATAATTCCACTTCTGTACTTAAGTCTAGAGAGCTATCATGCCCTAGAATATACAGCGTGGAAGATTCCGCGAGTCTATGTCCAAACACTTCTTCCCAAAATTCAAACACCATTTTTTTAAAGGATGTTAATTTATTGCATTCATAAAACATATGAATTAATGTGGCCGGGTCTCTTCCACACCTAGGACACTCATCATTCGCCCTTTTGCCCCAGGCGTAGAGTTTAGCCGGGGTATAATAGAGATTATAGATAGTCTTATAAATCTGAGCCCTGAGATTAGAGCTCAGGAGCAGCCGTGATGATAATAACAGGCTCATATCTATATCCACATTGGAATTATCCAGTTTGTCAGCCCATGCGACTTCGGTATGTTCGAGATCATCTAGAAGCTTCACAAGAAGTAAACTATAGAAGGTGCGAATTTTAGACGTATAAATGCTTAATGTTTCTAGGAGAGGGATCTTATCTAATGTAATTTTAGGTCTTTTCAAGCTCAGGATTGTATTCAGTTGAATATATTTAAAATAGTCGCAATTAGAAACTTTAAAACTTCTTTGAAGGTTCAGGAATCTGGTGCTAGGATCCCCAGCGAGAAAATCCCCTGTTGTAATAATTCCTAGATTTTCCCATTTTTTTACGATAGTATCATTAACCTATTTAGGTAAAAGTGAGGGCCGCCATAGGGGCGTATACCTGGTAAATTTAGGGATTTCCATATATTTCGCTATTCTCACCCACATTTTGCCTACATTGTTGATCACTTTAAATTTCATTTTTTTTAAATAGCTAGGCTCCAGTTGTCTAAGATCAATGACATTTTGTACCAGTCTTACTGTCCAATTGGAGTTATTGCTTATTTTATGTTTTTCCCCCTCTGCACTCCCCCCGACCCCAACCCCCCTCCCTCATCCCACCCCCCGCCTTCTCCCCCCTCCCCTTAGTGAGGCAAACAGACTCCAATTAGAGTCTGGTAGTGATGGGCATGCCGCGCATGCTCCTAGCTCCTACCTAGTAGTCATTTTTCAACAACACTCGAAATGCCGATTTATCCTTAAAAAAAAAAAGAAAATGTTAATCTATTACCTAACACCCCCCCTTCGCCTAAGTAGCTCCTCGGTTCAACAGTTTAGTTTCACCTCGTTTACCCCTCATACACATAATTAAACAGATAATTAGACATTGTCCCCTCCAGTTTCAGTTCAGTGTGCCTTTAGCGTCACTCTATACAAATAACTCAGATAGCTACGGCTAAGATCAAAGTGGGCTTAGTTTAGTATAGTTTAGCTATCTAGCTTAGCTCAGCCTAGCCCATCTCTATACTCCTTAGCTTTAATTTCTGAAATAAAGAACTTCGTTGGACCCTCAAAAATTACTTACAGCCTTGCTGGATTATTGAGGTAGGCCTGTGCCTTTTTGTCCTGAAAAGGCTTAATTAGTTGACGTAACCTCCACCGTCTCGCAACAGTGGAGTGACAGAAGTCTGGACGCACAAAATAGGAAATATCATTACAAGTGCGCTTTGCTTCAGGCCTTGCTCTTTCAAAAATTGCCCGACGGAGCAAAAAATTGCTGATAAATACTAAAATAGCGCGAGGTTATGCTCCAGGTTTTAATGGCATCTTTAGTGTAAACGGCATACGATGGGCACGTTGGACTTCTGCATCCAAGTTCCAATTAGGAAGTTCCGAGAGAGAGTCTCGAAAAAGTTTTACCACAAACAGGCGAATATCGTCCCCCTCCACTGCCTCGGGAACCCCAAGTATGCGCAGGTTGTTTCTGCGCTGTCGATTTTCGAACTCTTCGAGCTTCCACCTTACGTCTACCAGCTCAGACTCATGGGATTCTACCCGTTGTTGGTTCGAGGTGATCTCTGCCTCATTAGAGACTATCCTGGATTCCAGTTCTGTCAGTCTATCCCCAAAGGTACTACATGTCTTTGTTAATTTTCGAACCACCCCTTGAACTTTGCGTAGTGCTGCCTGAGCCCTGCGGCTGTCTTGTGAGGTTTCCTCGCGCTGTGAGGGAATGGCTTGTAAAACTGTGTCAAGGGTTGTGGCCGGCGGGTCAGCCTGAGCAGATTGAGTTGGTTGCCTTGCGGGAGTAGGCGCAGATGTTGGACTCGGGAGTAGATTGGTTGGTGTATGCTCCCAGTCTAATTCAGCCCGCTTCTTTTTCCGCCTGACAGACGTTTTATCCCTAGAGTTCTGGGCTTTCATGTCTGTTTTAGCGCTACTTTCACTCTCATGTGAGACTTCTGAAGTAATATCATCAGACCATTCTGCTCCCTCAAAGAGAGAATAAAAATCACTGGGATCTTTTTCAGTATCATTGTCAGTTGTGTTATTGATATTCCCAGCCCCTTGAGTGGTTGTCGCACCCCCCCCAAGATCAGCACCATCCGTTGCCTTTGTCACATCGCTAGCACAAACTGTCATGGGCCGGGAGTGCTGGGAACATTGGGACCCTTTCAAGCCATTAATATCATTAATACCAATATCCTGGGGCAATGTTTGAGCTTCTAGAATGTTAGCATCATGTGTTCCTGTCTCCACGTCACCCCCAGGACAGTATCATCATCCCCTGTTGTATGTAGAGGAGATTGCATACCTTCATTTTCCGTGTTGTTTATCTCCTGTAACGTGTTCCCCCACAAGGTTCGGGGCTAGATGCTCCTTTCGTTCTTGAGGCTTATTCTGTACTCCCCCCTGCGTCGGGAACTGCTCTCCCCAACATCGCGGGCTGCTGTTGCTGCTGGTTGTCAGCCCCGAAGGCTGCTGGCACTGACTTCCCGCCTCGCTCCGGAAGCA
Organism: Lissotriton helveticus; assembly: GCF_964261635.1. Taxonomy (NCBI): domain Eukaryota; kingdom Metazoa; phylum Chordata; class Amphibia; order Caudata; family Salamandridae; genus Lissotriton; species Lissotriton helveticus. The sequence goes on along the minus strand of NC_136070.1, from coordinate 223,698,732 downwards.
ATCCAGGGCCTCTGTTTAAGAGATCAGCCACTGTCGGGCCGGTCGGGATTCCCTTCCGGGTTACTGCCGCTGCTCCTCCACGCTTCGGAGTTGCAGCCGTATCCGCTCCATCCACTTTACCGGCTTGCTCCTGGCTCTCACGGAGTGCCTGCGCGTGTGCTTGTCTGGCCGCACGAGCTCGAGCCGCCGCTGTCGAAGAGGCTGGTGTTGCAGCTACCTTGGGCGCCATCTCCTCGAAGACGCTGCGCTCCGTCCGGTAGGTCCTTCCTTCTTTTTCCACTGCTGCCTTAGGAATAGACTGATAGATAAATCGCAGCACCGCCAGGCCAATAATAGAGGTGAGCACTGACAGTTTCTTACACAGCGGCCTTTCCAATTCCTGGTTTTTATCTTCCGTGATGCTTATCTCTGTGATAGATGGTAGCTCACTTTTCAGTTTTGGTAACGACCTCCTCAGGGTAATCGGGGTGATCGGGTGATCAGTGTAAGAGCTCATTATTTAGTAGAATAGCTACATCGAGGGCATATCAGCATATGTCTGCATTTCTTAGATTAGTATTTCGGAGCTTGGTAGGAGCATTGCGTGCACTCCGGTCTCAGCCGACCGCCATCTTGCTCTCCATGCCAGAGATTTTCCTATGCACCCTAATTAATTTCTTCTATTGATGCTTCAAACAGTGAAATTGATTTATGCAGCAAAAAATCTTTTGCTATCCCTGTTGAATATCCTATTAGTTCTAGATGGAATATTTGTTTCCAGTACATTCCTTTCAGCCCTTCCCACGAAATACCACTCATGTCAAAAGCTGTTCATCTTTAACCTCCCAAGTAAATCGCGTAAGCAAGAGAACCATCTCAAAGTCCCTGCCTGGGGAGATCTTAAGAGGTCCTTTAAAGCCTCCCCGAATGGGTGCAACTCTGCTACCTTCCAAAGCATATGCCAGAATGATAACATTTTATAATTTACTTTATGCTTTAATTGTTTATGTGCTGTATCGATTTAAGAGGCACCAAGGGAGTACTGGCGGGGAAATCAACCAGTGATCTTAAACATCGATTTTCTACTGTAGCGAGGCTATGGCGGTAGTGCCCCAGGAAGGATTCTATAATGTACTCATCATTGAGGATGAGCTTTTCTGGATGTTGGCAAACTTGTGCCTCCTAAAAGATTTGACCAATCCTGACCGTGAAATTAAAATGCACGCTTCTTCAGGATTGCTCCATAAGCCTGCTTTGCCCAACCTGTTTCCTCCTATGTTTCTGTTTACAAGGTCTTTATTCAGGATACATAGACATAATAGATCATGATTCTGGATTCCGATTCTCACTCACTCTTCCTTTACCCATTCTCACACTAGCACAGTCTCTCAACACCACCTTTTGGAGTTGTAGAAATTGCGATATCTGGGTGGGTTGGACTGACAGATGATTCAAGTTTTGAGAGGCAAAAGAGGATTTTTCACTACCCTGGACCTCATCCTCTGTTCTCTTTCTGTCAAACAACTCCTTTGTGTCTATCCTGACCACACCCTCTCAGCTTTTCAAACTACACTTCAGGATTTAAAGCAACTGTGTGCTGTTCACCAAATATATGTATATTTCCACATGCCAGCACAGGCCCCTTTCACTTGGGATTCAACTCGCTGCATAGCGTGATTAAGTTCATGACAAGGTATTGGCGGCCATCGCCAGCATTTTTGAAGCGCATCTATGTCTACATGGACAACTGGCTTTTGGAGGCTTTATGGTATTTTATGCTAGAACTTATCAACTCACGTACACTGAGACTTCTTGGCCCTATTGAACAACACAACAGCGAATAAGAAAAACGGAGATTAGATAGTCAGGGAAGAGATTTAAAGAAACAGTACACCAGGAAATGATTGTCGGTTGAATAATAAAGTTATTAGGTTTTTTTTTTCAGGAAAATTAGTAGAGAAGAGATTGATCCATAGTTCAAGAGGTAAGTTGTTTCATTCTTTAGCGGTGGCAACTGACCAAGCCTTATTACTAGTTGAAGCAGATTTAGTCCTAGGGATGCTTAGCAAGAATTAATTGGAGAAACGCAGTACACATTTAGAAATGTACAACTGAAATGTGGCAGTCTTAAATTCAAGGGTGTTTACATAGATGATATAATGCAGTGTGACACGATATTTGAAGACCGTTCTTTTCCTAATGGGTAGCCACAGTAGGGACCTTAGAATAGAAGTAATATAATCTTGATGCTTGGTTCATGTTACAAGCCTAGCTGTGACATTATCTTTAGGCTGAATATGTAACCATTGTAAAGGAGACCCAGAGATATGGAATTTCCACAGTTCAAGTGTGATTGTATCAGGGCCATTACCAATCTGAAATGGTGATTGGATAATTTCCCCAATCATGTGATGTGCCAAAAGTAAAAGATAACGACTCTGTAAATCTGGGTCTCCAACAATGTACGAGTCAGTAATGATCCATAAGATGTGCACCACTTTAACTGGGGTGATGGACACTCCATCGTATTTCGGCATAATTTAGGGTTCCATTTGTTAATGGTATGTGTAGGTATTAAGAGCTCTGTTTTATTGGGTTTAAGGTTTAGAAAGTTTGTGGCCATCCATTTCCGTTTCAATCATGATGAAATTTCATTTTTTGGTAGATGAAGATTTGCGGTTTACCAGTCTGAAAATAATTTGTGCTTTGCCTTCATAATTGTAAAATAATGCATCCATTGAATTGAGGGTGTCGGGCGAGATCAGATTCAGAATGCGTCTCAAAAGATAGCTATTCCCCCTGTAGTTTTGGGTAATTCTTTAGTACCATAGGTGCACGCTCTGACTCTCACAGCACTGGAAAGCCTTAGGCTAACTATGCGCTTTATAAGCCAAGATAAGAAGATAAGAGAGTATGGGCTAGAGGCACCATATACACATTGAAAGGAGATAGAACAGATACCTGTGGTTCTTCATGTTAAATGGACTTTGCCTCTGACTGAAACAGAGTGAAGGTAAGAGGAATGACCCTTCCCGTGGTCAAGTCCAATTAGATGAAATCATTTGTGATGTGACCAAGACAGCAGAGGGATCAGTGTGTATGTGTATATATATATATATATATATATGTGTGTATATATATATATATATATATATATATATATATATATAGTATATATATATGTATATATATGTTTGCAACAAGGATTCTTCAAAGAAGACGCCGCACACTACCTCGATTGTATTGACTTATAAATTTATTTTCTGTAGGTTCCCCACCTACGCGTTTCGGACAGGCAGACTGTCCTTGATCACGGTTTGTTAACCGTGATCAAGGACAGTCTGCCTGTCCGAAACGCGTAGGTGGGGAACCTACAGAAAATAAATATATAAGTCAATACAATCGAGGTAGTGTGCGGCGTCTTCTTTGAAGAATCCTTGTTGCAAACATTGTTTTGCGAGGGTGTCCTGAACCTCGCCGCCAGCACCAGCCTTTGTTGCTCCTCTCATCTCGGGACGCTTGCTTCTACATATATATATATATATTCACTGAAAAAACCATAGGTTTTACACCAGTTGCCCCAGTATTGGAACTTTCATAGATTCCCATGCTTTGTATCATTCCCCGTCGTCGGAATGGGAGCCTCGGTAGTATAAAAACCATAGAAACAAAAGAGAAACCTAGGCCTAGGCCTCATCTCATTTTGTATTCTATCCACCTCCTTTTGTAAAAAGAGACCAAACTTTTGCCAGGACCAATCGGAGCAGCCTCACCCTCTAGAACCTTCCTGAGAGAGCTCAGAGCCTCAGATTTTTCTACCGCACGTTGTGCTAGGGAGTCTCCACTGAGCTCTGCTCAGTTTTCACTGTTTTTCTACTTATTTCTTCAAGTTTCTGCTTCAAATCGTCATGTCTGACAAGGAGAAGAAGGCCTTATTCAGGTCCTGTGCCTCTTGTGGCAAAAACGTCTTTTTGTGGAGGATAAGCATGATAATTGCATTTATTGCTTATATCCTGACCACAAGGCCACAGACTGCAAGATCTGCAGGACTTTCTCGAACAAGACTCTTCGGGACAGAGAAGGCCGGCTACTTACCTGGCTTCAGAAGATGAAGACATGCAAGGAGGTGCTCTCTTCGGATGAGGAGGATTCCGTGTCTGCTGCTTCCTCGCAAAGATCAAAGAAGAGGGGTAGGTCTCCCCCTGGTTCTTCGACATCTGAGCCCCCTCTTAAAGCCCCTCACAAGATCTCTGACAGGTCTGAGAGGGCTGGTCCCCTTCAATCTCCTCACGAAAGTGTAAAGGAGAGGCAGGGACAGGCTACAGCAGTGGTGCCAGCCTTAAAGGACAAAAAGGAGGTGGTGATCCTTTCTCCTCCGTCCAAAAAGATCAAGCCCAGTGATAAACACTCTACTGGCACTTCAGGATCTGGGCCGGAGAAAAAACAGCGTCCGTCGACGACGAGAACACCAGGTACGTCGACGACTGTGACTTTGGCTAAAGTTCCCGCTGTTTCTGTGGCTCCGTCGACGGGCTCGTCGACGGTAGCGGTGTCCACGACGGCGACTTCGTCGACGTTCAAGGTTCCGAGCTCGTCGACGATGATGGCTTCCACGTCGACGGCGACTAGCAGGCCGCTGTCGACGGCCGCAACGACGACGAAGACTACGTCGACGACGTCGTCGACGACGGCTTCCACGTCGACGACGATGATAATGACGACGAGTTCGTCGACGAGACCGTCGACGGTGGTCCCATCGACGACGAAGATTGTGTCGACGAAGGCTGTGGTGCCGTCGACGGTTACATTAACTGATGCTCCGACAACGACGGCGTCGTCGACGAGACCGTCGACGGTCCAAAAAGTGCATTTTCCAGTTCGGAGAATGAAAATCACGCCGGAGATGACGTCTCCGCGACGAGTCTCTTCCCATCTACCGACAATGCTGTTAGATGATGAGTCTGACGAGGATGAGTTTCAGGACAATTATGGACCTGCCTATAGTCCCTCGGACTTGAACGTAAAGTTGCAGGAGACGGACACGGAGGAGTATTTCGACCAGGCAGGTGGCCAACAACTCAATCCTTATGTTGTGGAAGAGCGACATCCGCCGAGTTTGGGACAAGGCATGGTAGCCATGCCCTCCTCTCTCATTTCGGATCTTCAGGACATGCTTCAGGATTATCGTAAAAGGTTTCCGTCAGACCCTTCTGGACAGACTACGTTTTTTCCACTTCCACCACAGCCGCAAGTGCAGCCGGCTACTAGTGTTCCGGTGGTACCCTCCACACCACCGCCAGTGACACCTTGGGCCCGGGTTCCCACACCAGATCCCGTACCACTGCCCGATGCCCATCAGGATACCTCTTCGGATGAGGAGGTTGTTCCAGTGGATCCCTTGATGGATCCTTTACAGGACCCTGACCCGGATCAGGGGGACAATGACCCGCAAGACCCAAATGCTGCTGGTCGTGACACTTCCATCTCCCCTCCGGTGGATATAGGGGGTTTTCATCATCTGATGGAACGGGCTGCTAAGAGGTTTGGCCTACCTATTTCAAGAGAGGAATCTGAATGTTTCCTTTATGACTTTAAGGAACAACACCAACGCTCTGTCAAATCTATTCCCATTATAGAGCATGTATGGGAGGAGGGCATGAAGATCATGCAGAGTCCTGCCACGGTGATTCCAGTCCTCCCCAGGCTGGAGAAGAAATATAAAGCTCCTGAAGGCAGTCCAGCTTGCCTTATTGGTCAGCCAAAGCCTGACTCGGTGATTTCTCAGGCGGCACAAAGCAAGTCAAAGAATCCGTCCACACCGTTGACCACTCCTCCGGACAAAGACGGCAGACGTCTGGATAATGTTGGAAAACGGTTTTCCTCTATGGCCAGCTTACTGGTTCGAGCGGCGAATGCCCTTGCCATCTTAGGCCGTTACGACCGCCAGATGTGGTGCGACATGGAACCCTTCGTGGACCTATTACCTGAGCCCACTAAGGAGGACGCCAAGAAGGTGCTGGCGGAAGGAGAGAAATCGTCTGCAGAAGTGATTGACTGCGCAATGGACATTGCTTCCACGGCCTTCCGGGCCTTGGCCGGCTCCGCCGTCTTACGGCGTCAGGGTTGGCTGAAGGCCACCTGGTTTCGTCAGGAGGTCCAGAACAGAGTCCTAGACCTCCCTTTTGATGGGGAGATGCTGTTCGGGAAGCATGTGGATGATACCCTACAGAATATCAAGAAGGACACAGACACAGCAAAGTCCTTGGGCTCTCTCACCTATCGCAAGGTCCCCTTTAGGGGCGCACGAGGGAGAGGATTTACATCTTACAGAGGAAACCAACAACGTTTTTCCTCGCAGTCTTCCCAGTCATATAAACCCCATTACTCGAATCAGCGACAAGGGCAATCAGCATCTTTCTCTCGCAACCCTCCGCGAGGCCGTCAACAGCGACAAGGCCGTGACAACACCAAACGACAATAGCGGCCTCCCGGCTCTACCTGCTGTTCCTCCCCTCCCGATCACATCAGTGGGGGGCAGGATATCCCTTTGTCTGGACAGTTGGATGTCAATAACATCGGACCAATGGGTCCTCAACATCGTGAAGAGTGGCCATACGTTGGAGTTTCACAACTTTCCTCCAACACGAGCTCCGGGCGCCATCCGCTCAGGACATCTAGGATTACTACATCTAGAAGCCCACCAGTTGTTCCTCAAAGGAGCAATAGAACCGGTCCCGCTCTCTCAGAGGGGCCGGGGGTTCTATTCAAGATTCTTCCTAGTGCGGAAGACGAAAGACACTTGGCGTCCCATCCTCGATCTTCGGGAGCTCAACACCTATCTCGTAAAGCTCTCCTTCAGGATGGTCACTCTCCAGGAAATTCTTCCTCTCTTAAATCCAGGCGACTACTTGGCGTCGCTGGATTTAGAAGACGCATATTTCCATATTCCAATACACCCAGCTCACAGACAATACCTTCGCTTTACAGTGGGAAAGAGCCATTTCCAGTTCAAAGTGCTTCCATTCGACCTTCGATCGGCACCGAGAGTGTTCACCAAGGTATTGGCACCGGTGGCAGCTTTCCTTCGACGACAATCTCTCGAAGTTTTCCCTTACATGGACGACTGGCTTGTCAAGGCACCATCTTTCCAGGACGCTTCGCAAGCCGTGTCTACTTGCCTCCATTTGTTCCGCTGCCTGGGCCTTCAGTTGAACGAACACAAGTCAGTCCTCCTGCCTTCCAAAACTGCCAGATTCCTGGGGTCCGTGCTGGACACCACGCATTGTACGGCTCGTCCCTCAGAAGAGCGACAACAAAAATTGATGGTTTCGGCTCAACTACTCTGCCGCAGCAAGGTCCTATCGGTCCGCCAATACAAATCCCTTCTCGGATCGATGTCCTCCTGCATACCATTAGTACCGCATTGCAGGCTAAGGATGCGTCCTCTACAGGAGGAGCTGGACAAGCAATGGCGCCAAGCAGAGGGGTCGTTCAACGACAGGGTTGTCGTAACATCAGCAATGAGAACAGCGAGCGAATGGTGGCTTCAGAAAAGCAATCTCGCCCAAGGCCTAACGTTCAGGATTTCTCCTTCACCCATGGTGATGACCACGGACGCCTCGTTGGAAGGCTGGGGTGCAGTGCTCCGAGAGCTTCAAGTCAGTGGCCATTGGAGTCCAGGACAGCGGCAGTGCCATATCAATTTCCTGGAGCTGACAGCCATTCGGTTGGCCTTGCAAGCTTTTCTACCCAGAGTGGGCAATCGCTCAGTGCTGGTCCGGACGGACAATACGACGGCCATGCACTATGTAAACAAACAAGGAGGCACCAAATCGCAGACTCTGTCCGCAGAAGCTCAACGGATTTGGGATTTCGCGATTCACAACAACATCACTCTGAGAGCCGAGCACTTGGCGGGAACTCTCAATGTCAAGGCGGACGCCTTGAGTCGCCAGACGGAAGTGACTCACGAGTGGGAGTTGAATCAATCCATTCTCGACGGAGTGTTCTCAGTTTGGGGGACGCCGACCATCGACCTCTTTGCTTCGCCGGAGAACGCCAAATGCCGGTTCTACGCAAGCAAGGTTCACCATCGGGGGTCCCTTGGGAACGCTCTTTCGATGGCCTGGTACAGCGCGTCTTTTACGCTTTTCCTCCCATTCCCCTCATTCCTCGAGTTCTCAAGAAAATGAAGGCGGAACCCTGCAGGATGATTCTAATTGCTCCAGCGTGGCCCAGACAATTCTAGTACACAGAACTGCTGCGGCTCTCCCAAGCTCCTCCAATTCACTTGAGGCCCATTCCGTCCCTCTTGTCCAGGAGTCAGGGACAGGTTTTCCACCCGGATCCGAGATCCCTCCACTTGACGGCGTGGCTCCTGAACACAGAGAATTCAGTCATCTAGCTTTGTCTCAAGAATGCAGAGAGGTCTTGGCTCATGCCAGAGCACCAAGTACCAACAAGACATACACGGGAAAATGGAAGAGATTCTGCTTGTGGTGTCAACGGGAAGGTCTCCATCCTTACACTTCCCAACCTCATCAGTTGCTGCCGTATTTGCTATCTCTGGCTAAGTCTGGTTTGGCACATTCATCAGTAAAGGTGCATCTAGCGGCCATATCAAGGTTTCGACGCAGTTCGGCAGGTCCTTTCTTATGGTCCTCTAGGGTGGTTAAACAATTCTTGAAGGGCCTATTCCGGATGTATCCGCCAGTTCGTCCTCCTCCACCAGTGTGGCAGCTCAACCTTGTCTTGGCTCAACTCATGAAAGCTCCGTTCGAGCCGGTTCACAAGGCAGACTTAAAGTTCCTCTCCTGGAAACTAGCCCTCCTCTTAGCTCTAACATCGGCTAGACGAGTGAGTGAGCTTCAGGCACTCTCCATAGTGCATCCATTCCTGCAATTTACAAAACAAGGTCTGGTTCTTCGGACTAATCCCAAATTCATCCCGAAAGTGCCATCTGAGTTCCACTTGAATGAACCGGTGATTCTGAAAACCTTCTTTCCACATCCTTCTACACCTGCGGAGCGTACGCTCCATTCTTTGGACATTCAACGGTGCTTAAAGTTTTACTTGGAGCGCACACGTCCCTTTCGGAAGTCTACTCAGTTGTTTGTGTCCTACAGTGCACCTCGTAAGGGGTTGCTTTTGGCAAAGACTGGCATTTCCCGCTGGATCTCCAGTGCGATTCAATTCTGTCATCAGGAAGCGGGCAAGCCGCTGGACGGCAGAGTCCGTGCACATTCCACGAGGTCGGTGGCTTCATCTGTGGCTCTCTTTTCGGGAGTTGCCATTAAGGACATCTGCAGGGCAGCAACGTGGAGCAGTACTCATACCTTCACGAAACACTACTGCCTGGAATCTGCAGGACGAGATGATGCGGCTGTTGGTCAGGCAGTCCTGCGTAATCTGTTTCATTGAGAGGTGAGCTTTCCCTACGATCCCTCCATCCTGGTGAGCACATTTTGTTTGTTTTTACTGTACTTTATGTATTTTTCTATGGTTATGTGATGCCATGTATTTACAAAATGTGTTCATGGTGCTGTACTGCTAGCTATTCTGATACAAAGCATGGGAATCTATGAAAGTTCCAATACTGGGGCAAGAAAACAAGTTACTTACCTGTAACTTTGGTTCCCCAGTATTGGTAACTTTCATAGATTCCCATGCGCCCGCCCGCCTCCCCTGGGAAAGCTCAGTCTTTTTACAGAGTTTGTGGCGGTTTGCACAACGGCTACGAAAATCTGAGGCTCTGAGCTCTCTCAGGAAGGTTCTAGAGGGTGAGGCTGCTCTGATTGGTCCTGGCAAAAGTTTGGTCTCTTTTTACAAAAGGAGGTGGATAGAATACAAAATGAGATGAGGCCTAGGCCTAGGTTTCTCTTTTGTTTCTATGGTTTTTATACTACCGAGGCTCCCATTCCGACGACGGGGAATGATACAAGGCATGGGAATCTATGAAAGTTACCAATACTGGGGAACCAAAGTTACAGGTAAGTAACTTGTTTTCTTATAGTTAGCTGGAAGTTTTACTCGCATAAAACCATTGAAATTCCCACGTTATAGTTAGTTGGACTCACTATAACTTGCGCGTGCAATGCACTGCTGATGACGTCACATATTACATCACTCATGACATGGTCAGTGACATCACTCATGACATCACTGATGACACCATCCTAGTGACAGAGTGACCCATCTCCTTTCACTGTAATTTAACCCGTGAACATATATTATAAAATAGAAACTACATTTTTCAAAAAAATGGAGATACCCATATCAGTTACAACAACCAATTAAGTAATTCCACTATCTATATACACGTCCACTCATTCACCAACAGTTCTATGTAGTCACTCATACATATACTCACTCATCATATGTAGTGATACACCTATATATCCTGTTACACACCGACAGTCATCCAAAAGTTACTCACACACATACTCACACATGCAAATAAACTATTGAACATCCATTTATTTCCATATACAGCTATACACACACTACCACCTTACTTCTAAGAAAACATATATATATTTACTCTGTTAAACAATCACTTATAGAAAAACATACTTATTTAAACAGGAACTCTTACAATGCCTCAGTCTCACATATACTCACTTATATACATTAATATTCACATATAGTACATTAAAACATATGTAGTTATTGATAAAGACACTAGTGAGACAGTCATTCACTCACTAACACACACACATACACACTCATCCACCCATACAGTCCTGCATATATGCTGTCTTCAAAACACATACAAAGAGAGAGTCAGTCATTCATGCATCTATGTGCTAATACCCCCACCAAACCATATAGACACTCATACTGATATTAAAAAAAACATCTAATAACCCATATACATACAAATTTAGCTACTCACTAACCCATGTAGCCACTTTTAAACAAACTGAAACACTAATACATATATTTAAATATTTAAACATTACTCACTAATATATGTATTCACTAATATATTCAATAACATATACATATATAACATATATTCATTTTTCAGAAAGCCACACATTCACTGGATGGTGTCATCAGTGATGTCATGAGTGATGTCACTGACCATGTCATGAGTGATGTAATATGTGACGTCATCAGCAGTGCATTGCACGCGCAAGTTATAGTGAGTCCAACTAACTATAACGTGGGAATTTCAATGGTTTTATGCGAGTAAAACTTCCAGCTAACTATAACTGGTGTAAAACCTATGGTTTTTTCAGTGAATTTAATAGGTTTTTTAAATGCTAATTCCTAACTATAACTGGGGTGAAACCTATGGTTTTTTCAGTGAATTTCATAGGTTTTTTAATAGCAAATATCTATAGGTATGAAAGTAATAATTTTTATAACAAATTTTGAATTGTGTAAATATTTTTTTTTATTGTTTGCACCGGTACGCGCCCCGGGGCGCTTCCGGGGCGCGTACCGGTGAACGTACGGGTGAGCGTAATGCTATGGAGCGCCCCGGGGCGCGTACCGGGGAGCGTCCCGAGAGCGCTTTTCCCGCGAACGAAAACAACATCATGACGTTTCGCGTAGTCGCCTGATGCGCCGCGTAAGCGTGACGTATCGCGTTGCCGCGCAATGTGTCTTATGACGCGCTTCGTAAACGCACCCGGAAGCGCTGCGCGGCCCGGTGCGCGTAGCGTAAGCGCGCCGGAGCGCGTAACGTAAGCGCACCGGGTCATGTCAGGTCATGTGACCTGAAAATAACACTTTTCATTGGTTCTCATAAGTTTTTTTTCTCCAAATGATGAAAGCCCCCTCCTTTTTTCCTCATTCTAACTTTCTTTATTGAGAGAGCAAGAGCTATTTTTGATCACTGCAATGGCATCACTTGTAGCTGCAGCTGGTGCACCCCCACCACCACCACCACCAAGAAAAGAAGGTCCACCACCACAGTTCCTTGGAGGACAAGAAGAAGAAGAGGAAGAAGAGGAGGAGGAGCAACAATCAAGGCACTTCCTGCCTGAACAACCAAGGCAAAGGCACGTTAAAGTGCACTATGTTTGGCAATTCTTTTCCATCCCTGAAGGCCAAAAAAAGGTGAACGCCCCCAAAGTCACCTGTCTAATTTGTGGCTCAGTCCTCTCCAGGGGCAATCCCCTAAAGAAATATTAATTTGGTAATTTTACCATGATCCGCCACATGGAGAGGTTTCATCCAAATAACTTAGCCCACGCTGAACTACAGGAACTTCAGAACAACCTACCCCCTGTGGCCAGCACCTCCTCTACTGAAAACTCACATTCTGGTCCTGAAGCACGCCAAATGGTGCCAAATATACAACCAAAATTTGGCACCATAAAACATGTTTGCATTTTCTGTGGCAAAACATTGTTATGGTGAACTTAGTGTCACCTTAATAAATTATGCAGTGGACAACCACCAATGCAACAAGAAAAGGAAGCACTAATTCTTTTCTTTTTTTTGCTCCTGTTGAGCCATTTTCACTTCCCTGTTTTTTGTTTGTTCCCTTAAAAAACACAAACAAATATAAAATTGTTCAAAAAAAAAAAAAAATGTTCAGTAAAATAATAAAAAAATATAAAACAACAAAAACAATAAAAAAAAAGTTCTTTTCAGAACTACCTCACATTTATAAAATTAAACCTATATTTTTAAAGGATCTCTGTCAATTTTTTGTGCTTAGGGTCAATTTTTTTTTTTTTAATTTCACCAAAGTACGCTCCCTGGTACGCTCCCCGGTGCGCGTACCGGGCGCTCCCCCCGCGAAAATCGAAAAAAAAGTCGATTTTTTTTTTTTGACCCGCGGGACCCTTTTATGGCCCCCACATCAAACCTAGGGGGTCAGGGGGGGTCTACCCTGCCCCCTTTTGGTTATTTCCCCCTTTGTTTTTGCCACCTCTTGTGTCTCGGTAGGATCGAGACAGAAGATGGCGGCCGCTGCGGACTGTTTCGAATGTTTACAGACACCCGAGAGCCAATCAGCTTTCCGTGCGCAAGTCGCGTGGCGCGCCCGGAGCGCTCCCCGGTGCGCGTACCGGGCCGCGGCTATAGATATATAAATTTTTTTTAACCTAAATTACTCAAAATCCTCTGGAGCACATATCTTGAGACATAGCAAAGGCACATCGGGCTACCAGTCCCTACAATTTTGCCAAGTTTGGTGAAAATCCATTCAGCCGTTCGAGCTAAAAGTGCGACAGGCCGCCCTATGGAAATTAACATGGGAAAAACACGTTTTGGGACCCCCCTTTTATCTCGGCCCCCGCTTGACGAATCCCCCCCAAACTTTCAGGGAAGGAGCGGAGGCAAAGTTGCTGAAAAATTCAGGCAGATTCCTCAACCGGCGCCAAAGTTATTCCCAATAGAATGTTGCGATTTCCCTATGGAAATCAATCCTAACTATAACTACCTACTGGCGACCGCCAGTAGGTAATATATATATATATATATATATATATATATATATATATATATATATATATATATATATATATATATATATATATATATATATATATATGTGTATGTACTTTGTGGACTCTGGAAATCAGCCGTATGACTTGTCTGCTTCTGCTTAGGGACTTTTTTTCCTGTTCAACTGCCTCTATTTAACGGTCTTGATAGAAAACGACCAGCAGAGGTCAGTAAAATACCGAATTGCTTTCTGCTGAGGGACTTTCTTTTTTAAATTTTTCTGGCAACTGCCTATATTTAACTTTCTTGATAGAAAGCGACCAGCATAGGTCAGAAAAACACCAGTATTACTTTAGCATTCTCTAGATTCCAGTCCATTGAAATTGTCTTCCACGAGCACCCGTAGACAATAATATTTTTTTCTAATCTTGTATTTTCAGTGATATGACCAACCAAGGCCCTGATTTTACATTAAAAACAGAGCTTTGGACAATACCATTTCCCGCTGAAAGGCAATATTTCTCTCCATGTGTTCCCATACCTGGCGTGTCACACATTTTTGTGCTTACTTTCCCTCCATGTTAAAGAACAGTAGATGTTTCAGCACCCAGGCTAATGTGCTGCGTAGCTTAATATATAAGGCCCCAAAGGCGAGACTGATTGCATTGCAAATGCTTGTTTGATCTTCCTCTCACTCTTCTTGCCTGGGTCCAGCAACTCTGTTTCATTGTGTGTTCGCATTTCTATTCACATTTGTCCTCTAATATTTTTCAATAACCTTCCTGGTCAATTTCTCTGATTTTCTTTAGTACGTTTACAGTTTTTCTTTATTGTATTTTACCATTCCCCACTATTGTCTTGTTGGCATTTAATTCTTTGTTTCAGTCTGTTTTTCCTGCTCCACCATTCCATTTCTATTTCACCTTTCTTGCTACATCTTTTTGTACTTTTTTTTAACTCCACTCGCTTTTTTCCCCCTCACCTTTTTTATTTGTTTGTTTTCCTTTTAAGAGCGATTCATCTCTGCTCCCTAAAATCTGTTCCTCCCATCTTAGTATATATTCTTTCTATTTGAAGCAGCCCATTGCAGATCACAACTGCAATAGCTTCAGCTGCAAATCTATTGTTTTCTGGCCTAATGCTCTAGGGGACAAGTCTTGTCAATCTTGATTCCGTGTAAAAAATAGGAAGTCAAATCCTGCCATAGATTCTGAAAATGAATGCCCATTTAGTTGGCCCCTGTTACCGTGGCAGATTAAATGAGATGCTGAGGAGTGACAATTCGGCCTGGGCAGCCAAAGAAAGTCACCCGCATTTGCAGATCTCAACCTTTCGCAATACACTGCTTGGTTAGGATAATGGAGGTATATAATGCCAAACATATGCGGTGATAAAAGTATTTTAAAGCTTATAGGTCCAGTGCATCTGTGCAACAACACCTCAGCAACTACCTCTGTATCAGCACAGCGTCACTTCAGCACCACTCAGCACAACCTCAGCATCACTCAGCAGCACCACTGCAGCACAACCTAAGCATCATTCAGCAGCAATTGAGCACCACCAAAACACCCCAGCACAGCACCACCTCGGCATTTCTTAGCCCGAGTGCAGCACCATCTGAGCACCAGCACAGCAGCACCACCTTCGCATTTGCTCTGTACCAGTGCAGCACTACCCCACTACCAGCGCAGTTTATGTCCCCCCCCATAACAAAAAAAACCTTTAATAAACTAGCATTAGAATAGTCGGGAAGAATTTGCTAGCACTGCAAGGAGAAAAAAACGAGAAAGCATTTTTTATGATAATTCTATTTTTAATAGGGTCGTTTAGTTGTACAAAATATCTTTTTGGTTGTGTATGTAAGGTAACAAAAATGCTTAGAACACATTTTATTAGAACATTTCAACATGCTTAAAGACATTGGCAAAGCCAATAACTCTGGCTAAACACTTATAAGGTCCCCAAGGCGAGACCTATTGGGTATGCCAATGCTTGTTCATTTAGTGAATGGGATTGGACATACTAATATGTTCCACCAGCTCACTGCAGGCCCTTTATTTTAGATCCCTTACTCTAGACAAAACCCATTCCTTTCTTCAATTCTTCTCTCCAACCTGTCTGTATCTTTAGGTATAGACCAAGAGAGAAAGTCTGAGTTGTGGGAGCAGATTCATCGATGAATACGACTCCAAAAATGTTAGTTCTGATTATCAAAATATGTTCTGAAGTTTGGCCTTGCTGCTCTGGGCACCCCATGAGTCTAGAGGCAGGAGAAATTTACTAGTGTAACTTTATCACTGTAGTTCTCTAGAATCTATTCAACCTACCCGCATCCATCCTGATCTGAGGTCTGAGGCTTTAAAATGGTTTTATTCTTCGGAACTGAAAAGTCAGAACCTAAGCTAGGTCAGTGCCAGATGGTGTTAATTTGCCACTAATGTTGAGCAGGATGATGGGTGCTCCGTACCTCGTTTTTCAAGTTTTTCCTGGATCCTGTCACTGGAGTGCCCTTTTATTTTAAAGTGTTCATCAAAGAAGTATTCTACCTTAGTGTTATAATATGATTGCAAAGAAACTAACTATCTGTTTTAAATGTAAGGTGAGCAGTGCATTACAGCAAAGGTAAAACTTTATTATGATTGAGTCTAAGTTATAACCATTTTTTTTAGGAAATTAACAGTGGAAGAAAAAGATCGTTTACGAAAGGAAGAAAAACTTTCTAAAGTTGATGAAAAGATTTATCATGCTGCTGAAGAGCTGCACACTTATAGGTATTTCTTGTCTAACTCAGAATTTTTTCAAAGCAATTTGTTATTATCTTGTTTTGACTTATTTTTGTGTTTGCAGAACACGAGCAAAAGACCTCGAAGAAGAACTTGAAAAAACTATTCGATCATACCAAAATCAGGTATACATATTTATATGGCTTACATAAATATCGCTTTCCTGCTTAACTATTATGCTAAGTTTTCTTTATTCGGGGTACTCTCACTGTAATCTTCAGACAGCAGTATTATATTATCATATCTGGAACACTTTTAGAATCAGGAAGCTCCTCATTTATAATAGGTTAAGCTTGAACATGCCTCAAAATCATATTTGTGCGATGATCCACTGCTCTTACACTCTTCAAATAATTTTAGATCAAACCTCTATTGGACTGATGCTTGATATATCTGGAGAAAAAAATCTGGAAAAAGTAATAGTATCACTGACTGCTACTTAAGTTAAACAGTAGAAACATAGAAATACTTTCAAAACTCCCTCTGCAGCAAATGGCTGCCATATATATTACTCAAGTTAGGACCTAGTTGCCATAGGATGATTTTTTAGTTTGCCAATAACTTTGTTGCATTTGATGTATCTCACAAAACTTTACAACAAAAAAAGTTCATCCACTTCAGCTTCTTCCGTGAAGGTTTTGGGATGATGCAACAAGCAGGGCTGAGAAAAAGGGGAGTTCTTAAAACACAATTTTCCCCATAGTGAACTTTATGGATCAATTCTGTTTATTATGGGCAAAGCAGGTCAGTAACATACACACCTACTCACCAACAACCCAGGGGGGCGGCAGTATTAAGTGAGGCAGGAGTATCTTCATCAACACAGCTATCCGCCTACAACCCTGGGGCCGGCAGCATCGCTTAGGCATTATAAAATTGAACATAAATACCTCAAACAAAATCCCTCTCCCCAATAGCCTTCCTTAGAAATAGCTAAGTGGTCTGTAGTGGTGGCATATTGGGATCAACGAGATGGATTCATGGGTATAGAGTGTTCTGCAACGTCGGGTTACGGTCGAGCTTTCAGTGGATGTGGCTACGGGAGCAGGCTAAGCAACTTTAGGTAGATCGGGCATATCCGTTAGCAAAATTTGGAGGAAGGATTGTGAATGAAAGGTGCCCATAATTCGGGGTAAGAGTTGTGTTTTGGATCAACCGTTAAAGACAGTTTCTCCATAGGATAAAACCAGAGTTTGTGGAGCCAACTGATATAATCTGGGTTTCTGTCAGTACTTTATAGGGAAAGACTCACCTAATGAGCTGGTCCCAGAGCTAGTTCCATTTGCTGCTCTGGCATGGAGCAAAGCGTATAGAACAAGGGGTTAGGAAGCCCCAGTATTGTGTAGGCACGGAATTTTAGAATTGAAGTCTTAGAGGCGTGGTCAATGTCATTCTGGATTTGAACCCAGTAACTGGTTAATTTCAGGCAGTGTCACAGAAGATGGATTAACGTGCCAGTGTCCCCTCAACCCCTCCAGTATGCCTTTGAGCGTCCCATTCCAGAAGTCTCACTGGGGACAGATACAAGTATGCCACTATATTCTATGCTTTTTCGGTGCTTGTCAGGTTATGTGCCATGTGTTAGACTCTATAGTAGATGTCTTCTCACTCTTTGGGAGGAAGAGTTCTGCCCAGCTCAACTTCCTATTTCATCTGCCCTCTGTATTTGGTCAGTAAAAACCCTTACCCAGTAGGGCATAAAGTTCTGAATCAAGGCGCTTATCCTTCTGAAGGACTACCCACTTTTCAGAGGGGTCAGAGCTCTTCCTGCTTGTGGCTTAATGTCATGTTGCATCACCCAGTGTCGTACCTGGAGGTATTGGATATGATCCATTTTGTCTAAGACGTAGTCAGATTTAAATTTTTCAAAGGTGATTATCCCTTGGGCATCAAATAGGTATCCTATGCATTTGCAACTGCCCTCCCGCCAGTGCCGGAACTCATCCTGTTGCATCCCTTATGTAAAATCTGTGTCGGCCTGAATCAGGATCACAGGGGAGGGGAAGGTAGTCAAGCCTGCCCTAATCGCTATAGCGCACCGCACTTTGAATGATGAGTTAGTTACCTGCAAGGAATATAGGCCCCTAGGCGATGCTAATGTGGAAACAAGGGTTCCTTCCTTATGTTGGAGCCCACTACAA
Organism: Lissotriton helveticus; assembly: GCF_964261635.1. Lineage (NCBI taxonomy): Eukaryota > Metazoa > Chordata > Amphibia > Caudata > Salamandridae > Lissotriton > Lissotriton helveticus. Next base: position 223,680,422 of record NC_136070.1, on the reverse strand, counting down.
CTTGGTCCAGGAAGCATCAATGCTTTCCAGGGAGCGGTTGGGTCCTTTCTCTTAGCAAACTGAGTTGGGAGGCCTGGTAGTAACACAATAGCATGGGCACTGCCATTTCCGCCTTCTTGCGTCGATCGATAGAGTAGGTGTTTGTGGAGACGTGGTTTCTTCCCATCCCAAATACATTTGTTAATTTCTGGTTGGAAGGAACATGATAATGTGTTTTGGTGGGGTTAATCAAAGGGTCTGAAAGAGATAGAGAACATGTGGTAGCGTTGTAATTTTCACCGCTGATATTCTGCCCTTCAATGAAAGGCGGAGGCGACTCCAGTTGGTCCCCGCGGATTTGCCAGGTGAGTGACATAGTTGATGGATATGGTCTTAGGAATACATCAAGCCAGCTTGATACTGAGGGAAGGTATGGAGTCAATTGTCCATTCTAAAGGAAACAGTGAGCATGAATGAACTTTATGAAGTGCGGTAACCGAGAGATTCAAGATCGTAAACTTCTGCATATATTTACTTTAAATCCAACGACTTCCCCAAAAGCCTGGAATTCGTCCACGAGTGCATGGAGTGAGGACATTGGGTCAACGATAGATAATATTTCATAAACAGCGTAAAGGCTGATGAGATGGTGGTCAAAGGGAATCCCAGGATAAGCTGTCCCACAGCCGTTGAGCTAGGGGCTCCATATACAAGGCAAAAAGAAGTGGGGAGAGGGGACCTCCCTGATATGCACCCTGTCTGATAGGGTAGGTCAAGGATGTCACTGAAGCCCGCATGGCACTGTAGATGCAGCGGTCCCAACTGCAAATTTCGAGAAATAGAGCCTCTGTCCGGGATCTTTGGGTCTTATTCATATTTGGCCAGATGCTTTGTGTTTTCTCCACAATGGCGAGTGGGAATGAAGCCTGCTTAGTCTGGTTTAATCAGGCCAGGCATTTGGGGGTTAAAGGTTAAGGCGATGGGCCAAAATGCTAGTGAATAGTTTAGCATCTATATTCAGAAGGGAAGTATATCCTTAAGGACCCACAAAGTGCTGGTTCCTTGCCAGGCTTCAGGATTATGGAAATTGCGGCTGTGAGCATGGAGTCAGAGAGGGAGACTGTGTTGCCAAGGGCTTGTAAAGGTGTATGAGCAAGGGAGCCAGCTCCAAGCAAAAACTTTGCAGAATTGTGGGGAGAAGCCGTTGGGCGCAGGGGCCTTCATCGATTTTAAGTGAGCGATGACCGAGATCACTTCCTCTATTTTATCGTAATGAAGTTCTGTAGTCCCTCGGAGTACCGGTCGGGGTGGGGGGTGAGTGTGACATGGTGCAGGTAGCTTGAGTGGTACTCGCCGGGGCTATCGGAGCCTGCGTATATAATGCCATATAAAGTCTGAAACGCAGATGCTATTTGTGCGTTGGTGCATGCCTTAGTTGTTGGGCCAGTTCAAATCACCCAAACTGACCCAGATGGGTTTTGGCCCGAAGGCAGTGTGCTAGCATTTGCCCACAGCGATTGCTCCCTAGATAGAATTTGTTTCAAGCGTGCCATTGCATATTTTGCTCTGTCGAGGTCTAAGCATTTTGAGGAGTAGCCATGCCTTTTCCAGTTCTCTCCATACCCTGGGGGCCCAAGTTCTTTTGTGTATAGCTTCAAGTTCTGAAATGGTCTATTCCAAGCTCTGTCTATTTTCTTTTCGGCCAATATTGTCTGCTGCTGAGATAGCAATGAATTCCTCCCTTACTACTAAGTTCAAAGCTTCCCAAAGGGAGGTTAGAGATGTCTTCCCTATGTCATTATTGTGGAGATAGTCAGCGATCACCCTGCGAAGATAGTCCACCATGGACTGAGAAAGGAGCAGGGAGTCCCTGAGGCACCAGAATGATGTCCTGGGATGGCTGGAGTTGAGGCGTAACACTAGGGACAGAGGTGTATGGTCCAATAAAGATCGGGGAGCAATGTATACATCTGATATTAGGGCTTGCATGGCTGGAGTCGCTAGAAAGTGGTCCATATGGGCATAGGTTTTGTGTTCCGTGGAAAAGAATGTGTTGCCTCTTGTGGTGGGGTGTAATTTTTGCCAGACATCCTACATTCCATAGTCAGTTAACTAGCGTAGACCCTGAGCTGAGAAGGCCCCAGTGTGGTCGGAGCATTGGCCTGAGCGATCCATGTCGGTGTCCATTACTAAATTCATATTGCCACAGATCAGAATGGTAGCATCAGGGGAGTGGAGCACAGTAAGAAATGTCTTTTGGTGTTCATTGGGCGCATTAATAACAAGGATAAAATGGAAGACACCTACCCTAAGCCAATGGTGGCCATCCGAGTTGGGCCCCGTTCCCACTCCTGTAGCTGAAATTAGAAATCTTGGGGTGTGGCTGGACGACAAACTTTCCTTCACTCCCCACACTAAACGTGTAGCTGGTACATGTTTTGGTGCCCTGCAGTGCCTCCGACCTATCTTCAAATATTTTGATGCGGACACCAGACAGATCATAGTCCAAGCTTTGGTTCTCACCAGATTGGACTACGCCAGCTCTCTGTTTTTGGGCGTGAATCAGGCAGAACTAGCTCGCCTTCAGCGGGTTCAAAATGCGGCGGCCAGGATGCTGGTCGGCCTTCCGAAGTTCGTCTCTGCTCGTCGAACCATTCAAGATCTCCACTGGTTACCTGTAGGTCAAAGAATTAAGTTTAAAGCTCTCTGCTTAACCTTTAAAATTCTTAAGTTAGCCTCCCCTCCTATCCTCTCACAGACAATCCTTCACTATGCCCCTTCCAGAGCCCTTCGATCCTCAGGGTTAAATCTAGCCATTGTTCCACGTTTTAAAAAAGCTAGAATGGGTGGACGCTCTTTCTCAGTGTTGGCGGCAGCTCTCTGGAACTCTTTGCCTGCCCCACTCCGTTCCATTCCTGACCTGCTCCCTTTTAGGAAGGCATTAAAAACCTTCCTATTTTCCGTAGTTTAGTCCCATTCCTGTCTGGTTGCCTCTGCTGTGTTGTGTTTCACTATCTCCTAAAGCGCCGGGACGCCTCTTGGCTGCGGCATCTGCGCGCTATATAAAATAAAATAACATAACATAAGCTTGTATGCCATTAGGAATCCCTTGACTTCAGCTACCTTAGATAGGATCACCTGTTTAAAACCATTTGACAAAGGAATCACCACGCTGCCCTTTTTAGAGGAGCCCGAGGATCAGAGCTGGCGTTGGAACCATCGGAATTACATTCTAGGGATATCTGTGGGAAGTAGATGGGGTTCTTGTAAGAGGCATATGTCACTGCCGGACTTCTCTAGAAGGGAAAGGATAACCTCTCATTTAATAGGATTGTTGAGGTTTAGAACATTAAGGCTTGTCATCTTAAGCTCCAGGAGAGCAAGTAAAGGGGACAGTGCGTGGAGGGTTATCACGAAGTCAAGGTGAGGAGCATGATACAGGGAAGTGGCCTAAAATTGTGCAGACCACTGTAGCGTGCACTAGAGACCACAAGTAGACCTACAGAGAAGAAGTAGTGAAAACCAGCAAAGAGCATCCCCTAGGAGCTGTGGGATCAGAACTATAAACTGGGAAAGTCCATTGTCCATGGCAGTTAGTATGGGGACTATAGGCCGGCAGGGTCAAAGCAGTTGGTCACAATCACAGTTGAAAGGTGACCCTTCGCGTTAAAAAAAATATTTAAGGGAGCATGTAGAGATACAGTGGCCTAGTGTTGGAGCTACAAGTTAAAAATAAAAAATCTTTTTTACTGCAATTTCACAGGATCGTAGTTTGAAAACAAAAAAAAGGGCTGCCCCTTTTATTTACAAACCCCTGGAGTGGGGAAGGCCCTTGCGCTAGTTATTTATTTTTTAGGAGAGGGGCATGGGACTCTCCTTCCGGTGCCAACTTAGGGCCCCTGGGATATAGGGTAGCCTATTGCGGTTGAAGACGTCCAGGCACATCCCGCAGGATATAGGTGGCATATCCAGTGATAGAGGTACAGGCACATACCACAGGCAGGTTGAGTCTCATGAAGTGGTACCACCGGTGCCGGCAGGCATCCGTGAGTGATTTGATTTGGTGGAGTTGACCCTCTCATTGAAAAACTAGTCTAACTGGATGACCCAAACTGTAGGACACCTCCTTGGAGCTCAAATAGCCGATAACTGGTTTAAAGTACCTGTGGTGCTGAAGGGTGAGAAGGGAAATGTCCTGAAAAAGTCCGATGGTGTGGCCACGAAACTGGATGGGTTGTTTGTCTCTCTCTACCTGAAGAATGTCCTCTAGGATTTGAAAGTCATGTACACAGGCTACAATGTAGATTTGACAATAGGTCCTCTGAGTCAGCCTTGGGGACTCCTCAGAGGCAATTGTTGTTGCTCCGGGCCGGTTTTTGAGATCCTCCCTCTAGGCTTTAAGGTCATCATGCTGCTCTTCAAGGCAAATGATCTCCTGGCATAACAGCTCCACTTCTTCCCCTGCGTGGTTTAATTATCTTTCAGGTTGACCCCCGATCGCCTACTGAGATCAAGTAACGTTGCAACTCTCTCATCACCTGGGAGAGGTCCCTCTTGAGGTCTTGAATAACAGTTTTTAAGGAATCAAAAAGGGAGACCAAGAAGGCCACTGGGGCCTGGTCTGGATCTGGGAATCCCCTGGCGTCAGGTTGCGACAGAGGCTATAGGTTGGGGGCTCTCTTTTGCAGGGGTCGGAGTGGCGCTGGTGAACATCACTCGCACTAATTGGTCACATTTGTTTTTAGCCACTGCCATAGTTTCGGGCCCCACTGTGGGCAGTGTCCTGGGGGTCCCAGCAGTGGACTAGGCTCTCCCCTAAAGAACCCCCATCAGCTACAGTGCTCAGATAGGCCGGAGAGGTGGTGGCCAGGAAGCTTATGCACAATAGTTAGGGGTTCCACAGCATAAGGCAAAAGCAGGAATTCAACAGAGGTCACATGGAGCCCATGGAGCCAGGCATTTCAGATCCTGTACGGGTCACATAAGACAGTGGACCAGGTGAATCCTAAAATCATAATTTTTTTCACAAAGGTAGTAATCCCTTGGTTACGACAATATGCTTCTCTTTACATATTGATGTGATGACTACTTAACAAAGCCAATCGGCTGGTCTTCATATAATAATGTAATAGCTCCTTCACAAAGCTAATAGGCTGTCTTGTATATTGATGTAGTCACCTCTTGACAAAGCCAATAGCTCGGCCTTTTATTTATTTACTTATTTATATGATGCCCCCCCCATGACAAAGCGGGATGTTTGCCACCTGAGTAGGGATTTACATTTAAAAAATCAAAAAATTCACTGAAAAAATAACAAAGGTTAAAGTAACATTATAGTTAGATGCAGTATTAATATCTTACTCTACATTAATAAAAAAAACACCTTCAAAAATTAACTGAAAAAAAACTAATGTTCAATTGACATTGTCAGGTGAATGTCAGTTCAAATGTAACATTTGAAATTTTAAAAAAAGCCTGAAAGTCATCCGTTATAGTTAATTGAAGTCGATATAACTCTCGCCCCTGCCATGCAATGCTTGTTACCTCACATATTACATCACCCATTACATGTCTATGATGTCATTGACAACATCAATGCGACATCTGAAGTAACCTAATTGATGACAACACTGTGCATGGTGAGTACTTGGTAATCTACAAAGTAAAGTTTAGCTTTCTGCATTCCCACATTTTCTTTTTCACCAACCACTTGCACGTCTGAAATATGAGTAGTGGACCACTAGTTACAAAAGTAACAATACATTTAGTGTTCGAGGCATGTGGGCTGCTGAATTCATATCTTGTGCATAGATCGCTGCCTAGTGTTGGGTCCGGATGATTGCACATTGTTGTCCTGGAAGAGTCTTCGAAGTATCACGAGATAGGTGGCTCTTCCCCCGGACTACAGTGCGCGTGGGCATCCTATCCATCCTCAGATTGTTTTTTTCCGCCATTGGGTTCGGATGTACTTTTCTTTACTCCAGTTCGGAAACTTTCTAAAGGCCAAAAGGCCTTCAGGGTCGTCGGTATTGTTATTTCGATCGGTGCCGAGTTATTTGTTCCAGTTCTTTCCCAGCAGGACGTCGAAGAGAGCCGCGTGGCCTTTTCGACACCAGAGGCCCGATCGTCGATGGAACGGAGCCCGTTCAAACTATGCCCCCTTTGTAACTCTAAGTACCCACACATCGATTTACACCCGGTGTGCAACAAGTGCTTATCTCCAGACCACAATGAGGACACCTGTCTAGCTTGTGCTCGATTCAGGTCAAAGAAGACACTTAGGCTCCAACGTGCAGCGAGGCAAACAATGACGAAGCCAGCGCCCGACCCGGTGAATATCTTCGATGAAGTAGACGATGAGGTCGTCGAGACTGAGGATCCAGAACAGCCGTCGGATCCCGGTTCGGAGCATGACTCCAACTATTATGAGGACGACGAAGAAAACGTCGATGATGAAAACGTCGACGAGGTAAGGGACAACGCATCCCCCATCGGAGCCGTCGATGACTACTCGAGCGATGAACCAGGCCCAGCAGTGGGTACAGGGCCCAAAACAGACACTGAAAGACTTCCAAAGGCTCAGGTCGAGGCATCGCCAAAAGGCCTTAGCCAAGATCATGACGAACATTCTATAGCCCCGCGTCTCGGCCCGGCTAAGAATATATCACACGAGCCATCGGTCGAACTACTGAAAGCGAAACCGAAAGCCATCGAGTCAAAAACGAAAACGAAACTGCTGAAGACAGTCTTCGGATCGAAGAGTTCGAACACATCGGATTCGACGAAGGAAAAAAGTGTCGACGACCCTGCGGGGTCAAAAATAAAGGGTGTCGAGCCAAAGATTAGTGCGCTAAAGTCCATCACTAAAGTCAAGCACGTCGAACCGTCGAGGTCGACGTTGACGGACAGCGACACAAACAAGGGACTCGAGTCTCGGAAGGTTCTCGATCCGAAGCAACGAGTCGACAGGCCACAGCTCGTCAAAGCCCTCGAGCCAAAACCCAAAGGCGCCTCGAAGGAGCACGTCGAATCGAGGCAAAAGAGCGCGCCTCAAACGCAACAAGCACCAAAGTCGACAAAAGGCCAAAAGCATATTGAGGAAAGGGCGAAGTCGGTCGGACCTATATCGACGCCGGCCCCGAAGAAGGTCAGTCTGTCTAAAGACGCTATGCCACCGATAAAATTCGGACTGCCCCCAGCTGCACGCCCTAAGGCGCTCGATCCGAAAACCGGGGTCGAAACACCCAAAAAGGTGTCAATGGGAAAAAGGAGTCATCCTCTGGAAGAGGACATTATGTACCAAGAGCCCTCCTATGATGATCAGTCGAAGCTACATATCGACTCCGAATCGGGCAGACTTACCATTTATCAAAGAAAGATCAGGTCGGAAAATCCTCTGGAATCATATAGGATTCCACTCAAAAAGAAAAGGGATTCTTCTACATCGCCTATCCTTTTTGAGACTGTAAGGTACCATGGCCAGGACACTTCTGCATACTCACCCACACGCACTAATGAGGATATGGGGTATGACTATGATGAACAATATAATTACCCTGCGGACACGGATCAGGATGACCAGACTCAAGCCTGGACAGACCCTATTGACCCGGGGGAGTCACAGACTATTCCTGATACTCCTTCTTATCCTGTCAAAACTTCGCCAGCAGAAGATACAGCTGCGTTTAACGCATTAATAGAAAGGGCAGCACAAAATCATGATGTGGAAATGCATGCTGACCCAATTGAAGAGGACTTCTTGTTTGACACTTTCTCCACTTCAGAGAAATCAGTTAAAACATTGCCAATGTTAAAAGGTGTCCTTAAACACGCAGGAGACATTTTCAAAGAAACCACAAGAGCAAGGGTTGTTAACCCCAGAATTGAAAGAAAATACAAGCCAGCACCTGTGGACCCTGCATACGTTAAGGGACAGCTGCCGTTGGACTCTTTGGTGGTATCAAATGCTCGTAAACGTGCCAACTCACAAACTACTGGTGATGCTCCTCCTCCAGACAAGGAGTCTAAAATATTAGAAGCTTCTGGGAAGAGGGTAGCTGCTCAAGCGGCTAATATCTGGAGAATTTCCAATACACAGGCCCTATTAGCCAGATACGATAGGGCGCATTATGACACACTAGAGCAACTGCTACAACATTTGCCTGATGCCTACAAGGAGGGAGCAGAAACACTAATACAAAAAGGGAAACTAATATCCAATGCATCCATTAAATGTGCGCTGGACGCAGCAGACACCGCAGCCAGGGCCATCAACACAAGTGTCATGCTCAGAAGGCATGCTTGGTTGCGCATCTCTGGGTTTCAAACCACATTATTAAATCTGCCTGTGAACCCTGATTTTTTTTATTTGGTCCTGATGTGGACACAATCTTAGAAAAGATTAAAAAAGACACAGAGACGGCCAAATCTATGGGTGCCTTGCAGTCACAACTATTCAGAGGAGGCTCCTTTCGTCGCTCCGGTAACAGAGGAGCTACAAGAGGCCAGGCATCCCAGCAGACTCAATACCATAAAGGGAGCACGCAAACCACCTATAATAAAACAAATAGAGGTGGATACCGTGGCAACAGCAGCAAGGGCAGAGGACGAGGGAATAACACCAGATCCTCCGCCAATACTAAACAGTGACGCCTTGTCACTGCCCCCGGACCATGTAACACCGGTCGGGGCAGATTACAACAGTTCCTGCCAGTCTGGGAGAGCATTACCACAGACAGGTGGGTGAGACAACTTATTCAGTACGGCTATTGTCTAGAGCCAACCTCCACTCCACCCAACATACCCCCAAGACACCATCCTATGTCCGCAGAGCACATAAACTTATTGCAGCAAGAAGTCATCGGCATGCTGCAAAAAGGGGCCATAGAACTCGTCCCTATACAGCAACAGGGTACAGGGGTGTACTCGCTGTACTTCTTAATCCCCAAAAAGGACGGGTCTTTCAGGCCAATACTGGACCTCAGGCCCCTAACCCAATACATCTTGTCAGAACACTTTCACATGCTCACTTTACAGCAGGTTCTACCATTACTCCGTCAGGGAGACTTTCTCGCAAAACTAGACCTAAAGGATGCATATTTCCACATATCAATACATCCAGCACTACCAGTTCAAGGTACTGCCTTTCGGGGTGACAACAGCCCCCAGGGTGTTTACCAAGTGCCTAGCGACAGTGGCGGCGCACCTACAGAGAAACCATATTCACGTCTACCCCTATCTGGACGACTGGCTTATCCAAGCAAAGTCAGCCCAGCAATGTGCCAGCCACATGTCCCGCACTATTCACCTCCTACACAGCCTAGGATTCTCATTAAACTATCCAAAGTCTTATCTTCAACCCGCCCACGTACAACAGTACCTGGGAGCAACAATAGACACCCTGGCGGCAAAGGCGCAGCCAAACTCAGCAAGGATCAACAGCATTCTATTACTGATTCAGAAATTCAGACCCCAACACTCGCTCACAGCAAGGGTGTTTATGCAGTTGATAGGCATGATGGCCTCCTGCATCTTCATAGTCCCTCACGCGAGCCTACACATGCGTCCGCTTCAGGAGTGCTTAGCAAGGCAGTGGAACCAGGCTCAGGGACAATTAAAAGACCTGGGGCCAGATGTAGGTAGCCAAATACCGGTCGGTAACGGCCGAATTCGGCCGTTACCGACCGGTATTTGGCTTTTGACATGTAGGGGGAAGGAAACAGGCCAATTCGGTAATTTTACCGAATCGGTAAATATACCGGTCGGTAAATTTACCGACCGGTATTTTTACAGAATCGGTAAAATTGAGATGTAGGTGGGACTCTTCTGAGTCCCACAAGCCCTACAAATTCGGTATTTTACCATCAAATTCAATTTGATGGTAAAATACCGATTCAGGTGTGCATGCACATGTGTGCATGCACACCTGTGCCATATGACAGGCAGACCTGCCCTTAGGGCAGGTATGCCTGCCACATGGCCCCCGAACCTTTTTTGGGGGTGCTAGAGGGTGTCAAAGTGACACCCCCTGCACCCTTGTCAAAATCGGTATTTACCGATTCGGTAAATACCGACCGGTAATGCCCATTCATTCCTATGGGCTTCAAAGCCCATAGGAATGAATGGGCATTACCGGTCGGTATTTACCGAATCGGTAAATACCGATTTTTACCGATTCGGTAAAAGGAACATCTGGATGTTCCTACATCTCCCCCCTTCTTATTTACCGATTCTTATTTACCGAATCGGTAAAATTCGGTAAATAAGAATCGGTAAATTTTCCCTACCTACATCTGGCCCCTGGTGTTGGTGACCGGTCGCGCATACAGCTCTCTGCATTGGTGGAACCCACAAAACCTTTGCAGGGGACGACCGTTCCGAGAGCCTGTACCACAAATAGTGCTGACAACGGACTCATCTCTCCTGGGATGGGGAGCTCATGTCCTCCATTACACAGTGCAGGGACTATGGACGACACAGCAAAAAAGGATGCACATCAACCTGCTAGAACTGATGGCAATCTTAATGGCAATGAAGGCGTTCAAAGTACATTTGTGCAACAAAGTCGTGTTGATCCGGACGGACAACATGACTGCCATGTACTACATACAGAAGCAGGGAGGGACACACTCTCCACAGTTGTCCCATCTAGCACAAAGCATGTGGAAATGGGCCATTCAGAGAAACATCTTCCTCATGGCGGAACACCTCCCAGGCAGAGACAACCAGATGGCGGATCTGCTCAGCAGACACAGCCACCAGATGCACGAGTGGGAGATACATCCCTCAGTGCTGCAACCGTACTTCCAGCAGTGGGGTCACCCAGAAATAGACCTGTTCGCCACAAAGGAAAACGAAAAATGCCAAAGCTTCGCCGCCAGGTTTCCACATCTGCAGTCTCAGGGCAATGCGATATGGATCAACTGGTCAGGCAAGTTTGCGTATGCTTTTCCCCCAGCCCCGCTCATACCACTAGTGGCAAGCAAACTGCGACAACACTCAATGACACTCATCCTAGTTGCTCCAACGTGGGCGCGGCAACCATGGTACACCACGTTCCTAGAACTTTCCGTGGTGCCTCATCAAAGGCTGCGATTAACACCCAGTCTTTTAACGCAGAGCCATGGCGACATTCAGCACCCAGATCCGCAACAGTTGAACCTTGCGATCTGGCTCCTGAAGTCAGAGTTTGGTTACCTGAACTTGCCTCCTGACTGTATGAATATTATCAAAGAGGCAAGAAGACCTACAACCAGAGCATGGATTGCGGCGAAGTGGAAACGATTTGTCATCTATTGTAACAATAATGACATAAATCCGCTAGATGCATCTACTCAAAACATCATATGTTACCTGTTGCATTTACACAGATGCAATCTGGCTTACAGTTCCATATGTATACATTTAGCTGCGGTGGCAGCTTATCTTCAAAACAGGCAGCACCTTTCACTCTTCAGAGTATCTGATATTAAAGCTTTCCTGGAGGGACTCAAACGAGTCATTCCTCCAAGACACCCACCTTCACCTGTCTGGAACCTAAACGTGGTTCTAACGAGACTAATGGGACCAACTTTTGAACCTCTACACTCGTGTGAGATACAATTCCCAACGTGGAAAGTGGCTTTTCTAGTGGCGATTACATCACTTAGAAGAGTTAGTGAGCTGCAAGCCCTAACTATTCAGGAGCCATTCATACAAATTCACGCAAATAGGGTAGTGCTACGAACAAACCCTAAATTTATGCCAAATGTGGTATCCCAGTTTCACATCAATCAAGCTATAGAACTGCCAGTGTTCTTCCCAAATCCAGATTCAGTGGCAGAAAGAGCTCTACATACCCTAGACGTTAAGAGAGCTCTCCTGCACTACATAGACAGAACAAAACTTTTCAGAAAAATTAAGCAACTGTTTGTTGCCTTTTCACCACAGCACAAAGGCAACCCCATTTCCAAATCGGGTATAGCCAGATGGATTGTTAAGTGCATACAAATTTGTTATCAGAAAGCTAAACGCACATTAACAGTTCCCCCAAGAGCGCATTCAACACGCAAGTTAGGGGCATCCATGGCTTTCCTAGGAAACATTCCTCTAGAAGACATATGTAAAGCAGCCACATGGACTACCATACATACATTTACCAAACACTACTGCGTAGATGTACACTCCAAACAGCAAGCAGCTGTAGGACAGGCTGTACTCAAAACTCTTTTTCAGACTGCTGCAGCTGGCACGGGCAACTGCCGCTAGGGGGAGACTGCTATACATTCTATGCTTAAGATATGAATTCAGCAGCCCACATGCCTCGAACGGAATATGCTACTTACCAGTATGCATCTGTTCTTGGCATGTAGGGCTGCTGACATTCATATCGCCCTCCCTCCTCCCCGGTGCCTGTCGCAGCTGTAGCACTCAAAATTAATCTCTAGCATGGACATCCCTTACTGTATCATACTCCATCCCTGCCACAATGGCAAAAAACAATTGGAGGATGGATAGGATGCCCATGCACACTGTAGTCCAGGGGAGGAGCCAACTATCTCGTGATACTTCGAAGACTCTTCCAGGACAACAATGTGCAATCACCCGGACCCAACACTAGGCGGCGATCTATGCACAAGATATGAATGTCAGCAGCCCTACATGCCAAGAACAGATGCATACTGGTAAGTAGCATATTCCTTATTATTCCTTGTAAGATTCAGAAGTATGCAAGTAATGATCTGAAAGTGACCTATTTAAATGTTGTTAATTCAAAAGAAGATTTTGTTGCACTCTCTGGCTCTCTTTTTGTTCTTAAGAATAGCTATTCGGATTTGATCGCACCATAGGAAAAAGTTATTCTTGTGACTCATCCTTCTCTTGCAAATATACCAGACATCCATAAAATTAATGTGTATCAGGAAAGCATCATGTATTTTTGTCAAGGTTTGCTCTAAAGTAAATGTTTCTTTTATATAACAGATAGTTTCCCACGAGAAAAAAGGGCATGATAATTGGGTAAGTTCCATGATAATTGAGTAAATTCATATTTTGAGTTTGTTCTTTAACATATAAACCAGTCTGACTGTAAAAGAATGTCAGTTGTTCCTGTACACTGTGCTCGTTGTGTGTCTAGTTTACCTTGTAATTTCTTAGCAGATCAGCTAAAAAAACTATGAGGCTTTCAGTGCAAGGACTCTTGAACTACAACAAAAATAGCATTCTACACTTCCCAGGATCACATGTTCATGTTTCATTTAGTGGACAGAGAACAGGCCCTTATTTAAGAATGCCCCAGAACTACCTCACTGGAATCTCACATTGGGGTACAGTATTCACACCTTTCATGTTTAAGAAATGTAATCAAGATATCTTGTGTGTTCTTTCAGAACCATGACACGTACTTTCTACCCCATAAGACCTGCTCCTTCACGTCTTTTTGTTGCCAAGCAAGTTTTTCACTCCAGGCCTCTTCCACTTTGAGGTGCCCTGCATTGATGCTTCTGACATGGATACATTTTTTACATCAAGGATATTAACTTAGTGATATGACCATCAAAACCTTTAATGTTGAGGGGCTTTATACATTACTCTACACATTGCTTCCCTGTGAATGAAAACCTTTGAGCTGTTCACCAATCTTTAAAAACAAAACACTATACCTAATTTTACACTAAGAGACTCCGATAGTAATCACTAATGGATAAAAACCACCACTTGTTCAAGAGTCTTTCTTCCGCATTCTAATGCAGATATTTTGTGATTTATGACAGACGACCATCATTTTCAGGTCATAGTTAGACTACTTACCTTTAGCCGCAGAGTGTGTTAACAAAATATATTTAGTTCTTGCACCAGCTCTCTTGAAAATGCAAAAAAAAAAACAATTGATGGACAGAATGCAGAGCAGTATACAGAGATCTGGATCTAAATCCGTCATTTTTTTGCTCCCCATACCATTCCAGTTTGAACCCAGCCATATGAAAATCAGTCTGGACCTTGCGCCCAAGGGCAACAGTCCAGTTTTGGGGTTTCACCCATCATCAGCCAGGATAGCTTAACTCTAGTGGCATGGAGAGCACAGGACCCACGTCTCGGCATACCCGTCCCACTCGGAGTGACAAGCGCAAAAAGAACAATTGATGGCCAGAATGCAGAACAATGTCATACATTCATCCCAGTACAGAGATCTGGACATGAATCCATCCTTCTTTTGCTCCACATGCGAGCTGGTATGCACATTTTAGGAGTGGCATAGGGGCAGCTTTAATTTTATCAGCTTCATGTTGAAAAAAATAATAGATCATACATTTGTATATGTATATGTAGAGGGGTTTAAGGACACCCCTCTTCATACATCAGTCTGTTCAGCTCTCATTAACATTTTGCTTCTGTATGGGCCAATTCATTTAAGCCACTGGCTCTCTTGCAATGAGTGATGGTATTTTCCCTGATTACACCTGCACGCCCGGCTAAAATTTAGAGGACTTCATTGCCAGAACGAAGGATCAGTACCTTACATTTCCATTCTTCAACCGTATATTTTTTAATTATTGTGTGTGTGTGTTTGTGTGTGTGTTTTGTAGACTATGTCTTTAGGTTATGATGATTTAAAACAAAAAGTGTATTTTCTTTGCACAAGTAACACACATGGCTTTTATACATGTCTGAAATACACCCACCTACTAGAAAGCAGGTGAATATTTTTTTTTATTTTACATTTTTATGGCAATTACATTGCTGCCAAATTAGGCAGCATGTTCCCTTGTTTCGCTTTTTCTGGGTTTTATTCTTATGACATATGCTTTCAGTAAGGAATAAGACAATCAACCGTTGTACTATCTTGCCAAGGTAAAACTGTTGGCTTTGCCAGTGATTGTTCTGTTTATGGATAACTAGCTGATCAAATCTGTTCTCACGGAGTCAGCTTCCAATGTCCTTGATTAAGCTTTGGGCTCCTCCAACAACTCGTGTTGTATCGCATATTAGAAGTCATGTACATTTCCCCCAACTTGAGTAGCCTTTCCAGAAATTATATTTCACTTATTACCGCTGGATTTCATTACTCTTATGATCAGCTCTTTTGCTTTGGCGAGATTGCCAGAAAACAGACCTATGCTTTTACAGCTCTGCCAAAGACATTCTTGTTACCCCACTCAATCATTCAGTCTATTGTTCAGTATGTCATTTCTTTATAACAAATTCTCCCTCACTTGATTAATCTTTCCGAATGCTGTGAGAAATTGGGTCGTTGGTTAAGGGGGGTGAAACCCTACTCAAGTAACAGCCACAATCCTTGTCAGCATGAACCACAAAAAGTCAATAAAATAACCTGTAATTAACCCTCTGGTAGCTTGGCACAAAAGCACTCAGGTTTATCTTAGAGGCAATAGGTAAAGTGTTTAAGCAGCACTTAAAAAGAAATAAAGTGAAAACACAATAATATTCCACATCAATTTTGAGAAATAGAGTAAAATTTAAATTATTTGACACCAAAATGACAAAAATCCAATCACTAGATAATGCAATTTTAAAGATGCCAGGTAAGTATCGTGCCTAAAAGCACAAAACACCACTCACAGCTATCTGGTTACGTGAGAATGAAAGTCACAAGTTCAGCCCAGCTATGATGGAGCATGGACCAGATACAGGGACTAGGTTAGTCCCACTGAGGTACCTTCTAAAGTCCAGCAGGAAGAGTTCCATTTGCAGTGAAGGAGGGTGCCAGGAGCAGGAAAAGCATTTTGAATGGTCGTTGCTGTACAGCGAAGAGCAAGCCGGTGTCACAGATGGTCACCACGGGCTGTTGATTTTTCTTTTTTAAACAGATGTTATTGCTATTTTCAAATAGGTTGACACCTCTTTACAATAACTGCACAACAGGTTACAGAACATGAGATGGATAATAACATCACTGTGGTGGCACATGCAGTATAACTAAACCACATGAGAATTACCCTCTCCCACTCACCCAACGAAAATCTCCATTATGCTAAAATCAGTCAACGCTCATTGCCATATTATTACTTATCCTAATTCAATTCTATTCCCCCCCCCCCCCCCATCCCCAACTAGCCTCTCCCACCAGGCATGTCGCATACAATCAACATGTGAGTTGTAGTTTGGATCTGTTGTCATTTTAGGTGCACAAATGCATCAAAAATCATGTTGTGATCGAAGCTGCAATGATGGTGGGACGCACTACTTAGACTATTCCGGGTCACCATAGCATACTGAGCATGGGAGTAAACAAACGGCTTCAGGTGTTGCAGTCAGGGGAGCGTCGTTGCCAGCATCCTCAGGATTCTTTAGGAGCGTTACCAAGACCTCCCATGCCCTTGCCGCCTCCAGGGCCTCTCACTGCCCGCTCTTTTTGCTAGCTGAACTAGTCCATCACACTCTACCCACTTAATTCATTCCTTCTTCCATCTACCTATATTAGGGCCCCTCTGCACTTTCCAATGCATGGTGATTTCCCGATTAGCCAATAGGAGGCCCAAATCTAAAAATGTACTTGTCACCTTATTTTGGCAGTGTGGGGGGACCAATGTAAGATACATAACCCTATGGTTGGCTCAAGTTCTTGGTCAGTGATTTCGGTCAGTAAAGCAACCACTTCAAACCAATATGTATCTAACTGCCTGCAACCTCAAAACGTGGTAAAAATCTGCATCTTCCCTGTTGCAGCATGGGCATGCTGCCGTGTGGATGTTCAAGTATTTATTGAGGTTTGCTGTGGTGAGGTAGGCTCTGTGTAATATGTAAAAGTACACTAATTGAAATCGGGCATTCTTGGAACTCTTCCAGGTGCGTTCCACTAACTCAGCCCAGGTCTTTTCCGGAATCTCATTCCCCACATCTGCCTCCCACTTAAGTTGCAGCCCATGTAGGGACACCAACATTTCCCGCGTCATACATCTATAGAGACATGTGACCGCCTTAAAAGTTCCTGCCACTGTCTCTAAATATTGACACCCCATTGTTGTCTGCAGTTCAATGAGTCCTTCCTTCCAGTGTTTACGGATAGCTGCAGTGAGAGCAGAGTGCAATAAAAAGTCCCCTCTACTCAAGTTATAACAGCCCTGCAAGTCGTTGAAGGGAAGCAAATTACTGTTGTCATACAAATCCCTTATAGTGGTCAGGCCCTTTTCATTCCTATGTGCCAGCCCCCTCCAGTTTCCCCTATGCGGTAGTGCTTCGCACATGGACATAGGGACGACAGGCACGTACGGAATTGCAATACGAGCCCGTTCGCTACAGTGAGGTCCCCTGGAAGAACATTTGTTCAAAAAGGCAACCTCAGGACGATTTGGGACAATAGTCGTAGTGATGGCGCTCTATCCCGTACCTCCCCCTCGAAATCGGGCTGCTACCGCCTGCGTGAGCCTCTGTAACTGAGCTGCCAAATAATAGGTCTCAAATCGGGAACTGCCAACCGCCCTCTGACCTTGGCCTCATTAGAACACCCAATGCTACCCTCCTCCTACCAGTGCCCCACAGGAATTCCGTGATCATGGATTTAAGTTGACTGAAATATCTTGCTGGTATCCAGGTCGGCAATGTCCAAAAGTAGTATAACAATCTTGGCACGGTCATCATTTAAGTAAGCAACCCGCCCAGCCACTGACAGAGGAAGTGTCCCACAAAAGTCAAAGTTGCCTTTCGAACCTCTTATTGCCCTACCTATGTTACCTTCCCTCCCTAAGTATGGGAGACAGCTATATTTCCAGTTCACACTGGAGTCTTGTGCAGGCCATTTTTATCACCCACAGCCGGGAATGGGCAGGACTTTGTCCAGTTTACCCTGAGCCCTGCCACTCTGCCAAGGTCATGAAGTAGATCCTTCGCTCCACAGAGCGCTTCACCCGAATTTGCCAGGAACATGAGAAGGTCGTCTGCATGAAGTGCAATGTGGTGTAACTGATCGTGGACCTGGAAGCCTTGATAGTGGTGTCCTGTCCTGGCCTTAGCTGCTACTGGCTAAATAGTCAATGCAAAAAGGAGAGGGGACAGTTGGCAACCCTGTCTCGTTCCCCGGCCAAATGCACAGGCATCAGAAATTAACCCGCCCGTTTTAACCCTTGCCGAAGAGTGTTTATACAACAGGGCTGTCCATTCTATAAATCTACCCCCAAGTCCAGATGTATGCATCACTTGAAACAAGTAGGGCCATTCAAGGCTATCAAAAGCTTTCTCGATGTCCACTGCAAAGACAGCTGCCACATCCTCTGCATAGGAATCGGCTTCCAGGATCTGCTGGAGCTGGTGCACATTAATAGCTGTATTCCTCATTGGGATAAACCCAGACTGGTTCCTGTGGGAAGGAGACGAGTTGCCAAAATACGGCTCAGATCTTATAATCCGTATTAAGCATTGACAGTGGGCGATACGCAGCTCTGTCCCAAGCTGGTTTCCCACGTTTTTACATTGGAATAATAACAGCCTCCCTAGTCGTTGCAGGGAGCTGTCCCAGATGTTTCACTTCATACCAGGGGCTGTTGATGCTGTAGCATGATGTACAGAACTTGCGTGGCCGGTTGCTGTAGCATGAACAGTCTGGTTAACTGGAGCTTCGCGGTCGGCGTGGGTGGCAAGATTGGGGCATGAACAGCCCGGTTCACAGTCATGAAGAGCCAAGACTTCAGGATTTCTTCTTTTCTTTCAAGAAAACCACTGATGCCACACCAAGGGTCCAGGACCTGGAAGGCACCTCTTGGCGATCAGAAACTCACTCCAGCAGAGACCATCAGGGCTCAGGCAGGTCCACTTTCAGGTCCAGTAATGCTACGCCACTGCATTTGATGCTTGGGGTCACTTCAACCTGGGATGAAGGGTAAAGGTCCCATATTCCTTCTCAGCAAGCAGGGCAGGCCTCAAGCAGTAGGGTGTCCTCCTTTTGTCATATCCATAGGCTCAGGAGAGTACTGAGAGTGGGTCCGAGGCTCTCAATATTATACCTGGGGTCCTCTTAGACGTGAGAGAAGCTTCTGTAGGTTTCCTCCTAAAGAGGTGTCTGGAATTTCCTGCCTTCCTACCCAGGTCCCAGTCTGTCTGGGTGCACAATTGGCTAGTGTGAAGCCCTTATTTAGTGTGCTGGGCCAGTGACTTTGAAGTGCAAGTGAAGTAGATGACATCTTTACCCTCACCCCCACTTGAGTCAGGATGAACCATCCTGCCAGTACCCAAACCCTCAATTGTGGTACTGCCGGAAAGGAATACACATAGGCCAACTACACATACTCATGTGGCATGGTACCCAACGTAAAGTAAATTAAATGTGCCAATGAGTGTAAGCACCAGGATAAAGGCTGCAGGCACCAAATTGTTAGGACAATTTCATTTAATTTTTTTTTTTAAGTTGCATATTCAGAATTGTAATTTAAATCCGACTTTACCGATAAAGAGGGTTTTAAATTACAGAACGTCACTCCAAACATGACATTCCTACCTGCTCGCACACAAAAGTTGTCACTTATTAAATTCAATAGGGTAACCCATTGTTCTACGGGAGAGGTATTGCGAAATAAATCCCTGTAATTCTTGTGTTGTGTTAGCTTGCACCATCTGCTTTCTACATACTATATCCGTTCATCTGGTAGTATTCAAGGAAAGCTCTCAGACATTTATGGCTATTTCATCACAAGTGAGTCAAGAGGGTTGTTCTTCCTGACAATCCGTAATAATCTTGGTACTTTATAGCTTAAAAAAAACACAAATCTTCTGCCTTGAACCAGTGGATGACACAACCACCACTGGAGACCTAAAATATTTCATACTCTTAAAATTTCTTTTACAAGATTTCTCTTATAATACATGTCTATTTTTTTTTCTTGTTGTAAACAGTAGTCGTGTGATTAGTTTACGGACATTAATTTAGCAGCTGAGTCATAAGCTCTGGAAGAAGGGTTTGTAGGGGTGTTGCAGCACCCACCAAAATAACCATGCTGGTGTTCAGAAGGTGAATGAGCAATTAAGATGGCCATACATTTGTTTTATCTGGTAACTTTTCTTGTGCTTCAAAGACCAGAGGTCAAATGTCAGGCAATATCTTCTGCGAATTGGCTGTTTATTCTTTTAGCAAGGAGATGGGTGTTTAAGTTGTCTAACTGCAAAGATAGATGTTGGTTTTTTTTCTAACACATTATAAAATGTAAATACCTGTAAATGAATTGTACAAATGTTTTAAAATATATCAGCAGTTCGCCAAGCAGAAATGAAGCACATTGCGTTTTTTGCAATTTTGAAGTGTGATGAAACACAGATTTTATAGGATCAAAAGAGATCATACCACGCTAATTTCCTGAAACCCGATTTCTACACATGATCTTTTGTGCACTTTTTATCAGTAAAACTGATTGTCTGAGCCAGTTGCAATAGAAGATTTGTGGTCAGTAAATTACACTGTGCCACCATACCATGCTTAAATAATATGTTTGTGACCGTGTTCTCAAAAAAGCACAACCTGCAATGCACTTCACGCCCTTACCACACTCCTACTGAATACATTTGGTACACTTGTTGTTTGTGTGACACTTAGATTTTTCACAATCACTATAACTTCAGTGAAGCAACACTAATGGTAGCACCACCACTATGAAAATTGTTCCAGCACCACTGAGCTGGGTTGTCATTAGAGTAACATTTAGGTGTTTAAGAAGTTGGGCCTTGCCAGGACGGGAACTGAACCATGCTCAATACTTCTCTTGGGGAGAGGGGCGGGGTGCTACTTGCAGAGAGACTAATGTCTCAAAAATTATTTTAAACTGCTTAACAATTTCTACATGGTACAATACTATTGGGAATTCAGGCAAATAAAATTATAAAAGTTCTCTTGCACAGTAACTGGTATTGCACCAGATCTTTTACTTTTGTCTAAATTAATCCTAAAACACAATGGCAGTTGGTTTGATCGTGTTAGTGTAACCAAGGGATCCACTCAAAGGAACCTTATAATATGATATTCCAGAGGGTTTGTTGGTGTACTTCAATAAGCGCCCAGATTCTAAGGTTCAATGCGAGACATTGTCAGACTATGCATAATCCGCTTTGGTCAGACTCCGCATAATCAGCTTTGTCGGTAAGGGCAGTAGAGTTGTATTTGTACTTAGAGGGAACAGACGGCTACAGACATACAAACATATTTTTTTATCTTATCAATATCATAGTTAGTTATCGATGTTAGTATCAGAATTGTACTGGTTCCCTAGCTTGATCTTCAGAGCCTTCAAACTTTTAGAGAAAAAGTAACTAAAATAAGCTATGGCTCAAACAAATATAGTATGCTTATAATTACCTTTCTAGTTTTTCTCTTTCTTCCATATCCGCAGAAGTTAAAGAATTTAGTTGTGGAAAGAATGTGCTTTATTTCGGTCACTAATATTAACCCCTTGGCCGCGGCGGTAATTCCGCTGGGGGCGAGGGGGTGCCGCGAGGCGCCGCCATGCTGGTGACGGAACCACTCCGACACCAGCCACAGGCTCGCTGTGCTTGTGACGGAGTGGTTCCGTCACGGCCCCGCCCGCTCAATGGAACGTTCAGCGCAGGCGCGGAATTAATGCTGCGCAGGCGCGGCGGCCGGGCCGTGACAGAACCACTCCGTCACCAGCACAGCGCATCTGTGGCTGGTGACGGAGTGGTTCCGTCACCAGCATTCAAGGGGTTAATGAGTGGAGAAATATGAACTGCCCTTTACTGAATATTAGACAAAACAGTCACCATATTATGACTCCTTGTACCCCATATAGGCCTGCTATCAGTGTAAAATGGCAGATAAATTACAATCTGGGGGAATGGATTTTTATTATGTCATTTCATGACTAGATCTATGTTTTTGATTATGCACTTTGATCTAATGGTTTGGGGCATCATAATAAAACCTCAGTATTGCTATTTACGTTTGTTCTTCTTTCCAGCTTGCAGCTCGAGCAGCTGAAAGACACCTAAATGATATTAAAAAAGAAAATGCGCACGGTAGACAGAAGTAAGTACTGTTCATCTATTAGGAAAAATGTGAAAGCATATTTGCTTATAAAAAAATGGTGTGGGTCTAGGGGACAGACCGAGCTCAACATTAATATTTAATATGTTACAAGTGTGCCACCTTTAGTTACAAATCTCAGCTTTGGCAATTGTTTGTTTCATATTCTATTTTAGTTGTGTTTCGGGGTCTCTGTTCAGGTCCTTGTGGGTATGCATGTACCATGACTGCGTAGACATTTGGAGGAGTAACACCCAACAATTTTACACAGCTACAAAATAGAGTGTTTTGAGGCTACGCTATACTGAGTTTGATGCCGCTAATTAATGCTGCTCTGTTTCCTGAACCCTGAATCACCATAGCAAAGAAAGCGGGGTCCCAAGTGAGGGCAGAGTTGCAGATACTATTTGAACTGTGGATAGCACAGTTTTATTGAGGTGCAGTGGCTCCCATGCCACATTACCCAGCTCATCTCTACTGTGCTCATAAATGGGACAATAACATATCCCAGGCAAGTAGTGTTGAGCAGATATGTGTGCAAACCATGATATGTGCAGTGCACTATCCAATCCTTCCAGTTGGAAGTTGAGAAAATGCCAAAACCAACCCTACATTAAAGAATTCTAACCAAGATCTTGAGCGTGCAGTGAATTTGAGATCACTATAAATCTCACAAATAAAATTGTGCACTCTGCCTTTAAAACTAAACACACAGGTCTGAAACAGCATAATGAATTCCTTATAAAATGATGGAATACTCCTGGGTCACCTCCGACTCTACCAGTCGTTGATAGCCACACTACGGCATCACTGGGGGATATGACCCTAGAACACTCAGTACACCTCACAGTACAATATTTACAGGTGATGGGGGTGGTAAACACCTCATGCGCTGGTTCACAGATTCTATGCGCTCACACTTTGCCCCGATCTCTGCAAGTTGCGACAGCACTGGGATGCAGATCTGACCCACCCCTAATAGTGAATGGACTCCACTTCTGGAGGGCCCACAGCATATCCCGTGCAGCACTCGCTTCAAACCTATACACTTTACCTAATACATAGGGCATATCTTACTCCTAGTAATATCAGTAGGTACTATCATAGAACAGATGCTGCATGAGCACGTTGCCTATGTGCTGATGCAAACTTATTGCACATTTTATGTGCTTGCCCGTCGCTACATACATATTGGAGTGCCGTCATGACAGCCTTATCTGGCTCACTGTGCGCCCAGACCTACATCTTCGGGAAACTTGACTGCTTGGCTTATTTCGCAGGAGTAAAAAACACAGGGTGACCTCCGGTTTTGGGACTTGGGGTTCATTGTAGCCAAACGTCTTATACCTAGAAGATGGAAATCCCCCACGCCCCCTACATTTGTGACTTGGCAGCTCTCAATAAACAACAGGGCACACGCCGAAAGTGTGGCTTTACATAGGGAGGACACGCTTGGTCTACAAAAATATCTTATCGCCACATACTAGGACACTATCCTCCTCGCCTTACACAACGATCACACAGAGTAAGTGACGGGGACAACTGACACCTTGACCACGGACCAGTGGTGATCATCAATGAGAGGGACTGGGATCTCCCGCCCTTATTCCTTTTCTCATTAACATGGTACCCCCTGCCCATCCCCTTCCTCTTTCAGACACAACACCACTACACAACCCGTTATTGTGTTAGGCAACCCAAGACATTGAATTGATTGGACATCGAGGTCTATAACATCCAGGGTTTAAAATGTTTTATTGTTCAATGTTTAATTATAAGCTAAAATCTATGTGATGTTTTACATCAGCAACACTCATGTTGGGAGCTGCCCTGTGGAAGAACTAACAGTAGTAATTATGAGTACCCAATGCATAAGAGCTTTCCTTCCTCAACGTGTAACACCCTATTTTCTAACTCATAGACACACCTCTGCATAAGACTGAACAAGTTGGAAACATACAATACATGGATCTTTCTCATTTTTTATTACAGTTGGGATACTTTAAACTCTATGCCATGCTGAATGTTGTATAACCCGACATGATGATGTTTGTAGTGTATGATTGTAAACTGTTCGTACTGTATAACGATCAAACTACCCACACCGAAGGAAAATGTAAACATAACAAAAAAGTCATGAGGCAAAAAAAAAGGTTAATTAATAAACAGATTCAAACAAAAAAATACCTCTTAAAACTTGATCCTGTCCGTATCCAAACTGCATTCGTGCTCCGGCAGTAGAGATGACTTGACAATACGTAGAAAAACATGTTTTTCTTTGCAAATAGCTTCGTCCCTTTTTGTTTGACTAATGGGCACCGGGCCTTCCAAAAAACAGTAGCGCAACAAATTGTCTATGCGAAGTTGCAAAATATGGCCCAAATTTACCAAGGGTGCTGATGAGGGTAATTCCCAGAACTTTGCTCTGTGTAAGGGAAATTAAACGGCCAAAACGGCTGATTTGAAAATCCACCAAAATTGGCTTCAATCTGTGCTTTTTTCAGGTTTGGTGAATATTAGTTTGTAGCTGGTCAGTACAGATTATACAAAATTATATTTGTTACTCTAATTAGTTAAATTCATCCGATCCTTCACAAACCGAAACAAAAGTGAATTGTTGCAATCATCTGAAACAATTGTTGCTAACAGCCATTTCATTCTCTGTGAATTTGATCACGGACACAAAGATATTTCCCTACCAAATAAATAAAAAACACATAGGAGAAATGCTGATATTTTCCTTTTCCCACAAAAATACAGACTACCCCAGTCAGAAATGGTTGATGTGCTTGCTCCATCATGTTTAATTTAAGCTGGGAAGAAAACACTTCCTATATTCACAAACATTTGGATAAATAAACAAGCATTTACAATGAAATGGTCTCAGCATTGTTAAAGTTAGAGCTATTGGCATTGCTCATGACATTATTTTTAATTATGTTTTTGTTTTTAAAACATATAAATAAATGGCATTGTCATTTACAATGCCAATAGCTTAATCACTCGCAAATGCGAGAACTATTGCATTTGCACCCACACACAGAGCCACACACACAAAGCCACCCACACACCCACACAGAGCCACCCACCCAGAGCCACCCACCCACACACACAGCCACCTACACACACACAGAGCCACCCTCACACAGACAGAGCCAACCACTCACTACGGGGCCACCCACACATAGAGCCACCTACAAAAAAAGCTACCCACACATTGCCACACACACACAGAGCCACACACACACAGAGCCACACACACACAGAGCCACACACACACAGAGCCACACACACACACACACAGCCACACACACACAGAGCCACACACACACAGAGCCACACACACACAGAGCCACACACACACAGAGCCACACACACACACAGAACCACACACACACAGAACCACACACACACACACAACCACACACACAGAGCCACACACACACACACACACAGAGCCACACCCACAGCCAGACAGAGCCACACACACACACAGACAGACAGAGCCACACACAGACCGAGCCACACAGACAGAGCCACACACACACAGACAGAGCCACACACACACAGACAGAGCCACACACACAGGGCCACACAGACAGACAGAGCCACACACACAGACAGAGCCACACACACAGACAGACAGAGCCACACACACAGACAGAGCCACACACACAGAACCACACACACACAGCAGAAAGAGCCACACACACAGAGCCACATACACATACACACACACACACACACAGAGCCCAACACACACACACACAAACACACGGCCCAACACACACACGGCCCAACACACACACACAGCCCAAAACACGCACACACACAGAGTCCAAGACACACACAGAGCCCAACAGACACACACACACAGCTCAACACACACAGCCCAACACACACACACAGCCGAGCACACACACACACACAGAGCCCAACACACACACACACACACAGTCACACACACAGCCACACACACACACACGCACAGAGCCACACACACACACAGAGCCACACACACACACACAGCCACACACACACACACACACACACACACACACACACACAGAGCCACACACACACACAAAGCCACACACACACACAGAGCCACACACACACACACACAGAGCCACACACACACACACACACAGAGCCACACACACACACACAGCCACACACAGAGCCACACACACACACACAGAGCCACACACACACACACAGAGCCACACACACAGACACACAGAGCCACACACACACACACAGCCACACACAGAGCCACACACACACACACAGAGCCACACACACACACACAGAGCCACACACACAGACACACACACACAGAGCCACACACAGGGAACAGAGGGCTGAAAAACAATCACAACGAGGGAACAGAGGGCCGAAAAACAATCACAACGAGGGAACAGAGGGCAGAAAAACAATCGCAACAAGGGAACAGAGGGCAGAAAAACAATCACAACAAGGGAACAGAGGGCAGAATCACAACGAGGGAACAGAGGGCAGAATCACAACGAGGGAACAAGAAGCGCTGAGAGAGTGCATCCTGAAGCCCGTTTGCTCCCATATTGTGTGGGTGAGGCGAGAGCGGGACAGAGGAGGGCTGCAGGCAGAGGGAAGGGGGAGGCGAGAGCAGGACAGAGGAGGGCTTCGGGCAGAGGGAAGGTGGGGGAGGCGAACAGAGCCGAGCAGCTCCAGAAAGTGCCGAAGTACGGCGGGGGGAAGACTGGAATGCGCACACCACTAGTCAGCAACGTAAAGAAATGTGCATGTTTGGCCCCCCATAATAGAAAGGGGGGGGCTCCTTTGCTTTCAGTAACACAAAACGTCAAAAGTATTGCACCAAAATGAACATGCGTCATTTCATTCACAAATGATCATTCCTACCCATGTTCTATAAAATGCTAGTGAAAAGCTCTACTTCTCAGATGAGTCTTTCAAAAAGCATGAAAACCCGTTCATCATTTAACAATTTTGGTGATGAGGCACCCAATCCACCCCTGCCACCTTATCGGCCCTTTCATATCAAAACTCCTGACTTTAAAAAAACAACTTAGTATTGCCTGCAAATGTGCTCCACAGAGGAAGCGCCCCGCGGGTGGTACACGAGGTGTACCAGAGGCGCCTGTGCGCTATTGGGGCACGAGCACAAACCTCGTACACCCCGGGAAATGTCTGGCGCCAGCAAGATTATCAGCGCTCAAAACATCCCAAGAAGGAGGAGACGCCCGTCCACCGCACAGCCGCCAACAGAAACCCCTGGTCAGGTCCCGGCCAACGCGAGAGCGCAAACTTCTCCAAAGTCGACGAAAACAGCCGAAAGTGACGCAGCTGACCCGGGACCCCGAGCCTGGGACGGGTCTCCAGAGCCAACTGGAAGTAAACAGTGACGGGCGGAAGCGGGGCCGCCCGGCCCACAGATGCCAAGGTGGGTGCAACGCGGCTCGGCTTCACGGAGGAGAGGAGCACAGGACCTCTGCCGCCCCCACAGGAGCCCACCCCAGCTGTGGCATCGACCTACCTGGCGATGGGTCCTCCGATCACTCACTCGCTCCCACACCATGAACAAGGAAACCCCACCATGTTTCTCCGAGGCGAATCAGGAATGCCTCGGAGAAACCACCGTCATTTTCAGGATTGAGGGGCGTGTTTTTCGTTCTCTCCTCTTCCCATTGGCTGGAATGTAAAATTCCAGCCAATCGGAAGAAGAGAGAAAGAAAACAGAAAGAAATGAAAAAACACACCTCCTAATCCCAAAAAGACTGGGCTTGAACGGACAGACGCCCCTCTCCTCCAATGGCTGGCCTCCGTTTAGGAAGCCAGCCAATGGAGAAGAGGGGCAGGTTCAAGCCCCACTCTCTAAGACATAAAGTCTCGGAGCTAGACTGCGCAAGCGCAGCCTACGCAGGCCGAGACCTAAAAAAGACCAGCAACACAACGGGCCCCTTTTGGCGTGTTGCACACTTTTCGCTTATACATGATTTCACATCCGCCAATCGTGGTGGCCCACAACCAAGAGAACTTAAGAAAGCATCCAGACCTTGCCCAAGTTTCTGGGTGCTCTGAATCTAAATCCTTCCACACATTGCCAGTGGAGAATATGTCAAACCGCCACACCACCCCACCCCACTCTCCCTAGCCTTTCCCAAGATCTGGGAGGGCTATGTGGCATCCACCCAGTCAGTCCCTCATCTCTTGTAACATCTAAGGGCTGTGGGGAAGGTGGTGATACCACCCTCTCGGTGTTGCTCATGGGTGGGTTGTGTGAGCCGTTAATGATTTACATAAAAGGGGGGGGGGGGTAGAATTAAATAGCTACCAGGAAATGTTCATGCTTTTCAGGTTTGGCAGTGTAGATGTTCTGCCACCATAAATTTGTCTAAAAACTTCCAGCTGCTTAAATAATCCGTAACTAACATTTTTGTTATCTAAATATATACACTATGATTAGCCTCTCTACACATGGGTAGGACTTTTCAGTATTAACGATTTTAACAAAGATTCAGAGGACGGAGAACTAGGACTACAGGTAAGTAGTTTTCCTTCCTCCTTGTTCCCTGTAAGGATTCTTGTTTTAATCGCTGACCCTGGCTCAAAGATGTGGCTCCTGAAGTGGAGTCAGCAGAGAGAAGCATCAGATGATGACAGTCTTTAAGGACGAGCCCATGAATTCCATAAGGGACTAGACAAATATCTAAGAGAACAAGCATTCGCATAGTCAATAGGTCTCGCTTTGGGACCTTATAAGTATTTAGTGATGCAGCACAATATCCTTGGTGCAACAACATCAACTGTTGCATGGCTAAACACTTATAAGGTCCCAAAGGCGAGACCTATTGGCTATGCCAATGCTTGTTGTTCCTGCTGTACAGCATGGGCATTGCCGACTACGACAATTATTTGTAATAATGCCGTATAGCAGCGTTGCTGCTGTGCAGCATGGCTAAAAATGATCATTTTCAAAAAGGACTATGATGCATCCAGCACTACAGCACTTTGAAAAAAAGTGCATTAGCCTTAGCTGTCTCATTGCACTTTTTAAACTTAATTTTAGTCACACTGCAAAGCCTTCGCACTGTTTTACAGCATGGCTCCAAAACATTGCCAAAACCAATAGCTCTCATAGACAAGACCTAGAGTCTTTGCCAATGTGTAGAATTCTGGTAAGTGTAGTCCTATTTAACCCATTATTATAACAGGCTACAAGTCTCAGAATTCTAAGAAAGAAACTGGATTTAAGTAACTAGTCACACCTAGGAAACCTGGCAACTATGTTGTTGGATGTTTGCGTGGCAATTCTTTGTGTTTCTTGTAGTTAGGGGTATTATAAGAAACAAACACTCGTCATATCAGAACTGTTATACATGTGTGAAGATTTCGGACAACAGTATTATACATGTTTAACTTACCCTTTGCAACCATAGGCCTAAAAGTCCTACCGTGCTCACTGCTGTTGGCCGAAAAACCTGATTCTGCTCAGTCACGCAATGACTCACTGCCAGTGGTGAGCTATACTGTTCTGGTCTTAGAGAAAAAATAAAATCAAGGCTGTGTCAAGCTTGTTGGCTCTAAATATGCACAAAAAAATATGGTGCACATGGGGGGGGCGAGAATGTATGCAGAGCTCTCGAATTCCCATGCAGCCAAGTTATTGCTTTGCATTCTGGGACTTGTAGTTCGGTGTATCCCATTATAAAATCACAACACAACCTCGGAATCTTAAGAGCTCTGTGGCTGCTGTTTTGTTTTCAAGTTAAAATTGCATGCAAAGTACCCCTTAGGGAGTTAGCGCAAGTGTCCAACCACCTATAGCTGTATTTCTGCCTGTCTGCATTCTTGTAGGAATTTTGTAAGGCTGAACTGTTGGTTCCAACAAAGAATATCGCATTCTTTTTATATTATTCAATTTATTATTGTTTAAGCGCTCTGGGGGGCATGGAAAGGCTCCTTACAGTTCAAAGCCGGTTTGGGGTTGCTTCATAATGGCGGGGTACTTTGTGTCTTCTCGTGATTGCTTTAGAATGTATTCGGTTCCAATGAACTCTGTGCAAAGATGCACATTGTGTGTCATGCATGAACCCAATTAAGAGAATTACGCTTAATGGCTTCTCGGCCTCGCTGGCTACAGACTGTCTGCCCCAAATATCTGCCTGGATGCCGAACAGCTGGCGAGGAATCAGCCCAGACAAACCCAAGGCGCAGCTGCTGCTGAAGGAGGCCGTGACTAAACAAACAAGCATTGTCAAAGTCCAACGCTCTGACTTCTTATACGTAAACATACTCAAGCTTAAAGAGGAGCTCTCAAGTTTCCTGGATCTACCAGTGAGCAGCTGCTCCTGCCTAGGTTTTTACTTTGCATTCTGGGACCTCTAGTCCAGATTTCACAGTGGGATAAGCTGTACTAGAAGACCTAAAATGCAAAGTGAAAATTTACTAACAAGCAGAGGTGACGAGAAGGGCTGGGGGATAATGGAGGGAGAAGTGCAAGCAGAGGAGCCTCAATAAAGCTGATGAGAAGAGAGGGGGTAATGCAAACAAAGGAGCCTGATTAAAGCTGACGAGAAGGGAGGGGGAGCGCGAGCAAAGGAGCCATTAGAAAAACCCAGATGGCCAGCTGTGCACGTGCACGCTCTCGTGAACACAGGCATTAGACCAGCAAAACCCTGTGGGTAGCACTTTGAAAACCCACTTACTATAGTCGAGCAAGAAGCGCATGCGCAGCTCTAGGCTCGACCTAAAAATCTGTCAGGCCATCCCAGACCCATGGAAGTTCTCACCTTCAGGTGGTGCTGCAACCAAAGAGGCAAAAGAGAAGTAGCCTGCCGAAGAACACTGGGAAGTTTCAAATGAATGCTGTAATCAGGTGAGGAAGTCAGAGCAGAGGAAAATACCCTTGCAGGAGAAAGACGGTGACTGGAAGAGAAGTTAGCACAACAGTACCTCTCAAGTCCCAAGGGATTAAAATGCTTTGCTATCTTTTCCCAAAATATTGACGAAACAGAGAGCCGAACATAAGATTTAGGAAAACTGCACCTCCAGTGTAGTGCTGCAGGTCTTAAACTCCTCACTTTAAATTTGATCTTTTTGCTCATTACCTCTGTCTCTTTAAGTCTTTGTTTCTTTTATGCAGAAAGCTAGAAGTTCATGGATTCAAGTTTGACACCAGCAAGGGAAGGGTTTTAAGGGTGCATATAAAGAGTTAAGCAGATTCCCACACTTTCCTTTGCTAAATTGTTTTGAAATACAAATGTTGGTGCTTTTGCACTTAAGATCTTCTCTTAAACTGAAGAATATGATATCGAACCAATAGGAATTAATTGTCCTTCTGTTTTATTCAAGAGAGACTCAGAATGCGTCTTCTCCAACATCTACTCTCAGACAGAATTAGAACTGCACAGATCAGAGCAGATTGCAGCAATTTGAGTTTTTGGCTGTTCTTTGTATTTCCAGGAAACCAATCCTGTGCTATCTTCCTAAAGATATGTACATGTCTTCCGGCAAATACAGTGGCAGACTTTCCACTTTCAATCATAAGTGGTAACAGTGCTTTTCAAAACATTTTAGTATCACAAATGTAGCATCATTATTTGTCATTAGACCACTAGGTGTCCCTGCACATTCAAAAGCATAAATCATTTAGGCAGACTGTGAAAGTTGACTGTGTAGCATAATTAGGAGCTTTGCTGTTCATTATTTTGTGTAAACCATATCTTTTTAATTACACAGATTAACAGAATTGGAGTTTAAACTAGAACTGCTGGAGAAAGATCCCTATGCCCTTGATGTTCCCAGGATGTTTGGAAGAGGTACTAATTGTGATTATTAAGATATCTTTTGCTTTATGTATTCTGTTTGAGATTGTCAATTCCTTACGGAGTTTTATTGTGTTTGCCTCGACTTCTACTTGGTTATTTTTCTTTGGTGCTATAATTGCAGAGAACTCTCCCTATGGACCTTCCTCTCTGAACCGGCCCTCACCTGAGACTAGAGCCTTTCTTTCTCCTCCAACCTTAATGGAAGGCCCACTGAGGATTTCCCCGATGCTTCAAGGCGGAGAGCGGGGTATGTTTGCAAACATGTTTATCTCTTGTGCATTGTAGCTCCCTTTATCGCTTCCTAGTGTGCCTTTCTCTGTAGTTTTCTGTTAAAAGGCACCAAATGGTTGGACAAGAAAATTATTTGGTTAGAGTGTGGTGCGGAGATAGAGGAGCTGGAATTTATTTTGAGAGCGCTATTTCCACACCCAAACTTGACCTTTACGAGCTTTTCCCCTCGAAATGGGGACTAACTAGGTGGACACGGAGCTAAGATTGGACTTTACCGTGGAGTTTTTCCTTTTTTCGGTTAAAAAAAGAATAAAACAAAAAAAGTTGACATTTTGCGTCTGCTCTGAGCAGGTGGAATATGTGAGCGAGAGTGTCCTTTGGAGTAGGCTGGGCCTGTCATGGGGGAGCACTGTCCTCTCCCCCTCAGACTGCTGCAAACGGTGGGCAGAGACTGGGCTATGCTGCTTCCTGCAGCCCCTGCTGTGTTTGACACAGGCTAGGCGCCTCCCAGCCTTGAATTAATATCTCTGGAATTTCAGACTTGATAATAAGGGCCCAAACGCCTTTGAACCTGAAGCTTATGGTATTTGACCTAGCGTTGTCGCTCCAGGTGAAATAACCCAAGTTTCAATAAGGGCTTAGGAGGCATTTTTGTGGCAAAAGTACACGCTGTGTGTTTCTGCCCTGTTAAGTCTGATGCAGCTATTTATTTTTCATTGTTCCCTTTCAGGTTCTGTTCGGTATTAATAATCTTTTGATGAAAGGGCGATCTACCAACAGAATTAGTGTAACTAACAACAAATCATCAAAGCGATATTCATGCCATCACCCCTTTAGCAAGAATTTGGCAAACATATGTCAAACTTGTTATGATAATATTTGTATATTTCTGTAAATAAACAGAGACAGCCTCTAAGTGCTAGCGCATTGATTAAGGCAAAAGGATGACATAGTGTTTGGCTAAGCTCACAGAAAGCCAGTGAAGAGGTATGACCCTTATTTACTCACTTGGAAGCCGAACCGGCTGACTAGCCACATGTTTTTTCATTCACTGTTTATCCTCAATCAAGACTTAAAAGCAGCTGCACAAAGGCCTATATTTGTTCGCCCTAAGTTGGCAGGGTATGCCCAGACGTGGGTCCCTTGCTCACTTTGCCACTGGATTCAAGCTAGCCTGGCTGATGAGGGCTGTTAGCCAGAAACCGGTCCCAGGATGCTTGTTTCCGGTCCAGGGAAGACCTAGCTTGGCAGTTCGGCTGGACTGTTCCCATCAGCACAGGGTCAAGACTGATTTGCATATAGCTGTGTCAGAACTGGGGTGGCTAAGTGAGCTAAAGAACGATGATGGATTCAAGCCAGATCTGTGACTGGGGAGAGTGTCTGAAAAGTTTCAGCTCTCTGTCCATCATCTGCTTGTGTTTGCTATAGTTTTTTAACCAGCATTGGCTGATTTGTTATTGGTTCAGGGTAAGCAAATGCATCTATACTAATTACATTATTAACTGCAAATTATTTCGACAAGTCTGTTATGGGTTGTTGACCATATATTGCTGACATGCTCCATAATAAGTATTTTAATCATTCAATTCAATAGAGACTTCTAGCTGCAGATTCCTTACCTTTAAATTTCCTAGGTGTCCGACTGGATCCAGAAACTTTTTCACAAGCAGTACCTTTGCGCGCCTTCGGGTGGCTTTGTTCGGTATCCCGCAATGTCGTCATTGGCCCCGGAAGTCATGTTGCGGTCACCTATGTAGGCACCACTTACGTACATGAACATCAGTTATTTTTTTCCTGCATCAATTAGCACTGATCCAGAGAAGACCTACCCCTCTACCTCTTTTTGATAAACTTTTTTTCTGCATTTTGTCGAATATTTTTTCTTGTGTGTCGAGAATGTCATCTAGGAAGTTAGTTTAAGCTCTGTGTTGCCTGTCACCACACCATGTCGGTTACCGACTCGCACCTTGTGTGCTTATGGTGTCTCGAGCGCGACCAAGATTTAAAGTCGTGCTCGGACTGCCGGATCATGGCGCGGAAAGCTTGGAGGGAGCAGTCCCTAAAGTTGCTTGCGGCCCAGCATTCTGCACCGTCTAGTGCGACTCCTAGGAGGTCTCTGTCCTGATCGAGAAAAAGGTCACTGGGCCGCTCCAGGAGCCCCAAGTCGTCCTAGTCACCCTCAAAGTACTTGGGACACACGGGGAAGAGGCACAAGAAGAAGTCTAAACAGACTTGACTTCACCTCGTCTGATGAGTGGAGAACTTCGATGTTCCAGGCATGGTTCTGCAGAGCCGATGCCAGGTCCAACTCCGCGCCTCCCCTGTTTTTGTGAGCCAGAGCGACGCTTGCGTATCTAATCTAAAGTAGGGAATCTGCGGCTAGAAGTTTCTATCAAATGGACAATTTACTTATCTTCGGTACTGCTTTATCTGTTAGCCGCAGATTCCTTACTGACCCACCCATCCACTCTGCTCCGCGAATAGATTTGTAGGAACAGGGCTTTCCCCTTTTAGGGCCCTAGTTTTCCACACCAGTGGTCCGTGTTCTTCGTTACTTTGCATTCCTGGTGTGGAAAGTCGCAAAAAGTAACTGATGTCAGCGCGCTGGGGTGGTGCCTATATAAGCACTGTGGACGACGTTGTGCTCCTACCAGCACGCAGGGGTATTTCTTACGAAAATCTTCCTGATCCAGACTGATGCCTGGAGATAATTGTACGGTAAGGAATCTGCAACTAGATAGTCTCTACTAGATAAGGCGTTTCTGAATGTAAGTAACTTGTCTAGTAAACCGTGCTGTACCTAAAGACTGAAAACCATAGAGAAGCCAAGTTATGTCATGTTATGCTATTTTATATAGCGCACAGCTGCCCCGGCAAAGGGGCATCCCAGCACTGATAGCAGAAAACTGCAGAAATATAGACAACAGAAGCTGCCTACAGTGGAGGAAAGAGGTGAGTTTTGATCGCCTTACGGAATGCCAAGTAGTTTTTCATGCTGGGGAGCACATTCCATAGTTTGGCTGCCAATACACAGAAGGAACATCCACCAGCACGAACCCTACTCACCGGCGGAACAACCGCCAGATGCTGGCCCATAGACCGGAGTTGGCGGAAGGGGATGGGGATGTAGAATATAAGCAGATTGGCTAAGATGTCTGGAGAGGAGAGATTCAAAATTTTGAAAGACATGCAAAGAATCGTAAACTTCATGCGTTTAGCCACAGGCAGCCAATGTAGCCGACGAATAGCACTAGAGGTAGGGCATGTCCTGGGCAGACCCAATAAGTTCTAGCTGCAGCCTTTTGGACCCTTTGCAGTCTTGTAATTTCCGCCTTGTTGGCTCCCAAATAGAGCGAATTGGCATATTCCAGTCTAAACCGAATGGAATCCTGGACAATAACCTGCCTAATAGACGGGTCAAAAAACTCTAGCACCAGTTAGAGCCCCCGTAGATTGCCAAAGCATGTTCCTGCTACTTTCTTTGTTTGCGTCTGAAAGCTAAGGGCGGAGTCTACCCACATCCCCATATTTTTTAGCACCTATTTAAGGACGGGTGCACAGCCCAACCTGGAAAGCCACCAGCGCTCGCTCCACAACTCGGTGTCTCTCCCAATCAGCAGCAGTACCTCGGACTTGTTGGCGTTAAGCTGGAGACAGTTGGCAGTCATCCACTCATAGATCTCCGTATCTCTCTGAAACTTGCATGTGTCCTGCCCGGAGTCATCCAAGAGTGCCACTACCAACTGTTTGTCGTCCGCATATGACACAGCTGTGAGCCCTCTGCTTTTTGCCACTACTGCCAATGGTTGAACATATAAATTGAACAGTGTTTGGCTCAAGGCTGAGCCCTGCGGTACCCCATTTTTGATGGTATGGATCTTGGAAGTGACATTGGTAACCAGTTCACATTGTTTTATTAGAACCAAACTATAACTGATCAGAACCCAGACCCGAGAGCACTTTTCCCCCTGCAGAGCCACCACACCTCAGATTTCTAGCCATATGTTGTGTGTGATGGAGTTTCCTTGAGCTCTGCTCAGTCTAGGTGCTTTTTATCAACTTTTGGCCCTTTCCTTCTCTTAAAAGTGATATTTTGACCTTCAGGCAACTCAAAAGTAACAACATTTTGATTATTTTTCCTTGTTAGCACCATGTCAGAGGATCTAAGAAAGGGTTTTCAAGCCTTTAAATCTTATGAGATAGATACCAAGATTATTTTCTGAGGATCCCCATAAAGAACGCCTTTACTGCTTACACCCTCACCATAAACTAAAGGAGTGTAAGCATTGCAGAACTGTTTCGGCTAAGAAAATCCGTCAGTTGAGCCATGTTGCTTCGAATCATTTAGTCCATAGCTTGACGGGGAGGTCATCGATACACATCTTGCCCAACTTGCTGGTGACAACTACAGCATCGGTAACTCCAACGAGGAAGAGTACTGCGACATCTTCCTCGTCAATGAAGATACTAACAAAAATGTTGATGACATTACCGTCAACAGGAACCTTCACTTCGACATCGATCATACCTACTGCTCTCATACCTATGAAGAGGTCAGTTTTTTGCTTGACCTCGACAAACCCATCGACGACCCATTATAAAACAGTTCTAATATCGAAAGAAGGAATTCCTGTGGCTTTACAACCTGATCCAAGCAAAGTGTCTCCTTTACCCTATGTAAGTCTCCTTGAGATGGAAGAGTCAGGGTGTCTCCTCTTCCCCTTGTGTGTCTCCTTGAGATGGAAAAGTAAGGTGATGAGGGGCCATTTGGGCCAGCCTGTACTCCCAATCAGTTAAGTTTCAAATGCCAAGATACGGAGGACGTTGACCCTGGAAGAACACTTCTACATATTTGAAAGGGGATTTTTCTTTTCAAGACGGAGAACAATCTGCTGCTCATCGCTATGACTCTTTTCAAAAACATTATCCATTTGATGAGCAGTATGAGGAACAGCATAGTTCATATGAAGACACTATTTCAGTACCTATATGTATCACTGGTAACTGATGTATGCCAAATGTTGAGCGACTATTGCAGGAGCTTCCCTAAAGATAATGCTCCAGTATAGCCTACTTCAGGGCGTTCTGAAACTGCAGGTGCAGTTTCTCTTCCATATAAAAGTCCTTTGGGCCCGCAAACAAAAGGCAAAACGAGTTTTACCTCCCATCACAATAAGAGATGACTATATTGAGCGTGATGTGGAGTAACCGCCGGAAGAAGGTGAAATTACTCCGGACCCTACAGGTTCTAGCCTGGAATTGGATGGTTATAAAGCTTTTTTGTAGTTTACTTTGCCTACACAATCACCTACTAACTCTCTTCCAGGTGACATAGGAGGTTTTCATGAGCTGTTGGGGCGGACTTCTAAGCATTTTGACTTACCTCTATCAGCAAAACTCTCTGAATGTTTCCTGTACGACTTTAAAGATTCAGCTAAAAAATCGATTCTCTTAATTCCCATTGTACAGTACATTGGAGAGGAAGGATCGAAGCTTATGAAGACCCCAGCTATGGTGGCAGCAGTTGTTCTTCGCCTGGATAAAAAGTATAAGACACTGGAAAAATTCTCCTACATGTCTTATAGGTCATCCACACCCGACCGCTGTTTTCAGACAGGCATTCTAAAGGCAGTCCAGAAACCCTTCTGCCCCATGTTCAGCTCCTCCGGAAAAGGAGGGTAGATGGCTAGGTAATATTGGTAAGTGCTTTTCAGCTATGGCAGCAACTTCTATCAGGGCATCCAATGTGCTAGGCAGTTTAGGATGATATGACAGACCAATGTGGACCGACATATAGGCCCTCCTAGAATTTTTGATGGAGGATAAGAGGAAAGAAGTTAAAGAAATTATTCAAGAAGTTGAGAGAGCTTCCTCTAAAATTATTGAAACAGCGATGAATCTCTCCTCAACAGCTTTTCGACAAATGGCGGGTGCAGCAGTCCTACACCATCACAGTTGACTGAAAGCCACAGCCTTCCGGCCAGAAGTTTAGGCAAAGATATTAGATTTTCCCTTTGTTGGGGAGAATCTGTTTGGGAAACATGTTGATGACGCCCTTCATTCCATCAAGACGAAAATGGCACATTCTCTGGGTACATTTTAATAATGTTGTTTTCAACCCTTTCGAAGAGGCAGATTAAGAGGCCAATTTACGTCCGAGCATCTTACCAACAGTATAGATAGAAGCCCTACTCCCAACAGGGGTATTATCCTCAATATGCACCACAACAGTAATGCAGGGTCACTTCAGCCTTTTCATATTCAAGACAACCTACACGTAGACGTCCGGCTGGGGGGAAACTCCACTACTCCTACAGGCATCAGTGACAACTTGCAGGCACTAGCTGCCTCATTTTGTCATCAAAGGCATCGAGGAAAACATCTTTACAACTTTTATGATCAGTGGAAGAGCATCTGTTAAGACAAATGGGTGTTCGACATGATACAACAGGGCCACACCCTGGAATTTGTTAAAAAGTCAACCTCCTCGCAAGAGGTCTAATCCTCCTCTGTCTCTGCTGAAGGTGGAGATTTATTTGCTTATCTCCAAGGATGCGATAGAAGAAATTCTGTCAATAGATTGCAACAAAGTCTTCTATTCCAACTTCTTTCTCTTCAAAAAGAAGTCAGGAAAATGGTGATGGATCTGAGGCTGTTGAACAAATGCTTAAAGAAGCAACCTTTAGGAATGATATCTTTACATCTATTCAACACCGGGATTATATGACATTTTTAGATCTCATTGATGCATATTTTCATATCACCATATATGAATGAATGCGCCTTTATATAGCGCATGGCTACCCGAGGGCGTCCCAGCGCATTGAAGACACCTAATCATTCTTCACTGTTCAAGGAAAAAGAAAGGTCTTCAGCAATTTCCTGAAACGGAGATAGTTCGCTTCCAACCGAATGGAGTCGGGGAGCTGATTCCAGAATTTTGCAGCATGAAGTGAAAAGCGTCGGCCACCCATTTGTGCCCGTTTAATCCTAGGGACTGTCAGAAATTTTTTATGGTTCTATCTAAGAGTCCGGGTGATCTGATAGAATTGAAACATAGGCTGAATCAAAGCCGGTCCGTTGTCAGTAATGGACTTATGAACAGTGCACATGGCCTTAAACCAAATACTTTCCTGCACTGGCAACCAGTGCAACTGACGTAGGGCTGATTTAGCAGAGCTCCGCTTTGGGACATCCATTAGAAGTCGCGCAGCGCAGGTCTGAACAATCTGTAGGATTTTGATGATTCCCTGAGGTGTGCCCAGGTAAACTGCATTAGCGTAGTCAAGAAGCGATAAAATAAGGGCATCTGAAACATCGGAAGCTTGAGGGGGCATGGGGTGATTACCAATTCAAACCGCTTCCATTTGGACTCTGTTCGGCTCCCAGAGCTTTCACAAAACACATGGCCTCTGTGGCAGCTCTCTTGAGACTAATCGGTCATCAGGTGTTCCCATACCTGGACGACTGGCTTATCAATGGGCCTCACATGGCCATCAGTAAGAAGAGTTACATGCGCTCATCTTCGGCTATTCAGAACTTTGGGTCTAAAGCTGAACAAAGAAATGTCAGCCTTAACTCCATCCAGATTATCGGATTTCCATTGGGCAATTCTGATAGGACCATCTCTAAGGCATACCCAACTACAAAAGGAATTCAATGTATAAAAGCAATAACAGCTTCCCTCTCAGGAAAAAAGTTAACTTCTTTTCGTACGTTCAAGGTAATGTTGGGAATGATGTCACCTTGTATTTCTTTAATCCCAAATTGCCATCTGCGCATGAGACCCTTACAAGAGCAATTGGATGCACAATAGGTTCAAGCCCAGGGAAATTGCAAAGACCCAACCACAATTCCCACAGTTGTGAAATTAGCAATGGCTTGGTGGGGAAAAATATGAAACATCTCTTAGGGCCTATCTTTCATTCCTGTGCAGACCCATATCGTAATGACAGCAACGTTTCTCTAAAGGGTTGGGGAGCTCACCTTCAGGGCCTAGAAATTCATGGAAAATGGCTGTCTCAAGAAGGAAGGATTCATATCAATCTTCTGTATTCAAAGGCCATCTTCTTAGACCTGCAATCTTTTCTTCCCAGAATACGCAATTCCTCTGCCTTGGTAAGGACGTACAATACCACAACCATGTTCTGTAGTAGGGGATCTCTGTGTATAGTCATAATGTAGTGAATAGTCCCGCCCATGTGCGAGGACCCCGGCAATCAAAAATAATCTCTTAAGTCGTCAGAAAATTGCAGAACTGCAAAGACACTTAAGAGAGAATTTAAAGACAACTAATGCAGCCTATGTCCACAGGCTACACTGTCCAGTACTTCAACTAGAAAATTGCACCAAAAATCCACAAACAGCAAAGCCTGTCCAGATTTCCCTTGCTTTAACAGCAAAAACCCTCTGAAATGATAGAGAGGAAGGCATGGACAGACAAGCCCCATAGGCTGCCATTATGTGGCTTAAATAGGATACTGTGCCTTTAAGAGAACCTTCCAGAAACATCTCCCAGTATCCCAGAATGCATAGCAGGTCCCTCTCACTTTCAGTTCTTTTTTCCGGCTCCTGCTAACAGGACCCTGGTGCATTGAGCTCTCCCTTTTTCAAGGGTTTATTGGAGTTTTGTACACTTTTTGGCTTTAAAAGTGTTTTCAGTTGTTACTTGGTGTTTCCTTTCCCTTCTGTGTGTTTGTTCAGGCTTTTAGGGATCTATAATGCCTGCTCTATTCGACAAATGCCCAGCATGTGGAAGGAAGAAGGCCAAGACTGATCCACACGACGTCTGCATTCTCTGCCTCCCTGAAGAGCATGTCCCTGATGATTGTGAGATCTGCCAGACCTTTTCTACAAGGACCCTGAGGGACAGGCTGAAAATTAGGCTCCAAGGCCTGGAAGAGAGGTGGCTGCAGGTGGGTCTGGGCAGGCTGGGAAGGCTCCCTCTGCCCCTGCTGAGGCCTCTGGGGGGGCTCCCCAGAGGCAGGAAGACCAGCAAAAGGTCCCGGTCTCAGTCGACGTCGATTGCATCGACGACGTCGAGAGGGATGACGACGGTGTGTTCCCCTTCTCCCCGGGGCTCCGGGTCGAGGCGGCGTGGAAGATCGACATCGAGAGGCCTGGGTAGGCCGCCGTCGAAGTCACCGCCGACGGCGTCTTCGTCGTCGACGTCGGCGTCGAGGCATCACCGTCGACGAAGGAGGCACCGGCGCTCGCCGTCGAGGCGACACCGCCGGTCGCCGTCGAGCAGGTCGCCGTGGAGGGGATCCTCGACGTCGAGGACTGTGAGAAAACGGTCGACGAGGAGGGAGAGTCGACGCTCGCCGTCGAGGTCTGGCCGTTCGTCGTCGAGGGGGCGACGGTCGTCGTCGAGGAAGAAGCACGCCGGAGTCGAGGGATCGCCGTTCCACGCCTGACAAACGACGCTCGACGTCGAGCAGGAAGAGATCAGCGTCCCCGAGGATCTCCACCTCCCCTAAGCGGCGCAGGAGGGATTCTGGCGCAAAAGGTCACGCTGGATCTGGGGAAGGACGTCGGAGGCGTCGCTCACGCTCTGGAGGATCTGGGTCACAGGCTCCTCCCCCGAAGAAGTCACCGGGCTCGGTGTACTCGGTGGTATATACACCACCTAGGCCTGCCACTCCTCCACCTCCGCCGCCGGTCCCACCTCATGGGCCTGCTCCTTTACCGGAGGTACCTCCTGTCAGGCCACCGAGGTCGGTGTCGCTACCCCTACTCCCGACACCTCCTACGGGGACGCCTAAACCGAGGCCCCAGGATAAACCGCGGAAGACGCCCCCCCGAAAACCGGTGGCGCGCCCGCGTGCTGGGAGGTCGCGCTCCCGTTCAAGAAGGAGGGAACGTTCGTGCAACAGGTCTTCCACACGGTCCAGACGGCGCCACAGGAGGCACAGGTCTCGCTCCCGGACCAGGTCGTCAGGGACCAGGGACTATTCTCCGACCTTGTCGGATTCGCCAGAAACGAGGGTTTCACCGATTGATGATCTGGTGTCCTTCCAGGACGTACTGTTACGTGGTGCGGCAAAGCTGGGCATTACTTTGACGGTGCCCACTCCCAAGACATCGGTCATCTTCGAGACGCTACACCAGAAGCATTTGTCTCGGCCGTTGCTGCCACTTGTGCCGGGTCTGGAAGAACCGGCCATGGACCTTTTTCTCACCCCAGCGGTGACTAAGGCGGCACCCTCGAGGCTGCAGAAGAAGTACCGGGCTCCTGACTCGGACCCGGCCTTTCTAAGGGTGGAGCCCCCTCCAGATTTGGTGATTGTGACGGCGGCGCGCAAACAGCATGCCACCACGCCGTCCTCCACAGTTCCACCAGATAAGGAATCGAGGTGGTTGGATTCGTCTGGGAGGAGAGTTTGTGGGACTTCCGCGACTTCCATGAAGGCCGCTAGTGCCACTGCCTTGTTGGGTCGGTATGACAGAGCCCTCTGGGAATCCCTGCAACAGTTTGTGGAACACCTGCCGCGTGACAAGCGGGAAGACTTCCAAGAGGTGCTGAATGAAGGGATGTTGGTGGCGAATCAAGTCATCAGTGCTGCGGCCGACTTCACTGCTGGCGGCTCATGGTTTCTGTCACGGGATTAACCAGAGAAGACTTGCATGGCTCCGCCTCACGTCTCTGAAACCGGACGCTCAACAAAGGGTGGCCAATCTCCCTTTCTCTGGCCAAACCCTGTTCGGGAAGCACGCTGATGATGAATGGCCCGCATGAAGGCGGAGGCCGAAACGCTCACAGCGGTGGGTTTGGAGAAACCCAAGGAGACCAAGAAGTCGTACCGTCCGTTCCAACGTCGGTTCGGTGGTCAAGGCAGAGGGCGTGGCCAGTCTTCTGGACAACAGCAGCAACAACAACAGCAGCAGTTCAGAAGACCGTTCCAGAAGCGCCAGCGAGGCAGAGGCGGCCACCAGTCGGCTCCAGCGTCTAAAGGCCAGGCCGGGTCTAGGCCCTGAGCGCTTACTTCCCCTGCAACTGTTACCCGCTCCGATGGGGGGAAGCATTCAATCTTTTCTGGCAGAGTGGAGAAAAATTACTCAGGACAAGTGGGTGCTGAATATTGTTTGCAATGGATACAGTCTTCGGTTCATCAGCCCGCCTCCATCAATTCCTCCGGTCAGCTCGCAGTATCAATTGCGCGAGCTCCAGGCGGAGGCCGATATCCTGTTAAGGAAAAGGGCGATAGAAGACGTACCTCTGTCTCAGAGAGGAAGAGGTCTGTACTCCCGGTTCTTTCTGGTTCTAAAAAAGGACAAGAACGA
The DNA here is from genome assembly GCF_964261635.1 of Lissotriton helveticus. Taxonomy (NCBI): domain Eukaryota; kingdom Metazoa; phylum Chordata; class Amphibia; order Caudata; family Salamandridae; genus Lissotriton; species Lissotriton helveticus. The sequence continues at coordinate 223,637,144 of NC_136070.1, read as the reverse complement.
GTTCAGGCCCATTCTGGATTTGCGACAAGCAAACAAGTGGATTCGCAGAGAAAAGTTTTGCATGCTGTCGCATCAGATTTATCCTCAGCTGCAACGGGGAGACTGGCTGTGTGCCATAGACCTCCAGGATGCATACTTCCATGTGCCCATTGCACACAAACACAGGAAGTTCCTGCGGTTCCAAGTCGGCGCCAATCACTATCAATACACAGTACTGCCATTCGGACTGAAGTCTGCGCCGAGAACATTCTCAAAGTGCATGGCAGTGGTAGCCGCACACCTAAGGAAGAACAAGGTGTTTGTCTACCCGTACCTGGACGACTGGTTGATCAAGGCCTCCTCCTTCACGGAAGCGCAAGCACACTTCCAGAACACGTGCGTTCTGCTGAACAAGCTGGGGTTGCACATCAACATGTCCAAGTCTGTCCCGACCCCGGTCCAGTGCATACAGTACTTGGGAGCCTCCATCGATACGCTGTCAGCAAGCGTGTCTCCTTCGGAGGAGCGACGATTATCACTGCTTCGGAAGGCTCAGGCTCTTATGACCACTCCATCCACGACAGTGAGGACGGTGTCTTCTCTACTGGGATCGATGGCCTCGTGTATCTTCCTAACGCCCCATGCACGGCTGCACATGAGACCGTTGCAAGAGTGCTTGGAGGATCAGTGGGATCAGAAGAGAGGATTTTGGGACGACAAGATAGGTCTATCTCTGCATGCTCTTCAGTCTCTGAAGTGGTGGTGTTTAGCGGAGAATCTCCTCAGAGGGGTTCCCTTCCACAAGGACATTCCCACTCAGACTATCGTGACGGATGCTTCTCTCCAGGGCTGGGGAGCGCACTCCGGAGACCTGCAGATTCAAGGGACGTGGTCCCCGACGGAGTCCACGTACCACATCAATTTCCTGGAACTCAGAGCTGTTCACTTGGCGCTGAAGGCCTTTCACCCGTCCTTCCAGACCAACTCTCTGCTTGTACAGACGGACAATACGACCACGATGTATTACCTCAACAAGCAGGGGGGCTCGAGATCACGCACCCTGTCGCAGGAGGCGCAGGCGATCTGGCACTGGCTTCTGGCTCGAGGACTGACTATAACGGCTACCCATCTGCCAGGTGTGCAGAATGTTCAGGCAGACGCACTGAGCAGACTGATTCAGGAAAACCACGAATGGGTCATAAACGACGAAGTACTAGGAGAAGTCTTCGCAAGGTGGGGGACTCCAGACATAGATCTGTTCGCCACCGCCGAAAACAGCAAATGCCGAGACTTCGCCTCCAGGTACTACCAGCCGGGGACGCTGGGGAATGCGTTATGGATCAACTGGTCGAACAGCTTTCTGTACGCTTTTCCACCCATTCCCCTGATTCCGACGGTTCTCATCAAGCTGTCCCAGTCCAGGGCGCGGATGATACTGATTCCCCCAGAATGGCCCAGACAGTGGTGGTTCACGGACCTGCTTCACCGGTCTCTCCTTCCTCACATGCGGCTGCCGTGCAGGCCGGACCTTCTCACGAAGTTCGGGGGGCTGATGTTGCACCCCAACCTCTCGTCTTTGAGTTTGGCGGCATGGCTCCTGAGATAGTGCAATATGGCCATTTGAATCTCCCTGCAGATTGTATGGACATACTGAAGGAGTCTAAGAGACCTTCCACTAGGACTTCTTATGCGTACAAGTGGAAGAGATTTTGTATCTGGTGCAAGTCCAAGAACTATGACCTGTGTGAGGAAGATGTCATCCTTCCTTATCTTCTACAGTTGGCACAGTCTGGCCTTAATGTCCATTCTATTAAGGTTCATCTTGCTGCTTTGACTGCCTACAGGAAATGCCCTTCACAGACTTCCTTCTTCCAGATCCCTGTGATCAAAGATTTTTTGGAAGGCTTGACGAAAGTGTTCCCTCCTGTCAGGCTTCCTTCGCCTTCATGGGAAATGAATGTGGTGCTGTCCAGGTTGATGAAGGAGCCTTTTGAACCTATTCATAAGGCTTCGTTGCAGCACCTGTCCTGGAAGGCGGCGTTCCTCGTGGCCATTACATCGGCCCGCAGGGTGAGTGAAATTCAGGCGTTGTTGCCAAGAACCTTATACTGTATTTCATGCTGCTAAGGTTGTTATGCGTACTCACCCTAAATTTCTTCCCAAGGTTATATCTGATTTTCATGTCAACCAGACCATAACTTTGCCTACGTTTTTTCAGAATCCTTCATCTTCAGCGGAAAGGTTGTTATATTCCCTGGATGTTAGGAGGGTATTGAAATTTTATCTGGATAAGACCAAAGATATTCGTAGGTCTGACCAATTGTTTGTTAATTATGGATCGGTCAGGACGGGTCTTGCGACCTCTAAGCAGTCTATCTCTAGGTGGATTGTGTCCTGCATTCAATTGTGTTACCAGAAAGCAAATAAGACCTTAGGGGGTAAACCTAAGGCTCATTCCACCAGGGGCAAAGCTGATACGACAGCTCTGCTCCGTAATGTTGCAATTGCAGAAATCTGCAAGGCGGCCACTTGGAAGTCGGTCCATACCTTTGCTAAGCATTACTGCCTGGACACTGATGCCAGGGCAGACGCTCAGGTTGGGCAGGCTTCGCTGCGAAATCTGTTCGCACAATAGTGGTGTTATTTCTCTTTTCTCCACCGCCGCTTTCGTGTGGGGATGGGCTTGCCATTCTATTCACTAGATTATGACTATACACAGAGATCCCCTACTACAGAAGGAGTCGTTTCTGTCCTGTAACTCCAGTTCTGTAGTAGGGGTATCTCTGTTATAGTCATAAGCCCCCTCCCGCCTCCCCGGTGGAGAGAGAGATGTTCATGTAAGGAATGCTACAGATCTGGCGTGTTACGCCTTCAAAAAGAACTGAAAGTGAGAGGGACCTGCTATGCATTCTGGGATACTGGGAGAAGTTTCTGGAAGGTTCTCTTAAAGGCACAGTATCCTATTTAAGCCACATAATGGCAGCCTATGGGGCTTGTCTGTCCATGCCTTCCTCTCTATCATTTCAGAGGGTTTTTGCTGTTAAAGCAAGGGAAATCTGGACAGGCTTTGCTGTTTGTGGATTTTTGGTGGAATTTTCTAGTTGAAGTACTGGACAGTGTAGCCTGTGGACGTAGGCTGCATTAGTGGTCTTTAAATTCTCTCTTAAGTGTCTTTGCAGTTCTGCAATTTTCTGACGACTTAAGAGAATATTTTTGATTGGCGGGGTCCTCGCACATGGGCGGGACTATTCACTAGATTATGACTATAACAGAGATACCCCTACTACAGAACTGGAGTTACAGGACAGAAACTACTCCTTCTGTCTCGCCAATCAGGCGGGGGGGGGGGGGGGGGGGGACATAATGTTTGCCAAAGTATTCTTGTGTAAAAATACATGTTTGCCACCTTTTTTTAACAGGGAAATAGAGTCCACAGAGCGTAACTCAAAAAACCGCTTATGCCATGCGGACGGCCCAAAATAAGAGAAGGCCCGTCCCCAAGCTCTGGCACGGTGAATCTTGGGGATCCTGACCTGGAGGCTGTTGGCTGATCGAAAGTTCCTAGTGAGGACGTAAAAGCTGCCTCTTGCCCATTGGTAGCCCGTACCTGTGTGATGGAGTGCTTTGTGAAATAGGACCAGCACTTTAAACAGCATCGTCTTCCTTATTGGAAGCCAGTGGGAGGCACAAAGGTGAGAGGGCACGTGCGTTCTTGGAGGTAGGCTAAGAAGAAATTGGGCTGCCGTGTTCTGGACCACCTGCAGTCTATTGATCCGGTAGTTAGGTCGTAGATGCAGGGCATTCCCCCAATTCAACCTCGAAGTTATGAGGCCTTGGCCAACCAACTTCCTAGCAGAATATGAGTGGAAGTGCAAGAACGTCTTTAAAATGAACAGCAAACCAAAGCACGCTCCTACCACAAAATTAATTTGTTTGGAAAGATAGACGCTGTCAAATTTGACACACTGATTCTTGACTGTTCCCCCACCCCCTGCCGAGTGCCTGGTGAGGGGGTGCTTCAGGCCAGGTCTGCCATGTTTCCCGGGGATTTTGACTGAAGAAAAGAATTTTGGGTTTTCTCTGAGTTGCACTTTTGTTGATTGGTGGTTATCCAATGAAATACACCTCCTGGACAAGATCTGATGGATTCACCTGCAATCACTTCTCTCTTTTCTCAGGAGAACAGCTATGTGTCATCAGCATATTAGATCACTTTTGCCCCTAAGACTTCCGCCAGCTGGGCTTTTGTGTGAAATTAACGTTAAACAGTGTGGGGCTCAAGGCCTAGCCCTGAGGCACCTCCACTACCTGCTCCAGGGAATTTGAAGAAAAGAAGGGACCCATACTTCCTCTACTCTGCCCTCCAAGAAGGAAGCAAGACACTCCAAGGCCTTTCCTTTTACCCAGATAGGTTGGAGATCCGCTAAAAGCCTGGTGTGGGGGACTGTGTTGAAGGCCGCTGACAGATCTCTCAGTATACCTCTTATATTCTTTTATTTTACCCTTGTGCTCGAAATCTGAGGTGTGGTGGCTCTCAGGGGATGAGTGCTTCATGGTCTGGGTTCTGATTGGTTGAAGTTTGGTTCTAATAAAACAATGTTAATTGGTTACCAATGCCACTTGACTTTTCAATGGTTTTCAATGCTTAGATATAGCACTGCTTATTATTACTGTGGGACTCCCACCATGACGACGGGGAAGATTCAAGCATGTGAATCTCTGAAAGATATCAATACTGGAGTACCACAGTGTACAGGTAAGTAACTTGTTTTTTCCTGGTGACTATAAATTCACCCAGATACATTAGCAAGCTGTAGGCCCTCGGCAGTACATAGCCGCACTCTAGCCTGAGTGACAAAGGTAAACTTACACTTTTAATTTTACAATTTTGTACAATTAACAAAGCGATTTTATGAGTAGTATCTTTACAACTGCCTATCTTTTTATGTGCCGTGTCTCTGCCACAAGTGGGAGATTCCACAGTCGTAAAGATACTACTCGTAAAATTGCTTTGTGAATTGCTAAAAATCATAAACTTACACAAAAGTATGTTTACCTTTGTGAATCGGGCCCATTGTCTTTTATTGGAACAAGGTGATACAGAGGACTCGCCTCTTTTTGGTCACCAAGATGCGGTATGATTTCTATTTCATAACACATGTTTTTCCTATATAGCTCCATAGCTGAGAACATTTACAATGTGGAGCGCATTCTCAACTTACATGTTTATTAAGGAAGAGCCAGTACTCTGCATTGTATGAATCACGTTTCCATCACTTTTGGTTGCAAATAATACCAGTAGACCTGCAGATGAGGCTGCCGTTGCTCCATGGATCGGTTCAGATAACTACCACTGCAACACTCTTCATGGGACAGTCCTCCATTGGTTGTCCTAGCACACATAACCAGAGCCAATGCGGTTTTGGTGGCATTCTTCAGAGATGTCTGTGTCAGATGTATATGCATGCATATTTGTTAAAAACATGGCATAAAGTTTAGGTCAGACGTTATCCAAGACCTTTTCAGTTTACAAACATTATATATAAAATATATTTCCTTATAAGGGCTTTCAGCCAGCTTGCTTGATCCACTGCTCTGTTGTTGTCATTTACATTTTTCTTCTGCCCACTACAGCAAACCCAGTTCACAGTGAATTATGGCATACTGCTTTTTCAATTCGAAAAGTCTTTATTTGAATGCACATATCATAAAAGACAGTACATTAAAAGTATTAAGCATTCCATTCTCATAGGGATGACAAAACTGGCACAGTAGAAAAGTGAAACAGGTTACTCCATCCATATACACAATAATTTAGTCTAAAAAGCAAGACAAAAAACTATAAAAAAGCCTAAAGAATCCCAACCCATAATACAGTAAGTACTACAGAATTGATGTGACTAGGTTAATAATTACATTAAAAATCTTTATATCAAGCTTAGCTTATGTGCATGGATTGCCCACATCCAGTGTAAAAATTTGGCAACAGCAATCGCTATAGGTTCCATACAATCTGTTTTTAATATCCTTAGCGCCTCTTTCTCAGTTTTGATGCCCTTCAACAGGCAAATGGGCTTCAACCATGTGTGCCTCGGAGGTTTGTACACTGGGCATATAAATAAAATATGTGCTATAGTTTCCGGCTGTGTCGGACAGAATGGACATCTTGTGCTAGACTTGGCGCGCCATTTACCGGTAAATGAATTAACTGGGAGTGCACCCACCCTAAATTGGTGGTACCGTTTCCTATTACTAGGAAGCGTAATAAAATCCCAGTGCCCTTCATAAGCATTATCGTGTTTGATCTCCAAGAAATCTCTTGATAGAGAAGGACTAGTTAGTATCCTAAAACGTTTCCTGGAGACCATATTCCAGTATAACTCCTTAAAGACCTTTCTAGGTGGAAAAACATTAACTGCGGGATTTAGCCACAGGGAGTTTAGACCCATTGCGTTGTAGGTTGCCTTAGCCTCTTTCAGCCATGGGATTTTGCACGCACTATTGGCATCCCTAACCTCCAGAAAAGCCCGGGCGTACTGGGAGAGCTCAGGGGTAACCCACAATCTCCTCCAGTAGGCCACGTGTCTGTAACGTGCCACATCCTCTACGCGCTGGCATCCCAGATCATAGAAGAGGGGCAGTAGTGGCGTGGATTGAGGGATGAACTTATTTTGAGAATTCGTCAGTGCCGCTAGATTGCTAAACCCCCAAAGTTCGGCTCCATACAGGAACGAAGCACTGATTTTGGTATTATACATTTTAAGCACGGGGGCAATCAGCTTTGTAAGTGAGAGGCGCTGTTCCTTTATTAATGCACCAGCCAGTTGTGCATGTTTAAGTGCCAGTTGATCAATGTGAGGTTTCCAGTCTAGTTTGGAACCTAGGGTTATACTGAGATAGGAGAAAACTGCTCTAAGGTAACTTCGTTCATAGCTACCCTCTCTCTTACAGACTTATGCTTATGTAACACCATGAACTTTGTCTTGTTCACATTAATAATAAGACCATGGTCCTTCGAAAACACCCCAAATCTCGCAATCTCCTTCTGGAGACCTTGTTGCATTTTAGAGATTAACAGGGTGTCATCTGCAAACATTAGCAGAGGGATCTTCCTGCCATCAAGTGTGGGGGCGTCAGTAGGATGATTCGTAAAATACTGGATCACCCTGTTGCTGTACAAGGAAAAGAGTGTTGGTGCAAGTACACACCCTTAACGAACCCCTCTGGCAATTGGAAATCTATCTGTTACCCTCCCTTGCTGACCCCATCGCACTTGTGCGAATTTCGCATCGTAAAGTTTGATTAGAAAAGCCAATAGGTCAAGGGGCATACTCTGTTCCGCGAAAACACTCCACATCTTGGCACGCGGAACTAAGTCGAATGCCGACTTAAGATCCACAAATGCGACATACAGCGTGTCGCCTCTAAGGATCACCACACGCCAGTAAATTAAAACAAATCTAAAAACCTGATCGATGGTGCTTGTGTGTGAGCAGAACCCAGCCTGTAAAGAAGACAGGAAATCGAACTCGTCGATCCAGCCTTGGATTCTGCTCAGCACGAGCCTAGCAGTCACCTTCTGGATACAATCAATTAAACTTATGGGCCTGTAATTACCAGGATCTGAACGATTCCCCTTTTTAAAAGTCGGGATAATCCCAGCGCCCTTCCATGAATCAGGTATAGGGAGCCTTTTGCAATAGCGTTCGCCAGGGACTGGATATAAGTCACCCATACTTCCTTATGTAAAAACAGATCAGCTGGTACACAGTCCAACCCGGGCCCTCTACCCCTCAGGCCATGTTAAGTGCTGTTTCGACCTCCAGCTTGGTGAAATGTAAGGGAGGGTTGTCTACAAGAATGTTGGGAAGACCAAGGGATGGCTCAGGATCTCGAACCGGGGAGGCAAACTGAGTCATAAAATGTGAAACCCACAACTCCGGTGCTACATGGTTGGAAGGTGGTCCACTAGGCTTCCCCTTGCCCCATTTAACCAAATTCCAGAATGCAACCATATTCCGGTCTTTACTGGCATGGTACAGCTCAATCCAATACTGCTCGTCCCATTCCCTTTTAGCCTTGTGTTGCACTTTCTTATATTCCACCCTCGCTTTTTTAATTCTGTCCCTGTTTTTAGTTCTTATCGCCCTGGCTAATGCTATACATGCTTCCCTGCAGGATTTCCCATACCATGTTTCCACCACTGGTTTGGCACTGTTCTTGGGATTTTGTACGTTAGCTGTAAAAAAGCCCATGAGCTTGTTAAAAAGTTTAGTATGGATTGGAATGACTTTAGACTCAATTTCCTGCTGAGTAAGACATTTTTGAAGATCTACTATAGCCTCGGAGACCAACTTGCTCAAAACCACTAGGTGATCCTCTTTGTTGAGGCAGTTCGATCATTTTACTCTCCAGGTATCATTGCTGAGCTGTACTTCAATACCCACTGAACAAACTTAGGGGGCATAACTTCCTAGCAAATGGAGGGACAGTACTAGGGGGTTATGGTCACTTCCACCCTTTCCATGACAACCATGTCCTTGAGGAAGGACCAATGTTCCTTATTAAAAAGTATATAGTCTATACGACTACTACACTGTCCGCTACTGAATGTGGGAGCGCCCTGCTTGTCAGATTTTGTCCTCCCATTCACAGCCCTTAACCTGTGTTCTAAGCATAATACTTTGAGCTGCAATGCAGCTTCCGTCCACTTTTTGATGGGGGGTAGGGATAGTTGCGGAATGTCCCAAGAAAGGTCTTCCTCAAGGGCAAGATCTACATCATTACTATTTTTCACAAGGAGCACATCCGCACATAAAGCCCTTTTGCCAAGGACTGTTGTGGAAAAGTGGATTTGAAGACCAAATTAGTTTTTTGCTTTTAACAGTTTATTTTTATATTGGCGAGGTCACTGTAGCTCATCCACCAAAAGGTTGCAAAAAAACAATGACAAAATCATGGCAAAAACAAGCAATAAAAAAATCCAATCAGGCAGTCAACTCCAGGCTTATTGATTTTGCCAATGCTCGATTACTGTGCTAGAACCCCAGAGGAGTTAATAGAGTAGCAAAAATGCAAGTGTGAAGGGTATTCAAAGTCACTGACCCTGAACAGTGCCTGATTCAATTTGATGGACAGGTTTCACATTTTCTTTCACATGCATTGAGAGGGAGTTACCCTGCAAGTTCAGAACAAACAAGTTCTTTATTAATGTCAGTGACTAATATTTAATGCTTTTAGGGAAAAGTTCCCCCTTGGCTCTCTTCTGATCCAGTAAGACGAGGCAGGGCCGAGCATTTACCAAATGTAATGTTTGCAGGGATTTGTTCTTTAAATATCCAGGTTTTCAAAACATTTTCTTCTTAGGGTGACACTCCCATAGAGCTGGACTCGAGATTATGGCTCTCCTCTTTAATATCTATATAGAACATGTGTCTAAATGTTGTATAATTGAAGTAAAGACATTTTTATTATAAATATTGTAAATGTAAATGTACAGGAATTTATAAAGCGCAAATCACCGAGCGGTTTCTAAGCGCTTGCTTAGGGAACCCGTCCTGGTATTCCCCTGTGAGATAACCCCGGCAGGGTATCCGCAAGGTGAAAGCCAGGCATCCCGCCGCGAGGGGCCGTTGTGGAGATTAAGCAAGCTATTGCCCAGAGTCGCAGAGTGTGAACCCGTGAATCGAGTAGGCACCGGAGCGAGAATTGTCGAGTCCATGGACATTTTAGGACTCAAGACCCCGCCGAGCCGGGAATTGAACCCTGGTCCCCGGCTGACCTCTGCTTCCAGGTCTGCCTCCTCTAACCAGTGAGCCACACTTCTCCACATTGTTGTATCAGATGACTATACAAACACATGTTTATTATAAGCTCATACTAAAACTGATGCTTGTGACTGCTTTACCAATGCCAGTTCTTTTATCAGGCCAATGACATGTCTTCATTCTACATGTAATTATGAAATATGACTCGCTGTGGAAGCTCATCCCTGTGTACTCAGTGGGGCATTCCAATTAGTGATTATGATCTTGATGCTAGGAGTTCCATTTAGCACTATACTAATACCACAGACGTTCACTCTTTTCTTGTGTTCTTCTGCTTTTAAATTATCAGTGGAGCAGCTGCCTGAGAGAAATAATAGGTCAAGCCTGTCTGTGGCAATGCCACCCCAAGTAAAATAGCGGAGCCCTAAGGTTGGGACTGTTAGCAAAGATGTTTTTAGTTCTGAACAAGAAAAAATTCTTTGCCCTGCACAAATGTGATATCGCATTTAATAATTCTAACCCAGTGATTCCAGATACTCAAACACACAAACAGCGTGTTTCTTAGTGACCATGACCGTCAGGCATCCATAACACTATTATTCCGCCAGAGTCTGTCATTGGTAGTATGGGCATGGCTCATTATTTAAAACCCTATAGAATATTGTAGAAAAGCAGTACCGTGTTCATTGAATCTTCTCGTAGTCTGGATATTTATCATCTGGCTTCTGTAAGAAAATCCATGAAAGAACAATATGTTTTCTCCTAATTTGAACACTATATATGAACCAAAGAATCAAGACAATATAGTCTCAGCTCCAGAGATAAAGAATTCTCTTCTTTTTGCTAAAACTTATTGTTCCCCTTTCAGTACCTTCTTCAATACAGACACTTCCTTAAACCCCAGCCCAACTCTCATATTCTTAAAAAAATAATTTGTATTCTTAAAAAATAATCCTTATGTGGAATTGTTAACGTATAGACACCAAATCCCCCACACCCTCTATTTAAATAATTATATTGTATTTTTCTGTATTTATGTTGCACTGAATACCACGGCTGTGGTATTTCTGGGCACTGTTACTAATAGGTGTTATTTTTCCATTTAATGGAATGTTGTTTATACATTTCCAAATATTGAGTTAGCCATGCCAGCATTCAAATGCATAACGAGGTAGTCCCACATAGATGTCTGCAGCGAATGCTTAAATCAGTGAGCCACATGGCCGTCTTGTTATTGATATCACTGATGAAAGCTCTAAGTGCTAGACACCCATGGAAGAAAACAATCGCACACAATGTTTACTGTGTGCTCCTTATATATTGATTAGGAAAAAGTGTTCACTTCAATACAATCTCTGTTACTGCCATGGTCAATAATGAAAGAGTAATGTCTTCCGCAAAGGCATGGTACTGTGAAACCCAACGCCCACATTTCCCACTGTATGGAGGTTTAGAGGACTCTTTGTACTTTGTCAGGCGTTACCCCAAGCAGTAACACCAAATGTTGCACAGACTGTGCATGTTACTATTTGTAACTTCAGAATTTAAGTTAGCTGGCTTGAATTATCTTTATTAATATGTATTAATATGAATAAAGTACATAGACTTATTCTGTCTATACCAGCCATTTACTAATTAATTTTCAAATCATAACCCTAACCTTATATGTTTGCTTTTTCCATTACATTTAGCCTCCAGAAGCCCAGGAGACAATGCAGAGTATTCTACTACACATGAACGGACAGAATCTGGTTCTGATCATCAAGGAGCGCATTCTGATACAGGCTCTCTCTCCCCTCCCTGGGAAAGAGAGCGTAGAATAAATTTTCATACTTCAGGTAATCCTTTATCTCTGTCAGCTTATATAGAGCTCAGGTATTCATCCTACAGAACAGGTGCTATTGAAGAAGACTCTAGCTGTAAAAGATCCATGGTAAACCCAGTCAGTCTGTGGTCCTGTCTAAAGCACCAGGTTTTAAGCTGGTAACAAATGTAAAAGTGGATAGATAATTGTTTTAAATGCAGGGAAAGAGAATTCCAAGTTTTTGCATCCAGGAAGGAAGAGGCGCCGTTACCCGTCCAAAAATGCTTGAACTTGAGCACTGAAGTAATCAGGAGTTGGGGCGGAGATCCAAATATGAAGCCTGCAAAGGATACCTTTTTATGAGGGAAGACAGTTAACATGAGTAGTGGATTACATTTGTATTACATGTTAACAAGCTTCTTTTCCTGATAGTAAACAGTTTGTTACCTGGGAATAATTTATATACGTGGCCAATATTGATAAAAGAAGAGGCAGATTATGGTATTCTACTTAATGAAAACCTTGTTGCCCAAATAATCTTTTAGGGGTTCTATCACACTTTAAGCAGCAGAACTTTAGGGTCTATCATAAAAATGTTGGGTATTAACTTTGAAGTGTTTTATCTGAATGCAGATAAAACCAAAATGTCTTCCATGATATGCCAATCTCTACGCTAACTCAGAAACCACACACTTCCCTTTACAAAGAAAGGCCAAAACACCTTACACACACCACTAGTCCACTTATTCAGCACCACGCACTACATGCCCCTAATTAAACATAAGATAATGAAGACTATATAACAACCTTCATCGCCATCTAATTCATAGTTTTCAAAAGTCTCTTCACGCCCACTTGTTCTACTACACTTCATGACTAACAACCTTCTGCTTTTTGTCATGACTGGGAAATGAGGTGATTGGACTTATGGGGTAAAGTATTTTACAGTGCATAAGAATGGCGACTAAAGCTGCCTTGCTAGATCATGACATGATGTGGAGCGCAAGACCTTTTGTGTTGTGTTCGGTGCATATTTTCTAGAGTCATTAAGTTTTTGTATCCTTTTCGTGTGTATTCTTCAGTAGCTGGGAGAAATATAAGTCCCCACTTCACTATTTTATTTGTTTTTATTTATAGTTTCTAATATAGTGCAGTTGTTCACCCAAAAAGTATCATGTTGCTTAAAAAATACCAGTGTTTGCATCAAAAAAGGTATCAGCTAGGGTTACTTATTCATCAGAGAAGGAGGAAATAAACAGATATTTAAGATTTTGTTAAACTATAGGAGAGAAGAGTGAGAGCATAAGAATAGCAGTCCCAATCTTTACTCAGTGGTCACACTAAATGTGTATGCATGTAGAATTTCCTTGGTGTTAATGTGTTTAAAGTAGGTGAATATTTTATCTCATCTGTTGGGTCAACTTGCAATCTTATGTATGCACGCCTTTGTAGCTGACTATTACTTTGTTGAATTAAGAAAAAACAATGACATTCTTAGTCATGCAGTTGTTATTAATGTTCATATACATGTATTATCTCCATCTGTATTTGAGATCTTAGAACAAATTACAGTATTTCTTTATTAAACGGTCAGTTGACATCTGTAAGCAACAGCTTTTTCCCACTCTTAAAAGGGAAGAGAAATTATAGTGGACTCTGCTTCTCTAAGGGAGATAGGCTGCTCCAGATTTCCACAATGCAGTAAGATTTTAGGTTTTCTTTTTTTTTATCTCAATATTGTTTGAGGATCCTTCGCTTTAGTAAGCACTATTTGTGGACACAGTAGATTTAAACTTTCTACCTCTCAATTCTTTCACGTCTTCAATTCTTTTAGTCTCCATGGTGTCACAATTTGACAAGTGGAAACGAGCCAAGGTAAAACAACTATTTTACCTGCCAGTTTACTTCAAAGTCCTTCTATTTTATTTGCCAAAAAATTCCACACAGGAGAGTGAGGGGTATTAATCCGGCATTGGCCATGGTTGGGGTTCCATTTGAGTGTACTGGATGTAATTCTGAGACCTCTCTCCGAGCTACAGGATGCCAGGCTTGTCAAAGAACTAGGAGGGATAGGTTGGACATAGATAGTGCCCTGACTTCCAATGTGATCTCTGATGTTTATCTTAGTAGTTGTTCACATTCTCCACTGGTGAGAACTGGGAAAATTATGCCAAGGGGGAATATCTTTTAAAAAACGAGGGTTTGCAATAATTAGTGACATATGATTCCAGAATTGGAGTGGGACCACACATGGGGCCTTATCAGTGATGTAAAGGCTTGTCATATCAGTGCACTGGAGCTGAGGGCACTTCATTCTGCTTTAAAGTATTTTCTTCTCACTAACTCAATATCTCAAGAGGAATGAAATCCACAAAATTTCAAAGGAGGCTGAAACAAACTGGTACTGGCTCCAGGTAAATTCAAGAGATGTTTTATGTCTTTATCCAAGTTGTTCTGCACACTATCTTTCTTTCATGACTGGAAGTATGTTCCAAGTTCTACATCTGCTTGGAAATGTATTTCCTAGTAGCCGGAAGCATGAAAAGCACACATGAAATAGTGATTAAGTCACTACAATAGTAACATATGATTTGCTCCAACTTAACAAATCAACAGTATCTAGGTATATCTGAAAGAACACCCATTTAAGTGGTTATTTAGTTTTCATGTATGATTGCTTTTGAATGGCATTAAATCCATATATTTAAAAAACATAATATGCCACGAGTCTTCATACATCATGAGATTTAGAATACATTCTTCTTTTTTTTTCTTTTAACCTATTTTTATTGCGATTTACCTTAGCATCACATAGGCATATGGCAAACCTACAGATTCATGTTACATATCCATTTTTAGTAATCTCATCATGGTCCCTGCACATGCATTGCAATATATATATGGTCCAACAGGAATAACTGGTCCAAAGTAAAAACAAGTAAACATAATAAGTAACTTTAGGTAATAAAAGTGGTGTTTTCAAATAGAAAGATTCAAGAGAAATACTATTATCACCCCGTCAAGTTTCCCTCCCTCATATATCCTCACTCCTGTACACAGGGATAATGTTATATACATGCAAAATGGCACTGTCTCACAGCATCCCTACAAGATGTTTCCTTCATTTTTGTGGCATTTAAGTTCAAGATAAGGGAAATAGGACAATCATTAGGCCCTCGGAGCTCGGTGTTGAGCAGAAGTCGGGCACTATCTCACCTTAGTCCGGAAGATCCTCTTTAAACTCCTGCAACTCATGTAGCAGATTGTCCCAATTTGCATCATCCGGTGCCTGACACCAAGGGCAATGCGAAGTAGACCTACATACCCTGTGTAACCGTGCTGGGATGAGATAGGCTCTGTGTAAAAGGTTATGCTGAATGTATTGAAACTTGGCATTAAGGGAAAGTTAATGTGGACATAGCAGAACCCTGTTCCATTCCTTTTGTGTCTATTCTTGGCCTATGTCATTTTCCCCAGCACCTATGAGTTGATAGCAAGGCGTCCTACGATGTATATTCCAAGGCTCACGTAAACCCAGGTGTATACTGTGCTGCATGTGAACCAGTATGTGCTGCTCCGGCTTCATGTTGGCAGTCTGCCACAGTCAGGCCAACACGGCCTACAGACAAACATGGGCCAAGAAATGGCCTGCCGGTAATTCACACTCCATCTATAACTGCTTGAAGGGTATGAGTATGCCATTACGGAACAGAGTGCTCAGGGTGCCAACACCTGCAGCCTCCGTGTCGTTAGTCCCCCCTCCTGACCAATTCCCGAAAAGGCCCGATGGAACTGATGCAGATGTCGGGGAGTAATACTGTGATATAGTCTGCATTAGACTCCGGTTCCTGCGAAAGCTATTATGTGCTACAAGCAGCCTATTGTAGGCTTCTCGTGGAATCCTCGCTTGTGGTAAGAAGGCCTCTCGTACCACTTGTGCGTGGTTGGTTGATGGCAGTCCCAGTTCTTCCAGGAGTCGTACCACTAACCAGCCGGCAGGGCATTGTAGTTGTGCTGCTAAGTAATAATTTCAAAGTTAGGAGCCTGAGGCCCCCTTTGTCGGCAACTTGTACAGAGTGACTCAACTCCTACCTTTAATCCAGAGGAAGCCCTCAGCATAGCGTGAAGGGCACAGAACGTGCTTCGGGATTTGTTCACTGGAAAATATAGGAGACGTGGGAGCATCACCATTTTAGTCGGGGATACCCTACTTTGGACAGTGAATGGAAGCATGCTTCAGAATGCCATTTGGGGGTGAAGCGAGGTGATGGCCCTAGTAAAATTGCATTCTATGAAATCTTGTATGGTATGATAAATATTAATGCCGAAATATCAACAGGTGCGTGGCTCCCAGCGGAGGAGGTGCGAGCCCACCCTTAGGTGCTGCGGCGGGCATTCTAGGTGGATCAGGAACAGACAGGGCTTTGCCCAGTTCACTCCCAAGCCAGAACCAGTCTGGAATTCCATCAGGATGTCCTTGATCTCCGATATACCACTTCAGATGTCGCGGACATAGGTTAGTACGTTGTCTGCGTACAGGGAGACAATATATGGGTCTCTCCTAACGGTATGCCCTACGCCTGGCCCTGCTGTTGGAGCCTCTGCACCAGGGGCTCCATCCCTAAGGCAAAGAGGAGTGGACACAGATGGCATCCCTGATGCGTTTCTCTGCTCACTGAGAATCAGACAGAAATGCATTTACCGATCTTCACTCAAGCAGTGGAATCTGTGTAGAAGAGTGATAATCTTTGGAGCCTGCCAGTTATGCCCATGGATGTTAATGTTGAGAGCATTCTGCAGTCTACTGTATCAAATGCCTTCTCTAGGTCTAATACTATACATGCTGCATGGGGCCAGTGGATAGGGGCCAGCTCTATCACTCTGTGCAGCCTATGGACATTGAGTATGATGGATCTGCCGGGGATAAAACCAGGCTGGTCCAAATGAACCAGGTGGGGACGGCGCTCCAGAAGTCGTACCATTATGATTTTGTAATCGTCTCGAGCATAGACAATGGTCAATATAACGATTCACGGAGTGCTGGCAGAAGCCGGCCTTCCATTAACGCAGCCCGATATAGTTCCAACATCCTAGAAGCCAGTAGGTCTCATAGGCTTTATAGAACTCAACGGGCAGACCGTCTAATCCTTGAGTCTTACTCGTGGCAGTGACCCTATAGGCGTATTGACTTGCACTAGGGGATCGATGACCGGCACTGTGACCCTGTTGAGAAAGACTTGGATGTGGGCGTGGCCGGTCTACAGGGGGAAAATCATAGAGGGTTTGATAGTGAGTGGTGAATGCTGCATGTATGTCCACTTGGCTAGTAACCTGTTGTATCAGTGTTGTCCTAATCATGGTGATAGGGGTGACTTGCATTGTGCTCCTCCGTAGCCATATAGCTGGCGGCTTGACTTGTCTCCTGCAGGCATTTTGGCCTGATAGGCCCGGAAATCCAAGCATCTCAGCTGGTTGTTCAGTTGGGCATGATGCTCCATGGCTGTTGCTAGAGCTGGTCATGCAATGGGATATGCTCGCGCTATGAAATATTTTCTGCTTTATATATAATAAATACAAGGCTTCTGCTTTACATATCATTGGTGCATGGCAATTTGTTACAACCCTTGCATTCAGTTACATCTGCAATATTGTGAAGGTCCGAAATCCTCGTTTTGGTTAGGTATGTTGGGTTATAAATTTCAATAAAGGTGCATACAACACAACACAGTACAAAGTGTCAACCTAGAGCCAAGGCTTTCAAACCCTTTATTTGAGTAGAACTGACTACTTGTTCAGAGATGAGGGAAGGGGGAATCCAGAACCTGGCAGCAGTTGGGTCTGCTCTTCTAAACAGATAATTTGTCAGTACCTGTGCTTTCATTTGGTTGGTAAATCTCAGCACTGTTTTTGGGGATTGCAAGCTGTACTTCGCGAACAAAACCTCAGGGGTTTGCTGGTTGCACTGCTTTTTTCCTACTTACAGTTCATTTGGCACTAGTGCATTGATTTGCACACTACAGACACTAAGATTACCTTTCACAGTCCATTCAAGTATACATTTTACAACTAGTCACTAATTGGGAATAAATAAAAATGGTTGTTCAATTATACTAAACAGGTTTGCATGAGCTGCAATTTCAAATTAGTTGCGTGAAGCACTTGATTTCAGCACATGTAAACGTTGTGTGTGTATCATCACTGTATCCATTAAGCCTTTTTTGCCATATTTCACGGATAATGATGAAACTCAAAATTGATTTTTTTGAAACATTAGATGGGCCCAACAATTAGTACTAAAATGTAATATATTTATTTATTGATTTTCTTCCTATCGCCTCGGGTAAGCAGGCACCCTCTTGATCCGTCTGCCCCTCTTGCTGATATCGGGGTCTATTTTCAGGTAATGTCCGAGTCGAGGCTCCACCTAACACCATACACCGGAAGCTGACCAAGAGGTATAATCATCGGACATCATGAACGTCCATCCGATTAAAACAAATTCTAAAATGACCCAGATTCTGCATTTTCCCTATGCCGACTGGACCTATTGTTCAATTCCCTAAAGTATCTCACTGGGTTCCACCTCTCCCGCCCAATTGGAGGTAGAGATTGGCACCACACTTTACATATCTCCCTCCGTGCCAGAAGAATCAAGTAAAATATTAGGAGGCTTTGGAGTTTTGATAGGCTCCCAAAACCGGAACCTTGCTGCACCACGCCAAACATGACGAAGTGGGTCGTACCTCCGCATCCCATACCAAGATGTTAGAAATTGTCTTACCCACAGTCTTCCAGATTTTTTCAAGGGTGAGGCTGCTGGTGGACGTCATCCGCTTCGCGAGCTCCACACCGCTTACATTTAGGTCCTCAGCTTCACCGAGGTCTAGTAGACTATGCAAAGTGAAGAAGTGGTTTCCCTTTAGAGCAACAGATTTGATCACAGAATAAAGCATGCTTACAGATACTTTTCATAGCTCTTCCAACCCCGCACTTGACAAGTATCCTTCCCAGGCCAGATGGGGGAGCTGCATGCTTTCTTCCGCTGCTGCCACCATCTATCCATACCAGCATGAAACCTTCTTTTTTCTTGGGTTTGGATCCTGAGATCCTTTTCCATAGAGTTTACCTCAGCATCAATTCTCCCCTGATTTTTAAGCCAAGCAGATATCTGGTAGAACTTAAACTTAGACAGTGTTCCGTTGGTCAATTGTTGCCAAGTGTCCCAAGAGAGGGCCTTGCCCCTTTCCACCATCTGCTTCCAGTTCAATATACCGGCCTCCCTCACGGGTCTTGCTAGACCATCTAGCAAGCATTCCGGAGTCCTCGGTGAATCCCACACTGGTGACCATTTACTATAGTAAACCGAGCCCCATACCACATTTTCACTGCTGCCTTCAAGCACGTCAACTGCACTTTCTTAAACAATTAGGATCTCCAAACTTATGCACAAAGCCTCATCTCGGCAGGTCATTCAGCATTTCATTATACATAAAACCCACCAATTGAGCTATCTGGGTGGAGCATAAGCATTCTACAATTCTTTCGTTGATACGCCCAACAGTACAGTTGTAAGTCCGGGCACCCTAAACCTTCACTGCCTATTCTCCTTCTCAGCTTCTTCCAAGAGGGTCTAACCCCCTTATTGGCCCCAAAAAAGATGTTATTCTCCCCTGTATATTTGTAAGCGCTTTCTTGTTAAGCTCTAAAGGTATATTGTCAAATAAGTATAAAAACTTGGGTAGAATAGACATTGTAACCAAATGTACTTGCCGTACAGCGTGAGGGTGAAGTTCTGCCACCTTAATATCTATACTTATTGTTTTTGAATTTATTTTTCAAATCTTTAATGCTTTCCAATAATCCAGGAACAGAGTTTAACAGAGAAAGTCTATTAAAGAGAGACACCCAACATTACATTAATAGTACGAAGGAGTAGTTTGTGAGCACGGACAGTAAAGGAAAAGAAGAAATTTCACATCTAATTTTTTCTAAATTATTGGTGATGAATTGTAATTCTGTGTTCTTCTGTTATCCCAATTACCAGTGAGGCCCAGTTTGGTTCTGCACATTAGTTTCTTTAACATTATAAATATGCTATCACTAATGTTGTATTTATAAGCTGTTCGAAGGTTTGGGGATGTTTGAGCTTATAATGTTGCCTATATTACTTCTACCACTGAAATTTTGGCTTCTGTAAGTGTTATCTCTTGTAAAAGTAGGTAAATTAGAATTATCTTCTAGTGTTACATTTAGTCTTCTGACCAAATTCAACTTGGGGTACTGATCATGTTGCCTTTTGGCCTCTTCATAATATTTTGAAATAAGTACTAATTGGGTTAGGTAAGCAGATATTTTTTTTTAAACTTGTTTTTATTAGCATTTCGATATTGCACAATACAGACCATATCATGAGACATATACGCAATAGTGTGCACAAACAGCATTGGAGGTCGAGAATGGGGGAACAGTGGCGAGTGGGTCAGGTCTGTATGGTCCGTGTGCTAGCAGTAGCAAGAAACGTGTGGGGTATAAACTAGGGAAAGAAGCATGTGGGTGCAAAGTGTGCATATGAAAGGGGCGGTACGGGTCTGGTGAGACGTACGTGACTAGCTGTATCGCGGAATCGTAGTGCTGTCAGAGAGGGGGCCTAAGGACTGGGATCATGACTGCGCCGGGGGGCTAGGGGTTGCGGAATTGGGCGGGGGAGTTTCTGGGGCTTTCTCCTGTGTCAGCTGTTTGAAGTTGTGCATTAGCATGGCCCATTCCATGGAGATGGGACGTTTCCGGGCCCCTTTAACCTCTTCTTCGCATAAAGCATCCTCCTCCGCCCACTTACATACTGCTCCCACCCATGCCGCCAAGGGGGGGCCCGCGGGGAATCGACAGTGCATGGCTATGCTCCTCTTTGCCACTAATAGCACTGGGTTAGGTAAGCAGATGAATGACATTTAGGATAGTGGTTAACTTATGGTAATGGGGCCAGGGCAGTACTTAACTGATATATGTGGTTCAGGTAGAAGGTAGAATCAGTCCAAGGTCCAATGTTAGGTCACAGTAATGCGGAATGTCATTATAAAGTGAGGAAACAAATAACTAGCTGTATGTACAGCTCAGCACAGGCTAAAGGATAGATCACCCTTATTACATTATTTTGCCCCACCAACCTGAGGTTCTAACCAGTCTCTAGCTTGCGTCTTCGGGTGTGTTTTCAAGAGTTCGCTGAAGAGTACATAGTTCAACAGCCCTTGGTTGGTTGTCAGCTCATTCAGGCACTATCTAGGCTCTTTATCATCTGTTTCATGTGCCCACTTTACTCTTTAACCCTGTGTTACTGTTGACATTACGGCTGGCATTGTATTGTGCCAGTGGAATCACTGAAGGTTAAAAGAACTGAGGCACACCTAATAGACTTCATCACACAGAGTAAGGGTGTCTAAGGAATCATAATGGTGATCTTTCCTAATAAACTATTTATTTCCATTCTTTGCAAACTGAACTTGAATTAATGATGTTCATCTGCTAACAATATCATTTTATTAAAAACAGGTGTAGATATTGCAAACACAAATATCCTTCTCTCTCCTTAGTAATTTGCTACAACTTGGACGATATTTGGTGGTAGTTCATAGTGTACTCCAAGTCATTCTGTTTTTCCAGCATAATTTACTTAACTGATTTCTTTTCTTTCAGGGCCACATTATCCTGGTCCATCCATCCACCCTGGAAGGCAAGAAAAATATTATGCCAACCCCCCGATTTCTGGAAGGTTCTCTGGACCTGCAGAACTTACAAGAGGCTATAATATGCATTCTTTTGACAGAGCAGGTAAGTTGAAGTGCAGCATATGAACCTAGTGAAGAAAGGTCACCATCATTTTTTGTACACCATTATTAACCTAAACATTGTTTTCTTGCCTGTAAAGGACCAGACTTACGTACATTCTTTTAATTTATGTTGAATTGAGAAGCTTTTCCGGTCTAGAAAAGCTTCCAATGTGGCGGAGGTTTACATCAACTAAGAGCTCACCTCTCTATGGCCGAATGCAATAATTCTGAAACCAAAATTAGATTTTGATGAAACAAGGATTTCAAGATGTTTACCTAGATGCAGTCACCGTCATATTAAATCTGGTTCCTGCCATCGTTAATTGACACTTTGTGTACTAATGTATGTAATGTAGAAGGCTTGTATTTTATTACAGACACAAAAGTGAGTGTTATGTTTCTTTTTTACCCCTAGCTTGAAAGGAAAACTTTAACAATCAAAACATTACACATTCAGTTAGTACTAGGGATGCAAACAAATGGTATCCAGCTCATCACCATCAGAGTCTTACATACCGTTTTCCTCAAGCTCCACATGCTACCTGACCTCATCTGATTTCTGTGGCTGTTCACACCTGCCAGAACTTTTTCTTTGCATCAGACTGGTCAACTTGTAAACCACATTGCCTAGATTCTCAAATAAAATATGCCACACAAGGCATCAAATGTTTGGTAGGATCTCCATGAGCATAGCCAAGCAACAGCTGACATATTCTGCTAACCCAGAAGTCAACAGTTGCAGAACCTTCATCTAAAACAGATATATCCGTAAATGTATACCACAAATATCTGTTTATCAGTCGCATTTCTATCTGTCAAAAAGTATTTGTAGAGCGAGATAATATGCACCACTGTGTCTTTAATAGACTACAGTCTTTTACATTGGTATAGAAAATAAAAAATCTTTTGGAAGACCGCCAGCCCAAATGATGATCATTTATAGTTTTTCCACCAATGCTGAAGCCAGCTTCTCAGTGGACTTAAAATAAAATTCCATGATGCCTCATTTGCTTGTTTGATTAGCGGCTTTCACAAGCCCAGCAGTCCCATCAACAGTAAGGAAATTGAGGAGCTATTCGTGGGGCATGGCATATTCTAACTGGCAGCCCCCGCAGCCAGTGCAGCTATCATGTTTGCCCTTTTATGACTCCAGGGGATATGGTTGCAGCCAAAGCTATGGAGATCAACAAACACACCACCATTGCCTGCTTCCTGCTCTCTAGCCGCTGCAGGCAGTAATCCATTCTGGTTTACCTTTGCAGGGCTCACTCAGCTGGTAGGAGGCAAATTTTGACTTTTATCCCTGGCTGATGTCTTTCACTTTGGATCAATGGGTTCTGCTGATCATTCAAAGGATTTACATCCTACCTTTCATTTCATCCCCTCCATGCATCTCCAGTCTCAGCTCACGTTTCAAGAGACTAGGCTACCGTATTTATGGAGCTGCTTCATTTACTCCTTGCCAAGCGTGCCGTCCAAACCGCGCCGGACTAGGAAAAAGGCGAGGGGTATTACTCATTCTGCTTTCTCATGCCCAGGAAGGATGGAGTGCTCAGCTTCCTTCTGAACCTCCATCCTCCTGATGACTTTTTATGAAAGGGCAAATCCAAAAAGCTTTCTTTGCTCAGGATCTTCCTATTCTTGACACACAAAAGTGGATGGCACCCTTAGTTTTGCCCGATGCATATTTTCATATACCCTTACTGCAGTCCTACAGACATTGATTGTGGTTCACAGTGGGTTTGAAACACTTCCAATATGCTGTTCTACCCTTTGGCCACACCTCGACCCCTTGGGTGTTCAGGAAAGTGATGGGAGTGGTCACAGCTTATCTTTGCAGGTCTAGTGCTGGCGTTTCAACCAGGAAGGTCATTAGGAGACATTCTTTCAGCGATGAGCCACAGGCCTCCTACACATTTTCCTACCATGATTTGCTATTTGAAGTGGTAGATGTGATCCATGCAGCTAGACTCCTCCAAATCCATATACACAAGGTGCCGGTAGACGTTTGTAGCTTTGCAGTGGACACAGTTAACGGTTACATTTCAGCCCTTTTTGCTTTTTTTTATGGCTGTCAGACCAGCCTCCCCTCTTTAAATCACGTTATATTGTGTTTTCTGAAATGCTTGACGCATATAATTCCTTTTAAACCCTTCTTAATGTCTTGATTGCTCCGTTCGTGCTTCCCGCGCAACTGTTTTTGTTTAAATGCTGTAAAGCCTGCCCACAATTGTTCGAAAACTGTAGACACCACAACTGAAACCTTTGTACAATTCCACCTTTCCCTTCAAATTAGTGTGGCCCGGGCCGCTTTTCTGACTAAAGTGGTATTTCCCTTTTACGCATGAGGAGAGACTCATTGGCTTGATCTCAAGAGAACTCTAAGTTTCTACATTGAACACAATGGGGAGTATCGTGTTGATGATCAGTTCCCTCAGGGGGATAACCACTGCCAAAACACAAAGATGAGAGGACATTGTCGAGGTGGCAGCATTAGCAAGAGTAGTTCTTGTCTTAGACACCTATCAAGCTGCTGTACGAGCATCAGTGTACACATTAACCAGGCATTATTACCTTGAAAACCAGGTTTGTAGAGAGGGTCAATTTGCCCACTCAATTCTGCAGGACTTTTTGATTTGAGTCCTCTCCTCATACCACCTTTTTGGACTGCTTGGGTATCTATTCTAAACATGAGAAATCTGCAGTTTGAAGTATCCATCAGATAAACAAGTTACTTATCTTCGGTGATCATCAGATGAACAAGCTACTTATCTTTGGTTACATTCTTTATGGTACTATATATATCTACTCCTCCTTCTCACTCTTAGGACCACGAGATTTGCCATCTCACATATTTTGTCGGACAAATATGTAGTCAGTCTTTTGCCCCTTTGGTCTAGAAGCATCTCTGGGGAACTTAATGAAATAAAATCAGGCTCCCCCGGCAGACACCTGTCCGGCTAGATTTTTTAAGCTATTAGCCCCTTGGCTCAACCCTGCATTGAACGCTATTTGGAATTTCTCGTTGGTGGTGGGGATCTACCCTACCAGCTGGAAAAGTGCATTTGTTCAGCCAATTCTAAAGAAGGAAGATGCTGATCAAACAGAGCCCAAAAATGTTAGGCCAATTTCTCTTCTCCCTTTTCCGGCTCAAATTCTAGAAAAGGAAGTCCAGAAACAACTAGGGGACTTCTTAGAGTAGAACCATCACTTCCATGACTCTAAGTATGGATTTAGATCCGGTTACAGCATGGAAACTGCTTTATGGAAGTCACAGAAACCATCCGTGAAACTTTAGATCAAGGAAGCTGTGCGATGCTGGTGCTGCTGGACCTATCCGCAGCTTTTGATAGTGTCGCACAGGATTCCCGTAAATAAACTTAAATGTTTAGGGGTGACGGGTACGGTTTGGACCTGATTACGCTC
Organism: Lissotriton helveticus; assembly: GCF_964261635.1. NCBI lineage: Eukaryota > Metazoa > Chordata > Amphibia > Caudata > Salamandridae > Lissotriton > Lissotriton helveticus. The sequence goes on along the minus strand of NC_136070.1, from coordinate 223,612,344 downwards.
TTCTCTAGAGGTGCGCACACAGCAGGTGACCCTTCATCCTCCTGTTTCCACCTCTAGCCCCCTTGTGTGTGGGGTCCCGTGGGGCTCAGCCTTGAGTCCAACGATTTTTAATGTATACCTCACCCCCCTTGCGGCAATTATTGAACATTATGGGGTGAAGGTCGTCTTGTATGCTGATGATACACAACTGGTGTTCTCTTTCAGAGACCACAGCGAGACGGCCTTTGTCAACTTTAAGCAGTGTCTATTGAATATCTTGACATGGATGAGGGAGAACTGCTTAAAACTGAACACAGAAAAAATGTAGGTCTTGTTTTTTAACCAACCTACCACTCCACGTCCAGAGCTCTGGTGGCCGGCTGAGTAAATCCTCCTCCTCTTCCAGCTGCCTCGGCTAGGAATTTGGGCTTCAAGTTTGATGTGCAGCTGACTGGCGAAGTGCAAATCGCCCATGTCTCTGGGCAATGCTTTTGGAAGCTGAAGGCTCTACGGAGCTTCCTTCACTTTCTGCCAATGGACTGTAGGAAGACTGTGGTGCACGCATTGGTCACCTCCCAGCTTGACTATGCAAACAGCCTCTATTTAGGGCTTCCTGAGTATTTGCTCAGAAGGCTGCAGATTATCCAAATGCAGTGGCTAGGCTTGTTTAGAATGTGCCAATGCGTCACCACATAACCCCCCATCTGCTCAGTCTACATTGGCTGCCCGTGAAATGAAGACTTGAATATAAAGCACTTACTTTGGCCCATAGATCAATAAATGACACTGGTCCGCAGTATTTGAGGCAAAGACTTCAAAAATATAGTAAGAACAGAGCACTCAGATCGAATGACCAGAATCTTCTGGTCATTCCACGATTTGCAAATGCCAGGACTGGTGGCAGGGCCTTTTCGGTTAAAACTGCGACACTCTGAAACTCCATGCCTGAACATTTGAGAAAGACCAAATGTGAATCCATATTTAAGAAAGCTCTAAAAACGTGGCTTTTCGTTTTTCCCTAAGTATCTTGATCTCCTGACTCCATGCCTTAGGTCCACTTCACTACTAGCGCCAGGACACCTCCGTCTGAGGTAGCCGTGCTCTCTACTCGCTACAATAATAATAATAATGGTGGATGCTCTGTCTAACCGCAGATTCCTAGCTTCCAGTTCTGTAGCGTGTACATCTGCACATCCTGACACTATCCCAAGTTTATTTTCGGCTCACTTTCACCTTCACTTTGTCGGAGTTGATCTTTTTCTGAAGGTGCGGAAGAAGAAAAGTAATGCAGAAACTCTGCTCCGTCACTGAGGAGGGGGTGCTAGGTCGTCATGTAGTGAGCCAGCACCTCTATTCGAGTGCTAGATCTACTACTGGTGCCTGGGAATATTCAAATTTGAGTTCTCTGCAGTTAGGTAGTCTTTCCACCAGAAAGTGTTACCAAAGGTAACTTATTTTGTATGTCTCAAACCTTGCAAGAGGCAACATACTAAAGACTGTTTTCCTGCTGCCACCACATCTGCCCACTCATGATGAGATATAATTACTGAGTAGTAGGTGAGATATCGAAATTAACAGCTTGGAAAGTTTTCCAGAGATTTGAGAGGAAATTGGGTGCTTGAAGCACGCTTGCTCGCTACACTCCCAGGACCGAGACTTTGACTTAATAGTTCCACAGCGTTATGTTGGAGCTCCAGTCATGCTGATTGATATGGCATCATCTTTGGTACCGGGCCAAAAACAGAGCCTGAGATTTTTATTCTAGTTGATAAGGAGTCTTACCAAATGGTGAATGACTATGGCATTGGTGTTTTGGTGAGAGGAAGGGTAGCAAACAAACTCTGAGCATCTTTAAACAGGGCAGTGTGAAGCGACTGCTGGAACCATACTAGACACTTTAGTGTCTTCCACTTTGAGTTTGAAGTCACCATCTTCACAGAAAAATCGGTCCCACAATGATATCACCCACATTTTTGCACAACCTGTCTAACGATCAATGTTTTGGAAAGTGAAGCATCAATACCTACTGTGTCAAGAGCAATGCTAAGGAAATTGCGGTGTATCACAGGTCATTCATTTTATCTTTTGAATCCCCTGATGATAGACTGTTGTTGTGCATGCCTCAGGTGGGCCTAATGCTTTCCTGAGCACGCCCTCTAATAGCGAGCCTAAAAATAGATGCATTTGGCTGTTTTAGCTTAACCATCTCTCAGTGCGCTCAGTGGTTTGGCCTGGTATCAATATTCATTGTGGCAACTAATTGAAAAAGCAGTGAAATATGTGCCTGATTATCAAGCGAGAACTCTGAGTCTGTGGTAATGTTTAGTTATTCGATACCTAATTCATTTGTTACAAGAGAGATGGATAGCTCAACAGCAGCAAGGAGTTGTACTTAGCTTAAGACATCTGGTTTTTCAATGGGTGTTAAATAGAAATGCCTTTTTTGATGTGAGGAGGGGGGTCAGAAGCCAAGGTTTGGCAGTGGCCAGTCTTCTCAAAGACCAACCAGATATCCGTGTCCTTCCAGGGGCGAAGGAAAGACAGAAGAGTTGTATAGCTAGAGCTACAGTTCCTTTGGTTATAATGATATTCTAGCATGTGGCACCAGGAGGAGACAGGCAGATGAACTTCCACTTGGAATGACAAGTACTGACCTTGGTCAAATGGGCCCTAGTGTAAATTGGCTACAGTAGGCTTTTCAAGAGTTTTCTTTCAAATTGTCCTTCATTGGAACCCCCCCCCAAAACGTTCTTATTGTATAAAGGAAAACTGGGGAGTTGTGGGCTGTGAATAAAGAGAAGTTCAGGGTGCCCTCGTCCCTGATGTCAATTCTAGCTGCATTAAGTGAAAATTAATGTAATCCCTGCACTTGCAAGATGCTCACATTTGAAATTGGCATAAGTTTGTGAACACAGGGTGCTGACGCGATGCTAAACAACAAAACCCTCAATTCAAAATGGTGTGCTTTCACTCCTCAGTACTGCCTGCAGGGTGATCTGTCAATGGATGTCATTAAGAGAACAGCTAGGCTTTAGTAACGTGGTAACGCATCGAGCAGTACAGAGAAAGTGATAACGAGGCATTTTAAATTGAGCTTGTGACTACCATTTGTTACTGGATCAGGTGCTTTTTGTGACACGTTTGCAAACACAAGGTTGCTGACAAGAGGCTACACAGCAGAACCCTCAGTTCACAATGCTCCATTATGATACATGCCTGTCTGAGTAGGCGACGTACTGTGTATGGCATTAGCCCGTGCACAAAGTGCCATCAACACCAAGATCACCACATGAATGCCTTCCACTCAATGTTCTATTCAACTATAAAAATAACTTAATCTGCAAAGAGTGTCAATATGTTTGCTGCATTGCGTAGCAAAATAGCTCAAATAACTCCATATTGTACTGCACCAGCTATTTATTATGGAGGCCGCTGACTCCTAACTAAACATGTATTTTTCATTCTGGGTGAATGACCAGAGCACAGGCAGCAGCTCAGGTGGATTGGTTTGTGGAGCTTCCCTTCCATACTACAGACCACATCTTCGGGATGCTGGCTGCGGTTTATAGGGAACCAGTTCAGTGATTATAGATTTTTCAATTTACTACATACATTTACAGTGGCCGTGTATTCATGGCTGTTTTTAATATTTTACCACATAACATTTATGAAGCGATCAAATCATCCCAATACGTCCATTGTCGGAAGGTGGTCAGGTATTTATCCAATATCATCCTTTCTGTAAAATAAACTGGCCAACTTGATTCCTTTAATGCAATTTCACAATACTGTACTGGAAACAATGTCAGTGGGTGATCAGAGTGGAATGATGGTGCATACATCATCATTGGTACTGCGGTTACACTTCATGGTGTACGTCCCCATTAGTGGCTGTAAGATACTTTTATAAACTAAGTTCACAATGGCCTAGAAAAGTATAAAGTAAAACTTTCCACCTTGACTCAAATGCTTCCTTGGAACTGCCTAAGGGATTACCTTACAACGATTGCTGTTGTGGTCTACTTCTGCTGGCTACCTCTGGTTTCGCTTGCGTTCATTCCTGGCCCACACTCCTTCCACTGTACATTCCTGGTTCCTCCACCGCCCACCTACATTTTTTTTAAGCACTCTATGAACGTTCATGGGTTTTCTGACTCTCCCTCTTGCATGCACCTTTCTTCCACCACCAAGAACACTCTGTGTTCCTCTCACCACCCAGCTTGTCCATTATTTCCCTCCACTCAGGCTTCTTCTTTAAATTAATTTCTTCCCATTGCCCCACCTCAAGCTCCACAATTGGTTCCCCGCCCAATTTACTTTTCTCCCTTCCCGGCATTGACTCCTCCCCACCCCTTCCCCAAATAAAATTCAGTGCTCCAAGTGTCGTCTGGAATGGTTAATAAAATAAACAAAATGGTGCCTACATTGTTCCGTATGTGCGTCCATGCGTTGCAATGCATGCACGGCATGTGTAGAAGTCTATAAGCATACACGTACATACATAACCTACAGTGTCTTGACACACTCCAACATGCATGCGTTCATAGGATGCCTTTTTTTTGTGCTTATACAGAACATCATTGGCAACTGCAGAGACCAAGATACCGTGAACATGGTTGTAATGATTTCACTTGCTAGCTAAAATGGCAGACAGTTTCCATCTCCTGACTCCACTTTACCCAGATCTTAAAACACTACATGAGGATTTCTCATCTCTTTTCTTAATCATCCCAGACTACACCTACACTTGAGACTAGATGGCCCTTGACTCACCACCAGCTACACCTTTTGCTATGATTTGACCTCCCATTTACTAATCACACTCTGGACTATTAAGACTATTAGGCAGAACCATAGGCTTTACTGGATAACCATGTTATTGAATATCGGAAATTTTTCCCATCCTAAAAACATCGTTTAAACACATAGGCATTTCTTGTGAAAGATGGCCTGCAAGCCATGTGGTGCAGCCATCAGGATACTTTTCTTGCTTTCCCCCAAAGCACTTTAACACGACAATATAAAGTTGGGCCCATAACGTTTTCAGAGGACCTCTATCTGGCACCGGCATACATTTAGCATTTTAGGGCGTTTTGTAATGATAGTGTTATTTTCTCATTATTTCCAGGTTTCTTTTGGGGGAAGATCTGTTCCTTCCTTGATCCAGTGCTTTACAGACAACAAACTAAAGGGCTAGAGATGTAGATAGCCATGACTCCATCTTTTGTTCCTCCCATCTGTTTGTTTTTGACCAGGGTCATTGAATTACCCCAGATTCTCAATCATCCAGTAGATTTGGAGTGTTTGGAGTTGGGTTTTGTCTGAGGCAGTGGACACTTTAAGTGCTTTTTGCCTTTATCATTGCTCATGCTGCTATTTTCTGCCAGTTTCAGGATTTGATACAAATAGGCCTATTGTGGTCTTGGTTATTAATTCTATTTTCTTTCAGATTATGTGACTATCAGCTGCTTATCCTGAGAGTTGATGGCAGCTACTTTCTTTCTGAACCTTCGTACGAAGATCCAGATCTTGTGCCTAACTTTCTCCCCATCAGTTGATGAGTTTCTTCTGAGATTACTACTTTTTCCAGTGTGCAAGGGAACTATGCTCCCTCCTAAAAAGACATAGTTTAAGCATTGCAGGAACTGTTGCAAGTTAATATCTGTGACGGGTCCCCATGAAGTGTGCCTTTGGTGTTTGGCTTTTGGGCTTGGCTCCCAAGTCCTGTGAGGCGTGTACCCTTATAAATCCCAAGGCAATTAGGTAATGTTCTGTATGTCGCCAAACGTCGAAAGAAGTAATGGAAGTAGAGGACGTAGAACCTATTCCGCTCTTGGGGCTGCTTCCGTGACCAGTCCTTGTCGAGGTCGAAGACTTCCAGTAAGGCGAAGTCACAACAGCACAGAAAGATGGAGAAAGTGCGAGGATGTCAGGGTGCCTCTTGGTCTTGCCCCGGTCGCCCACCAAGTAGCTGATTCCACAGCTGATCTCGATGACCTCAAATTTCCTGGGTTGTCGCAACAGATGCCTTTAAAGAAGCCATGCTGCTCATCTTTGGTACTCTTCCAGCTGCCTCTGGTGTGCCTTCAATCCCCAAGAACCCAATTAGTCCTCCAGTCGGGTTTCTGCAAGCAGGTCTGCCATTAGTGCCAACTGTGCCCTTGACTCCATCTCAGGTTCCGCTCCCTACAGGAACAGACTTCCAATCTGGCACCGAAATCCACTAATGTCCCCATGACATCAATGCCGGCGCTGACACCTCCAGAAGAAGATCCTCTTCTTAGACCTTTCTAACTCCAAGCTCAATTAATTAATCTGGGCCTCAACCGAGGCCTGCCCAGACTCTGTGCCAGTGCACCCGGCCGCAGCTCAGTCTGACTCTTACAGAACCATATCTCTGTCTTGGAGCTGCACACCCATGCACCAGCAACTTTTTGGTTCAAGCTGATCTTAGTGAACCAGCCCTTGTAGATGACAATGAAGATGAAGGGATTATTTCCACCCATATTATGATGATGACAATTTATTTATGAACATAGAAGAGGCCAGTGGGTTAAACACTTCCCTGAGCACTGGATTGTGTTTGTCACCTGGACCATCAAATAAAGAGTGACACTTCCCTGGACACTAGGTTTTATTCGTCCCCTGGACCAATAATGGAAGAGATTGTGTCCTTTGTTGTGTTAATGCGACGGGCAGCAGAGTTTTTAGATTTACAACTGCCAGTTAAGGAAATCAAAACTAATGTACTGACAGAAGTTTTGCAACTTGGACAAACTGCATCCAAATCTTTACTTCCATTTAATGAAATCCTGACTGATACTCTTATGGGCACCTTATCTAAGCCTTGTTCATGACCTCCAGTAAACAGGCAGGTTTTCTGGCAGCACTAACCCACACCAAGTGACTCTGATTTTCTTGATGCAGCACCCTACACCAGAATGTTTGGTGGTTTATGCTTCCACTAGTAGGGTGAGCCCCAACTCATACCCTAAGACTCCCCAGACACACTAAATGAATCTACTCATTCAGAAATAAGTGTTTTCCTCTGCCAGCTTAGTTCTCTGATGAGTCATTGCCAGCTGGTTGCTGAGAAGATATTGTCATGCTGTATGAGACATTGTTGACGAGATCTTGCTACCCAAAAAGATTTTCAGGACAACCTGGTTCAAAACATCCAGGACAGTCAGGATTCTGCAAAGTATATAATTTGGTCAGGGCTGAACACTATAGAGTGCTTAGGCAGACCAGTTGCCACTGGTGTGGTGTTTCAGCGGCACACTTGGATGAGATCCACAGGCTTCTCAGGTGACATGCAAGCCTTTTTAATGGACATGCCGTTCGATGGAAACTCACCTGTTTGGTGAGAAGGCCAATTCAGCATTAGAGCACATTAAAAAATGCAGGGCACCCCAATTCTTTTGGGGGGGCGGGGATTAAACAGACCATGCCCAGTCCATCAGGAGCAGCACACTTCCCAGTCCTCCGCCCCTGCAGCTTAAGCCTCCAAGCCACTTTAAGTTACCATTAATGGTACACGGCCATCCTGTGGGAAGCAGGAACAGACATTTCTTCGCTGGGTGACAAAATATAACATCCAACAAGTGTGTCTTTCAGATGGTTCAGCAAGGCTTTGACCTGCCATTACTTTTAGACGCACATCATGTCCAGCCCATATCAGAGCATCTTTCGGAGGAGCATCTGTCCTTCTTGCTCTGAGAAATGCCGCCTCTTTTGGACAAAGGAGCCAATAGTTGGGTTCTTGCCTCAGAAATAGAGACTGACTGTTAGTCCTGCTATTTCCTCATGCCTATGCAGGACAGAGGCCTTCAACTCATTTTAGATGTCCGGCCAATGACCACCTTCTTGCAGAATAAAAAATTCAAGATTGTAACAGTGGCCCAGGTTCTGCCTGCACTGGATTCAGGCGACTGGATGGTGTGTGTGGATGCCAATTTTAATGTACCCAAAAATGCTACTTGCGGTTCAGAGTGAACCAGGAATATTTGCTGTGCGCCCCTTCAGTCTCTCCAGTGCCCCACTGATGTTCATAAAAGGAATGGCAGTATACCTTCTGAGGTTGGGGATTCCAGTTTTCGCATACCTCAATAACTGAATGTTGAAGACTCGCTCACCACAGTCAGTCGTGGATTACCTACAGATGATGGTGAACCTCCTGACATCGCTGGGATTCCATAACCACGTCTGACTCCTTTGCAGAGACTCCACTTCATTGCACCCATCCTGGATATTGTGCAGTTTTGCACCTTGCCTGTCACTACGAGTCCAGGACATTCGGGCTGTTATCCTGATGTTACAGCATTGGTCCTGCGTCTCAATTAGAGATGCTCTGAGGATTATGGGCCTTTTGGCATCCTGCAACTTGCTTGTCGGCTATGCCATGTGGCATATGCTGGATTTGCAGTGGAATCTAAAATATCAGTGGGACCAGCCCCAGGAGAGCATGTCTGATTCCATCCAGGTTTTAGAGGAGAAAGTAGAAAGCCTGGTCAGCTCAGCTGCAGTCTGACTGGCGGCAAAACCCTCTTCACTCAGAGCTGGCAGTGGTGACAGATGTGCCACTACGGGATGCGAAGATCTGGGATAGGTGCCGATCAGAGGACTCTGGGCTTCAGCAGAGGCCTATCTCCACATCAACCTGTTGGAGTTTCGGGCCATTCACCTGGCACTGAGTTTTCCTATCTTCCATCAAAGGGCTCAACTTCTCGTGGACAACACCACCACCATCTGATACTGCAACAATCTGAGTGGGTGAGGTCCCGGATCCTGTGCCAGGAGGCATTTCGTTGTTGGAGATGTCTGGAGGGTCTGATTGTGAAACACCTGGTGCAGTCTTTGATTGCGAGAGCGGATAAACTCCGTTGGAGATGGCTGGTGGATCACAAATTGCGATTACATATAAGGTGGCACTGGGCATCTTCCAATGGTGGGGAACACCATAGCTTGGCCTTTTCGCCACCATTAAAAATGTGCAATGTCAAAACCTATGAATGCTGAAGTGTCCCTGAAGGCTCTCTTAAGAAACACACTCTGGATAAAGTGGAGCACGGTCTCCTGTACACCTTTCTACCACTACCTCTCCTGCTTTGAGATCTGAAGAAGATCTGGAATAACCAGGCCCAAGCCTTCCTAGTGACTCCGGTTAGGGCAAGGAAAGTGTGGTACCTGAACTTTTAAGTATGAGCATTCATCCTCTGATCAGGCTACTGCTTTGGGATGACCTCATGTCACAGCAGCAGGGTTCTGCAACCAAATCTGCACCTCCAGGCATGGAGACTGAGCAGCAGCAGTAGACTACATTTGATCTTCCTCTCAAAGTTGTGTGTGTCATCCTGGCTGCCAGGTATCCTTCTACAAAATCTGACCACGCCGGGCACTGGTACAAGTTTGTCATCTGGTATGCCAACCACAGTATTGATCCATTACAGGCAAAACTGTTAGTTTTCTTATTGTTTATTTTATCGCTGGCCTAGCGAGCACTTGCAGTGGGCTTCTCTAAAGTTTTTCTGTTGGCCCTAACAGCCTTTTAACCTTTACCAGTCCAAACCTCCTTGTTCAAATCACCTGTGTGATGAGGTTTCTAAAATGTTTGACTTGTTTGTTTCTTCCACAATTCTTTGTGATGCCACAATGGAATCTTAATTTGGTCCTCACTTTATTAATGTGCACTTAATTCGAACCAATGCACAGCTGTCCACTACGAATCCTAACACTGAAGACTGTGTTTTTGGTAACTTCAGCCTACTGAGTGACTGAACTCCAAACTCTCTTGGTGCAACTTCCTTACACCACCTTTTCCCCAGGTGAAGTGGTGTTGAGGACCAGGGTGGCACTTTTGCCAAAAAATAGTTATAGCATTTCATAGTGGGCAATCAATCACTTTTCCAAAGTTTTTCTCTTTGCCCAACCCCCTTACATCCATCGGTACCAAAGACCATCAGATGGGCAATCCTCTCTCCGTGGGGTTCTGTGGGGCAAAGAACGGCAAGGCAGTGCAATATGGACTCCATCAGGGTGGATAGTCCCCTGCATTAAAATCTGCTATGCACTTGCCAAGAAGCAGCCTCAGGAGGTATTGGGTCATTTAACCAGGACCAATGTTGCTACCACTGCACTGGCACATGTATTGCCTGTCCTTGACATTTGTCAGGCTACAACATGATGTTGGTACATTTTGACAAAGCACTAATGCCTTGATTGCCAGGTAGGGCATTTTTCCTACTTGGTCCTTCGTGACTTTTTGGAAAGACCCATTACACAGGTCCACCACCTTGAGAAGTACTGTGGTGACAAGTATATGCCCTGTCTGGGCCATACTCTATCTAACCGCAGATTCCTTACCACCCTTCCTTCTCCCTGTTCTGTGGAATGATCTGATATTTAATCTAAAACTGTCCCATATTAGAGATCTGCACACTGGTATCTCTGAATATTGTTGGTCTCCACTTCCAAGAGAATTGAGCGGGTCAAGAAAGAAACTGAAATCGATGCGCAGGGATGGTGCATATATGTGGCTCCATTGTCTCTTCCGGGGTGATACGAAGTCAACGCAGAGCTGCATAGCGCGATCTACTGGTGTGCAAGAACAATGCTTGTAAAATCTTTCGGATCCAGTCTGGCGCTAGGGGATATTCGAGCAATAAGGAATCCTTGGTTAAATAGCGTATCCACCAGAAAAAGCGTTACCAAAGTAACTTGCTTTTCTTTCTTGTATTCTCTCTTAATACTCGCAACAGTCCTTAGATTCTTTTCCTCTCAAGAAGTGAGGTTTCTCGATGTACTGCTTTGTTTTCTAACCAGGATTACTGAGTGATTTTTGTGGGTTTATATACCAAACCAGATGGAATAAACTTAATAAAGGGGAAGAGAGTTGCCAATCACTGGGATGAGGATTTGCTTTCTGTCATAGGTAACATGATGAGAAAGACTTCGAGTTAGAGGAATTAAGATTGCAGAGACGTAGGAATAACATTACACCACAGGTTAAAGCAGGGATACACTCTCTTGCATCTGCTATTAGCCATTTGTGTAGCTCCACGTGCATGGTGGGTTATAGCTCATTCAGACCTAAGGGAGTTCCGTGAAGCATGCGGAGAGCTAGAGTAGACATCATATGTGCCCAAAAGTCCCGTTCTAGCTAATAGATCCCAAGAGATCAGTCCCTACGGTACTCTCCTTTTTTAAAGAATTCAAAAAATACGCTAGGTTAAAAAAAACTGGAGAAAGTCAGTCCTGTATAATGTTAATAGTTGCCCCCGTAGACATTGTTGTTACAATAAAGGAGTTGGGTACCTGGGAATAAATATTACATTAAATGCTGCACACTTTCTGGGAGAAAATCCGGAGGTAGTCCTACAAGACATTCAAACAGATGACATACACTTCCTCTCACCATATTAGGGAGGGCAGCCATTTTTAAAATGATTATTCAGCTGTTGTATGTGATGCAAAATACCACTATGTAACCCTGGACTCCTTCTTTGCATGGCTAACCAAAACATTACTTAGATTGTTGAGTTATAGTTAGGACCTAGTTTCCATAGGAAATCCGCAACATTCTATTTGGAATAACTTTGGCGCCGGTCGACGAATCTTCGCGAAATTCTCCAAGAAGATGGCCTGCTCCACTTCGCTCCTTCCCTGAAGGGTGATTCGTGAAGCGGGGGCCGAGAAAAAAGGGGGGGTCCCAAAACAGGTTTTCCCCATGCACTTTTCCATAGGGACCTTTAAGCGCGTCTACAGCCCGAACTGCTGAACGGAATTACACCAAATTTGGCAAAAAGGTAGAGTTTGGTTTGCAGATTACGCTTTTTGTTAAATGGTGTAAATCCGTGCAGTAGTTCCTGAGAAAATCAAAAGTAAAATCATAGATATATCTGTGGACGAAGTACGGTACGTGTACCCTCCCGAGCACGAGCTTTATGCTAATTGGCTGTCAACACTCCAAACCAGGAAGTGTTGGCAGCCGAGGCACAAGAAAACAGAAAAAGAAACGCGAAAAACAAGTAAACAGGGCAGGGTAGAAACACCCTGCCCCCTTAGGCCTGCTTAGGGGGTCCCACAAGGACTCCCAAGGCCCCCCACAAAATGTACTTTTTTTTTAAAAATCACGGGATGCGCGTAGGGTATGCGTATCTTTCCAATCCCCCCCAAAAAAACGAGCCTGCGCTTTAATGTTAATTAGCCCCCGGGGGGGGGGACCAAATCCAGGGGGCTTTATAAAAATAAAGTGTGGGGAGGCCCAATCCCTCCCCCCACACTGCCCCGGGGACCGCCATCCCCCGGGGCAAAGTATGTATTATAGCGGGGGGGGGCACACGGCAGCCCCAGGGACCGCCACCCCCCGGGGCTTAACTGTATAATGATGAGGGCCTCTAAGGCCCCCCGAGTCCCGTGAACCGCTACCCCGGGGGGGGGGGGCAAATCCCGGGGGCTTTATAAAAATAAAGTGTGGGGGGGACCCAATCCCCCCCCCACACTGCCCCAGGGACCGCCACCCCCCGGGGCAAAGTATGTATTATAGCGGGGGCACACGGCAGCCCCGGGGACCGCCACCCCCCGGGGCTTAAATGTATAATGATGGGGGGCCTCTAAGGCCCCCCGAGCCCCAGGGACCGCCACCCCCGGGGCTTTAACATGATGAATGCGGGAGGGCTCCCAGTTCCCCCCCCCCTCCCCCCTCCGGCGCAGCCCCGGGGACCGCCACCCCCGGGGCTTCTTTTTATAGTACGGTGAGAGGAGGTCTGCCACTCTTTCACAAGGATGATGTCATCAGTGATGCCACTGCCCATGTCATGAGTGATTTAATGTGACATCAGCAGTGCATTGCGGTCGCATGAGTTATAGTTGGCTGAACTAACTATAACGGGGGAATTTCAATGGTTTTGTATGTACTATAACGTGGCTGAAACCTATGATTTTTTCAGTGAATAAATTATATATATAAACCTATGGTTTTTTCAGTGAATATATATATATATATATATATATATATATATATATATATATATATATATATATATATATATATATATATATATATATATATATATATATATTCACTGAAAAAAACCATAGGTTTCAGCCATGTTATAGTTAGGAAGTAGCATTTAAAAAACCTTAGATATTCACTGAAAAAACCATAGGTTTCACACATGTTATAGTTAGCTGGACATTTCCAGATATATGCATATATATATATATACCCTAGAGCTTAGGAGGGCACTCGGCTGGGTTCCTGCCATCTGGCTGTCATTTTCCGTTGCCCTTGTTGTGCAACAAAACTTCTTCCTTGCCTTACACGTCTCGATGCAACAGCATCTTAATCATAGGCATTATATAATGACAGTTGTAGGAAGTGCTCTTTTTATTTTCATTATTCAAATTGATAACCCGCCAACAGTGGGCTTAACACAGTCCATTCCTTGTGCATGAAGGGACATGTATTTCTTTATGAGCATTAATTGTTCCCTTCGTAGGGTCCTGCAACATTTAATAACTTTATCAGCTTGTCACCTTTGTAGGCTTTGGCACAATGAGGAAAATCCATTAAAGAGAGCTCCCTGCGCTGTTCGGTGAGAAGGGTTTCTCTCCTCAGCCCCTCTACGACGGGGCCGCTGTGAATACTTTTGTTATCCAATTGCCCTAGAGCTTAGGAGGGCACTCGGCTGGGTTCCTGCCATCTGGCTGTCATTATCCGTTTCCCTCGCTGTGCAACAAAACGTCTTCCTTGCCTTACGCGTTTTAATGCAACAGCATCTTAATCATAGGCAGGATACAATGACAGTTGTAGTTCCATTATTCACATTGTCAGTCTTCCTCGTTGTGTGTGTGTGTGTGTGTGTGTGTATATATATATATATATATATATATATATATATATATATATATATATATATATATATATATATATATATATAATCTCCAAAGTAAGTGGATTATGTTGTTGACACAGTAAAGGTGAAAATTGTAAGAAGAGTACAACTTGTCTACACTCAGATCCATAAATACAATCAGTACTGGAGGCGGAACATGTGAACTGGCAGAAATTGATAGATAGTGTCTCCATTTTACAATCCAGTTTTAGAAAGCTGTATGTTTTACATTCCGTTTTAAAGAGAAAACTATAATATTCAAATACTTCAAATCCTGCCACATTACTGGACAGCATCATTTCTGTGCAGTAGCAAATCAAGTAAGTACCTATCATTGTGTAAAGTCGTGCATCAGTCCCACATGCTGTTTTAGGGCTGCATGGGCTGAGAATCCTTCAAACCTTTAAACACCCCACTATGCTCTCAGCCTCGCAGAGTATTTCCCATACAGCCAGCCTAGTCTGGCTGAGATAGCATTTTTAATGTAAGGTTCCCTCCATTCTGTTCTGGATGGTTTTGTTTCAATGAATACTATGCAATAAACTTGAAAAGTAATGGGGGTTTGATAGGTGCGCCTTTTGGGGGTTCTTAAAAAACAGGGGTGCAAGTTGAGCCACCGTGGATTCCTCCATTGAGATTTTGGGTTCTGTTGTACCTCTCTGCGTGCAGAGGATTGATCAAAAACATTTTTATCTTCAGGTAAGATATTTCTCTTTTCAGTGATCAAAACAACCTTAGATTGGTTATTAATCTGATTCTTTTTTTGAGATTTAGGTCTTTTTGTTAACTGTAGTGCATCCATAATCTCAGCTGGCACTTTTATGCTTCATATGAAAAATTATTGAATTTTAAACTTAATTGGGAAAGCTGTTCTGGTCACGTTATGTCCTATGACCTTAAAGTGCGGCATTCAGTTCGCTATTTAAATCTGGCAACAAATTGGCTGGTGCATGGCTTTTACTGTGTATTTCTATACATGAGCTCATTTTAAACACAGGTGCATTTAAATGGTCTCTTTTTCTCTCTCTATTTACAGATGGACAGTTGTCTATGGAAAGTAGTTTATTAAATGACTCAAATAGAAATGGTGCCAATGAAAACCACAGTGTAAGTACCCAGACAAAGCAATAATACGAAAGGAACAATAAATACTTTTCTCACTTATTTTGAACATGATTAAAAATGCTAGTAGTCTCTTCAGCAGGCACAAACTGATAGTATTTATTTATTTGAAAAGTTTTATACAGCGCTGGCTAGACCCGGAGGTATCGGAGCGCTTTACATGAGAAAGAGCATTGTTTCAGAACATAGTTACAAAGTTACATCAGTTGCAAGGAACGTAGTTCCATGAGTTACCAAAGCGTAGTATAAACATTAGAAAGAAGAACAGGCAAGGGGAGAGAAACTTGGGGGGAGGGGGCAGGAAAGGAACAGGGGAGGTAGACAAAGAATAATTGAGGGAAGTAAGGAGGGAGGGAATAGTAAGTGCTCTGATTTGAAGTACTCTAGTATAAATTGAAGAGATTCCAGCCTTTTGATCTCATTCTCTTTTACTTCTGTGCTTCCATTTGTAACTGATTAACTGGTACAGAAGGACTGCTGACTGCACATGACCTGCTCCACACAGAGCTCTTATACAATTGTAGGAGCTTCCAGTTGAGAGACCCACAAGGTAACAGAGGCTGTGAGGGTAGTCTACAACCGTTATGACTCCAGCAAATGTGAAACCGGGTTTCTCATGTCCTACTCAGCCTCTTTGCTTACAGTGTAGCTAGCTTAGATGGCTCTTGCTCCTAATGCCATTCATTTACTGAAACCACAAAGGAAGGATGAGAGTAATACAGGGAGCTGCAATGACCTTTACATGTCTACTTTCTCAGTAACCCTAATCTGTAAGAGAAGTGCACCAGTGATGCACTTCACACACTTTCATTTTTCACAGTCATTAGTTACTCCATCTGTACTTGAAACTAATTATGTTATGTGTGTGTAGTATTGTTTAAGAGCATCACCCTCTACCCTTTATTGACACTGGCCACCTCAACCAAACTTAATTTACAAAATGCTTCTGAACAGGTGTTATTATCCAACCGTCTCATCCAGATGGCATATCTGTATACCCAGGCAGTGGCAGATATTTGGCCTCAGCACAGTTGGAGGATTGGCAGCTTTTCCCATTCAACGATACTCAAACAAGACCTAAGAAAAGACATCACTTACCCCATTTGATTATTATTCCACAAAGCAGACTCTGTTGCTGCACTTCTTCCTCAGCATGTCCACACTGCAGCCAGGGCTAAATGCATCCTCTACCAACGGAGAGATTTACTTGCCAGAAAGCATAATTGGATCGCCTGGTGTAAAAACTATATAAATCCTGCCAGTTCATTCTTCTTCCAGAAAACTTGCCAAATTACTGCACTTCCTTCACAGCACTGCTGCCAGGGTTACTGACACATAACACATCCTCTACAAAAAGGGGCACAAGTTTCTTTCCAGACATCATTATTGTCTCACTTGGCATACATATTATGCTAATCCTGCCAAAAAGACTGGTTACAAAATGAATTACAAAATTTGTAATGCCAACATCAGAAATACATCTCTCCAGTAAAAGCAATTTTACTAGCCAAATATTATAGGTAGTCAAGGACTATCATTTTCGACATATAGACAATCTGCTGTTCCGGGATCACAAGCTCTATGTGGCTGTTTGTCCGTGTTCATCTTTGTTAAACTGGACAAGATTAGAAGTTACCTTATTTCTTCACTAGCATTGTCTTCTGCACACCCACCTGCTCTTAGCTATCCATTCCCACTTTTCCCTCTACTTCTTGAATCTTTCTCCTCTCACCGTCATCTTTACAGAAAGTAAGCCTAAGACATTAGAGACCACTCCACCTTTGAAGTCTGCTCGGTCATCAATCTTAAATATGATATTACTGTTTCCCCTATCATAAGAGAATTATTTTTTGCCCAATGCTTAAAAGTGGGTTTTAGCCCTTTCCATCAGAAGCCCAAAGCAGACCCCACCGGCTGGCCAGTTATCAATATGTCTTGTTTCTACTCAGCACATCTCCAATCCTTCAGATCTCTGTAGACACAGAGGCCTGTAGATTTATTGACAAGAAACATTTGCTCAACTCTATGCAAGTTGGGGTTTGTCCCCGCCACATACTGGACTCCGCAGCAGTGGCAGCCATTGCCTATCTTTGGCTAATGCTTGATATGGGGGTTTAGTAACACCCTAATTTTATTTTGGTTCCTCCTGCCTCCCACACTGCCCCTATTCTCCTAGACAGTCTTTCTGAGATTATAGTTAGAGGCACTGTTCAAAATGGTTAAATTTGTGTTCGAGGCATGTGTGCTGTAGATACACAGGCTTTTGGGTCCAGATATTAGCAAGTTATTTTTCTCCGAAGAAGTCTTTCCAGTCACGAGGTAAGGTGACTCCTCCTTTCAGTGAAAGTGTGCATGAGCATTTACTCTTTTGTTAGATTGTTTTTTTCTGATTCGAAAACCGTGCTTTGGGTTCCCCTCGGTGCGCAATCCACTCTACCCTCAATGGTTTGTTTCCGTACGGGTTTCCCTGTTCTCCGCATATCGGATCGCTCAACAAACTCCATATTCGATCGAAAACTTTGTGGGCGGCTGTTGGGCCTTGGCGCGTCGAGCCAGCCTTCTGCAGATGGAACAGACTCCATTCCAATTCTGTCCTGGGTGCCACTCCAAGTACCCTCGCACCGACCTACATCGAGTTTGTAACTTGTGCCTCCCTCCAGAGCACATGGAGGAAGCTTGTGATGTTTGTAAGTCATTTTGGTCCAGGAAGACTCTACGCGATCGTTTAACTCGATGATGAGAGATGCAGCGACAAAGCATCCAACACTCTCTGGATATCTTCGACCAAGGAGAGGTCAAAGCGTATGCCACAGAAGAAGAGGCCCTCTCCGTTCCAGAGTCCGATTCAGAGATCAATCTGGAGTCTGAAGATGTGCCTCAGGAACAGGGCGCCATGAGTACCAAAGACTCCTTGCCCCCTAAATCCTCTTCGAAAACTCATAAGGCTATGGCACCACCTCTGCCTTCTGGCCAAGAACGGCACCGAAACAATGTTTCTGACTCCCCGCCTTCCGGCTCGGCACCGAAACAGACCGTCAAGCTTTCTGGCGCGGGACCGAGTCATCCGAAATTACCACCGGATCTGAAATCATCCGGCTCCAAGGACAAATCTGGTTGGAGCCTAACCCTCCACTTCAAAACACAAACATGCTCCGGAGCTGAAACATTCTAAAGACACGATGATTTCGACACTGAAATCCAAGGACAATGTGAATTCCAATTCTTTAAAACTGGAGATTGATGAGACTGAAATATAAATCCTCATCCTTAGTGGCACTTTGGCTTGGTGGCAGCCTTCATTTGGATCTCCACCAACATCTTGTAATACTCGTGATCCTGTTTGGTTTCAGCTTGTTACCCAAAACAGTTGACTTCATCCTGTTTAATTAGCATTTAAATGTTGAGGGAAATCCTTCCCCTTTCACAATACAGACATGTAAAATATCTATTATGCAGCCTTCAAAGTATACATAGTGCGTCAGACAGGTTACTTTTTGTAATCAAGTCCACTCATATCAAGTAGACTACACTGGTTTCATGTTAGTAAAAGAATGAAATTAAATTACAAGAAATCATTTCGAGTTTGTAATCCTAGATTTTCTCTCCTGTCTTTTTTTGGTCTGATTTAAATTAGGCACCTGTTGTGCTGGAATAGATGGCAATTCCTTTTTTGTCTTCTAAACTTTTGAATGTCCTACCTTTCTGCTTGCTTTTTTTTTTTTTTTTGAAAACCTTTATTGAGAAAAATAGGAGATACATGCGCAAGCCCACAACCAACATGGCCGGCCGCAAAGACAGTCAATAGAAACAGGAGAACCGTAGGTCAATCTATAATCAGGATATTACAAAGTACACCAGACGTGACTGCGGGGCGCGCAACACAGGATATGAGGTTTTCATTTTTAAATGTAGAAGAAGAGAGGGGGCTGCAACAACCAGGACTACACACCTTACATAAAGGGACACAAAAGAAACAAGGCGGACGCACCCCATGTACAATCGGAGATAGGCTACGAATACAGCAACTATACAATAAGCAGCCACAACAATAAGACTGGATAATAAGCAGCATCACAGAAAGCAACAATTTCAAATATGAACCCAGAGAGCCCACCCCCAAAAACAGGAAATAAAGGTTAATTGAGACGCAGGAAAAGAAAAGAAAAAAAGGTGCGAGACCCAGAGACAGCCAACCCTGTTAAAGAGGAAGAACCCTCCCAAAGCCGGAAAAGAGCGATAGGGACCATAGAACAAAACAAACTAAAATAACAAACCCCCCCCGCGCCCTCCACCCTGCACCCCTGTAATGGCTACGGCCTAACCCACTAACAGTGTGCCTGTCGCCCCGGAACTGCCCCAAAGTAGGGAAAAATATAGGAAAAGGGAGATAGAATGGTCATAGAAAATAACAAAGGAAAAATAAAAAAACCCTCCCACAACCCCCCACCCTACACCCCTGCCAACGGCTACGACCTAACCCCACTAGCAGCGTGCCTGTCGCCCCCTAAACTACACCCCAAGGAAGGGAAAAAGGGTGGAGGAGGAGAATATAACAAATCAATTCGAGCTCCCGAAGTCCCATCCCCCCGCCAAGAGCAGACATTCCCCGCCATAATGTTAAGCAAATTATAGCAAATCAAGAGGCATTTCGCAGGGGAGCCGCAGGCAGAAGAAGGACTAACCCGCCCGATCCCCGGCACTATAGAGGCAGCAAATCCCGTCCCGAACACATCAGACACTTAAATATCAAATACTTAGAACCACGTCTGGCCTGCACTCCCACAGATATAATCCAGCAAAAACAAAAGAAACATTGCATCAAAGTCTGTTCAGGTTTAACCCCAACCCTCACGTTCCTACAACAGCAAGAGCCAATACAATAGAACAATTTACAAGGGACAGACTCAGCCCAAGACAGTGTATCGCATATCCCCCACAGCCCTAAAATCAGAAAATGTCAACACGGAGGAAGCATCCTTTATCCTTGTCCAGTCTTGCTCATACCGCCCAAGCCCACCAAATTACCATCCTCCAAGTCCATGGCTGTAGGGAATCGGAATGCCAAGGCAAGCCCAAGCAGCAACACATTTGCCACACTTTGACGCAACCGGACCTCATCCAATCCCGTTTCCTGCAGGTACGGTGGACCCAATCTGGCACAGAAACAGATCTTCCACACTTCCTTCGGCGGGGTAGCGCAGGGGGAGAATGTCTCAATGTCCAAACACAGCTGGAGTAGCACCAAAGTCATTAGCAACATGACGTGGAGAGAGGTTCCATCACTCAGGTCCAATCTAGAGCCTACAGGTTGTCCAAGGCATCCGACATCGCAGGCTTGAAATGGCACGAAGACCAGCGTCTCTGGCCCTCCAGTATCAAGGACGGACGCCATCTTGTTGCATCTGGGTATTGAGTAAGGCATCTCGCTGTGTATCAACGGTCCAGCCGATCTCATTCGCCCAGCCGCGAGAATAACATCATCCATCTTACTCCCCAATGATCGGGCATCCTGCTCCAAGGAGTCGTGAAGGGCAGTTAGGGCAGCCACAAGATCGCCAAGGTGTAGCTCTGCCCCGTGCCCCCCCTTTGACATGCTCCCCCTCTTCATATGTCCCGCATTAGGTCGAGACTCAATCTCCCAGAAGCTGCACTCTTCCCTGCCCACTATACTCCGGGGCAGCACTACTCCGGAATGGGGCCGAGGCACACACAATGGGGCACCGGACGTCATGTAACCACAGTCAGGGTCACCAAGACCGATTCAATGTGACCAGATCGCGGCCACCGATGGAGTCAGCCCTGCTCGATCGCGGCTCGGTGCAAATTCGGGATCCTCTCGCCGAAAGCGGGACGAGTCTCAAGCACTTCCCGGCGGCGAACGATCAAAATATTAGTAATCACTTGGTCCACACAGGGGCACAACGACGGGCTGGTACTCGATTCGTGCCTCCAATCGGTCAGTGCGAGCGCTGAGAAAATCGGTCATTCCCTGCCACACCGGAGCCGACCGGTCCCTCCCAGCCTCCGGTGGCCGCTGTTGTGCACTTGGTGACCGGCCTTACAGTCCAATCGAGGCCCCTGTCATAACGCTGCTGCGGGCCGCAGACGTCGTTGGCTGTTTCTCCCTTTATAAAGCAGGTAAAATTCTCGGGATTGCGCCATCGATGATCGGTCGTGTTCATGTATCCGTTTGTGCCAGTTTGCGTCAGGATAATAAGCAGGATGAAAGCACCGGAGGAGATGGTACTCGGAGCCGAGGGACTAGGCGGCCATCGCGGTCGCCGGCTTGGCTCCTCCTCCTTTCTGCTTGCTTAACCAACCAAACCACTTAATTTTCCTCACCTTCTTAAGACTTGGTTCTTTTTCAGCACTGTCACCCTCTAATCTGTACTGCCGTGTAAACATGAATTAAATTAATACAGCTCCCACTATTTTTCCTCTGTACGTGACTCCATTGCCAGAACGGACCATGTAGGGCAGATACCTGCCCCTCTGGATCAGCCAGTAGTCCAAGAATGTCCATCCTGCCCTGACTATAGTAGTTAGTGATTTGTATATCATCTGAATCAATGAGAGTCTCTCAAACAAAATGTCTCCTTTCCTGGCCATGGTAAAAGAAGAAATACGATGGCTCAGGATATCAATGCTTTTTCCTTGTCCATTCCTTAGCTGAAATGGCTTTTTGGGGCTGGCTAAATTAGCAGGTTTAAAGTGTTTACAATCAGATTCAGGTTTTCATTATATACTGCCTTTTGCACTTCTGATTCGTTCTCTGATCGGTTGACTACAGCACAGTGGGAATTGTTATGTGGATGATATCCAGTCTTGAGGGACCACACCACTAACCACCCATTAAATCCTATTAGCCATTAACTCGCTCTAAATCTTTATCATGCTTTAAAGTGGGGAGTGGCTTACATGATGCACAATTCCTTGGGTTTCCCATGTGTTCAAAGACCATACCACTATTATAGCCTCCGTCTCCAAATAATTGAGCCAGGAATCGGTGCAGGGATGTAGAAATAACTGTAGGCGATATGGGCACAGTGGTGTTTTTGTTTTGTTGTTTTTTTCTTTTTATTCCAGTGATAAGCCGAATTCTATTATATTTTGCAGTCGTTCATTAGCCAGCATGATCCTATTGAGGACTTTGATATTTAGGTGAAGTCAAGACTTCTAGGTAGTCATCACTGCGATTTGTGTGAAATAATTAAAAGTTGGACACAAAACACTTTCTAGTATACCAAAAAAAAATGTGATGTTTTCCAGTGCCCTGGCATGTGACTTCTGGAAGCAACAGGCATGTGATTTCAATCTTAAGACCTCAATACAAATCATTAATTGCCAGCAGACATCGGGTTTACCATGTTGCCTTGGCAGTGTATTCCTAGAATTCAGATCACCTTAGTCGATCCAGGACGTCCCAGAATTCAATTGTAGCATCCAGTACTTGCAGGGCCATCAAGTGACGGCCAACCCAAGACTAAACCTCCAATCTGGTTGAATCAAAGATTATCCCATCTCCATCTCAAGGTTGGGCGCATCGCCTACAGAAAATTCCCTTGGATGCCATACTTGTTAATGTAAGCAAGCAAGTGATGTTGCTTTGTGTCTCATCTTGCCTCTAACTGTACATCTTAAAAATATATGGGCCACTAATCAAGCCATTTAGTACAAAATGTGTGACCTTGAGGTCCTCTTGCACCAGCTCTCTTTTAGTCAGTGAGCATTTGCAGCCCACTTGGACATAAAGCAGTATCAAATTGTGAATACTGTAAGTAAACCATGTATATCCTAATCATGAACTTTGAATAATACCTTCCCAACTTCAAGGACTATCCTTTACCAACAATACCCAATCAGAAGCTTTAATCTAGTGTACATATAGAATTCAGTGGCGATCTTACTGTATGAGCAGTTTGACCCCCATACCCACAGTTGTTTTTGCTGCAATTGGAAATGGGACTTTACAATGACACATTGTTAGAATTGGCCCTTTCCGCAAAGCCATCCCCAAACGTTTTGCCTATTACCTTCTATTCTTCTGACACCGTTTTCGTTGGCTCTAGGATTCTGGGCACTTTACCACTGCTGATCAGTGCTAAAGTGCATCTATAAATTGTGATATGATTGGTTCTCCATGATTGCCATATTTGATTTACTGGTAAGCCCCTAGTAAAGTGCAGTGTCTGCCAGGGCCTGTAAATCAAAAGCTTCTAGCATTGTGTCTCTTGCTTTCTTGTACTAAGTGCGCCGGGTATGCCCAGACGTGGGTCTCTGGCTCTCTGTACCACTGGATTCAAGCTATCCTGGCTGATGAGGGGTGAAACCCCGAAACCGGTCCTAGGATGCTTGCCTACGGTCCAGGGAGGACCTGGCTTGGCAGTTCGGGCTGGACTGTTCCTATGAGGCACATGGTCAAGACTGATTTGCATATGGCCAGGTCTAAACTAGGGTGGCACGTTGAGCAAAAGAATGATGGATTTAACTCAGATCTCTTGACTGTGGTGAATGTTTTGATTTGTTCTGCATTCCATCCATCAATTGTGTGTATTCTACTAGCAGGCTTACAGCACTGGTTGTGCCACCCACATGAGTAGACCTGTAAATATGTCTGAGGCCTACCACTATATTGTCTGCATGCACAGTTGTAAACTGCCATGTTTTCCTGGCAAGTGCACCCACTTACCAGGTCCATACCTTCCCTTTCCTTCTATGTGAGGTACCCCCATGGGCAGGGTGCAGTATATGTGAAAGGTAGGACATGTACTGGTGTGTGTGTGACATGTCCTGATAGTGAAATACTGTGTATTTCGTTTTTTTTTTTACTATTGAAAGGCCATCTGTCCCATAGCCTTATCATTGGGTTTGTACTGTAATATTTTTTACATGCTTAACGTTCAATAGAGACTAGAATTTATTAACGCACCTTTTGGTAAAGGTGGTTTTTAAATTCTGAGGTTGAAAAGGGCACTTTTAGAAAGTGGGAATTTTCTTACTTTACCATTCTGAGTGCCTTTGGCTGTTTGTGTATTCAGCGTCTGGTGTTTGAGTAACAGGAGCTCGGATGTGCATTCACTCTAGACAGTCACTGGGGGGTTGAGGTGTGCCCTGCCTCGCCTGGGTGACACATCGCAGGGCTGAATAGACTTGGTCTGCATTTAGAGTGATGGGAGGAGTTTTGCTTGATCCTGAATAGGCTGTTTCTCCTTTTTCACAATGCTGTCTCCACCCCCCTGTGGTCATGCTGCACCAGGGAAGACCGGACTGTTCTGGACTAGTTTCAGAGACCCTTACAGCAAAGAGAACAATGACAGTTTGGGGTATAATTATTACACCTAGAACCCCAGGACTTTAGATTACTTCAAGGAACAAGAGGACCCAGCCAAGAAGAAGAGCGGAAGGACTGTGTGAGGAGCACTGCCTTTTCTGAGTGAGGTGTAGGTTGGCCTGCAGTTGCTGCTTCTGTCTGTTGTGGAGGAAGAGGACTGACTCTTTTTGCCCTGCTGTGGTATCCTGCTTGTGAAGAATCTCCAAGGGCTTGTGTGCTCTAGCCTCCTGTTGGAAGTGTCAGGGATACAAAAGACTTCAGGAAAGATCACCAGTCACCCCAGCAGGCCAATGCCCGGCTGACTGGCGCTACTTGTTTGTCGCCCCCCCGGAGCCTTCTCCACAGAGGCCTAAACCCACGAAGCAGGAGAAGCACAGGAGACTCCTGATGCTGTGTTGCTCGACCACACTCAACTCCGACTTGCCCGGATTGTGGGTGAGCCTGGTTGTTTTATAAGAAAGTGGGACCTGGGAAGGTCCTCTCACCGGCTGCGGCTGTGTTACCCTGTAGCAGCTGCCCCACTGTGTAATCACAGGCAGCTGCCTCACAGGTGGGCAGGCATTGTCGGGGTTGGGTGCTGGATCCCGGGATAGGTCTTGTGCATGTTCTTGAATCTTCAGCTGCACCATGCAATCTTGCCTTTGGGGGCATTTGACAAACAAACTCCGATAGCTGTTCTGGGTGGCAATCCTCAGCAGAGGTCCTGATCCTGCTCATGCTCTTTGGCAGTTACTATACAGCCTATACAAGAAGCGCTGGAGCTGCATATTTGGAGGTACAAGATGGTAATACTTGCCCAATGGTATCTGGGGATTATGTGTGGGGTAACTGTACATTTTCAGATCATAATGGTATGGTGTAAGCCTTATACTGGCCAAAATAACGCACATTATGTTCAGGACCTGTATGATGTTTTCACAAACGTTTTTATGACCTGTGCAAGTTAGGAATGCTTACCTCAGTTCTCTAAATGTGATGTTATGATAATTGCCTTCGTGTTTTATATGATCTACATGTATTATGACACCTGCCTAGTGGCACAGTGATTTATGTGAGTGGTGTTTTAAATATGCTTTACATACTACCAAGTAATTTATGATTTATGTGAAAATATGATAAGCGACTAGTGGCACCGTGATTTAGGTGATTGTGGTCTAATGTGTTTTTATCAGTAATGCAAAGGATATTTTATATAACCTTGTATGGAGTCTCTTTTTGTGATGTGCTTTGTGTTTCACTAGTGTGTGAATGTGTTGCGCAAACGCTTTACACATTGCCTCTGGGATAAGCCTGACTGCTCTGCCAAGCTACCAAGGGGGTGAGCAGGGGTTATCTTGGGTGTGTAACTCCCTTACACTCACTAGAGAGGTCAGGTCTGCCTGGCTTAGGTGTATACCTTAACCAACCAGAAACTCCATTCTAACACACATAGTTTCTTAACTGTCTTTGAGAGGGAAAATTATGTAAAGTTGTAATTGACCTGTAAAATTCATCATGCTGTTGAGAAATTATTATAATCACACAGATATAATGGGTGTTTGTACCTCTTTGCAATCACTGCATATTTCCATTTAAAACAGAACATCTTTCTACTTGTCTTCTTTCTACAGCTGCATGTTTAGGGCAAAGAAATCCCAACGCAGAATGAAAGGGATGATCTGTGATATTACAGGGACCTCTTCAAGACATTCAGTGGCACTACTAGGTTCTTCATGACTTGTAGGGGAAATGCGTCTGATAGAAAAGAGTTCAAAGGCTTCCATTTCGCTTTGGATATTTTTTTATCATGCATTGTTAATAATGTATTCCTGCTTGTTTCCACACTCTCAAATGTTTTACAAGCTGCAAGGAAGGAAACTTGACTGAAATATCCATTGAGTTCCTAGGGTGATATAAGTCCTGCAGTGACAGAACAGAATCCAGTTAATTGTAATCATCTGAACTGCTGATTATCGTAGGTATTAAGGTTCTGCTGATGCCAGTGTAGGAAGGTATAGGCTAGATCTTGGTGTGATTTGACAAAAATAATGATTACCAACCAGGATTCCATTGTATCTTGTTAAGGTTTTTAGGTTCGCTTACATAGACTATGGCTCCGCAAAATGTGTCATATGTAGAATCTATTTTTTGTATTCTTCAGTCTTTACGAGAGGTGACTTTTGAACAATCAACTGCCCTGAACTGGACCAGAGTACAACTTTTCTCAGGAGTGTTTGGAAGCGCTGTCCTATGACAAATCCCCAAACAAACACACCTACCCTCCCGACCCCTCCTGAGTCCATCCACACCATCCAGAACCTGGTTTGAGAAAAAGGGCAAATAGTGTATTTGAATGAAATGAAAAAGCCACTGCTTTTAAATGCAATTCTGAAGGGACATTCATGAAATATTTCACTGCTCTCAAGGTGTTCTAGGAAGTCAAACCCTCAGCATGCGTTGAGAGGTTCACTCCCAAAGTCTAAAACCAACAGGTTCTAATTGTATTAATTGTTAATTATTGTTTTGTAGAATCCGGTAAACATTGCTGATCACTCTCTCCATCCTGACAATGAGGCAGTAAGGTCCAGTATTGCTCCTCCACTCCCTCTTATGAGAGGCCCTCTTTTGCCAATGGATCCCAGAGGACCTTTTATGAGAATTCCTCCTTTTCCTCCTCGTATGATGGACATGTATGGGCCTCGGGAATATTTTCCACTGCCAGATTTTTCTGGCATACCACGGCATCCAGCAGAAAGTAAGTTCTCCATTTATTAGTCTGTACTTTATTTTTAGAACAATGTATCTTAATTTTTACTGACTCTAATTTTAGAGGCTATCCACCATTTAATTTCATATTTGATTTCTTTTTTTATATGTTCTCTATAGTATACATTCTTTAATAGATTATTGAAGTGTTTGTACTTTCCCAAATTGAGACCTACTGATATTTTAAAATAGTTATTCAGTGTAAATGGATCGATGGACAAAAGTGAAGCTCTTTTTGTTGAATCACTTGACCCATGAGATGCTTTTATAGGACAATATGAAGGTTACCAACCAACTGTTTATAGAATGGAGTCTATGTGCAAGGTAAATGGTTTCCATTTGATTCTGGTATCTGGTGCCTGCTTTAAATTGTGCCTCTCTTCTAGCACATCGGTTTCTTTTGCAGGTGCATGCTATGTTCAGAAGATCTCAATTCACTTTGAATATTCCGGCTCCCTAGTAAGAATCAAGAAATATGTGTTCAAGTCATATGAGCTGCATATCCTCAACTTTGCATTAGATCGCCACCTGGTTTTGGGCTTGGATGATTGCATGTTGTTGTCGTCTTGAAAGAAGTCTTTGTAGTCACGAGATAGGTGACTCCTCCCTTGGACGATAGTGCGCATAGGCATCCGTTCCATCCTTAGATCGTTTTTTTCCCCCACTGGGTTTGGATGCAACTTTTCCGCTCGGGTTCGAAATCTACTTTTCAAGGACTTCGACGTGCAAAACTTTCTAAAAACAACTTTCGACATCAATATCCATAGACTCGACTTCATCAGTTCGATTCTGGTCGTCGACACGGGCCGTTGGGCCTACCCACGCGGTGAGGCCTACAACTCATGGAAAGGACGCCATTCAAAAAATGCCCCGTGTGTTGAGCAAAATTTCCACGCAGCGACCATCACGAGGTGTGTAACCTGTGCTTATCACCAGAACACGACGAGTCGAGCTGCACAGCTTGTGCATCCTTTCGATCCAAGAAGACCATTCGAGATCGGAGGGCCTGTCGACGCGACATGCAGTGATCAGCTCCGGAACCGGTGGATATCTTCGACGAAGGTCCATGTGTCCCCGAGGAAGATTCCGATGATCTCCAAATCGTATCTGAGGCAGACGACTCTGATGACTCCATACCATCAGGTCAACGCGTGAGTACGACTGCCCCAACCCCAGCCCCAACACCTAAACCAAAGGCTAAGGTCAAAACTTCACCTTCGGGGCCCAGTCGAGACCGAAACATTGCTTCGAAAGCCCCGCCATCGAGCCCAGCTCCGAAGAAAATACTACAGCCTTCCGGTAGCTCCATACCGAGCAAACCGCACGTGCCGATACTACCAGCTCCCTCGGTAGCGAAACCGAAAGTAGTCCCGGTTCCGAAGAACACTCAGAAACCGTTGACTCCTAAAGACAAGACGGCACCGAAACCAATGAAGCCTGTTTCGGACGCTTAAAACCCGACCAAAACAGCTTCCAGCCCAAAATCTTCTATGCCGAAACCGACAAAGCCTGCTTCTGATGCCTCCAAGCCCTTGAACCAGGCCTCGACTCAGAAAACATTACCTTTGGTGCCAAAAACTACGCCAAATGACTATACAACCACTCCTAAGACTAAAGACAAGCAGAAACCAGGCCCGGAGCCGAAGAAATCGGCGCCGAAAGCGATTTCTCAAGAAGAGCTATTTCGACCTGATCCTTTGCAAAAAAGGATACACATAGATCCAAAAACAGGTCATGTTTCCACTATGCCACATAGAAAGAGGAAGCTAGGTACAGTACCTTCAACTCCAGTGCCTGTCAAGAAGGAGGACTCTGCTACATCACCTATGCACCCTTCTTCTCCTGTACCTCCTCTTTCACCTCCTATTCCTTTTAACATTTCACCTCAAATTTCACCTGCTCATTCACCACAAAATTCTCCACCTCAATCTTCACCTCCACA
This sequence comes from Lissotriton helveticus, assembly GCF_964261635.1. Taxonomy (NCBI): domain Eukaryota; kingdom Metazoa; phylum Chordata; class Amphibia; order Caudata; family Salamandridae; genus Lissotriton; species Lissotriton helveticus. Next base: position 223,583,330 of record NC_136070.1, on the reverse strand, counting down.
AACACCTCCTCAGAATGATGATGAGTATAACATAGGGGATGGGGGAGACCCAGATGAGCCCTTTCCATACCCTAGTGATGTACCAGATTGGGAATATCCAAACCCACAAGATATACCGGATATCCCTGACCCACATACATATCCATCCAAACCATCTCCTCCTGAAGATAATATTGGGTTTGGACATCTACTCAATAGGGCTGCCATCTATCATAATGTAATAATGCACTCAGATGAGGCAGAGAAAGATTTTTTGTTAGACACTTTTGAACACTCACAAAAGTCTGTTAAAATATTACCCATGATTAAAGGGGTCATTAAGCATGCCCCAGAAGTGTTTAAAGATCCTGTACGAGCTAGCATCATAAACCCAAGAATAGAAAAAAAGTACAGGTCCGCTCCTGGGGATCCTGCTTACATTAAAGGACAGCTACACTTAAATTCCCTAGTCGTTTCCAACGCTCGAAAAAGAGCAAATTCACAGACATCAGATGAGGCACCACCTCTTGATAAGGAATCAAAAATAATAGATGCTTCAGGCAAAAGGGTAGCTGCACAAGCTAGCAATACATGGCGTAAAGCTAACACACAAGCCCTCCTCGCAAGATACAACAGGGCTCATTATGACCAGTTAGAAACCCTTTTACAACATCTACCTGACCAATATAAGGCACAGGCAAATGACCTTGTACAAGAGGGTAAGCTCATTTCAAATGCCTCATTCAAGTGCACTCTTGATGTAGCAGACACTGCACCTAGAGCAATAAACACTAGTGTCCTCCTTAGAAGACAGACGTGGCTACGCATTTCAGGGTTTAAGCAAGAGGTGCAAACAACCATCTTAAATCAACCATTCAACCAACAACATTTGTTTGGTCCAGAGGTAGACCGCGCACTTGAGAAAATGAAAGAAAACACTGATACTGCAAAATCTATGGGAGCTCTGCAGTCCTCTCAAGCAAGAGGCTCCTTTCGTCGCTCCTATTACAGAGGAGGCTCCAAACAAACAGGAGCAGACAATTCAACTTCCTTTAAAAACAATACGCAAACATCCTCCAATAGAGGATATTTTAGAGGAGGCTACAGAGGTAATAACAATAAGGGAAGAGGTTGAGGTAATAACAACAATCGATCCTCTTCCACCACTAAACAGTGACTTCCTTCAGCTCCCCCAACAGCATACCACTCCTGTAGGGGGGAGATTAACACAGTTCCTACCTGTCTGGAATTCCATCACAACAGACAAGTGGGTAAGACAGATTATTCAGTATGGTTACTGCCTAGAGCTTACAGCTACCCCTCCAAATATACCACCCAGACAGCGTCCAATCTCCACAGAACATCTGATGCTGCTCCAACAAGAGGTTCTCTCATTGCTGCAAAAAGATGCAATAGAGTTAATTCCTATGCAACATCAAGGAACAGAAGTATACTCACTCTACTTCCTAATACCCGAAAAGGATGGGACACTAAGGCCAATTCTAGATTTAAGGCCTCTCAATCTGTATATACACTCAGATCATTTTCACCTGATCACTTTACAACAAGTGCTCCCAGTGTTGCAACAAGGCGCTTTCCTCACTACACTAGACCTCAAAGACGCATACTTTCACATTCCCATACATCCTTCCCACAGGAAGTATCTCAGGTTTGTGCTAGAAGGACAACACTATCAATTCAAAGTCCTTCCATTCGGGGTCACAACTGCACCACGAGTGTTCACAAAGTGCCTAGCAGTAGTAGCAGCACATCTCAGAAGACAACATATCCATGTCTTCCCATACTTAGACCATTGGCTCATAAAAGCCAAGTCATTTAACCAGTGTGTTCAACGCACATCTCAAACAATTCAGACACTGCACAAATTGGGGTTTACAATAAACCACACCAAGTCACATCTACAGCCCTCTCATGTACATCAATACATAGGGGCTACCATAAACACCAATACAGCTCTAGCTTATCCCAGTCCAGCCAGGATACAAAGCATTCAAGCCTTAGTCACAAGGTTTTAAAACCAACACTCTCTCCGAGTGCTCATGCAATTAATAGGCATGATGGTATCTTGCATTTTTATTGTACCATATGCAAGACTGCAAATGCGCCCATTGCAGGAATGTCTAGCACATCAAAGGAATCAGGCACAAGGATAATTGACAGACCTTGTGTTGGTGGACAGCTGCACACATCTCTCTGCAGTGGTGGAACACCAAAAACTTGTCCAGAGGGCGGGCGTTTCTCGAGCCTGTTCCACAGATAGTATTGACAAGACACATCCCTGACAGGATGGGGAGCACATCTGCTCCACCACACAACTCAGGGAAGATGGACCGCTCAACAAAAGGTGCTTCATATCAATCACCTAGAGTTGCTGGCGATTTTCCTAGCACTAAATTCTTCCAAGTGCACATACGGAACAAAGCTGTCTTAATCCGGACAGACAACATGACAGCCATGCACTACATACTAAAACAAGGAGGCACACATTCCCTGCAGCTGTCCCAGCACGCACAAAACATTTGGAGATGGGCCAGTCCACAAAAGATATATCTGCCTGCAGAACACCTTCCAGGAGTTCATAATCAGAGAGCCGATCTGTTAAGTCGACTGACACAACAGATTCACGAATGGGAACTACATCTGCAAGTTCTTCAACCATTCTTTCACAAGTGGGGTCATCCAGACATAAACCTGTTTGCCACACACGTAAACGCAAAATGCCCAAACTTCGCCGCCAGATTGCCACACCCGCTGTCCAAGGGCAATGCAAGATGGATGAACTGGTCAGGCAGATTTGCGTATGCTTTTCCACTAGTGGTACGCAAGCTCAGACCACAGTTTCTCAAACTGATCTTGGTAGCTCCCACATTGGCACGCCAACCGTGGTTCACCACACTGCTGGAACTCTCTCTAGTTCCACACCAAAAACTGTCTCTGACATCATCCATGCTATCGCAGAACCATGGAGACATCAGGCATCCAGATCCAAGTTAACTGAATCTGGCAATCTGGCTCCTGAAGTCTTAGAGTTTGGTTACCTTAACCTGCCACCAGACTGTATGAATATCATTAAAGAAGCTAGAAGACTAGACTACTAGAGCTTGCTATGCTGCTAAATGGAAGAGATTTGCCATTTACTGCACTAATAATCAAATTGATCCTTTAGATGCTTCCATCCAAAATATTATCTGTTACCTTCTCCATTTACAAACATGTAATCTAGCATATTCATCTATACGTTTACATCTTGCAGCCATTGCGGCATATCTACAAAACAGACAACATATGTCCTTGTTTAGAGTACCAGCAAAAAAGGCTTTTATGGAAGGATTAAAAATAATTATTCCTCCTAGGTTACCATCCTCTCCAGAGTGGAACCTAAACATTGTTCTTACCAGGCTCATGGGGCCTCCTTTTCAACCTTTACATAAGTGTGAACTGCAATTTCTCACATGGAAAACAGCTTTCCTCATTGCTATTACATCTCTTAGTAGAGTTAGTGAGATTCGAGCTTTCACTATACAAGAACTATTTTTACAATTACACTGTAACAAAGTGGTTCTAAGGACTAATCCTAAATTCCTTCCTAAAGTAATGAGTCTTTTTCATCTAAACCAATCAGTAGAGTTACCAGTGTTTTTTCAAAACCCAGACTCTGTAGCAGAGAGAGCTCAACACACACTAGATGTAAAAAGAGGTCTTCTCTATTATATCGATAGGACCAAATCCTTTCGCAAAACAAAGCCACTATTTGTAGCTTTCTCTCCACCACATAAAGGCAACCCCATTTGTTAAATTAGGAATTGCAATGTGGATTGTTAAATGTATACAAATATGCTATCACAAGGCAAAACGCACATTAACAGTTCCTCCTAGAGCGCACTCCACACGCAAACTAGGTGCCTCCATTGCTTTCTTAGGGAACATTCCCCTAGAAGACATCTGCAAGGCAGCAACGTGGTCTACAACAAACACCTTCACTAAACACTATTGTGTTGATATGCAAGCGAAGCAGCAAGCTTCAGTAGGCCAAGCTTTCCTCAAAACTCTCTTTCAAACTACTGCAACGGATACAGGTGACCACGGCTAGGGAGATACTGCTGCACAATCGATGCAAAGTGTAGGATCTGCAGCTCATATGCCTCGAATGGAAAATGCTACTTACCAGTATGCATCTGTTCTTGGCACGTAGAGCTTCAGATTCCTACACGCCCTCTCGCCTCCTCGGGACCTGTATCTGTTCCAGTTTATCTTAATTAGATATACACGCATGGACATCCCTTCTTTATTTCTACTAACTCCATCATTTCCCATCATGGCGAAAAACAATATAAGGATGGAGCCGATGCCCATGCGCACTATCGTCCAAGGGAGGAGTCACCTATCTCGTGACTACAAAGACTTCTTCCAAGACGACAACAAAATGCAATCATCCGAGCCCAACAACAGGTGGCGATCTAATGCAAAGTGTAGGAATCTGCAGCTCAACATGCCAAAAACAGATGCATACTGGTAAGTAGCATTTTCCTCTTTCAAATAACATTTTGCCCATTCTCACCACTTTAATCAAATGATTTGAATCCACCATTCCCTTTTATCATCTGAGGAAGACTTAAGAAGAATATCAACAGATCCCATTAATGAGGCTTGTTAACTCTCAGGATAGCAGATCTCTTTTTTCTAGGTTGCTACAATGTTTGCAGAAACCACTACTGAATGTCTGTGACGAATAGACATTAGGTGTGCATCTGGTGCTTAGGTTCTTCACCAACTCCAAGGTCTGCGACGACTGTGCATATGAATCCCAAGGCGATTTGAGTGCGTTAGACGTAGCTGTACATTGTGAAATACCAGAAGGCTCTGTGCCGATCCCACTTGAAGTTGAAGGTGAGGACCCCTCTCCGAAACTCCTGCCTGAGGCAGATCTTCCTCCCAGTCAAAGTCTTCAGGTAAGTTCAAGAAACATTAGAAATCCAAACGTGACACTGCTCTTTCCCTTCTACTCTTGTTCTGCAGGGAAGGCTTAAGGGCATCACCATGCCTCAAGGTCTTTCTCCTGTTGCAATGAGGAGCCAAATTAATTTCTGGTCCTGTTGCACCACGGGTTTCCTGGTCCATGAGCAACATCGCACCGTGTCGCGGTCTTTCGAGAGGCAGTGATGCGCATCTTTGGAAAAGCTTCAAGCTCTGCTTGGTGCCCTTTCGGGCCCAAGGATTCGCAGGGACTCCATCTGGCTACAGTTGGCAGGTTTGCTCACGTGCCTTCTGGGCCCCTTGAACCTGCTTCAGGTTTTGTTACAGGAACAGTGCTGATATCTGCTCTGGTTCAATGCCGGCACAGACTCCACTGGTGCCAGATGAAGAGCAGCGACCCATCGTAGTGTCTGGCTCAGAGTTGACATCACATTCACCAAGACGACAGTCAAATCTTGATGTGTCTTGGCCTCTACTGAATCTATCTGACTCAGACACAATTCCTTTGCCACGCTGCTAAGCACAGATATTACACTAACAGTTTGGCTCAGACTCTGACTAGGGCCAGCCTTATGGAGATGGCAATGGTAGGGACAGAGATGAGTTTTCCCCCACTTTATGATGGCTACATCTGAAGGATGCCAGTGGGCTGGCGACCTCCCCTGTTACTGGGCTGGTTTAACAGTCTGGGCCACAAATAGAGGAAAGCATATCATTTTCTAAAGTCATCAGGAGGGCTGCTGAGCTCCTGGACCTTCACATCCTCACTACAGAGGTTAAAAAAACATATTGACAGAGGTCCTACAGCCTGGCCAAGTACCAACAGAACCTCTGTTGCCCTTCAAAGAAGCCCTCAGTGACTGCTGGGCACTTAGGGTCAACCACGTTCTAGTCCCCAAGTCACCCAACAGGCCCCCCTGCCACAGACCTGCTCCAAGAGGCCTGAACTTTCTAACGCAGCATCCAACACCTGAAAGTATGGTGGTACAGGTGTCTTAGAGTCAACCCTAACACCTTTCCAACCACACACACTGACAGAGAGTCAAAACTAACTGACCCGTTTAGAAAGCATATATTGCTCTCCATTACCTTCACCTTGTGGACGGTCCGTGCAAGACATGTGCTAGGTCACTACAACCACGCATTGTGGGACATGAGTGAGATCTTACCTCTAGTCCCCAAAGACTTGCAGGCTTTTTTAGCCCAAACCATTCAAGATGGTTAGGATGTGGCGAAATTTCTTATCCGCTCAGGCCTAGACCCACGTGACCTGGCCACAAAACCTGGCCACCTGGGGCAACCTTTGCCTCAATCTTCTGCCTCTTTGGTCACAATTCCCAAGCCCATTAGTGCACTCTTAGCTGTGCACTGCCAATCGGGTAGCAGGATCAGCCACATCCTGCAGGAGTGGCAACAAATTATATCCGTCAAATGGGAGCTGCAGCTTGGTCATCAGGCTATGCCCTGCCATCCCACCTACAGACCACTTCTCAGAGGACCGTATGCCAGTTTTACACTAGGAAGTGCAGCCATAAAAAGATCCTGACCTCAGAAGTTGGGGATGGGTGTTATTCCCGCAACATCCTTGTGCCGAAGAAAGACCGAGACCTGTGCCCTATCATAGATCTTTGGCCTTTCAACGCCTTCCTGCACAAGAATAAATTCGAAATACCTACCCTGGCCCAGGTTCTTTATGCCCTTGATCCCAGAGGCTAAATGTAGTTTTAGACCTGAAAGACACTTATTTTAACATCTCCATCCTGCAGGTGTATAGGCACTCCCTGTGATTCACTGTGAGCACTTTTAGTTTGCTGTGCTTCCTTTTGGCCTCAACAGATTCCCATGGGTGTTCACAAAGGTGATGGTGGTTGGCGTCCAAAGGTGTAACATCGGGGGGCGTGACTCCCCCAAATAATTGATTTCTTCGCTTGGTAGTTAGGTCGGGAGGCCCTGGGACGAGTCTCTGTTGTCTTATCTCGTTGTCCTGATTTCACTAAGAGATTTTAACTTTATTTGAAAAAAGTACTAAATATTACCCAGAGAATTACTCCTTAAATGGGTGAAAATATACTCCTTGTTTTGGAATTCGTAAACATTGTCATTAGAAGCTATGAAAAAGCTGCACTAGTCTTAGGTTTCCGGGCATACTATTCACAACCAAACACCCAAAAGGTAATGGGAGGAATGCTTACAAATAGTCTAACCACAGGCAATCACTCAGGATAGCATTCCAACCCAACGTTTATCACCGACTGTGCCTCACTTGATAGAGGTCGCAAATTAGGTTTGGTATATCGAGTAAAGACAGTGTGGCAGGGGACTTTACATCTGCCACCCTGCCCTTACTCGTCCCTCCAAATTTTAAGATGTCCGTCCACCCTACAGAAATCTCTATACATTGGCAGGATCATTGTCATAGAGGTTCCTGTCAACGTAGGAAATGTTTGACGGACAGCTCCATCAAACATGATGGCCGTCTGTCAAACCTTTCCAAAGTTTATTATTTTTCAGACACTATCTGCCAAAGTGGGAATGTGTTTTTGAAAAATAGAAAACTAATGATTGCCCACACCATCAAGTTTTATCCCACGGTGTAGAGGTTTTTTTTCTTTTCACTATCCCTCACCGCCATGGTGTATCTGACGGTGATGGACAGTAAAAAGCCTTCTGATGGTCCACTCTAAATAGGGAAGGACAGCTTACCTTACCTCCGACAGCCCCTGCTCCATCGGAGCGACATCATGACGTTTATGGCAGAACTCCAAACCATTCGGGGGGATGATGACGCACCTCCACCCTCCCTGACATCTTGACACACGTCTAATTTTTCACCGAAAAAGAGGCTATCCTCAAAGGTGTCAGGACCAAAGCTGACTTAGTGTTTCGGGGACATACAATCTACTTGTACCAAGACATATCTCCTGTAAGTGATGCAGCTATTGGGCCTGGACATTGACTCACGGGACAGGGACCCTTCACTGACCCGAGGGCTTTCTAGGGAGGGACTTAAGCCATAATGGACAACAGTATGCTCGCATCGCATGGACAAGCGACCTGCTGAAACCTTATCTCAGGAGACTAAATGCAATACGCCTTTGCAACAAGGGCAAATACACATACTCAGCACCCTCTACAGTAGATACCCTGTAGCAGAGAGGACACTTAGATGCCCTCACTCTTGCTTCCCCAGCCGCAGGTGTTGACTGCTCACCTGCCCAGATGCCTTTGGCTGGATGGGGCTGAGGGGGACTGGAGGAGCACACTCCTCTAACATCTTACATTGGAACTGGAACATTGCCTTATGGTCAACCCCCCACGCTGCACAACCCAGGAGGTTAACTCCTCCAGCGGGTTGCCGGTTACCGTGAGAAACGGACTAAACTGTTGGGGACCGTTGGTCCATGTTATTGAAATGGTTTTTATCTCCCTTTTTCTTCCAGGTTAATCACTGCCACCAAGAGACGCATCACTGGAAGGCAGGTCGTTTTACACATTTCCACAACAATGGGAAGTAACTGCATACCACACCTAGCTTCGCTATTGATCACCGGGGGTTCCACCTCATAGGAAAGTGGCCACATACCTGCACGCTTAGGTCAGAGTGGAATGGAGGGGTGATAGCCCAGTCTCGCTCCCCTGGTAACACTGACCTCCATGGCTGGGAGAGCCACGCTGCCCATGGTCCTACACCTCCGTGATCCCTGACCAAGACGGCTGACTTCACATTACTCTCTCTTAATGTTCATGGCCAAAACTCTCAGAATCTACGTAAGAAGTCTGGAGGTACATCCTACAACATGATTCTGACATCCTATTCCTACAGGAAACTCACCTTAGGGGAGCAGACAGACCTAGAATGGCATCTTCTTAATACCCCACCCGCTATTTGGCATATACAGACACAAAAACACTGGGGTGGCATTCTCTGTAAAGAAGGCTTTAGCACTTACATAACCAAAGTGGTGAGGGACATAGAAGGCCGCTACCGGTCAATGCGTATGCTGCGTGGCAAGCAACCTCTCATTCTCCTTAACATATATGCTCCAAACACCGCCCAAGATCATTATCTCCAGCTCATCTTACAGGAACAGTTAGCAGGGGTAGAGGGTGATGCAGTAGTCTGTGGTGCCCTTAACTTAGTATGGGACCTGGAAATGGACAGAAGCACTACCACTTACCAATGCACCGGGGCTATGTCACCGCATTTTAAGAAAGACATAGCGGAGGTGGGACTCCTAAACGCCTGGCATTATAAGCATCCCAATACGTTGGATTACTCTTTCTATTCCCATGTACCACATCATATTCGCTCATCGACTTTGTCTAACTCATTCCCTCCTTCGAAATCAGCTTTTAGTAGAGAAGTCCGATATCTCTTTTTTACCATGTCCATATTGAAGCGACATGGTCTAACGACCTCTCCTCACAGCTGCTGAGATGGTTCTAACCCCCGCGACTCCTCTTCGACCCAGTGGATGTAGTGGAGATTTGTAAGGGAATCAATGAATATTTCACACTTAACTCTCTGCTGGACATATCATCTCACATAAGATGGCACGGGTTAAGGGCCACAATCCAGGGGGTTATCTCCTTATTGGGGATCGCCTGGGGATAGAAGTCAAACTGGTTGAATCTAAGCTGACAGCTGAAGTTAAAGCTCTAAAGTAGCAAGATTAACTTGCATCCAGTCCTTGAAATAAGCAACATCTTTCTATCCTTACAGGCCAACTTCGGGCACAGAGGACAAATAAGGCTGAACGCTCCCTCCTAGCGCTTCAGCAGCACTGTTACAAGGGATGAAACAAAGTAGGTACGCTCTTGGCTCATAGACTGCACCAGGGCCATGCTAAGGCGCATATCGCAAAGCTCCAATCTGTAAGCGGGTGAACACGGAACGCGATAAGCAGCGGATCTTCCGCACATATAATATCCGACCCTCTACAAAGATGAAGTGGACTCAACAGTTTTGATAGACAATTATCTGGCCGCATGCAAATGGGACCCTCTACACCCTCAACATTCGGAAGCCCTTGATGTCCCAGTCACATTCGAGGAACTCTGCAGCGTGGTTCAAACCCTCAACCCAGGACCAGATGGTCTTCCAGTTAGCTTCTAGTGCCTATTTTTGCCTGAACTGCGAGACCACTTGCTGCACTTATTTAACTCTTTCACACAAACCACAGGCCTCACACCCACTAGGGCAGCAGTGGAGATATCCCTCATATCACAGCCAGGCAAAGATCCAACTCTTTGCTCATCGTACCACTCCATCACCCTCCTAAATAAAGTCTTTACCATGATCCTGGCATCTAGACTGGAGCTACCACCAAAGACTTATTGATCCCAACCAAGTGGGATTCCTCCGTAATTGACAGGGAGCGGACAACGTACGGCGCATAGCAAACCTTGTTGAGAAATTGCACCGCTATCACATCTCTGCTTGCCTTCTCTCACTAGATGTAGAGAAGGCCTTTGATCGAGTACATTGGCTCTTTCTCCGGACTGTTCTGCACAAAGTTGGGATGGGCCCAGGCATCATTGCCAAAATTACAGGCTTCTATACAGCCCCTGTAGCCATACTGCGGGTCAACTGACTCCGCACAGATCCCGTAGCCATCTGTGGGTGCACACAGCAGGGCTGTCCACTGTCGCCCCTGTTTGCTCTAGGGGTCGTGCCCCTGGCTATTTCCATCTATCACATGGCCGCAATAAAAGGGATTCCTTTTGGAGATTAGACCCTTAAGAGCAGTCTGTTTGCCGATGACCTCTTACCCTTTCAAAACCCGCCACCTCATTCTCAGCCGTGGTAGGTAGTCTGACCACTTTGGAGCGGTATCTGGCTTCAAGATCAATATATGAATGTTGAGTACACTCAACTTGACGACTCCTGACCAGGACCTCACTGCTTTGCAAGAGCTTGCATCCGTCCTTTGGTACTCTGATACCATTAGATATCTGGGCCTCAGTCTCAAACCTCCACTCTCTACCTGGACATAGGCATAGTGGCCCCCACTCCGCCGCTCCATCTTTGAGTACCTTTGACAGTGGAAACCCCTGTACATCTCGTGGCTGTGGAGGCTGCAGTCATCAAAATGAGCGCATACACACTTTTATTTGGAATAGGAAACTACCCCTAATCTCCAACACGCTTATGATGCAACCCAGGATAAAAGGGAGTCTTGTGTGCCACAAGCTCCTAGAATATTACTGGGCCACACATTTGCGTTACATATCCGAGTGGGTGGTGAGGGAAAGCGAGAAGCACTGGTTCCATATGTACCCGGCAGTGGCTTGTAGACCGTTGTGGGACCTCCCCTGGTTACTCAAATATGCTAGGCCATGCTGCGCATACCTCACCACCCCTACAAAATCAGTGCTGGACATATGGGATAAATTGGCCACTACAAAAGGACTGACTACCTTTCCCTTCCGTAACACACTAATCTTATGCAATCCTAACTTTACCCCGGCATTGCCTGCTCACTCCTTTCAGGTATGGTCTGCAAGTGACTGCAGAACTCTACATGACCCCTACACATAGACCACCATCAAAACATTTGAGCAGTGCAAAGAAGAATATAACATTCCTGAGACAGCCAGACTACAATAGTTCCAGCTATGACACTAGGCACTACACCCATCAGTGTGGCTCACGAGAGTGCATCTCCAACACCTATTGTACGCTGCAACACCACCCCACACCCACACCTACCAGACCGCATGGCAGTCAACCACCACGGAGAGCATATCACCGAAACAATGAGACACACTGTGGCTGGACATACCCAAAACATATAGCATCTCCCTCCGGGAGACCGCATATAAGGCCATGTTCCAATGGTATTACACACCTACTTGACTCTCCATTATCTATCCTGGCACATCCTATCTATGCTGGTGCTATAAAACAGACCAAGGAGACTTCTGTAATATTTGGTGGTCCTGCACCCTCATTGCTCCCTTCTGGATGGTAGTGTTGAGTCCTATTAAAGCCACTGTGGAGAACCCCCTCCTGACTTCCTCTACTAAGGTCGTCCTGGAGGATTCGACCACTAGACTTAAAAGTGATGGCCCATGTTGATTGGACACTTATTATATGCTACCGGCAGTCAGACAGCTTGTAGACCTAGCATGGAAGAAGACCACTCCCCCCTCCTTGGCACAATGGTTCTCTCGCCTATGGCGATAGAACAAAATCCAAATTCCAATCTGTGCAGTGACCCCTGATACAGTACCTCAACCGAATTGAATGTACCTGCTTTAATCTGCCAAAACTGAGAGCACTTCAGCTGTTTTGCTGGCCCGCCCTCGATGGCGCCCTGATTAACTGCTTAGCACAGAATTGCTGTGTAGTAGGAAGCACTCATGTTGCCCCCTGCTGCCTTACTGACGATACAACATCTAGGCACACTACCGGCCTTGACCTGGGCTCCAGTAACCCTGTTCTTGTTGTACAGTTGTTTTTGTGCTCTCTATTACAATAACTAACCGAATTGTAACCGGATATGTCCTAGATGTTCTGATGTTATGCTTTGTTAAGAATGAGTAACAATACATCTCAAACACTTTGGGCCATATCTGAGTCACATCTGAGTCCCTTGCTCACTGCACCATCAGGATTCAAGCAAGCCGGGCCGAAGACGGCTGTAATGCCAGAAATCGGTCCCCAGAAGCTTGTTTCCTTTCCAGTGAAGAATTGGCTTAGTAGTTTGGTCTGCCCTGTTCCCATGATGCACTGGGCCAGGGACAGACTAATTTGCATATAGCCAGGTTCTGAACTGGGATGGTGCAGTGACCTAAAAAACGGTGATGGATCAAGCCCTGATCTGTTGACTGGGTAGGAGTGTTCTGATTAACTCAGATACTCTGTCCATCACCACCCCCTTTTTGTAATTATTTTGGCCACCATGAGTGTGGAAGGGTATGCTCAGACATGAGTCCCTTGCTCACTGCACCATCAGGATTCAAGCAAGCCGGGCCGAAGACGGCTGTAATGCCAGAAACCGGTCCCCGGAAGCTTGTTTCCTTTCCAGTGAAGAATTGGCTTGGTAGTTTGGTCTGCCCTGTTCCCATGATGCACTGGGCCAGGGACAGACTAATTTGCATATAGCCAGGTTCTGAACTGGGATGGTGCAGTGAGCTAAAAAACGGTGATGGATCAAGCCCTGATCTGTTGACTGGGTAGTAGTGTTCTGATTAACTCAGATACTCTGTCCATCACCACCCCCTTTTTGTAATTACTCTTTTAAGGAAAACAGGCTGCATTACAAAACAATACCGCTTTATTTAAAAAGCAATCACAGACTTTGTTGTCTGCTGACCTCGGCGGGCCACCATCCCTGTGACTGTAGCTATTCCCAAAGGGTGGCAGATTCTGACCTGCCTCATGAATATTGATGAGGCAGGTCAATTTGCAACCCATTGGAAATCGCAAACTGTGTCTGAGACACTATTGTATATAGCTGTTTGCAATTTCCTAATTACGAACTGGAAAGATAAGCAATTCGAAAATCTCAAACTGACTTTTTTGTACATCTGGCCCTTTGTTCCCTGCCAATCTGCAAACTAATCTGCACTCTGCCAAAGGCAAGCCTGTGTGCACCAATCCGCTCTTGGACTGCGCCCAGTGTCAGGAACCCTGGACCTTAGCACTCCCAGCTTTACTCCTCCACTGATCTTCGTACACTGGATACCCGGATGCAACAACAACTGCTGCCTCGCTTTAACCTGCTCTGCATTGTGGCCCTTCTCCTGCCTTCGCTGCCCTTTCACTTCGATCCCAACATCAATCCCAGTCGCAGCAACCAGCGCCGCACCACACCGCACCAGAAGACCCCACCGACAGAACTCACCTGCTCAACCCCAGATCGTTATGCAAACATACCACCGAAGTCTGGGACACCATCTCCACTCTCACCCCCGACATGATGTTCATCACAGACACCTGGCTCACCCCCGCAGCCAACCCAGACATCGCTGCGGATACGAAATGAAATTTCACACCAACAGACCCAGAGGTGGCATTGCCATTGAACACAAGAAAATAAATCATGTGCACCATCTCCAATGATGAACTCACACCAATCATGGAACACATAAACTTCCAGTTCCTCACAGACAATAACACCACTTTCAAGGGCACCCTCACATACAGAACGCCAGGACCACAAACCCACCTCTGCAATGCCATCACTGACTTAATCACTGTGCTCGCCGTTGAATCCGAACACATCTTCCTAGGAGACCTCAACTTCCACCTGGACGACACAACCAACACTAGCGCCACCGACCTCCTGGAAAGGATGGACAACTTCCGACTGAAGCAGCTGGTCATGGACCCCACACACAAAGCAGGATACACACTGGACCCAATTTTCTCATTCAACAACAGAATCAAATACCACCACAGCTCTGAATTAACCTTTTCAGACCATTTCATCGTACACTTAACCATCGCCAGAGCTGCCCTTACCCCCCTTAAGGACACAGTGCCCCCTTTTGCAGCTGGTCAAAAGTCACCCAGCAACAATGGATCGACACCCTCTGCACCACACAGCCCAAAGACACCACCAACGTTAACCAGGCTGTACAGAACTTGAAACACAGGATCACCAGTTCCACCGACTGAGTCGCCCCCACCAGACCAGCCAAAACACACAGACCCTCCAAACAAGCCTTCTGGTACACCCTATGAACTCCACACATCAAAATGCAGGAGCAAACCACTTGAAAGAAGATGGCGCACTAGCAGGAATCTCACAGGCGGAGCTCCCTCAAATCAGCCCTTAAAGACTCCCAAACACAAAACAAAGATGTAAAAAAAGAGGCCTTATCCTTCTGGATAGAGCGCCAACCAAGACAAAGGAACTCTTCACCACCATCAAGGAGTTCAGCTGCCAGTCTGATACAGAAAACATTATCCCCGCATGACAGGAACTGTGACGCGCTCACCGACCACTTCCCTCCAACCTCCTCAGCCGCTGATCCTCTTCTTCGGCAAACACATCGCTCCCTGGGACTACTCCTGGTGGCTTGCAGAAATCTGACCCACTGCAGCGCCTAAAGATCTGAAAGGTTTAGCGTTACTTTTTGAACGCTAAACCCGTTTTGGGATTCACTTCCCAACGCAATAAAATATTTGCATTAGTTTGTACCAAAAGTAACAAAAACAGCGTGATACACTACTTTTCATGACTTTGCATTAATTGCGTGTTACATGGGTGGTTCCCATACAGCCACCTTTGGTTTTGGATGTTAAACCCGATAAACTAATTTTGGTGTAAAGGTTTTAGCACCAAAAATTAACGCAGCTGAAAGCAGGCGTTTATATGGAGAAATGTTTACATTTCTCTATGACTTTCTGACTTTGTATGCGTCTTGCAGTGTGCAGCAAACATACAAAGTAGGAAATGCTTTTGGACATGTCTAGGCATAGTATTTTGTACAGGAAAGGTACCCTTCTTGCACAAAACTTGTGCTAGACTCAGGAACGCACCCTAGAGCCTTGGCACTAAGGTGCGAGCTTGGCGCACTGTGGCTGAAACCAGTGAGTGGGGAGAAGAGAACCATTTCTCTGTGAATATGACGCTCTCCTGCTCTCTCCCTGTCATGCAACAAAGCGCAGCCTCTTAGGAGGCTGCGTTGCTTGAGTGTTCAGAATCTAGGATTAAATGCATCAAGCTCTGCCCACTGAGCTCAGGGTGCAGATTGTACATTCAAGCACAATCTTCATCCCTCTTTACCCACCAGCCCACTGTGTTCATCCTTTGGCTAAGATCTGTGTGCCTGAGCCCCAATAGAAGTTCACTTCATGTTAACAATGGCATGTCTTCAGTCGCATCATGAGCCGTGCATTCAGTGGAGTTGTGGTTGTGCTGCTATCTGCAACAGATGAAGTTCTGTATTATTTCATTGTAGCCATTAACCATTGTAATCATTAAATCTGGTCAACGAAGGATTTGTAGCATAAATTCAGTTTGTTTTAATAACCATAGACTTTATTTTATCTTTAAATAAAGAACTATAGTGTAACTTTAATAAGATTTTTCTGTGGTTTTTTTAAATTTAATTTGTGGGCTGTCCGCTGGATCTGTGCACTATACATACCCCTTTTGCCCCAGACAGTCTGTGCACAGCTGACTTCCAGCCATCTCATGCACGCAGCCCTGAGCCTCCTGAATGTGTTGTATGCAACCTTCGGCCTTCAGCTAAAGGCCGCCAGTCTCCTTGCTCTCAGTGCCTGTTTCATCAGGACGGGTTTAGATAATTTTTTTCATCAGTAAATCAACTTCCAAGATCCACATGGTGGCCTCATGTTTGTTGGAATACACCGGAAGATACCGATCCATGGGATCCCCCAGACAGCACTTCTATCGACCTCTCCTAATTTGGATCACTAGATCCCTTGACACAAAATAATCAAAAAAACAAGGCTGGATCTGCCCTTCCATGAATCCTCTCCCGTTCCGCTCAAAACTTTTTTCCTGGATACAGGGAATACTCTCCCATCCACTTACAGCCCTTCCTATTCATTTATTTTTTCATTATCACAGATGTCTCACATTGGGTAATGGCGGTCACTGCAACATTTTCCAGTGCCAGCCGTACTTCTTGTATTCGCAGACCTTCACGGTTAGATATTCTGAGAGTGTAAACCTTTGAGGGACCACTGTACACCGTCGGTAACGTGCTAAAAAAGTGAAACATAAAAACATCTCAGTGGTTCTGGATAACCCATTGCCGAGGAAATTTCAGATGTGTAATAATATCATTCAGATTAATGTGGCAGATCTATTTAGAATGGCAGGAAGGGTTTCTTCCTGCTCGTGTGGGATAACAAACAGTCATGTCGGTTTTAGTTTTTGTAATTCTAGAACATTTCACAGTTTGATACAATACCCAATTGGAAGAAATGTTAATCTGAACAAAACGGGGTTCTCTTATGAAAAGGCAGGTTTCATTTTTATGTTAGTTGCTATGATTGCTAAATGTCATACTGTTTCACACTGAAATATGTTTATGATCTTTTTTTTATATAGTGAGGATTCCTTTCCCACCTCGGCCTTATCTTCCTTTTCCTCTTCAAAGACCTGGATATTTTCCACCGCCACTGCCTCCAGAGACTCGAAGCGAGCCAATGGCTGGATTAACGCAGCCACCTGAAGCTCTACAAGCAGAAGACTCAAAGCCTCAGGAAGAAACTTGACTTTTTTTATAAAGAGAAAATAGACTGAGAAAGTAGTTTTCTATAGTTCTAAAAAGCCTTTTGTTAAATTTAAGTAACATTTTACTTAAATATAATTCAAATATTTTTGCTCAAATTGAAGCTTAAAATAGAATATTTCTCAGGATAGAAGTTTGTACATAAGGGTGATTTAATTGTGAATATTGTCAATAAATAATCTCTATTGTACAAGTTGTTTTCTGTTGCTTATTAATTTAAATTTAAAAATTAATTTATTTTGAGTAAAGGATCGAAGAAGTTTACAAAAAGAGAAAACAAGTTTGTTTTATGGGAAGCTGATTTCTGAATATACTTGCTGAGAGTTTCCTCTGCATTCTAACTGCTGTATTTCTGTACAAATTGTTAACATGTAATTGAATAGGTTACGACATACCCAACTTACAAAGTGTATTTAAAATAATAAACCGATGCTATTTTAAAGTATTTTTCAGTTTCCTTTACTTTAACCTTTCTCTTTTTTTCTGGTAACATTATAAATACTCCAAAATCTGGTTCCTGAGCTACAGATGACAACTTAGATTGGAAATATCTGATCCAGACATCTAGCTGCAGATTCCTTACCTATAAACATCTAGGAGTCAGGCTGTGTCCGGAAGATTTTTGATAGCAGTACCCCTGCACGCCGGTAGGTGGCGTCGGTAAACTCTGCATGACTTTATAGGTGTTGGGTTCGTCGACGTCATGATATCCGCATCTTCTATATAGACGCCACTCCGGCGCTCACAGTTCTTTTCTTTCTTCGCCAGCCAGAGCAGATCTGTCGAGAGCTACCCCCTTCAATCAATCAATCAATCAGAGTACTTGTAGAGGGCGCTACTTACCTGTGAGGGTCTCATGGCGCTGAGGGGAGGGGGGGGGGGGGGGGTGCTGCTACTGCTCGAAGAGCCAGGTTTTGAGGAGTCTTCTGAAGGTGAGTAGGTCTTGGGTCTGTTGTATGTGGGTAGGGAGGGTGTTCCAGGTCTTGTCGGCGAGGTAGGAAAAGGATCTGCCGCCGGAGGTCGTTCGTTGGATGCGGGGGACAGCGGCGAGTGTGAGGCTAGCGGAGCTGGCGGGTGGGGGTGTAGAAGCTGAGTCTGCTGTTCAGGTAGGCTGGTCCGGCGTTGTGGAGTGCTTTGTGTGCGTGGGTGAGAAGCTTGAAGGTGATCCTATTGTCGACGGGGAGCTAGTGCAGTGTAGGTCTCTCAGGTGGGGAGTGATGTGGCTGCGGCAGCAAACGTTGACAATCAGTCGGGCGGAGGCATTTTCACTTTTTGATAGACTTGGTATGACTTTGGTTGAGTCCTTTGTGTGTAGGGATATCCAAAAAGACCCCACGGTTCAAGCTGTAGGGGGCGCCTGTCACCGTGCAATGTCGGTCACGGACCCCCATTTGGTGTGTCTCTAGTACCCTTAGCATGACCAAGATAGTCCGATTGCTGGGCCATGGCACCGAAGGCTTTGAGGGAGTGGTCCCTATTGCCAATCGCTGCCTGGCGTACGGAGACCGCCTTGTTGATCTCGGTCCCAGTCTCTGGCGAGAGGAAGGTCCGAGCACCTCTCCGGGGGGGCAAAGTCTTTTTCCTGCAAGTACTCACGCTCCGGTAAGAAGCACAATAAAATTCACAAGAACTTCACCCTGTGTGCAGCGCAACAAGACGGAGGTGCCTATGCGTTCGAAGCCTCGCTGTCTGGGATGGCTCCGCGTTTTCGTCCCTCTCCGTGGCCAAGAGCGGCCCCTGCCCTATTAAAAGAATTTTATGATGCCATGTTTGCCATATTTGGGCGGCCTAACTCTGATGGCTTGCCTTTGAGCCCCGCAGGCTCAGCTTCAAGAGATCCTGTAGGTTCCGCGCCTTTGGCTTTGGCCCCTGTTGGATCCGGAACGGCGCTGGTTGTATCTCTGCAACCTTCAGGGCGTCGCATCCGACATTGAGGGTCTAGGCATCACCAGCGCCACCTCCCCAATCGTCCTTTAAGACGACACAGAGCTGGTCGGACACTAATGCTGTTCAATCTGTCTTATTCTGAAGGGCTAGGAATGTATGATGTTGTCCCGCAACCCAATCAAGACCTAGACTGGTGTGAGGGCCTGGGGGATGCCAGCGGCCTGGACACTTCTCCAGATTCTTGCATGCTGTCTCTTCCTGACTACGAAGAAAGGAGCCTTATTTGCAATGGTGATGCATAGGGCTGTGGAGGTCTTGGACCTGCAGATTACTACGATGGCAGTCAAGACTCCTGACGGAGTTCCTGGAGCCTGGTGTCTCCTGCTCGGAATCTTTGCTGCCTTTCAATGAGGCCTTGAGAGATGTTCTACTGGGCACCTGGTCCAAGCCCAGCAAAGGGGCTTCTGTGAATAGAACTATTGCCCGCTGCCACCGCCTTGCACTGGACGACTAAGCTTTCCTCTCCATCCATACCACAAAGCTTGGTGGCTCAAGCATCCACTTCCTATGGCGCGTTCCCTTCCGCTCGCTGGGATAGGGAATTCAAAAGGCTGGACAGCTTTGGTGAGAAGATATTTTCTTCCGTCAGCCTAGCTTTGCGGTCGGTAAGCACCGCATGCCTCTTGGGCCGTTATTCCCACTTGATATGGGGTACGGTTGTGCAGATGGGATACAGTTGCGCAGATGCTGGCAAGAGCCTTGGAGGAGGACCAGGTTTATCCTCTTCCAAGCTATTTCAGATGGGAGAGATGCAGCAAGGTTTGCCATAGGCTGTGGCTTAGACATGACAGACTCTCTAAGTAAAGCGATTTCCTCAACGCTGGTTAAAAGCCTGGCTGAGGATGTCTGGTTTTTCAGGGGATCTCCGAGCTACTGTATTGGACATGCCCTTTGATGGCTCCTGTCTTTTCTGAGACAAGGCAGACGCAGCGCTTGAGCGCTTTAAGGACTCGTGAGCTACGGCCAAGTCCCTAGGCCTCACCACATCATCCTAGCCTGTGTCTGCTTTTCAGCCCTTTTGTAGCTACGGAAGGAGCTTCCAACCGTTCCAAATCCCTTCCAGACAGAGGACCCCGCAAGTTCAGCAATCTTTGTGGGGCCACGGACGTGGTTCACCCCAACCACGTGGGTTGGGTGGCCAGAAGCGAGTCAAGCCACAAACCCCTCCCCAGCTAAAAAAACCTTCCGAGTCTTATCCCTCTGGATCATGGACGTCCACTTGGTGGCAGGATACGCCATCACCTCCACCGCTGGCAAGTTATCACCTGGAATAGGTGGGTGTTGCAAATAGTCTGAAGAGGTAACTCCCTCTCCTTTGAGACTACCCCTTCAACCATGCCTCCAACTTACAATCAACTGACAGAGGATCACTTTGCCTTACTCTGCGAGGAAGTCAAGACTCTCTTGGCCAAGGGAGCTATAGCGAGGGTTCCCGGGCCAGAAATAGGCTGTAGTTGCTATTCCCACTATTTTCTGGTTCCAAAGAAAGACAGCAGCCTTCGTCCTATCCTTGACCTCAGGGCCCTCAACCACTTCCTCAAAAAGGATGAGTTTAAGATGCAGGTCCTGTCTGCTCTGGACCCAGGAGACTGTATGGTAGCGTTGGACTAGCAGGAAGCCTATTTGCATAGCCCCATGCCGCCAGCCCATCATCGCTATCTGCGGTTTACGGTGGGCCACGAGCACTTTCAGTTTACCGTGCTTCCCTTCGGCCTTACCAGTGCCCCATGGTGTGCACCAAGGTGATGGCTATGGTCGCATGAGTGGTTGTCGAAGACGGGCTCGTCCTAAGCAGTCGTCTCCCACCATCAGACCACGCCAAACCTGCATACGCTGGGGTTCACTATCAATGTGCCGAAGTCACACCTGACTCCCTCTCACTCTCCCTTTCATCGGAGTAGTTGTGGACACAATGCAGTTTCGGGCGTATTCTCCTGAGTCCAGGATATTCAGGCTATGATACAGATGTTTCAGCCTCAATCCTAGATTTTGGTGAGCATGACTGAGGCTGTTGGACCTCAAGGCCTCCTGCATCCTGCTGGTGAACCATGCCAGATGGCACATGCAGGCTCTGCAGTGGGACCTGAAGTTCCGGAGAAATCTCACCCACCTAGTTCAGATATCATAGAGCAACGACATGTGGTCATGGCTGAAAAACCACGATTGGGTCAGACAGACCTCTCTCCCTTCCCCACCCAGATCTCACAGTAGTGACGGATTCGTCCCCTCTGGGGTGGGGTGGCCATCTGGGAGAGGTGGAGATCAGAGGCTTCTGGTCTCAGGCCGAAGCCAAGCTCCTTATTAACCTGTTGGAGATTTGTGTGATCCCAATGGCACTGAAAGCCTTTAACTTCAGGCTAGTTCAGGTGTTCACAAACAACACTACCACCATGTGGTACTGCAACAAGCAGGGCAGAGTGGAGTCATGTACCCTCTGTCAAGAGGCCCTGTGTCTCTGGACCTGGCTGAAACCGCAGGACAGTTCCCTGGTGGTTCAACATCTCGCTGGTTCTCTGAACGTCGGAGCACACAAACTCAGCCGAACCTGTCTACTCTCCGCCGCCTTGCGTGGAGATTGAGCGGCAACCGTCAACAGCTTTTGACCTTCCTGCCGAAGTCTGTGAGGGTTATTCTGGCACCCGGGAGTCCCTCCACTAAATCGGTATACGCCTGTCAATGGCAAAAATGTTGTACAACTGTACAGAACAGTCACTGTCAAAGCAATGTTTATTTAGACCTTAACCTTTAAACAGATATAAAACCAATTTACACAGATTAAAACATCACAATTTATACATTCTCAATGTTAAGAAAGTTGATAAGTTTTCAATGAGTGGTGCATAATTCGGAGCTCTTACTCGGGAAGGCACAATACATTATAAAACTACAATATAAAATATTCATTTCAAATACAATCCTCCTTATTTTAAATTTTAGCCTAGTAGAAAGTTAAGATTACTACAGATTTCCGCTAATTTTCTCTAAGGAAACTTTTGATTTCTTTCATGTAGTTCCCCACTGCGATCGCTATGTCAAGGTTTGGCATTTCTGTAAGTAGTTCTACTGCCTTGATCCAATGTCTTATATCGTATTTTAAAAATATTGGGCGGAGATAACATTTACGCTGCTCTAGTAGTATTACACAGTCTAGCAAAATGTGCAATATATCTCCTTTGGTGCCCAAACTACATTTACAGTGACCATCACAGTGTAACATTTTCCTTTTTTTAAAACATTTTTTTCTTTTTATTGAGCATCAAACAAAGCATAACATGGAGGATAGTGACCGCAAGGGCACCAGAGGGCTTGTAGTGTCCGGGGTTGCTATACAAATAGCTATGGTGGGTTTAGCTTTGCAAAATCCCCAGGCCTGCACAGAATGAATGATGCTGGATTAAAGAACATATAAGTCCCCCCCCCCCCCCCCCAACCCCCTCTCCACCTGGTGGTGCCCAAAAAATATATAAGAATAATACATCGAAGGCAAGTTTTAACAGCGGCATATTGAAAAGTGCAGAGACTAAGGCAGACTAAAAAACAAAATGGTCTAGAAGTCCCCTGGAGCCAACGGGGCAAAAAGGAAAACCTATAGTTGGAAGAGGTGCATGGCCCGCACCGTCGGAGGACAAACCGCAGAAGGCAGGCCCTGAGATAGAAAATCCACCAGAGGACCCCAGCGGAGCACAAAATCTTTTTGTCCCGGAAGATGTCCGCAAGAGACGTTCCATGAAAAGTATCTTCCACAGTCTGGCATGCCACAATAATGTCGCCGGGGCATCTGTCTTCTTCCATGCGGCTGCTATAGTGAGCTTGGCTGCCCCCAAACACATCCACATAATCGCTTTATCAGTCTTAGTTTGCCTGACCAGAATAGTGTCTCTAAGTTCAAGGAGAGCAAAGTCAATGGTAACCGGAATTGGGTAACCCAATATGTCTTTGATATGAGATAAAATCTCGTCCCAAAAAGGTCGAATCTTAGGGCAATCCCACCATATATGCCTGAAATCCCCTTGTAGCCCACATCCCCGCCAACAGAGATCTGAGGTGTCGGGAAAAATTTGCCGTAGCTTAGAAGGGTATAGGTACCAATCATGTAAGGTTTTATAGTGAGCTTCCCGGAGAGCCATGGACTTGTTGTGCTTATAGATGTCTCTCCAGATATGTGCCCATTCCCCGTCTGAATTGTCCCTACCTAAAACTTGCTCCCAAAAAGTCACGTAACGTGCCCGTGGAGAATGTGTATTGTGGAGCAACATGTCGCAGAGAGCCGAAATAGCGCCTTTCATGGAACCCGCCTTAAGGGGCACAAACTTCTCCATTTTTGTAAGCACTTTAGTAGCCGCCTCTCTAATGGGAGGTGTCGAGAGCCAATGTTTGAGCTGAAGATAGTGGTAATGTTCACTCTGCGGGAGCGCAAATTCTTTCCTACATTCAGTAAACATCAGGACCTCCCCATAGCGGAACAGATCAAATATCTTGAGGCAATCACCCTTCCTCCAACTGTCAAAGGGCCCCTCGTGTAACGCCGGAGGGAAATCCGGATTAAAATGAATTCGGCGTGTACGGGGGAAGGGAATGAAGTCCAGCCCTCTCTCTATGTGTAACCTTGTCCCAAATGATCAGTTGTGCGGGTGGGGGTGCTAAGATATGCATTGGGAGGACGATCGCTCCTGGCTCTCCACAGCACATCCCGTATATAGCGCCACACGACGGAGCGGTCCATGTGGAGCCAATGCTTGTCTGATTCCCTGGCCGACCACTCAGCTGAGACTCGTAATTGAGCAGCCTGATAATATAAAGTAAAGTCAGGCAGGGCTAATCCGCCTTTATTGCGAGGGCGTCTGAGCACATGGTGGGGCAGGCGCGCCCTTCCCCCCCTGCCAGATGAAGTTGGTGATTAGAGTGCGGAGGGACGGCAACATAGTACTCTCCAATTCAATATGGAGTGCCTGGAATAAGTATAAAAATGTAGGTAATACCGTCATTTTTATTGCATGAATTCGCCCCAGCCAACAAATGTAAAGGGGCAACCAACGTTTAAAGTCTTGTTGAAGTTGGGTCAGCGAAGGAGGGAAATTCATTTTATATAGGTCACCCAGTCTAGCCGTGAGACGGACTCCCAGATAGAGTAGAGTGCTTAGCCCATTGAAAAGGCGTCCGGTGTTTCAGGCGCACCACCTCAGCAGGAGAAAGGGTAAGATTAAGTATGAAGGATTTCGTGTAATTTATCTTGAACCCAGCTACCTGTTCAAAGCTGCGTAGCTCTCCCTGTACCGCCTGCAACGAATTCACCAGATGGACATGCGAAAGGAGGCTGTCATCGGCAAACAAGGAGGATTTATGCTCAACACTTCCAAAAGGGATGCCCCGGATCTCGTCGTAAGACCGGAACCTGACCGCCAAGGGTTCGATACTGAGGGCAAACAAGAGGGGCAAGATGGGGCACCCCTGTCGGGTGCCTCTGCTCAAAGCAAAGGGGGAGGAGGAGCAACCGTTTACCATCACGCGAGAGGAGGGATGGCGATAGTTGGCCTTCACCATATGAAGAAAAGTGTCTCCAAACCAGAACTTCCGCATGGTTAAAAAGAGAAAGGCCCAGTCCACCCGATCGAAGGCCTTTTCCGCATCGAGGCCCACTAATACTGCGGGGATCCGAAACCTCAAAGCCATCGCGATCAGATGGACTGTACGCCTGATGTTGTCGTGCGTTTGCCTGCTTTTTATAAAGCCCGATTGAGCGAGCCTTTTATAAAGCCCAATTGATCGAGCTGGATCAATTCCGGCATCAGATTCTCCAAGCGCGCCGCTAAAATTGCGCAATAAAGCTTAGCATCTAAATTTAGGAGCGCGATGGGTCTGTAGGAGCCGCAGAGTTGCAGATCCTTACCAGGTTTGGGGATTACTGAAATTACTGCCTCCGCCATGGAGCTGGAGACCTGCGCATCGGAGGCAATAGCCTGAAATAAGGCTGTAAGATGAGGAAGGAGCTCTGACGAAAAACACCTGTAAAAATGTGCTGTAAGGCGGTTAGGCCCCGGGGCTTTATGCAATTTAAGTCTCAAGATAGCCTCCCTGACCTCCACCTGCGTTATGGGGGAATCTAACTGTGCAGCTGATGCCCTGGATAATTGCGGGAGGACAAAGTTATCTAAGAATTGTTGGTGCCGTGCCGTGTCCGGAGTGTTGCCTTGATAGAGCTGGCCATAGAACTCCCCAAATATGTTTGCTCTAGCAGTGTCGGAGTGTGTGAGATGTCCCTGACGGTCTAAAAAACCCCCAATGAAGTCCCTTTCCCTTTGTACCCTAAGCTGGCGTGCTAAGTGCGAGCTTACCTTATTGCTCTGTGCGAAGAAAGACTGACGAATTTTTAGCAGAGTGAATTCCGCCCGATTAGAATATATAGATCGTAGTTTGCCCCTAAGAGCAGTGAGTTGTTTCTGAAGAACTCTGGTTGGGTTGGCCTTGTGTGCTTGTTCCACAGTCTCCAATTCTTTCTCCAAGGCCTCCCTTTCCGTGGTCCTTTGTTTGTTTAGTGTTGAATTAAGTTGGATGCAAGTCCCTCGAATCACGGCCTTAAAGGCATCCCAGGTGTTCTGTGGGGATGTGTCTTGCGGATCATTTTGCACAAAAAAGTCAGCGATGGCCGCACTCATGCCCTCTCTGGCCACCGGATCTCGGGTGATAGCTAATGGAAAATACCACCGAGGAGACCTTGGAGAGGTCCCATTCCAATGAAGGCCCAGGGTGATCAAGCTGTGGTCTGAGACTGCTATCGGGAGTATCTGGGCAGCCTGGAGAGACTCTAAGAGGAATTGGCTAATAATAATATAGTAAATTCTAAAGTACGTCCTATGAACATGGGAGAAATGTGTATAATCTTTGGTATTTGGATGTAGGGAACGCCAAGCATCAAGTAACTCCAGGTCAGTGATTTTCCGTCACACTTTGCTAGAGAAGGTACTAGTGGAAGCCCTATTGGTACTAGAACTATCAAGAGACCCCTGCCATGTAAGATTAAAATCCCCCAAAAGAACAATGGGACCTTCGGCAAATCCCCCTATTTGATCAAGAGCGTGTGAGAAGAAAACAGACTGCCCCGAGTTAGGAGCGTATAAGGAGACAAAGGTGCAGAGCTTGCCCCTCAATCGGCATTTAACTAACAGCAACCTCCCCTCCCTCTCGGATTTGACAGCCTCGAGTTGGAAATTCGCTGAGACATGAAAGAGCAGAGCCACCCCATTGTGTTTCGTTGCGGCCGAGGAGGTATAGATCATCGGATAACCTCTGTGACGCAACCTAGTGACCTCTGCACGTTTGAGATGAGTCTCTTGCAATGCTACCACCTCAAGTTGCGTTCATTCAAGTACTTCTTAATTTTTTGGCCTTTCTGTGGGGAGTTCAGTCCCTTAAAATTTCAGGAGGCAACTTTAACCATCAAAAAAGAGAACCCGCTCCGTCTCATTGACCACCACCCCTCCGAACAAGCCGCTTTGCACTGATCACAGGACCAACTCCATTGCCAAAGCCCTCCGCCCACCCCTCCCATCACAAGAAGGTTATAAGCTGCAAAAAAACACCCCCAACAGTCCCCACCGGGATCCCTCCCCCTCCCCAACCCCCCCCCTAACAAACCCAAAAACCCAAAGTCGTAGGACCCGGAGGTCCACGGCCCAAACCCAAAGAGAGGAATGATGGGTAACACAGACAAGGCCCGCACCTCCCGACCGTAAAGCCATGAAAACTAGGGAACAATATAGTGACAAGTAACCAAGAAAAATAAAAACCTCAGTGTCCTTGGTATACCAGTTTGGGCGGCCACCAACGTCCCAGTGGCCCTTCCTGCCGATGAGCCCAACAGCGGCGCCGCCATCTTCCACTGCGCCATGGAGAGCCTCAGAATCATGCGGTGAGCAGGCAGGGTAACTCAAAACCCCAAGGAGAGTAGGATACAACAGTGAGTTTTCGAGGCCGTGCGCCAAGAACTGAAGTTCTGGCTGAGTCTCTGTTGACTACATCAAAGCGGAAACCCCCTCCGGCCAGGACAGACCCAGGGAGAGAAACGTCAGAGGTCGTGATAAGCAAATCCAGCGTCTCCAGTGAACTCCAGGGCCCCACCTGACGAACCAACCATCCATGGGTCTGCCGACACCAGAATCCACCTGGAGAGCCCATCAATCACAAAACAGGCATCCCTGAGGCCAGGAGCTCCTCAAAGGGCAATGAAACTTCTGCGATTTCTCGTGACGGTGTGCCAAGGTTGGGGCTACCCCTTGATGGTGCTGCCGCTGCCGAAGTCCCCGCATCAGGGGACTCCTCAGGAAGGGGAAGCCCCAGAATCTGCAGCCCCTCTGTAAGGTCGGAAATGTGGTGAATTTTGTTGCCGTGTTCAAAGATGAGACCAAAGGGGAAGGTCCATCTGTATCGAATGTTATCCTCTTGCTGTTTGGCGGTAATAGGTCTCAGCGCCTGCCGGCGAGCCAGGGTCGCAGAGGCCAGGTCCTGGAAGAGAGAACAACTATGGCCCTGAAAGGACACCTCTTTCTTTTTCCTGGCGGCCGAGAGGATGGCCTCTTTCACCCCGAAGGAATGGAGCTTGACCAGGACATTTCGAGGGCGCTTGCGACTCACAGCCTGTAGCGATCCCACACGATGAACTCTGTCTATTTTGGTTTGAGCTGTTGAGGTGCAAGAAGGCCTCCAGGTCTGGCCCCTCGAATATTTTCCCTCCGAGTTCTGTTTTCCAAGTCTTCCGCTCTAAGCATAACTTGCTGGAGCTGGGCTTGAAGGGCCTGTTGCTTATCCTGCACTTTGGCCTGAGCCGCCACCAAATCCTGCGTTTGCCCCTCCACCTCCAGGATTCAGGTTCCCACTGCGTCCACATCTTGCCGAAGAGTGGTGAGCTTCTCATTAAGATCGGCCTTCAATTGGTCCACAGAGGATCGAAGGTCCTGTTTGAACTCCCGGCATAACTCAAGCTTGAAATCACGGAGGTCGTCTCACGTGAGTGCCATTTCAGGCGGGTGTTCCAAAGGGGAGGTGTCTTCTCAGAGGTCTTAAGTATTGGGAAACTTTGTTGGAGTGTTTCTTAGGAGGCATAGGGCCCCCTCCCCAGACCTGCCTGCTTCCCAGAGAACCCCAAACCCTGGCAGGGGATTAGATGACGAGGAGTCCATGGCTCGAGGGGAGCTCCCTATGGTCAAGTAGCTCAAAGCCTCATTGGACGCACTGGGTGGGAACTTCAAAGCAAACAGCGCTATGGGGCCACCCACATGGAAAGCATAGCCCGCCGGAGCCCCCTCTGGTACCACAGTCCTCTTTTAAAACATTGGACTAACCCTCTGGCAATGACCGTTGCCTCGTCTCCTCACGCCTTATTTCAATTGCTGCTCCGTCTGGGACACGCTCCCCATGCCGCCACCATTACTGGATCCAAAACCGCCGCCATCTTGAGGTCAGGCAAACTAAATCAGAGCTCCTAGCTCGCTGAGAAGGACATTATGCTGCGCTGTATTGAAACGGAGGGGGGTCGAGGGGGCACAAGTGCAATGTCTTGCCAGCCCATGAGAATCTCTCCGCTGCCACCTCACCCCGGCAGAGCCGCCGCAGCACGTTACGGCAGGGAAAGCGTCATTGCTGGCTCGCGTCCCTCTGTCCGCTTTGTTATTCAATGGCGGCGCCAATCAGCTTAGCGGTCGGTCACCTCTTCCACGCCCAGATGGGAGGCCCCCGGATGTCAATCAGGGACCCCCCTGTCCTCACCGGAGCTCCGGATCCGGCACGGGACCCCTGGCTCAGGCACCTACAAAATGGTGCCCGAAGCCCAGGAACCACTCCGACTCGACTCTCGGGCCCCGCCGCTCCTGTCCCCCAGCGCTGCAAACATCACACGATGGCCAAACAGCTCTCAAAAGGCATCGGACACTTAAGAGGCGAAGAACACCATCCCTAGGCAGTAAGTAAGTTCATTAGCTGATCGGTAGTGTGCGGAGCTGAGCAGGATCACGACTGCTCCGCCATCTTACTTGGCCACGTCACCCAACATTTTCCTTTTTAATTCTTCATTTACTAGCCAGGGGTTTATACCTATTCTCAGTCTTAAGATATCCTGTCTATACCAGTAATTAGGTAAGACGTCCAGATAAGGAAACCAATTTTCTTTTTGCCAAGAATCCCTCATTTGTTGCACCGATTTTATTTTTTTATTTTTTCTTCTCTAGGTATACCATATCTGCTCTTCTTGAGACTTCTTGTCCTTGTTTCGTGAGCTCACTTTTAGAGAATTCTACCTGCAGGGAATCATTGGAAATGTTTACCTTTAAGTTTTCACAGGCATGTGATATTTTCTTCCTTATCTCTTTAGCCCATTTAAGGCTGCTTAATTGGATCTCTTTCCTACACCATTGTGACACCTTCTGGCCTGTCTCTATATCCATTCGTTACCAAAATCTAAGTAAAATCATTTGTGCCTGTATACTCCAAGCAGTTGTACCTACCTCAGTTCTTATTGCTTGTATCATCGATGAGGGAGGTAGTGTCAGCAGTTTTTTCAGACACTTTCCTTCCTCTGAATCCCAAGCTTGTTTCCCACTTAGGTAAAGTACCTTGGCTCCATATAGTATTTGCGGGGGAATCATTACGCTAAAGGGCTTAAACAACGGTCTGTGTGACATCGCTCTATAATCTCGATTACATTTCTTCAAACCACAGATCGATGTGAAGGCCTTAGCCTTCTGAGCTTCTAAGTGAATATGCCACTTTAGCGTCCTGTCGAACCACACCCCCAAATAACGGTACTCATTTACAATTTCCAGTTTCAGATCTCCTAACATCCAGTTAAAACTTGTCTCTTTTTTCCCGAAACATAAAATGTTAGTTTTTTCCATATTTACCGTTAAAATTTTCGCATCAAAGTATTCCTTAAAAACATTTAATTTCCTTTGTAGACCGATTTCAGTCTGATCTAAAATCACCAAATCATTTGCGTACAACAGGCAGGAGATTTTCTTCCCATCCATTCTCGGGCTTGCACTTCTTTCAACCTCTTGGGTTGCCGGTAAATCAGCCAAAAATATAGCAAAAAGCAGAGGGGCTAGCACACAGCCCTGTCTTAGGCTGTTCTCTATAGCTATTTTTTGAGTCAATGACCCTTCTGTGTCCCTAATTACTTAGGCCCAATTGCCACTGTGTAGCTCTTTTATTATCCTCAGCAAACCCGCAGGGATCTTTTTTAATTTCTAGAGTTTCCCAGAGGCAGTTCCGATCAACTGAGTCTAATGCGGCTCAAAAGTCAACAAAACAACAGCACAGCTTACCATTTTGTTCCATTGACTTGCGTGCCGCTGCCCACAGGGCAAAGCAATGGTCAACCGTGGAGTGGCCTTCCTTAAAGCCCCCCTGTACAGTTGGTACAATTGCGAACTCCTCTACCCAGTTATTTATTCTATTCAAGATTATTTTTGAAAAAACCTTCACCCCTTTATCTAACAGGTTAATTAACCTATAGTTTTGTGATGCATTCACATCCCCTTTTTGTGTACTGGCCTTATTACTGCCCCCTTCCAATTCTTAGGTATTTTCCCTCCTTCAAGGATAACCAGGAACATCTGAGATAGGAAGATCGCCCACCACTTCATCTCTGATTTTATTAATATCACTGGGAGATTGTCTGGGCCAGCGACTCGTGTTAACTTTAAATTAGCTATTGTATTTTTTACATTTAATTCTGTAAAGTCAGGTTTTAGATCTTCTATCAACCCTTGCCATGGCTCTAGCACTTCTTCTACTAACACTCTCTGTGGGCCGTACATTTCCTTCAATACTTCTCCCATACTGCCTCGTCTACCACACAATTCATTGCCCCAACTGGGTGGTCTGCTGCTTCTTTTACCAGTTTCCAGCACTGTCTTAAGTTCTTCGATTCGATAGCTTCCAATAGATTTTCCCAGCATTTATCTTTATACGTTTTTTTGGAGTTTGCAACTAACTTTTTATATTCTCTTTTCAATTTTTCAAAATTCCTTTGTTTCTTCTGACATTCTACCGAGAACCATTTTGATAGTCTTGCTGGGGCTATTTGTTGATTTACTTTTCCTCTTTTTAATTCGAATCGAAGACATTGCACCACTTGCTCTATTTTTCTCTCAAACCATTCCAGATTTTTGACCCCTATTTCCACCAAGGGTATCTTTTCTATATATTCTTCTGTTAATCTAGTAGTCATTCTTTTTGGGTATTCAACTTGTTGTGCGATTACTTTATCACGGAGTTTCGGCCTTCCCCCTTTAATTGTCAACTGCAGGGGGTTATGGTCACTCTCTTCTATCTGGAGTATCTTAAATGTACTTATAAGAGGGAAGTTCCATGCAAACAGAAAAAGATATTCTATTGGGCAATTTTGAGTGTCTATTTTGAATGTTTTCTTTGCTGGGCAATATGAATCTAATCTACCATTCAAGCAGAACAGACCCTTCATCCCTAGGTAGTTTCCCAGCATTTCATCCCGTCTTAATGGTTCACAGACTGGAAAGGTTGCCTCCTTTATCTCGTATGCTTCCAGTATATCCCTATACAAGAGGTTTATCTTCTTTGGGCACAGTTTGATTAAAATCCCCCATTATAAAAAATTAATCGGATTCATACTTTCTGCATAGGGAGTCTAGATCATCTTTAAAATGCTCCAACTCACTTTCATACTCCTTAGTATTCTGCCATTGCATGTACACATTTAAAATAATTACATTTTCATATGTTTTTTATCTAAAACCAGCAAGGACAATCTGCATACCAAAAGCCATTTACATTTCACTTTTAACGGAATCACATTCTTGGCTATTTTTGTGGTTACTAAGGCATCAGGCTTTAGCAAAGTCTCTACGTTCCCTTCGTCCCTGTACTTCCGGGGCTATAATTGCTCCTTTCTCCTGCTCCTTATCAGGCGGCACTCTCCCTCCTCCTGTATCGCGGGGCCGCGATTCTTTTGTACCTGTCACAGCCCGCAGGGGCCCCAGGCTCGCTTACTTTCCCCAAAACCTGGAAAAGGGGGCGCGGGTGCGGTGCGACGCAGTGCAGCAAGCTGCTCGCGTTCCTTGTACCCCCGTACCTCGGCAGCTGATGCTCGGGCTCTCGAGTGGGCGGGGCTCCTACGACGCTCCAACGTTGCGCGTAGTGTAGCGCTCTCTGCGGCGGCACGACGGCAACAACAAGAGGCAGGACGGCAACAACTATGCCTCTCAGGGTCTGTCGTATTTTGAGGGTCTGTCTGTTTTCTCAGAAAGGGTCCTTGGTCCGGTCTGTAAGGATTTCGCGGATTGCAGCCCTGTACCACTCCCCCAGCAGGATGGGCTTTCGGTACCGTGCAAGCTTCTGTTGACCCTTTGTCTACCTCTCTGTTAGATATTCTTTTTTTCATTCTCTCCTTGGCCCAGCAGGGCTCTGCTCTGGGCACTCTGAAGAGGTATCTTACAGCGATGTCTGCTTTTCTTCGGCTGCCAGATCAGCCATCGCTTTTTAAATCACCTCTTGTACAGAGAGGGGCCTACCCATCGGTTTACCCTTCTCCTTTTAATGTGCCCCATTTGAACCTCTGCACAATTGCCCCCTCTGGCTGCTCAGTATTAAAACAGCCTTTTTAGTGGCAATAACTTCTGCCAGGAGGGTGAGCCAACTGCAGGCACTGTCATCTCAGCCTCCTTACCTGATCATCTTTCTGGACAGTGTAGTCCTCTGCACTAGGGCATCTTTTCTGCCTACCATCTGGCCCAGTATGTTACTCTGCCCACCTTCTATGCACCTCTGCATCCTTCCTTTTAGGGAAGAGTAGTGTCTCCACCATCTGGACCCAAAAAGAGCGCCATCGTTCTACCTTGATCGCACTGTAGAGTTCCGGATAGACGACCAACTCTTCGTAGGGTACGTTGGAGTAAAGAAGGGGCGAGCTGCTCATAAGAGGACCATTTCACAATGGGTCATCCTCTGCATAAAAATATGTTACGCCTTGGCGAAGAAACAACCTCCTGAAGGCCATACTACCAGCCCAAAGGCAACCACCACAGCATCTCTGCACATGCTCGTCAGACACTACTGCCTGGATTCTCAGGTTCACTAGGAGGGTCTCTTTGGCCACTCTGTCTTGCAGGATTTCTAAGTCTGAAACTTTTCTGCAGTCCCTCCTCTGGGGCTGGTATTGCGTGGGTATCTTTGCAAAGGTAAGGAATCTACGGCTAGATGTCTCTATCAGATGGACAAGGTACTTACCTTCAGTAACGCCTTATCTGGTAGATATGATCTAGCCGCAGATTCCTTACCAACCCACCCATTCACCCGCACAGCAAATTGGTTTAGTGCCAGGGCTGTTTCCCCTTCAGGGCCCTAGTTGTTTTTTGACACACCATGGTCTGTGACTTCATGGCTCCGCGCATCTGGCATGGAAAGTTGCGAAAAGTACTGATGTCAAAATCGGGGTGGCACCTATATAGACGACGCGGACGTCACAACAAACCTGATTCTTAAGACGTCACATGGTGGCCACTGACGCCACCTATCGGCACGCAAAAATCTTCCGAATCCAGCCTTACGCCTTAAAGTTCAAAAGTAAGAAATCTGCTGCTAGATCATGTCTCTACCCGATAAGGCATTACCGAAGGTAAGTAACTTGTCCGTAAAGGTGTTTGACCTACTGTACATAGCACTTGCTGGACTGTTGAAAATATAACTTTAAATATATTAAGAAAAATGCTTGGAGCATATGCTGCAGAAGATCACATGCTTTGCGTGCTCCAGCCATCTACTGCTAGTTGTGGACTTGGCTAGTTTTGGTAATGCTTTTGAGGTGATTTGTGATCCCTCCCATGAAACCCACAATGCACAGCGACATAGATTTCTATACCTTAAACTATTTTCTTCTGCTATTGGGTTGAGATGTATTTTCATCATTTTCAAGGGGAAACGTTCTTTAGGACAAAGCCAGAATAACGCTGTGCCTTCACAGCACCGGCAATATAACAAACTCGTCTTTTGCACACATTCCTTCAGCACGCAAGTTGTTACAACGACTTGCTTTAGGGAGGCGCATTGATGAAATGGATTTAAAGTCAAACACCTTCTGTACTGTTGTGCATACTGGAGTTAGAATAGTAAATGAAACAATTCCAAAATACAACGTCCCCTATAGCAAGTCGTTATAACGACTTGCGTGCTGAAAGAATGTGTGCTAAAGACACGTTCGTTCTAAAGAGTGTCCCTAAGGCATGCGGAATACCTCCATACATACATTTTCAAGTTCTCTTGGACAATAGCTCAAGAAAACCAACATCAACAACCAAAAACTCCCACATACAAGACTTTTGTGCTGATAGTAACCACTTCGATACAGAAAAGGGGGTGGTGATGAACAGAGTGTCTGAATTAAGCAGACCACTCTTACCCAGTCCAAAGATCAGGGCTTGATCCATCACCGTTATTTATCTCACTGCCCCATCCCAGCTCAGAACCTGGCTATATGCAAATTAGTCTGTCCCTGGCCCAGTGCATCATGGGAACAGGGCAGACCAAACTACCAAGCCAATTCTTCACCAGAAAGGAGACAAGCTACCGGGGACCGGTTTCTGGCATTTCAGCCTCTTCGGCCCGGCTTGCTTGAATCCTGATGGAGCAGTGAGAAAGGGACTCATGTCTGAGTATACCCTGCCACACCTATAGTGGCCAAAAACGATACAGAAAAGGGGGTGGTGATGAACAGAGTGTCTGAATTAAGCAGACCACTCTTACCCAGTCCAAAGATCAGGGCTTGATCCATCACCGTTATTTATCTCACTGCCCCTCTCTCTGTCCATCACCACCCCTTGTTGTAAATGATAGTAACCACTTCAGCAGGACACGTACAATCACAAACACTTTCAGGGGGAGGGTATAGAAAACTATTTTGTCCAGATTTTAACAGCAAATTCCTGTGGTCATACCAGCAGCAGATCTGGAACCTTTGTTTAACGAGAGATGACAACAAGTCTGCTGTTGGATTGCAAGGCTTTTTGGTGCAAGAAAACTATCCAGCACTGAAGAGAGAGACAGGGGTGCATTACAGGATACTGCACTGAAGCTTTCCAGAGCCACAGTCTAGACAAGGTGTCATGAGGACTTAATTCAGATGGGGAAAGGGGTGGGACGTCTGAAGATGTGTGGGGAGCAAAGCACTGGGTATGTATCCACTAATGACTCTGGCCGCAGAGAGCAGCCATTTCTAGGGCCCTCTATTATACCCACTTAGAGGAGAAAGACAACACTAAGGTTTACACAGACTATGCGCAAAGGATATTCAATCTCGGTTGTGCTATTCTTTGCACTGGAGTAGATGGTCCAAAGACAGCACTGCCTTAAGCCCAACCCAGAAGAAACAGACTCTCCGCCCACTGTTCCTGAGGCAGTTTGGCCCTGAAACAAGGTTTCGATACTGGATGCACAACAGACCAAGCTTTGAGGGCAAGATCTACAGCATAGTCACCAAGAGACCCTAGAGCGGTAGCCTCACTGCTTAAATACCAAACCTGAGCACCACGAGTCTGCCCAGCTTGACTCTGATTTGAAGTAGAGTAGACACACTGAGGTCAGTGTAGTGACCAGTCCTTTTGAAAACGTAGGGATTCAAACAGATGTATAGCAGAGGAGGATGTTTGAGGCCTGGGTGGCTGTAGATATACTTGCTTAGCAAAAGTCTGCCATCTAGCGTTGGGCTCGGAAGTGTTCAAGTTGTTTTTCTTTGAAGTCTTTCGAGTCACGAGGTATGGTGACTCCTCTTGCTTGCAATGCACATTGTCCTCTACTTGATTGTTACAAGATAGTTTTTTTTCCGCTGTCGGGTTCAGTCGTGGACTTCTCTGCTTCATCTCGACATCATCAAAAAACTAAGATTTAGGTCTTTACCGTTGGTATTGTCATCAATCGCGATTACTCATAGCTTACATCGGTCACCGTCGACCCGTGCAAGCGGACCGAGGCCTGTAGGGCCTTCGCCCTTAAGGGAAGATCTTTCTTCTTCAAATTCCATTCACACCGTGCCCATCTCGTGATGGAACGGACACCCTTTTGTTTTTGCCCACACACCGACCATCACCTGATGTGTAACTTGTGTCTTTCTCTCTATCATCAAAATTCCATTTGTGAGGCATGTAAGTCCTTCCACTCAAAGAAGACTGTGCAATTGATATGAAAGATGCCTCACAATGTCCAGGCGCACAGTAGATGACAGTCCAGACATTTTTTAATCCGAACATTACCATCACGAGGCACACACACTCAGGCCTCAGTAGCGGATGAGGGCTCCTTCTCACATGGTGACAGTTTGGGTTCCAAGCTCAAAATCCAGGACGTTTCACAGGGAAAACCGTAAGTACTGTGCCCCATCCATCAACCATCCCAAATGGTTGACCATCTGGTTTGGCCGTCTGAAACCCACGCATGGGCCACAACTGCCTTAGGGCCATGGTCAGCACCAAACAGCTGTTCTGAAGACACCATGCCGCGGCACCGAAACAACAGCACAAGGCCCATGCCCACCGGTCATTGGCGTCGAGACTGAATAAAGAGTCCTGGAGCCGAAACCAAGTACATTGGACCAGAGACACCCACATCAGCCAAACTGAAGGCCAGTTTCAAAACTGTGAAATCGGTACTTGAACATTCACAAGTATTTGAAGGTGACTGTCACTCCTCGCCCCTCCCCTTGCAGTGTAGGGTCCCACAGGGCTCCTCCATCAGCCCCACACTTTTTAATGTGTACATGTCCCCTCTAGCCAAGATAGTAGCCCCTTACGGAATTGAACTGGTCAGCTATGCTGACGATACTCAGCTCGTGGTCTCTCTTAATCAGACTGATCTGTCTCACCCGAGTCTGAGTAACTGTCTCGAAGAGGTATCACAATGGATGGGCTTATCCCAGTTAAAGCTCAATAATCAAAAAACTGAACTGATGTTACTGGGCAGGAAGGCATCTTTTAACTCCCCCGCGCTATGGCCCCCCCTCTATGGGTGCTAGCCCGACCCCTAAGAACGCTATCAAGAGCCTTGGATTCTGGCTTGATGACGATCTTACATTTAAAGTTCAAGCCAGAAAAACCGCTGCGATCTGTTTTGGTTTACTTAAATCTCTACGAAAAATTATTCCTCTACTCCCTGATGGAGCCAAAAAAATCTTGGTACAAGCCATCATCCTGCCGAGGCTGGATTATGGTAACGCGCTCTATCTGGGAGCTCTGGTCTCAGTAACCCAGAAACTACAGGTGGTGCAGAACTCTGCCGCCAGACTACTGACGAGCACTAGCCATCGCTCCTCAGCAAAGACAGCACTAAGATCACTCCACTGGTTACCCATTAAAGAACGGGTACATTTCAAAGCCCTCTGTATTGCCCATAAAAACCTTCAGGGCAAAGGCCCTCCCATCCTGGCCAACTTGATTAAACCTTATAAAGCCCCCAGAAACCTTCGCTCGAATGACCAGAACTTGGCACAGGTCAGTAGAATCAACAAGGCCCGTTCAGGGGGTCGTCTATTCTCTCACAACACCTCAAGGCTGTGGAATTCTCTGCCCCCCTTCCTTAGACAAGAACCCAACCATCTTTCTTTCCGCAAGAAATTAAAAACCTGGCTTTATCCAATAAACTAACCTCTTTTCATCTCGCTGTCCGTAGCTGCAAGCGCTGGGATGCCTTCGGGTAGCCATGCGCTATATAAGAATCATTTCATTCATTCATTCATTCATTCACAAGGACAGCTATGTATATGGATCAGCTCCACACTGAACCACTGGAGGATGATTTCATATTTGAAACACTTTCATCCACTCAAAAGCACAATACCTGCTGATGCTTAAAGGTATGCGAAGACAGACAACAGATATTTTTAAGGACCTAGTAAAAGTGGCTAAAAAATAGAGCTTTCCCCTACCAACCCAACATACATAAAAGTTCAACTACCAAAATAGCAGTGTGTATTTGTAAAGCACATGTTCACCTGTGGGCATTTTGGCGCTGAATAACATATGTTTATTGTTACCCAATTAAATAGACTACCAGACTCCTTGATGGTTGCAACACAGCAACAAAGAGGGAGAACTAACAAACATCAGGTGAGGCACCCCCACCAGACAAAGAGGCTAGGAAAATAGCTGCTGCGGGGAAAAGAGTGACAGCACAATCAGCCAACCATTGGAGGATCGATAGCCAACTCCTTTGGTCTCTTTCCTGTTACGACTTTGGCCCACTGGGACGAAATGGACGGACTTCCCCAACATCTCCCAGAACAATACAAGAAACGAGCATTTGAGATTGCCTCAGCAGACAAACTAATAGCTAACACATTGATCCTCTGTGCACTAGATGCAGCTGATACAGCAGCAGGAGGCATTAACACCAGTGTCCTCATAAGAAGACATACCTGGCTCAAGGTTTCAGGCTTCAAGGCAGAAGTGCAACAAAATATCATTGCACTTGCTTTTGATGGTGAAAATCTATTGCCCTCAACTAGACACCTTACTTGAGAAAATTAAGAAAGACAATAAAACGGCCAAAGCTATAGGGGTTTTACAAACATTAAGCAAAGAGGGAATTTTCGTATCTCCACCTATTGTGGCGCAGCAAGATACATCGCAGACACCTCCACCTCATATCAGCGTCCCCCTTCACAAAATACATCCCTGAGAGGATATTATGCATTTCCTATAAAAAGAAATAATTCCGGAGGTAGAGGTTGTTTCAATAAACCAACAGATGCCACAAAAGAGCCTTGACTTACTTCCCATTCCTCCGATCATAACCACACCTGTCGTGGGGAAGACAACAGTTCTTTATCGCGTGGTGGAATATCCTGTCCGACCAGTGGGTGTTGGATATTATCCAACACGGTTATTCCATGGAGCTCACTTCAACTCCTCCAACCATTCCCCCCACACACACACTGACTGCCAACAGACCATCAACAGCTGCTCAAAGAAGAAGTAAAAGCTCTTCTACAAAAGGGAGCAAGAGTGCCTGCACCACTACACCAACAGGGCAAATGAGTTTACTCACTTTACTTCCTCATTCCCAAGAAGGACAGGTCCCTAAATCCAATCCTAGACCTCAGACCCCTAAACAGGTACATTTTATCAGAGCACTTCCACATACCTGGTCACTCTACTAGATATCATTCCACTACTACAACAAAGCGTCTTCATGGCCGCATTGGACCTAAAGGATGCGTACTTTCACATTCCAATTCAACCAGCACATTGACAGTACCTCAGATTTGTACTAAATTGAAAACACTTTCAATTAAAAGTATTTCCTTTTTGGGGACACTACAGCCCCCAGGGCGTTCACCGAATGTCTAGAAGAGTAGTAGCAGCTCAACTATTCGGACAAAACATTCATGTTTTCCCCTAACTGGACAACTGGCTCATCAAAAGCACAAACTATCAAAGCAGTTTCAACACCCTCAAACTACCATAAACTTGCTAGATCGATTATGTTTCACAGTCAATGCAGTCAACTCCCATCTACAACCTCTTCAAATACAACCTTAACTCAGAGCCATCCTCAACTTATAGACGGGGTTAGCTTACCCAAATACAGCCAGTATTCGGTCCTCCCAAACACTAATTCCACAATTCCAGCCTCTTCAGCAAATAACAGTAAGAGCTTTTCATGGGTCTGCTAGGCATCATGCAAAGCCATAGTACCTCGTGCCATACTCAATATGCGCCAGTTGCAGGAATGCCTAGCACATCAATAGACTCAAGTAGAACTAGTGTTGCTCAGCCATTACGTTTCCCACTATGCAGTGATGGAATACCAACAATCTTCTAAAAGGACATCCGTCCCTAAACCCAGACCACAGAGAACCATAATGACAGACCGATCACTTACCGGCTGGGGGGGCACTCACAGAAGTTAACTATACAGAGTCGCTGGACGCCTAGTCAAACCCATCGCCATATCAGTCACCTTGAGCTGCTAGCTGTTGAAGCTTTTCTTCCTCATCTCCTCATTAACAAGTTGAATGAATGAATGAATGTGAGATGTATTAAGTGCAGACTAAACCCAAGGGCATCAAGGCGCTTGGTTCTTATCAAAACAGACAACATAACTACCATGTACTATCTGCAAAAACAGGGGCACCAGGTCACCTCAACTATCTCATCTAGCCCAGACCATTTGGAAATGAGCTCTTCAACACAACATTCATCTATTAGCAGAGTACATACTGGAAGCGGACAACAACTTTACAGTTCTCCTTAGTAAGAGGTGTGAACAAGTTCACAAATGGGGGCTCAACCCACAAGTACTCCTCCCTCCCATTCTTCAAACAATGGGGTCACTAAGACGTAGACCTCTTCACCACAGCAAAAAAAGCCAAATGAACAAGTTACTTACCTTCAGTAACAATATATCTGTAAGAAACATAGGATTAGTTATAGATTCCTTACCTTAGAATTACCCTCGGGCGTCAGACTGGATCCAGAAAGTTTATCGTCAGCAGTACCCCTGGCTGTCGGAAGGTGGCGTTGGTCGACTCTGCGTCCGTCTTTGGCGTCGTGATCGCCGGAATGGCGTCGCGGAGCAACATAGACGCCGCCCTCGCTCACGTTTGTTCTGTACACAACTTTCCACGCCAGACGTGCAGAGTCATGCAAGACATGGACCACTGGTGCACAAAACTTGGGCCATGAAAGGATGTCCTTAATGCTAGACGTCAGTTCGCAGAACGGGGAGGATGGGTGGGGCGGTAAGGAATCTATAACTAACTTGTGCTTCTTACAGCTATATCATTAACAAAGGTAAGTAACTTGACATCAAGTTATAGATTCCTTACCTTAGAATAGATACCCCAGCAATACCCACCCTGGAGGTGGGTCTTGGAATCAACTTCACGCCAGAAAGTGCTGAAGAACAGAACAGCCAAAGAAGCTCTCTCTCCGGTCTTGGCTGTCCAGGCAGTAGTGTCTCGTAAACATGTGCAGCGATGCCCACATAGCTGCATAACAGATGTCAATTAAGGGGACTCCCCGTCCCGAAGCAGTAGTAGCTGCCATCGCCCTGGTATAATGGGCGCGCAGCTCCACTGGAGGCTCCTTCTTAGCCTAAGGATAACCGGCTTTGAAGCACAGAACGGCCCACCTGCAGATGGTCCGTTTGTGCACGGCCCGACGTTTCTTAGCGCTCACGTAATTGACAAAGAGCTGGTCGTCCACCCGGAATTGTTTGGTGTTATCCAAGTAGAAAGAAAGCGCACGTTTTGGATCCAGACGGTGGAGCCTCTCTTCCTCTTTTAAAGGATGCGGAGGCGGAAAGAAGGTGGGCAAAGTGATGGCTTGGTCAATGTGGAAAGAAGTAACCACCCTGGGAAGAAAGGAAGGTCTAGTTCTAAGCACGACCTTGTCCGGATGGATAGCCAGAAAGGGAGGCTTGGAAGACAGAGCTTGTAGCTTACTCACCCTGCGCGCAGAGGTGATGGCCACCAGAAAAGCAGTTTTCAAAGTGAGGAGTCTGTGAGGACAGTTATGTAGTGGCTCAAAGGGAGCGCACATAAGATATGTCCGAACCAAGTTCAAGTCCCACTGGGGCATTACGAAGGGAACAGGAGGAAACAGATGGGTTATGCCCTTAAGAAATTATTCACAACGGGACTTGAAAAGAGAAGGCTAATGAGGGAGCCTGAGGAAGGCTGAAATGACTGAGAGGTAGCCCTTAAGAGTGCCCAGAGCAGAGCCCTGCTGGGCCAAAGATAGGAGGAACAAGAGAACCTCAGAAAGAGGGGCAGAAACGGGATCCTCAGCCTTTACTGTGCACCATGCCACAAATGTATTCCATCTGCAGGCATATAACGTCTTAGTGGAGACACGCCTGACTGCCAAGATTACATCACAGACTTCGGGAGGCAGGGCAAACTACGTCAACTTCTGACGCTCAATCTCCACGTAAGCAGGTTGAAGGCTGGACAGGTTCGGGTGGAGGACCGTCCCCTGCTGCTGCTGCGACAGAAGATCCTCCCGAAGAGGCAGTCTGATCGGAGGATCGATGACCATGTTGAGCATCTCGGGATACCAGACTCTTCGTGCCCAATCCGGAGCCACAAGAATCACTTGGGCCCGGTTGCGCTTGATCTTCTTCAGCACTCGGGGCAGAAGTGGTATAGGCAGAAATGTGTACAGAAGACTGCAGCTCCACTCGTGAAGAAAAGCGTTGTCTAGCAAGTGCCGCCTTGGAAATTCCAATGCGCAGAATTGCTGAGGTTGCACGTTCTCTTCGGTGGAGAATCTAACCTAGGCTCTCCTCACTGTTGAAAGAGACGTTGCACCACCTCCAAGTGAAGACCCCATTTGTGATCCATCATGCACCTGCGGCTGAGTTCGTCCGCCCTGGTGTTCAGTGAACCTGCCAGGTGCTGAACCATCAGGGATATGCCCTGATGTTCCAGCCATGTCCAGAGGTGGAGGGCCTCTTGACACAGGGTCCATGGCCCCACCCCACCCCGTTTGTTGCAGTACCACATGGTGGTGTTGTCCATGAACACCTGCACTACTCTCCCCCGGACAGAGGGGAGGAATGCTTTGAGTGCAAGACAAATCGCCAGAAGCTCCAGAAGGTTGATGTGGAGTCCAGACTCCGAAGGAGACCAGAGGCCTCTGATCTCCCCCTCTCCCCTGTGACCACCCCATCCCGGAAGGGATGCATCGGTCACCACTGTGTGTTCTCATTGGGGAAGGGAGAGGGATATGCCGCTGGCCCAATCCTGGTTCGTGAGCCACTACTCCAATTGTCGTGCAGTGCCCTCCGAGATCTGGACACAATCGGACATATTCCCCTGATGCCGCGCCCACTGGAACTTCAGGTCCCACTGCAGAGCCCGCATATGCCACTGGCATGATCGACCAGCAGGATGCAAGAGGCCATGAGGCCCAGCAGCCTCAGGGTCATCCTGACCGAAACCCGTGATAGAGGCTGAAAGATCGGAATAATAGCCCAAATATCCCAAAATCGTTGTTCGGGAGGATAAACCCAAAACTGCGTTATCCAAAACTGCTGCAATGAAGAGGTGCTTCTGGGAGGGGGTCAGGTGTGACTTCAGTACCTTGATGGAGAACCCCAGCAAATGCAGGAGGTCGGCCATAGCCTGGAGGTGGAAGACGACATCCTGGGGCGAGCCCCCCTTCAACAGCCAGTCGTTGAGATAAGGGAAGACTGGAACCCCTGATCTGTGCAGATGAGTTGCGACCACCGCCATCACTTTCGTGATCACCCGAGGGGCGCTGGTAAGGCCAAGGGGGAGCACGGTTAACTGAAAGTGCTTGTGGCCTACCGTAAACCGTAGGTAACGTCGGTAGGCTGGTAGGATGGGGATGTGCAAGTAAGCGCCCTGCAAGTCCAATGCTACGATCCAGTCTCCAGGGTTGAGGGCAGACAGGACCTGAGCAAGCGTCAACCTTTTG
This sequence comes from Lissotriton helveticus, assembly GCF_964261635.1. Lineage (NCBI taxonomy): Eukaryota > Metazoa > Chordata > Amphibia > Caudata > Salamandridae > Lissotriton > Lissotriton helveticus. The sequence continues at coordinate 223,539,732 of NC_136070.1, read as the reverse complement.
AACTTCTCCTTCTGGAGGAAGCGGTTGACATTCCAGAGATCCAAGATAAGACGCAGGCCTTTGTCCTTCTTGGGCACCAGAAAGTAGTGGGAATAGCAACCACAACCTACTTCTGGGGCAGGAACGCGCTCAATGGTACCCTTGGCCAAGAGTGCCGAAACTTCCTGTTGGAAGGAGGTGATCCTCTGACATGCGATGGTACTGATGTGGCATGGAGGGAGGGGTAGCCCCTTCAGAATATCTGCAAAACCCAGCTGCCTGACGTGATGGTGCGCCAGTGGGGGAGGTGATGGCGGATCCTGCCGCCCACTGGCATTAGGTGGCCCTGGAAGATCAGACTAGGAGGGTTTGGAGGTTGATGCAGAGGGGGCTATGCCACCCGCTGGCCCCCACAACCACGCCGATGGTTCCCACATCCCCAGCCGCGCTAGGGCTAAATAGCCTGTGCTGGCCTGTGGCTCTGGGCGGGACGTAGTGGGACACCCCTTCCATAGCTGCGAAAGGCAGACAGCGCAGGGCGGATGGTGGAGAGGCCCAAGTACCTGGCCATAGACTGAGAGTCCTTAAAGCGCTCTAGCGCACTGTCTGCCTTGTCGCCGAAAAGGCAACAGCCATCAAAGGGCATGTCCATAAGGCTGGATTGGACACCCCTGGAAAAACCAGTCGAACACAACCAGACGTAGCGTTGAAGGGCTACTGGTGTGGAAATTGTCCTGCCAAGTGCGTCGGCGTTATCCAGCCCACAGAGAATGGTAAACTTTGCTGCGTCTCTCCCCTCTGCAACTGCACGGGAGAGCAAGGCCTGGGCCTCCTCCGGGCATGAAGGCAGCACTTGCGCCACCTTATCCCACACAGAGTGAGAATAGCGGCCCAACAGCCAAGCGGTGTTTACCGACCACAGTCCCAAGCTGGAGGAAGAAAACATCTTCTTCCCATGTTGATCCAGCTTTATGGATTCCCTATCAGGTGGAGCGGTAGGGAAGGCGCCTTTGGAGGTAGAGGCTTGGACCACCAAGCTCTCAGGGGTGGGTGTTGGGAGAGGAAAGTGGGGTCGCCCGGGCTCGGCGATGGCATTGGGCAATCATCCTATCCACAGGAGCCCCTGTGTTGGGCCGGGACCTGGTGCCCAAAAGGATGCTGTTAAGGCTTCATTGAATGGCAACAGAGGCTCCGAAGAGCTCGCTGCCAGCTGAAGCTCCTCTGTCAGGAGGATAGTCCTGACTGCCACCGTGAGGAGCTCGAGGTGGAGACCCTCAACCGCCCTGCGCAACACCAGTGTGTATGACGCCCCCTCCTCTGTAGCCAAGGTAGGAGGAGAAAACATGACTAGGTCTGGGGAGGTATCCAGACCACTGGCATCCCCCAGTTCCTCTCTCCAGTTAGGATCATACTCTAACTGGTCCGTTAAAAGGTCACCAGACCCTCCCAGTTTTCCTCACCCTCCTCTGGCTGCCAATCTGGCTGTAAATAGCTAGGGTGGAACACAGGGACAAAAGTACCCATCGGCGCCGTCTGGCACCGTGTCCACATCGGGGCGGAAGTCGGGGTCGACGCCGGCTGGGGGACCAGCCTGCATTGGCTGCGGACGTGGTGCCGGTGGAGTCGGTGGAGGTGTACCGAGGTCAACTGGCCCCGATTCGGATCCATGCCTGGATCCAAGGGGGCCCTGCGGTGCCGAGGCCGAAGCTGCCGGAGTTGAAGGCCTATGGCCCCCAGCCGAGTGTGCGGGTTCTGAAGGCACGCCGGTAGAGTCAGGCTGCCCAAAGATGGCGTGCATCTCTTCGTAAAATTGACTACGCTGGGCAGGGGTTGCTCCTGGTCCCGGGAAGGAAGGGAAGGCCAGGGAGTCGACCCTGAAGGCTCCGCATGCGGCGCCGCAGGAGGGGCACCACCCGCACCCTTCGTCGCATTGGCCGACGGACGAGGGGAAGTCGAAGAGCGACGATGCTTCTTCGACCTCTTTTTGTGCTTCAAATTACTTGACCCTGAGTGCGAAGACTTAGAAGAGGAGTAATGATGACGACTCCGCGATCGGACCCTCGACCTCCCACGCGACCGGGACCTTGAGCGACACAGAGCGGACTGCCGGGCCTCGAGGAGCTTTCGGGACCGCTCCCGTAAAGACTTCAGGGCCATGGTTTGGCAGTCGGAGCATGACTTGGGTCATGGTCGCACTCCAGGCAGTAGGGGCACTTGGGGTGCGGATCCATCACCAACATCGGTCGGGTAGAGGAACCACATTCCTTGAAGAGCCGGGAATCCCTAGTGCACCAGGTGTTGGTTGAAACTCAAAAACAAAGTTGACAAAAGTCGCAAAAAAGTGAGTCAAAAAGTGACTGGGGTACCTCTGTCTCCGGATCTGCGCTTGCTGGCAGGGAAAAAGAAAGAACTGACGTAAGCGCGGGCGGCGTCTATATAGCTATCACATCGTCATTCCGGCGACCACGACGACAACCACGGAGTCGACCGACGTAACCTTCCGACGCGCAGGTCAACTGCTGACAAAAAACTTTCCGGATCCAGTCTGACGCCTGGGGGTAATTCTAAGGTAAGGAATCTATAACTAACAGTTTCTTTCAGATACCAAAACTTTGCATCTCCAAAGTCCAAAGGCAATGCACTATGGATGAGCTGATCAGGGAAATTTGCTTACAGTTTTCTAACTCTCCCACTGCCTCAGTTTGTAATTTGCAGACATCTCTAACCTGTATCCTAGCAGCTCCCACATGGGCAAGGCAACCATGGTTCACCACATTACTGAAACTCTCAGTAATCCCACACCAAACACTTCTTAACTGGCAAATGCTTTTGACTCAACACCAGGGAGCACTAAGGCATCCCAACCCAAGATCTCTCAATCCTGCAATCTGGCTCCTGAAGCATGAAGACCCACTACTAGGGTTTGCTATGCGGCAAAATGGAAACATGTTATTCATTATTGCCATTCTAAACAAATTGACCCCTTAACAGCAAAACCTCAACACTGCCTGCTATTTACTTCACTTACAGACCTCTCAATTAGCTTTCACTTCCATAAGTTTACATCTAGCAGAAGAAGCAGCATATATTCAAAATAGAGAGCACACCTCTATATTCACAATCCCTGTAATCAAAGCATTTTTGGAGGGCCTCAAACGAGTCATTCCACCTACGGTACCCCCAAACTCTTGACTGGAACATTGTGGTAGTAAGGCTATGGGTCCCCCATTTGAGCCTTTATACTCATGCCCTCTCTAGTTTCTATCCTGGAAAAGGATGCTTATCATTCCAATCACTTCACTCAGGTGTGTCACTCAGACGTGTCAGGGAGCTTCAGGCATTAACTCTAGAAAAACCTTTTTCGAGCTTCACATTTCCACTTAAATCAGTCTATTGAGTTACCAGTGTTTTTCCCCAACCAGACTCAGTTGCGGAAAGAGCTTTACTCACACTGGATGTGAAACGAGCTCGTCTGTACTACAGTGACAGAACACGATCATTCAGGAAAACACAACTCTTTATTGTGCTCTCTAAACCACACTAGGGAAAAGCCATTTCAAAATCAGGTATTTCACGTTGAATTGTAAAATGTATCCAAACTTGTTACGCTAGAGCGAAACTAAATCTACCTTTTCCTCCAAAAGCTCACTCCACTCGCAAAAAGGGTGCTTCTATGGCTTTTTAAGAGAATATACCCATGGCTGACATATGTAAGGCAGCTACATGGATCTACAAAACATTACATGGCCCGACAACAAGACAATGAAGACCATTAGGTTCTAAGAACTTTATTTCAAACAACTGCAACTCACACGCTAGCAACCATGTATGAAGGAAAACTGGTGGGTTTACAGTCTATGGTAAACATGTGTATCTACAGCCACACATGCCTCAAACGGAAAATGTTACTTGCCCAATAAGCATCTGTTTGTGAAATGTAGTGCTGGAGATTCACAGGCGCCCACCCTCTTCCCTCGATACGAGTATGGATTGCAATTACAAATATATATCGACATTACATTATTTTGCAAGATCATCAGACTAGGATACATCATACTCACACTCCATCCTCACCTGCCATACAGAAAACAATATTTAAATAGAGTTGAGGACTGTGCACATTGCAAGCAACAGGAGGAGTCCTCATACCTCGTGACTCGAAAGACTTCTTTGAAGAAAAACAACTTGTACACTTCCAAGCCCAACACTAGATGGCGTACTCATGTTAAGCATGTGAATCTACAGCAGTAGTGCCACAAACAGATGCTTACTTGGTAAGTAGCATTTTCCTTATATCCACACCGTATTCGGCTACACCTTGGCACAGCTTCCAGAATCACACCAGTCCTTGGCAAAAAACAAAAATACAATGACTGACTTTTGAAGAGGCTGTTTTCAGGAACTTGCCTCCTTTAAAATTCCAAAGAAAAATACAAGGGAACCTGCACAGTCTATGCATATAGTCAAATCACAAACCAGTATGGAGACCTAATGCCTACTGATGATGAGGATGCCCTAGGCATGATTACCACGTGGACCCTCCAGATGACCAATCTTTGAAGACCTAACCCATTAAACCTTCAGCACTAGATGATACGTCCTTTCTGATGACTACTTCTAACTACAGATTCCTCAACTTAGAAAATCCCCAAGGCATCAGACTGTATTTGAAGATTATTTTGTAGCAGTGCTCCTACACGCCATTAGATGGAATAGTGTGGCTCCACGCTACCTTGTATATAAGTGCCAACTCTTGGTGCTGAAATAAGTTCCTTTTTCTTTCTTTGTATTCCCACATAATCTAGAGATAAACATTTTCAGTGTGCTAAGGAACGATTCCACCACCAAAAACAACCTGCTTCCTACATTCATGACAGCTGGAATCCTAAGTAAGCCTCGTTGCTGGGCTTGAGATACAACTAAGTTGTTTGACGAGTGCACTCTCATGCTCCCGAAGGAGATTCTAGACCAGGAGGTGAAGTTATTTTTAACTGAACGCAAGATAATGTTGCAGCGTTAATGTAGATCCTGCTCCAGGTCGTGAGCTCATACTACGTCCCAGTCTCGGGGCCATTTCAGTGACCATTCAACTTCCCACTGTAAATTCTCTGCTAGGCTCAAATTTAAGCATAAAAAAGCAACACAGTACTTGACCCATTCACACCACAGATATTTCAAAGAGCAGGCGCAAGGGTTTCAAGATGTTAGTTGCACTCCATCTAACCGATTCCTTAGTTGGTCTAGATATGCACTGAGTTCTGAGGGCCGCCATCGACCCTAAGCAGACCGAGGCCTTCAAAGAGGCCATGTTAAAATCTTCAGTGCACCTCCTCTCCCTCTGTTGTGCCTTTCGGCCCCACGAAACCAGAAGGGGCTCCAGTCAGGTTACCCCCGCAGGTCCTTCCCCAACACCACCTTCTGCATTGGGACCCATTGGCAGGCCGTACAGAGTTCCCTTCCTGGTCAAGGATCCATGCTGGTTCCCGACGCCACTGGAGCCCAGTAGATGATCCATTACAGACATGGGCTCGAGCTCGACCAAATGTCACTCTACAAATTACAAAATCATCAGTTGTTATACAGGCTGTCTCTCTTTTCGTTCTCTGATCTTGTGCCAGAGCTCAGTGCATCCCAGGAGATTGATGATGATGGTGAAGAGGGTGTCTAGTGCCCCCTCATTCCACAGATGGTGCCTTATACCTTAATTTAAAGAAGATCAGATATCTCACCTGATTCAGAGCTTGACTTGCCACATGGGCCACCAATTGCAGGAAGTACCTCATTTGTAGTAGTGGTTTTGGAGTGCAGCTCAAGTACTAGAATTAGAACTGCCCCCCTGAGACTGAAACAAATGTTTCGACAATTTCTGAAGTGTAGGGCAGCAGCATCGGAGCCAATAATTCTATTTAATGATGCCTTCACATATTCTCTGGTGACTACCTGGTCCATACCATATTCTTGCCTGCCTGTGAACAGGTAAGCGGCCAGACCTAATAAACAAGTGCCAGGTGACCCATATGTATTGTACAAGCTTCAGCCAGTAAGATGAATCCCAACTCATTTTCAAACATATTTTTTCTTCTAACTGTCTGACACTGCGATCAAAAAATGCAGTTGGGCAGATATCCACATGGCCTTTGGGACATGGCCAGTGAGATTTGCCTGCAGCCTCTAAAGGATTATTTGTCCCAGACGATACATGAGTAGCAGGAAACGGCCAAGTATGTTATCAGTACAAGTTTGGATACCACAGATTGCCTTGGCAGGGAGGCCAGTAACCACCTTGTCTGTTTTAGACATGCCTGGATGACGTCCACTGGGTTCTCCGGCAGTGTGAACATACCTTTCGATGGGTCTCACCTCCTCATAGGAGGATGATTCAGCTTTGGGACACTTTAAAGATAGTAGTGCTACAACATGTTGCTAGAGACACTGTTGTCCCATGTCCAAAAATTTCCACACCAGTTTTGGAAATTTTGAGGTCACTCAGTAGAGTGGTCATGTAGACCGAGACAGTGAGTGATGTAGCCTAGTCCTTTCAGGGCCACTAATCTGGCAAGCAGTGTGCGGGCCAGAAGGCACACCAGTCATCCAACTGCTCCTCAATTGCTACGGTGGCCAGCAAACCGCTTTAGTTTCCTTTGGTGGTGCAGGCTGAGCCAGTGGAAGGCTGGATCCGGCACTTCCTCCCAGGTTGACTGTTCATCATGATCAACAGATGGGTCTTGCAAACTGTGCAGAAAGGCTATGCCTGCCCTTTGTCTCCTCCCTGCCCAATATCTCTCCCACACCAGACCGAATTTCAATAGAGCATCTGTTCATCCTGCTATAGGAGATACACCTGTAGCTTTCCAAAGGTGCCCTATAAAGATAGTACCGGAGAAAGGAGGAAGTCATACCCTCTTATTCAGGAGGCCATTGGGAAATCAGGGGTAACTGGACCACAATTGTAGGGGTTTAGGCATGTTACCACTGTTGTCCTGTGGCCTGCCATGGCTCTGAGACAGGGCCAAATACAACCCTTGCCACACTTGACTCTCAGTAGTAGTGAAGAAAAGAAACCATAGGTTTCCCAAAAAGGTCGGTTGGGGAAGGGTAGGAGTGGCGGTGGCAGGGGTGGGGGGTTTACTCAAACATCAATACTACCCTCCCCCAGCAGTGCAATAAGATCAAGATAATGCCCCAGTGCTTCTCTTTGTAGAAATGAGAAGTACTTTATTACACAGAAAACCTAGAATTCCACTACTCAATTATTAATGCACGAATACCTGCTTTGCAGGTGCGAGTCTTAGGGGTTTATTTATTAAGATTTTGTGTGAGGTTATGTACTGGAAACTCACCTGAAAGTAGCGTAAAGCAGTGCTGAGTGCAGCTTTGCATTACTTCGAACCAAGGGGGCGGTCCCCCCCACCCCGGTCAAGTCTTAGTACCCAGGCAGCACTTCTTGAGAGTGACGGTCACAGAGACACAGGTAATTCTTTGGCACACCAGATGCTATCTTCAGCACACACTGCCTCGAGGTGACAACCTCAGTTCATGAGGTGTCTTGGGTTGCTTAATATTCCAAGTTGGCTCCTACCCAGCTACACTTTTGGCAAAGGTGTGGTCACATAGTCCACTTGTGCACCGCACAGGCCACCAGCAGGCACCTATCCCGGCTTCAGTCGATTCTACCATATTGGAACACCGCTCTAGGTGCCTGATGGCAACAAAAGGGATATATGACGTCACACTGCCCAATCAGGCAGCACCACATGTGGCTTCAAAACACTTTCCTAGCTATCTGTGTCAGACGGACCCTACATCAGTGTCAATTCCAGCAACCCCCCTCCTGCAGGGTTGGCGCTTCTTTACCTTGCTTACAGCTAGAATATCTTGGCCCCCAGGTCTGTCCAGTAATTTCTCCTTCAGATCCGAAACCAGGCAATGTTCTCTCACCTCTGAGGAGTTGACTGTCAGTGCAAGACCAACACTTGGCTGCACAGTAGTCCTCTGCAGAGTACCCTCTCCTTAGTAGAAGAGACCACAACAACGATGGATCTTGAGCTCCCATCTTTATACTGGTTTTACATATGGAGGATGCGTATTACAGGTTTACTTCCTCCAAAGAGGTTTGGGTCGGTTCCCCTTTTTGGGATTCGGGGGGGGGGTGTTTTTTACTTTCTTTCTCTTCTCTTTCTCTCTTCTTCCCATTGGCTGGAATTTTACCTTTCAGCTAATGGGAAGAGGAGAGAAAGAAAAACACGCCCCCGAATCCCAAAATGACGCTGCCTTTCTCTGAGGCATTTCTGAATGGCCTCGGTGAAAGATGGTGGTGTCATGGCGTGGTCCGCTTGACCACCCGAGCAGACGACTTGAAGAAAAGATGGAGGCAGCACCAGTCGCAAAGTAAATTGAAAGAGACCAAAGTTTTGCAAAAATAGATTTTTCTTTTTATTTTCGTTTTTTCAAGGTGCAAAAGACAGCCAACGCGTTTCGTTCCCCAACCATGGGAGCTTCGTCAGGGCTGTAAACAACGTGAGATATACATATATATTATTAACATATACTAACATATACAGACAATAAAAAATACATCACAATATATACATAATTAAAACCAGATTATACACAGTCTACGAGCACAAGAAATGGCACTTGAAGCAATAAGGTCACATTTTGCATGTATGAAAACAAAAGGACTTCATGTGAGCAAGGGTAAGGGGGAGTTGTAACTCCAGGAGCAGGAGCAGTTAGGTTACCACTTGGTTAATTTTAGATCAAAATAGCACAGGGCAGAAACATTACTTGAATAATGAAATAATACATTGAAAAAGAGTTGTTGATGAAGAACCTGAGCAGCCGACACAATGGCCAATTCAAAGACCCCGGGAAGGCAGCCGCGAAGGGCGGCCATTTGCGCGCGGAGCCCTGGCAGACAGCGGTAATGTATTCATAGCCATGACCAATGTTCCCTCTAATTTGTTTCCTCTATGTACGGCAGTGTAAGGTCTCTGTGCGCTGCAGCCAATGCTATGTGCGCCAAGAACCAGACCGCGCATGTGGGTGCAGCGACAAATATCAGTGCAAAAATCACTCCAAACATTTTGCTTAAAAAGTTAAAATACAGTTCATTTCCGCACATAAAGCGCCACATGATGGGTTTTAAGGCAGGTTTGCAATTCACATACACACACCATGACATGAATTGGTTACACAAGCAAGCTCACTTTGGCTTTAGCAAAAGCACAAGACTCCAATGGTGGTACAAAGATAAGATTTCACTAAAGATTCTCAACTAGAGGTCTGTTCATAGGGTGGGGAAATGTTGGGAGCCTATACAGCATCGCATAACTGGGGACACATGCAGGGGGGCACATGTTATGCGCCCCTGTGTCCATGCACCCCTAGTTCCTGCAGGGCATGAACTGTTGACACAGCAACCTCGAATCAATTCTTTGAATGCTCCGAGAACCCTTTTGAATTCAATTTGGAAAATTCTCTTTCCAATAGAGGAAGATTAGGTGGCTCTCCCTCCTCCAGAGCACCAAATGATACATGGACATTTAAGAAACGGGCACTTATGAATATATTCTACCTGTACTGAGTGAACTGCGTGTGCCTACATACCCAGCCACCTTCCTTTACCCCATTGTAGCACTTGGCTAGGGTAGCAATGTTGATTAGTTCAAGGCCTATTTAGAAGAGATGGTGTGGACTAGAAATACCAATTTTCTTGCACGCAACAACAATACTCAAAAGAAAATTCCAGTTAGTGCCTTTTCTTTTAAAAGGGAAAAGTACACTTATTTCACAACCATACGCAACTATTAACTGATGAATATATACATCAGGTTGATGAAAATAACTGTGGTGACATTCGCACATCACATTTTAACCTTTGTGGGTACTGAACCACATAATCACAATCATCTCCACTTGTGTCAGTTATAATATCACATTATAAGGTAGTATCATTATATATAAAGCAGGATGACTGGTATGACCAGGTTATTACCTTTACCACATTAATACCAGTAACCATGTAATACTGTGTAAAGGCTATACATTAAAAGGGATGTCAATAGGTAGAAGGCAGGCCTACAGGTTTGTCACGATGTCACGATTTCACCATGTTTATAAATAGCATTATATTGTGATTTACCCTTGTATCATAATTTAAACCAATGGAATTAATAAACATTTTGAAATGTGTTCTTAAAATGTATAGGCATTGCACTGTTCATTATTAATGCTGTCAATAAAGAAATGCAATTCAGAGCAACCATTTTGTGTGGAGGGGTCTTTGTTCCCTTGGCTGGGTAGCAGGGTAAATTACTTGCCCCAGTTGGTTGGGGGGGTACAAAGGCTTGGAATCTGATGTGGAGCAGAGTATGATAAAGTGTCATCTGTGCACGTCTGAGCCTGGAAAGAAGGAAAAGAGCGCCCTTTGAAGCCAAACTAGTGTCACACAGACAGCAAATGGTTCACTGAGTTAAATATGCGCTGCTGACATCTGATGGTAATGCTCATGACATGTTTAAATGCCAACGAGACCAATCCAGCCTTCCATCCCTCCCATATCTGCAAATTCAGAAACTTTAAATTGAGTAAGAGTAAGCCCCGCCACTTACAGGTTTTGGAAACCACAAATGTGTGAAATTAAGCACTATATATGAAACCAAGTTATTATTTTAATGCTTCTTGATAACTTCATATAATGTAGCTCTCTTTCAGCATATTTTGAGCCGCTTGGAGCTTTCTCATTTGAAATTTTCAGACAGCTCAAGCAGCATTGGCAGTTTGGTGGTTCAAAACGTGTAATCATTGTTCGATTTTAGCACTGTGCACTACACCTCCTTTGAAAGATCTGTTGACAATTTGAATTACATCAAGGCCCAATGTAACTAAGTGGCATTTTACTATTATTTATTTATTTGATATATTTATACAGCGCATACCTGTCACCCGGAGGGCATCCTGGCGCTTTGATCAAGGAACCATGTACTATGACCGCTATATCCGCTCAAGCATTTTTAGGGAATAGATACGTTTTTAAAGCCTTCCTGAACGGAAAATAGTCCTTGTGACTCCTCAGAGAAAGAGGGAGGGAGTTCCACAATTTGGCTGCTGCCACGCTAAGGGAGCAGCCGCCCATCCTCACTCTTTGAAACCTTGGCACCACCAAAAGGTGAGCCGATGAAGACCGCAGGAGCCGTGGGGCCGAGTACCACGCAAACATATTTTGCAGAGGGATGGGGCCCAAAAGGTGCACAGCTTTAAACACTAAACATGCCGCTTTGAACTGTACCCGCAGACCTACCGGGAGCCAGTGCAGATCTCGAAGAGCAAGAGTGGAAGAGCTAGACCTGGGGCGGGAAAGGGCCAGCTTGGCGGCCATGTTCTGCACCCGCTGTAGCTTCCCTATCAAATTCTTTGGGGCCTCCAGAAGAAGTCCGTTGCAATAGTCAAGACGACTTAGTATGGTCCCACGGACTACTTCCGGCCTGGCTTGGGCGGGGAGAAGAGGCAGAACTTTGCAAAGCATGCGTAACAGCATCATACACGTCGCAGTAGTTTTATTGACGTGTATGTCGAGTTGTAGGTTGGAGCCAAACATTACCCCCAGGTTACGAGCTGATTCCGATGCCAGCACTGGCTCGAGGAAGGTGCTGGGCCAAAAATTCTCAGGAAGTACCCGCGGAATCCGGTCAGTAGAACAATGGAGCACCTCCGTCTTCGAGCTATTAAATTGCAGGGAGTTAGCTCGTAGCCAGTCCGCTGTGGCTGCCATGCAGCGATGGAAAGTATCCAGCGAGACCGCATTGTTCCCTTCCAGAGAGAAGACCAGCTGGGTGTCATGCCGAGACACAGAAGGATTTTATTAGCTGGACTAAAGGCCGAAGGTACAGATTGAACAGTATAGGGCTGATGGCCGAGCCCTGTGGAACCCCCTGGCCTATACTCCTTGGCTCGGAGCTAAATGGCGGAAGTGAGACCAACTGTTGCCTACCACCAAGATAGGATATTAACCAGTCTCTAGCCCCCTCGGTGACCCCGCACTCCTCCAGCCTCCTGACCAGGGTCCGATGGCAGACCGTGTCGAACGCGGCCGACATGTCGAGCAGCACTAAAAAGGCTGCCCGACCACTGTCGACACGCGAACGAAGATTGTCCAACACGGTCACCAGCGCAGACTCCGTCCCGTGTCCAGGGCGGAAGCCAAACTGGGCCTCATCGAACCACCCGATGTTCTCCAGGAAGCCAGAGAGTAAGCGAGTCACCCACTTTTCCAGGATCTTAATTGGAAAAGGGAGCAGAGAGATCGGCCTAAAATTGGAAAGGCAGGCCGGATCCAAAGTAGGCTTTTTTAGCAGAGGTGACACTACTGCTAGCTTCCAGCACTCTGGCACCGACGCCAACTCCAAGGATTGGAGGCAGATCGAGAACAAAGGCGGAAACAGTTCTACGTGAAAGGCCTTCCAGAACTTGGGGGGCAGCGGATCAAGCGGAGACCCTGAGGACACCGAATGAGCCACCTTACAGAAATCCTCAAAGGAAGGAGAGGGAAAACAGCTCAGCCGAGGTCGACTGGATGAACTGTCCGGGGCTCCCGGACCAAGGGCGACGAAACCCGTCTGGGGTCGACTGGGCAGATCCACCGGAGCTCCCACACCGATCGGCTGGGGTCGACTGGGTGAGCTGCCTGGAGCTCCCAGATCAAGGGCAGCAATGCCCGACTGGGGTCGACTGGGCTGCTCCACCGGAGCTCCCACACCGATCGGCTGGGGTCGACTGGGTGAACTATCCGGAGCTCCCAGACCCGGGTCAGCAACACTTGTCCGAGGGCGATTAAGCATGTCGACCGGAGCACCCAGACCAGAAGCCGCAAGTAGGGGGTGTGTTAAGCCCTCCAAGATCGTAGCGGTCTTCTCCTCGAAAGCAAGTGCCAACGAGTCACAGAGAGCCTGAGACGCCCGAACCGAGTTAACCGCACAGGCAGGGTGTGACAGGTCCTTGACAATTTTGAACAAGGCTTGAGATTTATTAGGCGCCTGCGTCAGAGAGGTTTCTAGAAAGGTCGCCTTAGCCTGCTTGATCTGATCCTTATAACCTCTCAATGCGAGTCTGAACGAGGCTTCAGCCGAGGAGGAGTACTCCCTTCTCCATCCTCTCTCCGCCCGTTTACAGCTCAGCTTCAGATGTCGTAGCTCTTCCGTATACCAAGGAAACGCCCGGTTCACCCTCACTCTCGCACTACGGAGGGGCACCGTTTTGTCGAGCGTGTCGGTAATGGACCGGCACAAGGAGGAATAGCTTTCTTCCACTGAATTCCTCAGACAGAAATTAGCAGGAATTAAGGAGGGCAAAGGGGATGCGCTGATCAGTCGAGACCAAGGTCGACCCAATTTCGAGAGTCCCACCCCGGCGGCCTCAGAAGAATAGTCCCCTAAACATAAGGAAAAGACTGCGAGCGCGTGGTCGGTCCAGCATTGGGCTAAGATGTCGTTAATCACTGCCGAATGAACGCCAGCGAAAATCAAGTCCAAAACATGACCGCCCCTATGAGTCGCCGAGCAGACCAGTTGCTGCAGTTGAATGTCAGCAAGGGCTTGACAGAGTGAAGTAAACGCTCCGTCTAAAGGACCCCCCTGCCATAGATTAAAGTCACCCAAGACTAGCAGATTCGAGTGAGTGTTTGATAGATCATATACTAAGTCCAGGAATTCTGGCAGAGAGGAGGCCGAGCCCGGCGGCCGATAGCACAACACCCCCGAAATCAGTGTTCTCTCCAGATTTCTGAAGGAGAACCCCATTAGCTCGAAACCCGGGACCTCACAGATTTTAAGCTGGAAGACGTCCAGCTGTTCGCGGTAAATAATGCCAATTCCACCGCCACGATTCTTCGGTCGAGGGGTGTGGATGATTTTAAAACCCGGGGGACAGGCCAAGCCTAGTTCAACTAGGCAATCCTCTCGAGTCCACGTTTCCGTTAAAAACAGCACGTCCAACCCAGATGAATCAACCAAAAAGGCAATCTCCGTGTGGTGCTTACAGAGCGACCGGACATTAAGTAGTCCACACGACAGAGATTGGGGCGGAGATGGAACAGTGGGTCTCAGTGTCGAGGGAGCTCGGGACGATCGCAAAACCAGCAGATCCGTCCGAGAATAAACCAAGCGGGGGGAGAGCGGGTGGCCAGAGGTAGCGGCCCTATGCGCGTCCGTTGGGCGAACGGGCGCAAACGGGCTTACCTCTGGCGCCCCTACGGCGCACCCGCTGCGCACCGTTGCTGCGCACCTGTTTAATGGCCATCTTAAATGGCCTGCGGGGGTATCACGTGGATCCTGGCACCTAAGATGGCGCTCAGTGTGGAAGGACCTTCTCCCCACTCCAAAATGGCGCTCGAAACCGGCGCGAATCTTGTGCAGTGCCCCCGAGTCCCTTCTATCCCACAAAATGTGGGTGTACAACACTTTAAATGTGGGTAAGAGCTCCCTAAAATTCCCTCTAAGCGGCGCGGCAAGTAAAATAAAAGAGCGCAATCGCTCGGCGCAAAACAAAATAAACTAATTATGTTAAGAGTTAAAATGCAGAAGGAGCGTTTTACACGCAGCGCTATAAAGACAGGTCATTAAGTTAGTGGAAAAGAGGAGTGACTGTGGTGGTTTTACGCCTTTTATCAAGAGAACAATAAGTTCAGATAACTTTATTTACAATCTGCTAATGACTAGCCGGTGCTTTATGTCCCATGAGCAGCTACAGCATTCATCAACCAACTGGAATATGATGTTCTGCTATTTTCTGTAATTTGGTGATATTCCTTCACCCAGGTTATCGAATATCTATTGGGGTGAATGAAGGGTTCTGAGACCTGGAGAAGGTGCTCGTTATGAGCTGGGCCAGGCTGCAGATATCTGATACATCTCCGCCCTTTACAGCCTCCGCAATGTCAAGGGGAATATGAGGAAAAACACAATTATGAGGGTGAAAGGCTTTACAGAGATCATGAGAACGTGGGAAACATCACTATGGTCGTGGGGTTATCTGCTTGAGGGGTTCACTTTGCAATGGAGTGCGCTGCAATCATGAGGATATGGAACCACACCTCCACGTGAGAGCATTGGATAAGTACACATAAGTTTGCACCACAACCCTGGTAGCAAAGAACAGAACTGTTATGTTAGAGTCAGGTGGCAGCACAAGGATCCCCAGGATGGGAGGCAGCGCCAGGATCAGGGGCTGCATGATGGTCATTGATCTTAAAGAAATCGCAGCGGTTATGGCTTCAGGGGCAGATTACATCTCTGGGTCGTGTGGGCAGCACTGGGTTCAGAAGGATAGCAGTGAGGTCATGGGGCAGCACGCCGTCCCTTCTGGTAGAGGGCATGGATGGGTTGTGTGGACACTGCTGAGAGCATGAGGGCAGGACTGTCCTCCCGCACCCGGAGGCCCCCTCTGGGTACATGGGACAGCAGTAAGATCCTGAGATGGGGTGAGAGGGCTGAGTATATGCAAGGGCTCCAAGACCGTGGCTGCAGAGGGCAATCATTAGACCATGGGTCCGAGGACACAGCACCCCAGGGGTGAGCTGTGGGTGATCGGTTGGGTTACAAAGTTGATGAGACGGTGCCAGACGCTCACTCTCCCATCCATCTGCCAGTGACGAGGGGACTGGCAGGGAAGACGATCCCAAATCAGGTCCGGTGTATCTCCCAGACCCCGTCCCCTTGGGACTCGCCTGCCCCCTTGTTTACACAGATTGATCTGTTTATGTAAGGGAAACTTCCCGCCCACTACGAGCTCAGGGATGGCATCTGGGGCGAGAGCAGAGCGAGGCGAGGGCAGGGGTTGTCTGTGTCAGTTTGTAAGTGCCAGTCCCAGCTCGTTGGATCACAGACACGTCGCCACCCCCAGGCTGCAGATTGAACTGCTGCTTTTCAGTCTCCGATCATATGCTTGGTAAACGAGTCCAGACCTCGGCTGCTGGGGAAGCTGAAGCTGCTCTGGGTGTCGGAGTCAGACACTTCCGACCCAACCTGGTCTCTGGGCTGTTGCTGGGGCTGCGGACCATCTCAAGACGAAACACTGCTGCATAACTGTGATTTCTTGATAGGGCACATCTGCATGGCAGTTGAGTGCCTTTGTTAAAGTAATCACGTTAATTGCAGCGCTTGGCGGGCGCAGAGCCATGATTACTTTAACAAAGGAACTTAATCGGACCTTTTTTGCGCCGCACGCAATTTGAAAGTCGTGGCGCCACGGTCCTCAGGTGACTGTGCGCGCTTTATATTTTACAGTGCGCGCTCCAGGAGATATAGAGGGAACGTTAGAGGGAACAGTGGCCATGACACACAATGGCGGTGTGATGAACTGCGACCCCCCCCCCCACCAGCGGGTCTATGATATCGGCTCTTGTTTACTGGTAGCATACGCGATTTTGTAAATGTAGGCGAAAATTCTGCTTGTGATTGGTTTTCTGTGTCTCTGTTCTCTGTGTGTGTGGCTCTCTGTGTGTGTGTCTGTGTGTGTGTCTGCTGCGTGTGTCTGCTGCGTGTGTGTGTCTGTGTCTGCTGCGTGTGTGTGTGTGTCTGTGTGTGTGTGTCTGTGTGTGTGTCTGCTGCGTGTGTCTGCTGCGTCGGCCAATTCACTCCAGGTACGGAGGTGTGGTTTTAACTCCTAACAACAACACCTTACCACAAACTTGAGGTAGTGATGATGCACTGAATGAATGGGGGTTGTGGGAGTAGGTGGCTGAGATTGAGTGCAGGTTTCAACAATAGGGGAGAGAGAGGGGGAAAAATAGGAACACTCTCAGTCCCCCGGGTAAATCTTTATCAAACAACAAAAGAGTGTCAGTCGTACTAAGTGTGTGAGCACAGATACGAAAGATAGGTGAAACTAGTAAATCACATTGGAGTTTACAAGAAGCCCTCACTCACCACCCTGGGTGGTGACATGCTTCATCATCGGGCCCACCAGGAGAAGCCGGACGCCTCCCTGGTGTGTTACAACGCCAGGATACTGCGGAGCTGGTTTTTCGTGACAGTAATGTGAAAAAAATGTGAGTTTAAAAATGTCAAGGTTGTGTGCCACGCAAAAAGTTTATTCAGTGGTCAACCTGACATATTTAAAAGTATGTGTTGGGAAATTACCAAATAAATTGTTTGGGTATTTCCACTTAAAGTGGGGTCGACATTGGGGAAGGGGGGTTGATGTTCTAGTTTATGGATCAGACTGCTTAGGAGGCACTGCCTACGCCCAACCGGGATACACCTACTGCTTGCTTTTTTGTGCCTTAATGTATTCTCTGTTATACTTCGCAAGGGGGTACTGTCTGGCTCAGACAGGAAACGTCTTCAAGTCACATAGACGGACACAATGACTCAGCCTACACTAACTACACCATTGTTAAACTTCCTCACCTGGAATATCAGAGGTTATACCAATCCTAGAAAGATTCGCCAGATTTTTGCTTGCCTAGATAGATGGCACATTGACATTGTTATGTTTCAGGAAACACATGAAGCTCCGCATGCATATTCACAGCTGGGACGGCGATGGGCGGAATCGACACACTGCTCGAAATACTCGTCTTACTCTAGAGGGGTCTCCATATTAGTAAAGAAAGGCACGAACTTCGAAATTGACTCGATGAGAATGGTCGGTACATAATATTGAGAGGTAGACTACGAGGTAGACCACTGACACTTGGTAACACATATGGACCAAACACGGACGCCCCTGATTTCTTTCATGACCTAGGACTGAAACTGACCTCTACTGCTGATCAGCTATTGCTTTGGGGGGGGTGACCTGAATATTGCCTTAGATGATAAGCTGGACAGATCAGGTAACACGACCGAACACCACACGCAAGCTAGAGCTACGTTACAAGATGTCATGACAGATCTGGACATAAAAGACATATGGAGAGCGCGTAATCCGGGAATTACAGAAGCGACACACACGTCAGCGGCACATAGCAGCTGGTCGCGCATTGATTACTGGCTGGGCTCAGACGAATTGCTATTGTGGACCAAGGCAATCTCACGCATTCCCAAAACTCTCTCGGATCACAACCCCATTAAACTGTCCTTACAAATTCCAAATTATGCACCACCGCCGTATAGCTGGAGGTTCAATGCCACGGCACTAACTGACGCACTCTATGCGGATACCATAGCAAAGGCAATTAAGGAATATTTTCAACTAAATGAAACCTCGACGGATGACGCTGGCCTCTTATGGGAAGAGTTTAAAACCACAATCCGTGGGGTTTGCATTAGCACGACTGCAGGGATACTACGTGACATTAGGGCGCAGTTGACGCGTTGTGAGACCAAACTTAGCGCACTAGAACATCAATACGAGCAAGTACCACATCCGTCGATACTTAGCGAAATTAGAAGCACACTAAGGGAACATCAGACCTTTGCAACCGATGAGTTTAAATACTTAACTAAACATCACATAGCCAGAGCGTACGCGGAAGGAGGGCGACCGGGGCGAGTGCTGGCGGCTAAAATCTGTGCTGGCCGCAAAACTCACACTGTTCTACAGGTCACTGGGGACGACGGTGTTACACACACAAACCAGACGGACATACTGCGAAGCTTTGTCCACAACTATAGAGACTTGTATACACCACGTCCGGTAGCTACACAAAGTGACACGCTACGCTATCTAGAAGACATTGCCATTGCCTGGCTGTCAGATGCTCAGAGACAATACTTTTCTCAGCCGATAACTGTGGAAGAGGTAACGGAGGTGATCCAGTCACTGCCAAACGGAAAATCTCCGGGCCCTGACGGATTCACTTGTGAATTCTACAAAACATATAAAGATATTCTGGCGCCCCGTTTGGTTGCAATGTTTGGCGTGGCCCATGAAGATCAGATACTCCCAGCTACCTTGCGCGACGCAATGATAATTGCGCTTCTTAAACCTGACAAGGACCCCGACAGATGCAATTCTTATCGCCCCTTGTCTCTGTTAAATGTGGACTCGAAAATACTCGCCAAAACTCTTACCACGCGCTTGCAACCACTAATGGTGAATCTGGTCCTCCCGGATCAGTCGGGGTTCATACCTTCTAGAAATACCGCGCACAACACCAGAACGCTCTTCGCGGTCTCCCACTACCTGAACCCCAACACTAAAGCCGTGGCGGTAATGCTTGATGCCGCAAAGGCATTCGATTCAATTGAATGGTCCTATCTAATCACAATACTACACAGAATGGGATTCCCATTAATTTTCATTCAATGGATTCGACTCTTATATACTCAACCCACGGCTAGGGTAAAGAACAATGGTTATATCTCGGAGACTTTTGATATAGGAAGAGGGAAAAGGCAGGGCTGCCCCCTGTCCCCTCTCCTATTTGCTCTGGCCCTGGAACCCTTGGCCTGTATAATACGGCAGAACCATCATCACTTGGCGCTCCAATTTTCGAGTCGTCCCCTGCATATATCCCTATATGCGGACGATATGTTGCTCTATGTCCGTGACCCCGCTAAGCACCTGGACTCACTTTTACGCGCATACATTAAATTTGGGGGGTATTCGGGACTAAAGATAAACTGGGACAAATCCTTTATACTTCCACTGACTGACACTACCTTACCGCACCCGGTTGAATACCCCCTAGTGTGGCAGACAGACCCAATACGGTACCTGGGCATCTGGTTCCACAGGGACCCGGAATTGGTCATACGCATGAACTATGGCAGGACAATAGATGTCTTAGAGGACAGAGTCAAACGGTGGATTCAACTCCCATTATCATTGGCCGACAGAATTGCGGTCGTTAAAATGATAGTGCTTCCCAAACTCCTTTACCTCTTCAATAACATCCCCATCCAACCACCAAGGGAAGTCTTTAAACGACTTAACACAATGGTGTTGAGGCTTATATGGGCGGGAAAGCAAGCGCGTATTACCCTGGCCATGATGACGCTACCCTATGACAAGGGTGGGTGGGGAATGCCTGACTTCTTGCTCTATTACTTATGCGCTCAGGCCCAATACGCTGCACACTGGTATCACAAAACCCCATATTTGACACACGTAGCAGTTGAGGAAGGGGATGCGGACCCAGTCCCACTCAACGCAATCATCACACATACCAGGCCCCCACTCCACAGCAATGACATTAACACGATTGACGCCACGAACGCAGCATGGAAACAACTGGGGCAACTGATGCACAAGTTACCCATGTACGCTCCTGCTCTGCCACTGCACCATCATCCGAACCTGTCGGTCACGACCGAGGCCGTGGGTCTTTTAAAACAGGTGGGGATAGTCTCCATGGGTGACTTATATACAGACGGGACATTCGTCACGGAACAAGACTTGTCCTATATCCAGAACCCAACGTTGTTGTTTCGCTTTACATTCCACAGGCTGAAGGGGGCGATCAAACAGCATTACCCAACCTTTCCCAATGAACCACTCACTATGGATACCTTACAGTTCCTTCTGACAAATCCCAACAACGCACACTTGGTTTCACGGCTCTACAAAAAGGCACAGGCTGAAATAGGCTGTAAAGCGACCAGGGCTCAGGATAGATGGAATGTGGTACTGGAGACACCCCTCACAGATAAAGACTGGGAGATGGCCTGCTCACTCACTCAGATGCTCACGCCTAATGGAAATTTGCGTATAATACATTTTAAATACCTGAGCGAAACGTAAATTCTGCGCAGTGTCTTTGCTGTTGGCTAAGCGGAGAATCTCCATGTGCTGGGAGAGCACTGGGGTTCCATTGATTAAGCACTGGCTGAAGGACATGGCGCACTGTCAAGACACGCTCCGTACTTATGAAGAAACATTACCGCCTAGATCCAGACCTAAGGACTACTGGGTGTACCTTACCACCTATTTGAATGCACACATAGATGATTGAGTGAATCTGATAAGACAGTTATTTAGGCTAACCTCCCTTTATGATTGACAAGCTAAGGCATTATATGTTTATTTACACTTACATGTCGGTGGGAAGAGGAGTGCGGTAGTGGAAAGATCCAGTTTTGGTTTAAGAAAGTTCTGTAGTAGCTAACACAAAAAGCTGAGACCGAATTTCACTGTTAACGCGGCCGGCCAGAGATGGTTGTAGGCGACTTGCTGTGTATATTGTATGACTAAATGACACTTTTACGCTGTACCATTTCTGCAACGAATTGATACGCTGCCGGCCCATGTTGGGTTAGGCACAATGCCGTGTAAAACTGAAGTATTATCTCAATAAAGGTCTTGGAACATTAAAAAAAAAAAGTGGGGTCAACATGTTTTTGCCCGTTATGTGTGATTTACTGGGCTTTCTTCAGGACCGTGGGGAGTGTACCTCGGCGGTGTGGGCACGCTAAGGCCCACCCTTAAGTGCAAAAAACAAACCAACAAGTTGTGGGATTTCCCTCAAAATCAGAGGAACCTGTATAGTCTGGAGAGAAAAAGACACACGTACATGTAAAGAGACAAACACTTAGTGTTGGACCTGGGGTTACCAGTCCACATAGGGTAGCCAGGCACAGAGTAGGAAGGTCTATTCTCAAAGGCAATTGTGTTATGCTTGAGTCACACTCCACACAGCAATCCAGCGCCCATCCACTAAAAATTACACTACACCAGATTAGAAAAATACGGAATACTTTATAAAATGGTCTTACCCCGTCAACCAGGGGTTGTTTACATATAGCAAACATTTCCACATTTGATTTCCAGTATCCTTATAAATTCATCATTATATTTGGTTTTAGAACCTTATTGTCTATTGGCAAGAATTCAGTAATCCCCTCCAATGCGCTATATTTCAGTACATACTTTTGCGGTTTGAATTTCAAGTTAGCAGTAAGAACACACCCCCCCTCAATTCAAAAAAGCAAGAGTGCACAATCTTAAACCTTGAAAAACATTTGACACTTCCCTTATAATAAGTTCAGAGAATGCATTGACAAATATCAGATCGGTTTACCCTCGAGCAGATAAGAACAGGCATTAAATTCCAGCAAGATCAGGCGTATAAGTAGATCACCCGTGGTGTTCTGGCTACCAGTTTACTCGAGTAATGAGCCAGCAATAGTGCTATTAATGATAGCTCGCTAGTTCCAGAATGTTAGTCTTTCCAGTACAGGCTCCCCCGGCCTATTTGTCAGTTCCCTTCAGGTTTCCAGGAAATAGTTCCTTTATTATACCCTGTGGCGATGCCTCCGTTTTGATGTCCTTCCCCAGCTCCCAGAACCCGGCTTACTTATGGCAGAATTGATGTTTGTCCTGATTCAGCCAACCCGTGCAGCGGAGTCGTCACCTCACCACAGGCAGTCTCTTCTCTTAGCGTGCGCTCTCTCCCCAGCCAGGCCGACTTACTCTCTGGGCCTGCGCGGGAGGGAAGACGCGACCGCTTCACCTTCCAGCTGACTCCTCCTCAGCACGATCACTCCCCCAAGACACTTCCTCCGCCTCTCGGGTAAAAGCCTCACTTCACTGGGCCTGCGAGGGAGGGAAGTGGCGGTTCTGCGGCGCCGCCCCTCCGACACGCTGACTAGATCCCTGCTGGGCCTGCGCGGGAGGGTGGCGCCTCGGAGCTATGTGGCCACCTTGGAGCTAGTCAGCAGCGGCTCCTGCGGCACCTCTCACACAGTCTCCTCCCTATCTGAAAAGGGGGCGCGACTCACACCCGGGCACCTCCAACTCCGATGCCGCTCAACAGGTCCCCGGCAGTCCCGTCCCTGGGAGGAGGGGGGAAGTGGCACTCGAACAGCGCTCCTCAGTGCAGGTAAGGGGACAGCTCTTTTCAGGTTTCAGATCGTTCAGAAACGGGGGGGTGACAGAGGTTCACCGTTCCTTCTCTAGAGGGGGTTTCTCAGGGTCGGAAAAAGAACGGCTCTTCTTACTGAGGGACCTCAAGGGGGCAGTACTCTTTATTCAGCACGAGCCCCAGCAGTCACTTAAGTTGATTCAGGGAAAGCGTCAGTTTCTCCTTTTCTGTGGAGTTCCCAGGGCAGAATTCGATAAAGGTGTGTCTACACCGGGTCAGGTCTAAGGCCGGGGGTGATGACAGCAGAAAGGACGCAACCCTTGAAGGAAGTCAACCCCCTAAGTGTTCCACTCCCCTGACGCTTCAGCCTGCACTTCAGCTAGCTCTCTGATGACACAAAATGGCCGCCCAGGTGCTGACCTTATATACCCCTGGACCCAGGTCACTAGAATGGGCCAGAAGGTTCTAGATCCCTCTCACTAGTCTATGGGCCAGTTCCTGAGGTAAAATTCTTTGGCAGTTGGAAGCCACCATTTTGTAAAGGATCACCTCACTACCACCTCCATTTTAAAAGAACACCTGTGCCCCGTCATGGTGTAAAAATAATGAGGCACCCAGAGCTCTAAGAGCATCACCAATAAAAAGTATGGTGGACGAAAAGGGGGAAATAAAATGTAGGAGGCAGAAAGGGGAGGAAAAGAAAAAAAAACAAAAGATAGGAGGGACCACCCAAAGGGCTAACAGGTCTAACACGCGTCCCCCCCAGCTGAAAGTGGGGAGAGCTACCCAACCCCTTGGGAGTTCTCATCACTAAGGCGTAAATACCTTGAGAGACCGTCTGTATTGGCGTGGTCCACTCCAGGGCGATGTTCCACCCAGAAGTCCATTCCCTGTAGAGAGATGGACCATCTCAACAACTTGGGATTCTCTCCCTTCATTTGCATTAGCCAACGAAGGGGCCGGTGGTCAGTCTGTACAAGGAAGTGCGAGCCAAACAAATATGGCCGCAACTTCTTCAGAGCCCATACCACCGCAAAGGCTTCCCGCTCAATCGCACTCCACCTCTGTTCCCGGGGAAGCAGTCTCCTCGACAAGAAGACAACAGGTTGGTCCAGACCCTCTTCATTGAGTTGCGATAACACTGCCCCAATGCCATGCTCCGATGCATCCGTTTGGACAATAAATTCCTTGGAAAAATCAGGAGCCCTTAGGACCGGAGCTGCACACATTGCTTGCTTTAAGGTATCAAAGGCTCGTTGACAGGCCTCCGTCCAGACTACCCGTCGAGGTTGCTTCTTGGAAGTGAGTTCAGTTAGGAGTGCCACAATTGTGCCATACCCCTTCACAAAGCGACGGTAATATCCAGTGAAGCCCAAGAATGCTTGGACCTCGGTTTGAGTCTTGGGGGGCTCCCAGGCCATGATAGCCTCAATCTTGGCCTGGAGGGGCTGCACCGTTCCCCTGCCCACCAAGTGACCTAGGTACACTACCGATCCCTGCCCAATCTGGCATTTGCTGGCTTTGATTGTCAAGCCAGCCTGCTTCAGGGCTTGGAGAACAGCCTGTAAGTGACACAAGGGGTCCTCCCAGCTGCTGCTGAAGACGGCAATGTCGTCTAGGTAAGCAGCAGAAAAGGCCTCCATTCCGGAGAGGACCTTGTTCACTAGCCGCTGAAAAGTGGCAGGAGCATTCTTGAGCCCAAAGGGCATCACACAGAACTGGTAGTGGCCCTCAGGCGTGGAGAAGGCTGACCTTTCCTTTGCTCCATCTGTAAGGGAGATCTGCCAGTACCCTGATGTGAGGTCAAAAGTACTTAGATATTGGGCAGCTCCCAGCCGGTCAATGAGCTCATCTGCCCTAGGGATTGGATGAGCATCAGTTTTTGTCACTGAATTCAGTCCCCGGTAATCCACACAGAACCTGAGTTCCGGAGTGGTGCCCGGTGGGGCAGCTTTTGGTACCAGAACCACCGGACTGGACCAGGGGCTACTTGAAGGTTCAATCACTCCTAGCTCCAACATCTTAGTGACTTCACTGTGGATGCTGGCCTTCACCTTATCTGACAGCCGGTAGGTCTTAGACTTCACAGGTGGGCTGTCTCTTGTGTCCACATCATGGGTACACAGATGGGTCCTTCCCGGGATAAGGGAGAACAGCGAGGAATACTGCTCCAGGACTTGGCGGCAGTCCTTCCGCTGTTCAGGAGTTAGGGATGGTGAGAGAATCACTCCCTCCACCGACCCATCCTTTTCTTGAGACGAAAATAGATCAGGGAGAGGTTCACTTTCCTCTTCCTCTGCTCCATCAGTCACCATCATCAAGATGACCTCGGGCCTCTCATTGTGGGGTTTGGGGCTGTTGGCATGAAGTACCCGATGGGGTTGCCGGGGGTTCTTAAGGTCCACTAAGTAAGTGGCCTTGCCCTTCTTCTCAATCACCTCAAAGGGGCCTGTCCAGCGATCCTGGAGGGCACTAAGCTCTCCAGGCTCCATCACCCACACTTTCTGGCCAGGCTCCAACTCCACTGGGTGAGCATTGTGGTCATACCATTCTTTCATTACTGCCTGGCTGGCTTCCAAGTTGTCAGAAGCTTGCTTCCACAACTTAGCCATTTGGCTCCGGAAGGCCAGCATGTAGCTCACCACATCCTTGGGAAGCTTCCTGGGAGTCTTTTCCCATCCGTCTTTCACCAGGCTGAGAGGTCCACAAACAGGGTGCCCATACAGAAGTTCGAAGGGGCTAAAGCCCACTCATTTCTGTGGCACTTACCTGTATGAGAACAACAGACAGGGTAGGAGGACGTCCCATTTCCTCCGCAGGCTCTCAGGCAGACTTCTGATCATGCCCTTCAAGGTTTTATTGAACCTTTCCACCAGACCATTGGTCTGGGGGTGGTAAGGGGTGGAGAACCGGTAGGTAACCCCACACTCCTTCCACATAGCCCGCATGTAGGCTGACATGAAGTTGGTCCCCCTGTCGGACACAACTTCCTTGGGGAAACCCACTCGGGTAAAAATCCCCATCAGGACCCTAGCCACTGCAGGTGCAGTAACGGTCCTCAAAGGAATTGCCTCTGGGTACCGAGTGGCATGATCCACCAGAACCAGGATAAACCTGTGACCAGCTGAAGTGGGGGATCCAATGGCCCAACAATGTCGATGCCCACCCTTTCAAAGGGGGTGCTAACGACAGGTAGTGGTTCCAGGGGAGCTTTTAGCTTAACCCCTGTTTTCCCACTGGCTTGGGAAGACACACACGTCCTACAGTAAGTGTCGGACGCCACCCTCATTTGAGGCCAGTAAAAATGGGGGACAAGCCGGGCAAAGGTCTTGTCCTGACCCAAGTGTCCTGCCAAGGGTATTTCGTGAGCCAATTTTAAAAGAAAGGCTCGGTAACGTTGGGGGACTACCAAGGCCCGTGACGACCCGTGCACTGGTGCCTTGCGTTCACTGTAGAGAAGACCATCTTCCCAGTAAATGTGGAAGTTCCCTTCAATGTTACCTGCTGCCTGGGCTTCGGCCTGACGCCTCAGACCCTCAAGGGTAGAGCACTCCTTCTGGCCCTGACAGAACTCTTCCCTGGTAGGCCCCCTCCACATGCCATTCGGCAGGGATAGGTAGGTTTTCCAGGGAGACAACATTCCCCTCCGTGGACTCCGGGTCCACCACCACAGGTGGCCCATCCATCTCACGGGGTGTGGATGCCGAGGCAGGATTCTCCTGTCCCCGGATCTCTCCCTCTTTGGCAGCTGGCTGTGCCTTTGTTCCAGGCTCCAGCCCTTGCGAACTCCCCCTCCGGGTAGTCACGGACCGTGTGCTTACACAAGCCCAATCAGGTGTACCCAGCATCTCCGAATGGGTCCGGTATTCCACCTCCTTCCAAGCATTGTGCTCCATATCATTCCCCAACAGACAATCGACTGGCACGGCAGGGCTTACGGCAACTCAAAGAGGACCTGCGACCCCTTCCTACTCAAAGGGAACTTCAGCCACAGGGTAGTGACCTAGTCTGCCGTCAGCCATCGCGGCGGGGTGGAGTACGTTTGGGATCACCTTCTCTGGGGCACCAGATGACTCCTTACCATAGTCATACTGGCACCTGTGTCCCTCAGAGTTTCCCCTCTTTGGCCATTGATGGTGACCAACTGCCCATACTTGGTGATATTTGGGGGCACCTGGATCTTAGGAACCATCTCCCGATCTCCCAGGGACACTAAGGTGACTCCCGCCCATTCCCCTCCCTTATCTAAGGGCAACTCCTCCCCGAGCACTACACTAGCTACTCCCGGGGCTTTTCGTCCAGTGGGAGGGGGTGGTCTCTTTGGGCACTTGACATCTCCTTTATAGTGCCCAACCCCACCACATTCATAACAGCGGACAACCCTTGGCTGCTGACTATGGTCAGGATGAGGGTTTTTCGGCGGGTTGGGCCTAGGAATGAATCCTGATCCCTTTCCTTGCAAACTGTTTTGGGGCCTTTTGAGAACTCCCTCTTCTTATCTCCCCCTTCTTTCTTCTGGGGAGTACCCTGGCCAGTCCTTTGGGAATCCCCTCCAGTACCCTTTGAGGACACCCGGGTACTAGCCCAGATGTCCGCCTCCTCTGCAAGCTTCCTGGGACTGGTCAGCTTGCTGTCCACCAGGTGTTGTCGCAGCTCTGGAAAACATTTCTCGAGTAGGTGCTCCTTTAGGATTAGATCATACAACCCCTCGTAGTCCCCCACCTCGCTGCCTTGCACCCAACCCTCTAGGGCCTTCTTGGCATAGTCTAGGAAATCCACCCAGTTCTGTGTAGCCAGTTTGTGGCTGTTCCTGAATTTCTGTCTGAACCTTTCAGGAGTCAGCCCAAACTTCCTGATCAGCGCCACTTTCATAGTGGGGTAGTTAGTCTGTTGCTCCTGCTCTAGGGCTAAAAGTGCATCCCTCCCCACTGGAGGCATATATTTGTACAGGCCACCCCCCCAGTGACTTTCTGATATCCCATGGGCTCTTAGCGAGACCTCATAGGCAGCCAACCATTTAGCAATGTCGTCCCCTACACTGTAACTGGCGACTAAGTCTTTTGGCAAGTAGGGTCTGGGTTCGCTGACTATTTCTTTAGGTATGCTGCCACCAACAGGAGTACTAGGAGTCCCTATTTGCAGGGCCTTGAGGTCCAACTCTTTTAAACTCAATTCATGGGCCAGCCTCTGTTCCTCCCTCTCCTTCTCCAACCTAGCTAACTCCCACTTCAACTGCCTTTCCTCTCTCCGGTCAGCTAATTCGGCTTCGGTCAAGCTCCATACAGAGACACTACTGCCCTCCCTCGAAAGTGTCCTAGGACCTTGTAGTAGGTTCCACCTTTCGGTTTCGTACAGTTCATCCATTCCAATGACAGTGTCCCTATCCCCCTCTTCCTCCTCCTCCTTCACATCTGGGTGAGCTGCCACCCATGCTCTCAATCTGCTTTGGAGTACCCCCTTTTTCGCACCACGCTTGAAGAACACCCCCTTTCTCTGGCAAAATTCCCTGAGTTGGGCCGCAGTAAAGGTCTCCAACTCCTCCAATTCAAATTCCATTTTGCCAACAGGGTCCCAGACAGTCACTTTGAAAAATTCAAGGAAGAGACATTAATTAAGGGCTACCTCCACCCACCACCAGAAAAGAATTTGGACCAACAAAACTTCTAATTAGGGAGTCTGCCAGGAGAAAACTCCAGGTGTAGGTACGTGGTGGACACTAAGCTACTGCTAAGTGAACGCAAGCACAAGCTCTCATCCCACCGCTGAACACCAATTATGTTGGACCTGGGATTACCAGTCTGCATAGGGTAGCCTGGCACAGAGTAGGAAGGTCTATTCTCAAAGGCAATTGTGTTCTGCTTGCGTCCCACTCCACACAGCAATCCAGCGCCCATCCACTAAAAATGACACTACACCAGATTAGAAAAATACGGAATAATTTATAAAAATTCTTTGAATGGTCTTACCCCGTCAACCAGGGGTTGTTTACATATAGCAAGCATTTCCACATTTGATTTCCAGTATCCTTATAAATTCATCATTATATTTGGTGTTAGAGCCTTATTGTCTATTGGCAAGAATTCAGTAATCCCCTCCAATGCGCTATATTTCAGTACGTACTTTTGCGGTTTGAATTTCAAGTTAGCAGTAAGAACACACCCCCCCCCTCAATTCAGAGAAGCAAGAGTGCACAATCTTAGACCTTGAAAAACATTTGACACTTCCCTTATAATAAGTTCAGAGAATGCATTGACAAATATCAGGTCGGTTTACCCTCAAGCAGATAAGAACAGGCATTAAATTCCAGCAAGATCAGGCGTTTAAGTAGATCACCCGTGGTGTTCTGGCTACCAGTTTACTCGAGTAATGAGCCAGCAATAGTGCTATTAATGGTAGCTCGCTAGTTCCAGAATGTTATTCTTTCCAGTACAGGCTCCCCCGGCCTATTTGTCAGTTCCCTTCAGGTTTCCAGGAAATAGTTCCTTTATTATACCCTGTGGCGATGCCTCCGTTTTGATGTCCTTCCCCAGCTCCCAGAACCCGGCTTACTTATGGCAGAATTGATGTTTGTCCTGATTCAGCCAACCCGTGCAGCGGAGTCGTCACCTCACCACAGGCAGTCTCTTCTCTTAGCGTCCGCTCTCTCCCCAGCCAGGCCGACTTACTCTCTAGGCCTGCGCGGGAGGGAAGACGCTACCACTTCACCTTCCAGCTGACTCCTCCTCAGCACGATCACTCCCCCAAGACACTTCCTCCGCCTCTCGGGTAAAAGCCTCGCTTCACTGGGCCTGCGCGGGAGGGAAGTGGCTGTTCTGCGGCGCCGCCCCTCTGACACGCTGACTAGATCCCTGCTGGGCCTGCGCGGGAGGGTGACGTCTCTGAGCTATGCGGCCGCCTTGGAGCTAGTCAGCAGCCGCTCCTGCGGCACCTCTCACACAGTCTCCTCCCTATCTGAAAAGGGGGCGCAACTTCCACCCGGGCACCTCCAACTCCGATGCCGCTCAACAGGTCCCCGGCAGTCCCGTCCCTGGAAGGAGGGGGGAAGTGGCTCTCGAACAGCGCTCCTCAGCGCAGGTAAGGGGACAGCTCTTTTCAGGTTTCAGATCGTTCAGGAAACGGGGGGGTGACAGAGGTTCACCGTTCCTTCTCTAGAGGGGGTTTCTCAGGGTCGGAAAAAGAACGGCTCTTCTTACTGAGGGACCTCAAGGGGGCAGTACTCTTGATTCAGCACGAGCCCCAGCAGTCACTTGAGTTGATTCAGGGAAAGTGTCAGTTTCTCCTATTCTGTGGAGTTCCCAGGGCAGAATTCGATAAAGGTGTGTCTACACCGGGTCAGGTCTAAGGCCGGGTGTGATGACAGCAGAAAGGACGCAACCCTTGAAGGAAGTCAACCCCCTAAGTGTTCCACTCCCCTGACGCTTCAGCCTGCACTCCAGCTAGCTCTCTGATGACACAAAATGGCCGCCCAGGTGCTGACCTTATATACCCCAGGACCCAGGTCACTAGAATGGGCCAGAAGGTTCTAGATCCCTCTCACTAGTCTATGGGCCAGTTCCTGAGGTAAAATTATTTGGCAGTTGGAAGCCACCATTTTGTAAAGGATCACCTCACTACCACCTCCATTTTAAAAGAACACCTGTGCCCCATCATGGTGTAAAAATAATGAGGCACCCAGAGCTCTAAGGACATCACCAATAAAAAGTATGGTGGACGAAAAGGGGGAAATAAAATGTAGGAGGCAGAAAGGGGAGTAAAAGAAAAAAAAACCAAAAGATAGGAGGGACCACCCAAAGGGCTAACAGGTCTAACACTTAGTTAATAAGATCAGTCTACTGAGTTTTCTGCAAGACCAATCTCTGAGTAAATGTGCTTAGGGCTAGTCAATATGCGTGACCATGGTGTCATAGGAAGTAGATTTGTGCAGGAAAACACCGGTCTGGATACCAGACAGATGCGTGGACATGCACTATGACAAGGAGGCGTGGCTGGTCGCTCTCCACGGCGGTGGTGGCATGTAGAACAGCATTTGTGGCTAGCGATCAATGGGCCAAAATGCAGGGCCAGTCATAATGCAAATAATCGTAAATTGACCCGGCAAATATTATAACATGTAGTAAGGATTTCTCACTTGCTAGATAAAAGATCCACACCCCATAGGTCTCGGGAGGGGGGTGGATGCGAAAATGGCACACCCTGTAAGGGGGGGACAGTAAAATCACAAATGCGTTATAATTGTTGAAAAAGATGCCTGCGGCATCGCAAAGCACTTAGCTGTATAGAGGTGAGTGGAACGAGTCTTATGCCCGCGACGCCTGGCACCCGCTCAGCACCTAGGTTCTCCCTCAACCGGACCTCGTGGATGGCGCTTGTTGCAAGGAGAAACGCTAAAGTAGAGAGCCGGCGGGGGCGTTGCCTCGCTTCAGTCCGTAGACGTGTGGCCAATCAGAACAAAGGGTTGGGAGAGAGGCTTGGAACTCAAGCTCTCTCGCGCAGCGTCATGGAAGGGAAGATTGTCCAATCAGCTGTCGAGGTGTGATCGAGGCTTGAAACATAAGCTATGTTGGTATCGAGTAGGAGGCTTGTTCAAAACTTTATTGGTTGTGATGATGGACAAGGTTAAGAAGAGCTCAATTTGGAGCGGACGGGTGTCAACTAAGGAAGCTGTTGTAGAAATTGACCGTATGGGCATTTTGGAAAACGCAAGGACATAGTAAAATATAAATACATGGATATGTATGTGTATATATATATAGCTATAGATATATATATATATGTACACACGGGTTGATTAGGATCAGTAAGCATTAGTCATTGTAAGAAATGGGTGCTAAGATGACAATTGGTCTCAAAGCGCAAAAGTGTGGCTAGCAAACAGAGGATGTTCTATGGGGGTTGATATAGTGGCAGTGCTTTTACAGACCTGAGCAGCACAACTGTATTTAGCGTTTCAGTACTGACGACCAAGGGATCACATCGTTTAAACCATTGAGGTGTGTCCCCAATCTGTACACCCAGCGTTGTTCTTTTTCAAAAAGGACACTGGTGGTATGTCTCCCAGTGGGGATCTGTTCGATGATTGTCCAGTGGAGATCATTTGGGGTATGGTTTTGTTGGAGGAAATGCTCGCTCGCTCATTCTGGTTGTTACCTTGCGACACCTGATGTTACTGCGGTGTTCGCAAATGCGCTGTTTAATTTTGCGAGTGGTCATGCCCACATATCTTTTCAGGCAGGGGCACGTGATGAGATAAACCACGTTGATGGAATTGCAATTTGTGTGTGTTCTCTGTGTCCATGTTCTACCCGGTTCCAGGGTAAGTTGTTTGGTGTGTGTCGTTACATGGCACACACTACAATTCATTGCCCTTCCAGATGAGGAGAATGTCATCAATGTACCTCCGGAAAAACAACTGTTATAAAAGGGTCAAGGGGACAATTTTTACCGACCTCTCAAGTCCACACCCCCAACTGAATCATTAGTAACAACAGAGAAAAACTAGGAGGTCTATTGGGTGAAAGAGAAGTGACCAACGAGAAACTGACACACACCACTGTCACGACTAACGGTGAGGGTCCATCAGTGATGAAAGAGTCCTATCAGCCCACCCATTTGGCGGAACCTCGTCATCTAGGACCTTATCAGCAGGTATTCATATGGCCAAGCTCAAATATACTCGCTTGGTACCAACAGTTCCCATACTGAAAGAAGATGAGTCCTCACTGCGAGTGGTACTGATAGGGTGCAGTGCTCAAGAAAAAGTGCGTGGTTAAAATGGCGGTCAAGGTAGAAATTTTTTTTTTATTGGTATCTCCCTGGACGTCAGATTAAAACAGATGTGATAACAGTGTGACAATATCACTGTCAGGTAAGCATCTAAGAATTAGGCCAACATGTTTCTGCCTTAAGTGTATAATTTTACAGGCATTCGTCAGGGCCAAGCTGTAAAAAATGGCTACTGCAACATCTATTGTATTCACTATGTGAAAAAAAATTAGGAAATCAAAACAAACTATATGGCATGGTTTTTGAGGTAAGTGGAGTCATGTGGCTAGGTCAGCCACCCTACCGTATCTGGTAGATAAACCATGCAGAGACCAATCCTTTCCTGTGGAAGATAAAGAAAGAAAGAAAAGGCTGATATTGCATACATTGTACAAACTTCTGTATCAAAAAGGTGTGGAGATCAAGTACTCGTGGTGTTGGTACACTTCAAGCGACAGCTCAATGAGAGCCAGTCAGAAACGTGACTTAGATGAAGTCAAAATCAGGTAATCTGAGTGATACAATATTTAAAGAGAAGAACAACTCCCCCAGCGCTGTGTGGGAGTCAAGCCTCACCTCACCCGGCAACAGCTCGGATAGAGAGGCCCCGCTCTGTGAGACATACGGAGAAAGACAGATTCAACATTGATAAATGTCAGACTCTGTGTATGTAATGATATCTTAAAGACAATCATAAAACTTGGTTTTTAATTTACAGGCTCCATGTCCCAACTCAGCGAAGGCATGAAGAAGGTAGGGTCACCCTCGACTATGGTATATGATATTCATTACCTCGGATCAATAAGATTAAAGATGGTTTTTATCTGAAACATAATGCCAACAGATCAATAGTGTATATATATCCTAGATATAACAACACTTTAGGCAGTTACACGCCTGGTCAGAGTATATATAATAGCACTGGTTGTGTTAGTCTACTTTTGCACTCACTTGACTCCTAACGGGTGTACGAAGGAATACATTTAATTTATTACCATCACGCCTCTGGTTCCCTTATCTGAGTAGCCACATTAGAGTCTTATTACGTAGGCGCTTGGGAGTCTGCATTTGTTTTTCAAGAGACGAAGATCGGCCGAGACTGGTTCTGGCAGTGTCTCTGGACTCGCGCAAGCGCGATTTTCCCTCTCTAGAGATTCGTAGTGTAGTGCATTACGTCCGTCACGCATGCGTCAGAGTTTGTACGCTTCAATACATACTCACGCAGGCGTGAAGCCTCCTCAGCTTGGTGCTCCGGGCATGACGGTTCCGGCCCTTGATCCCAGGGCGCATGCGCGAGTCAGTGATACTCCTCTCTCGCGTCATGCGTTACAACGCCAGATACGCACTGCGCCGACGCTCTGATTGTCTCGCAGGTGTGTTGTATTAGCGTCTTATTCCCCAATTAACGTGGGTATTTAAGTTCAGTGTTTCCTGTCCGTCGGCGCCTCCCCTTCGGTTCCGGTCACACTTGGAGGTACCGACGGACAGGTAAGGACATCCCCTTGTGGCTCTATTCCTAGTGCAGGGCTCTACTCGTGTGCTTTCTATATGTGGTCACGTTTTCTTTATTGACAGTCTTTTTCCAGTTAGAGATGACTGAGAATAGCATACTTCTTGCGCTGCATAATTATCAGGCGGAGGGTCTAGGGCACTGCATGTCCCTCCCTCCCCTTGGCTGATATCACAACAGGGCCAGGAGCATCTTTTGAAATATGTTAGCCCCGTTGTTCTGGATTATACACTTGTCCACAAACTCTATCTTAAGTCGCTGTCTACCAGCATGTTGATCCGAGGTAATGAATATCATATACCATAGTCGAGGGTGACCCTACCTTCTTCATGCCTTCGCTGAGTTGGGACATGGAGCCTGTAAATTAAAAAACAAGTTTTATGATTGTCTTTAAGATATCATTACATACACAGAGTCTGACATTTATCAATGTTGAATCTGTCTTTCTCCGTATGTCTCACAGAGCGGGGCCTCTCTATCCGAGCCGTTGCCGGGTGAGGTGAGGCTTGACTCCCACACAGCGCTGGGTGAGTTGTTCTTCTCTTTAAATATTGTATCACTCAGATTACCTGATTTTGACTTCATCTAAGTCACGTTTCTGACTGGCTCTCATTGAGCTGTCGCTTGAAGTGTACCAACACCACGAGTACTTGATCTCCACACCTTTTTGATACAGAAGTTTGTACAATGTATGCAATATCAGCCTTTTCTTTCTTTCTTTATCTTCCACAGGAAAGGATTAGTCTCTGCATGGTTTATCTACCAGATACGGTAGGGTGGCTGACCTAGCCACATGACTCAACTTACCTCAAAAACCATGCCATATAGTTTGTTTTGATTTCCTAATTTTTTTTCACATAGTGAATACAATAGATGTTGCAGTAGCCATTTTTTACAGCTTGGCCCTGACGAATGCCTGTAAAATTATACACTTAAGGCAGAAACATGTTGGCCTAATTCTTAGATGCTTACCTGACAGTGATATTGTCACACTGTTGTCACATCTGTTTTAATCGGACGTCCAGGGAGATACCAATAAAAAAAAAAATTCTACCTTGACCGCCATTTTAACCACGCACTTTTTCTTGAGCACTGCACCCTATCAGTACCACTCGCAGTGAGGACTCATCTTCTTTCAGTATGGGAACTGTTGGTACCAAGCGAGTACATTTGAGCTTGGCCATATGAGTACCTGCTGATAAGGTCCTAGATGACGAGGTTCCGCCAAATGGGTGGGCCGATAGGACTCTTTCATCACTGATGGACCCTCACCGTTAGTCGTGACAGTGGTGTGTGTCAGTTTCTCGTTGGTCACTTCTCTTTCACCCAATAGACCTCCTAGTTTTTCTCTGTTGTTACTATCAATGTACCTCCTCCATAGTCCTATGGAGGATGAGTACTGATTACTGGTGGGTAGGATGTGCTTGGATTCAAAATCATGGACGTACAGTCCTGCTACGCTAGGAGCGAAAGTACTGCCCATTAAAGTCCCAGTGCTCTGGAGGTATAGTTTTCCTTTGTGCTCAAAGTAGTTTTCTTTCAGGGCCATAGTAGCACATTGTAAAATGAAGTCTTTGGGTGTTGCGTACTCCCAAACAATTGAGTCCAAAGCTGTTCCAAGGACTCTGAGAGTGTCATTCTGAGGGATGCTTGTGTATAGACTTTCTATGTCTAGTGTGACAAGGATAATTGAGCCTTCCTCAAAGGTAAATTTTTCCAGCAATTGTAGTACGTTTTTTGTATCTTTGAGATAAGTTGAGGTGTTCTGTATTAAAGGTTTACGGTAATGATCGCAGAACACCGAGAGGGGTTCAAGGAGTGAGCACAGGCTCTATGCCCCCTGTGAGGAGTGCTTGAACCTCTTCCAGGAGCAGACGGTGTTCTGAGGAAAAACAGGTGGTGGTATTTTGGGAGGTGAGCTCCAAACAGTTAACTCTGTTGAACAATACCCAATACCCAATGGTCTTAGGAGACATGTTGCCACGTGGGAAAGAACCTCTGAAGTCATCACCCAACAGGTGTTGTGTGGTTGGGATGAAGGTGAGGTGAGCGCTTGGTGTGGGTAATTATTTTAGGGGAGCTGGCCTCGCCTGTACCTTTGGAGTTATTACCCCAGTATGCTCGTCAGAAGTAGCCTTTTTTGGAAAGATACTGAGCCTGCTCACAAGGAACTAAAGTGGAGGCGTCTGGGGAGGTGGCTTTGGAGCAGTCTCGGTGGGCTGACATGCGAAAGGACCCACAAGGCGAAGGTGTCTGAAGGGCACCCATGGCCTTCCCGGTTTCTTTGTTACTTTTTAGGTCTCGCCTAGCTATCTCGTAAGCGATGCTATGCGAGATATTTAGTAAGGGGCTTTTGAAAGTGCTCCCAAAGTCTGCAGGCGGATCGAGAACAGTGCATGTGCGCCGGGCACGCACACCATTTGTCAGCCTGCGTGATCACTTTCACGGCTGCTTTGAAGTTCTCAGTGAGCCGCGTGGCCACTGAGAACATCAAAGCGGCCGCAAAAGTGATCACCATTTGCCATCCGAAGGATTCTGTAAGTCGCAGAACCACTTGCCTTAATTACCATTACATTCTGCTCTTTCGAGGTGTGTTGCTCTTACTCTGCACACGTGTTTCTCTCTGTAATGTGCTCGCCCTTGTGTGCTTTTCCCCTACTTTGTTTTCTTGCCTGTATGCTTCTCCTCCAAGCTCTACATTGCACTCTCTCCTACATTTGCTGCCCTGTTCCTAATACCTTTAGCCAATTGCTTCCCCCCACGCTACCGTTTATTTTCACTTAAAATTGTTTTTTTTTAAAATACCTTAGCTTCTTTTTTCTTTACCAATGCAACTTGGATCAGTTGCAGAAAAAAACACGACTGTCATGTCAGCACACGCACCGACGGTGCTTCAGTCACTACTGGTAAATATTTGAGTGCGTAGATTTTTACAGCTTCCAACATGCAAAAGAAGCGGCATGACGCAAGGGGCCATCTTGTAGCTAAAACCTTTTATTTGTTTTTACAAACCGCACACCGTGCTTTTCTTTAACATTGCGACTGCTTTTTTTTAAAAAAAAACATTTTATTTTACCCAGAACTCATACCGTGCTTTATTTATAACACAGGCGCACACTTTCAACAGAAGCGTGGGTAAACAAACTTATTGAGCCGCGCCGCCTTTCTTTTGTTTTGCGTGGTGCAGCACATTCATTGAAGCTTTGCGCCCCCCCTGCTTCGCATTATAAGCCCACCCCCATCCTCTGAGCACAAACGGAGCCTTTCTCAATCAAACTGCAACTCTTCCTCATTCCTCCTCCCGCAGCCATTCCCAGCTCTGCCCGACCTCCTCCCTCTATCCCAACACCCCTATGCATAGGTCCCACGAGCGCATACAAGTACAGGCTTCACAGCAGCATTTCTATTTTTAAAAAGGTAGCATGTGTAGGCATTTCCATCCTCAGCCATGCTCTGCCCGACCTCCTCCCTCGCTCCCAACACCCCCATGCACAGGTCCTATGGGCGCCTACAAGGTAAGGGCTTCGCAGCTGCAGCATATGTATTTTCAAAAGAATAGTATGTTTAGGCATTTGCAGTTTGTAATTGTTCAGTCACTACTGGTAAATATTTGAGTGCGTAGATTTTTAGTTTCCAACATGCAAAAGAAGCGGCATGACGCGAGGGGCCATGTTGTAGCTAAAATATTTTATTTGTTTTTACAAACCGCTGCTTGTGTTGGGAAAGAGCTTTCATTAATTTCCTCTTCTCTCCATGTGTTTAGAAAGCTCGCACTTAATTCTCCTCCCTTTCCTCCTGCTGCCAGTTTCCCCCTCTCTTTGTTCTCCCCCGTCCCCTCCACCCCGCACTTTCCATGCGTGTTCGTTTTTCAATTTAAGTTAGACTGTAGAAATAAAAGCTCCTGCTTTCGTGTTGGCTCGATCTCACTCCATATCCCTGCGAATATTGTTTTTCTGAATATTTTGACTTCCGCGGGCAGGGCTAGAGTTCAGTGGGGGCTGAGCTCTAATTATTCTACTTCTCGGCCTGCTGCATGTCCTCGCGTTCAGTTTCTTTGGGGGACAACAGAGTGTAAAAGTCATTTTCTGTGAACTTTAGAGTGCCAGGATGTTGGCAGAATTAGGGACCAGGAGGAGCAAAAGTGACAAGCCTGTGCCAAATCCCTATAGCTGCCAGACAAAGTGCTGTCATTGCAGTGTATAGCACTGCAGCGTGGTGATTTGCTTTACATAATGAATGCACTGTAATGTTACACACACAATCACAACCCCACACACAACCACACACACACCCACACACAACCACAAACACACCCAACCACCCACAACCACACCCACACCCACACACACAACCACAAACACACAACCACAGACACAACCACAAACACACCCACACACAACCACACCCACACACAAGCACACTGTCAGTGCACACTTTCACCAGACACAGACACCATCAGTCGGCAGTGCACGCTTTCACCGGGCACAAACACCACCAGCCGTCAGTGCACGCTTCCACCAGGCACACATCAACAGACGTCAGAGTACGCTTTCACCAGGCGCACACACACACCACCAGCCGTCAGTGCACGCTTTCACCAGATACACACACAACCAGCCGTCAGTGCACGCTTTCACCAGGCACAGACACACAACCAGCCGTCAGTGCACGCTTTCACCAGGCGCACACACACACACAACCAGCCGTCAGTGCACGCTTTCACCAGGCGCACACACACACAACCAGCCGTCAGTGCACGCTTTCACCAGGCGCACACACACACACACCACCAGCCGTCAGCGCATGCTTAGTACACACCACCAGCCATCAGAGCACGCTTTCACAAGGCACACACACCAGCAGCCGTCAGTGCATGCTTCCACCAGGCACACACACCACCAGCCAGCAGTGCACACTTCCACCAGGCACACACACCAGCAGCCATCAGTGCACAATTTCTACAGGCACACACACCACCAGCCATCAGTGCACACATCAATTGTTAAAGCATCCACAATTAACTATTGTAGCAATCGCAGTATGGCGCACTTTACTTTTAAACATATTCATCTAAAGCGCAGCATGCCACAATTGCTACAAAAATAAATACCAGGCGCACACACACACAACCAGCCGTCAGTGCACGCTTTCACCAGGCACACACACACACCACCAGCCGTCAGCGCATGCTTAGTACACACCACCAGCCATCAGAGCACGCTTTCACCAGGCACACACACCACCAGCCGTCAGTGCATGCTTCCACCAGGCACACACACCACCAGCCAGCAGTGCACACTTCCACCAGGCACACACACCAGCAGCCATCAGTGCACAATTTCTACAGGCACACACACCACCAGCCATCAGTGCACACATCAATTGTTAAAGCATCCACAATTAACTATTGTAGCAATCGCAGTATGGCGCACTTTACTTTTAAACATATTCATCTAAAGCGCAGCATGCCACAATTGCTACAAAAATAAATAAAACATTTTGGCATACAATTTATAGACCTTTGTCGCAATATTTAGCAAAGCTCAAACTTAATTAATGCGAGACCTATTGCATTGCAAATGCTTGTTATTTCTCTTTTTCAGCATCTCATCAACCTGTGGCCAAATAGGTGCTCCCCCATCAAAGGGCAGGTTGAGGAGATGCTGTTGGACGTCCAGCTTGAAGCCAGAGACATGGAGACAATCGTCTTTGCGTAGAAGCACGCTCGAATTGATGCCACAAGCAGTGAAGTCAGCAGCATTAAAGGTACATCATATTGTAGGGTTAGAAATGCCCTGGCCTTTTAACACTAGCTCATACCCAATTTTGTGGTACTCCGGTGAGATCTTGAAGGAGCTCCATCTTGTCTCAGTGGACCTGGTCGTATCGGGAAAGCAGGCAGATGGAGTTGGTGCTGTGCCACTGGTTGGCCTATTGCGACGCACCTACGAACAGTTTTGATGCGCTGGCTTTCTTTGTCCGGCAGTGGAGCGTTTCCGGTACTGTGTGTGTTGTCTTGTTTGCGAGCCATATGGACCACTAGAGTCTGAAGGGAGTCGACACTACATGTAGAGGGGAAAAAAGGGTGTAGAGGCAGCACCAGTTATGAAGTAATTCACAAAGGCAAAATATTCTGGAAGTTCTTCTTTTTATTGATCTTTTATTTTAAGAGTGCACAGGACAGCCAACGCGTTTCGCTCCCCACCTTGGGAGCTTCGTCAGGGCAAAGTCATAAAAGAGATTACACAGGCGGTAATATACTGGTCCAGGCCAAGCAGGCAGTATAAAGCTCAGCCAGAGTCCAAATAGACATACAGTAAACAAAGTCAAGAGAATCGCACACAAGTTAGTGCAGGAACTGAGCGCAATCAGGACCAATTCGCGTAGAATCAGGTTCCAAAGCAATTGGAATGTATTGAGGCAACAAAAATATGGGATTCTTGAAGAAGACGTTGGCGTTTGACACGGGGGACTCGCTGTGGACGATATTAGTCTTTGAGAACGAGTGGGCTTGGCAGCCTATTAAGGTCTGCCAAGTTTTTTCAAGAAAGACCTCGTCTCTACCCAGGAAATATTTCTTCCCCAGGATGTCTGAGGCCGGTTTAAGCATGCCTTTGAGCATCGGGAGGTACTGCATGAAGCGTCGAGAAGAATATGGTTTCTAGCAGAAAATACTCCTCAATGGAATCCCTAGGCATGCCTACATTATGAAATGGGCAGCCCTACCAAGGGCTTCATGGTGGTTTCAACTCGTGGTGAGGGCCAAGTGGGGAAAAGATTGGGGTACATGATCCCTGGAGGGTCCAAATCATACAAATCCCAGGTGTCATCCTGTGGGGCATGTCATAAGCATCCCTTGTATGTTTATCCCCAAAGTCAGTATGGTGATCCCTGTGGGGTCGTAGTACACAAAAATGCCCTCTTTGCGCACTCCTGGGGCACTTTGTTATTCTAGAAGGGGACGCATACGCTTGTGTGGCACCTACTATAATACTGAAACCGCTGGCACACATACACCGCCAGCGCTTTCTCAAAAGGGCATTCCCTCATTTGCATGGGGCCATGGCCCCATGCAATTAAGGGAATCCGTTTGCCTCTGCGCACACGCCGTAATATAGACGCGGGTACAGAAGCAAAGAAGCGGTTAGTGGGCACACTGATAGTGCACCACCTAAAAGATGGTAGCACTCTGGAGGGTAAAGGGGTCCATAGGACCCCTATCACATCCCCTTGCAGGTGGGTGCAGTCATTCACTGCACACACCTGTCAGGAGATCTCTAATCTCCCTTAAAAGTGCTTAAGCGTTTCCGCCTGCAGAGAGAAAGATGGAGCAGCGGCTTCAAAGCTGCTCTGTTTTTCACATGATTGCGTTGCCCCTAGGGCAGCACAAGTTTGCAGCTGCCCTGGGATCTGCGCATTCGATGTAATAGGGCGAACTTTCCCTCTCTGAGCCCGTCACACGTGTTGTAAGGGGCGCCAGGCGAAAACAGGGAAAGTGCGCCCTATAAATTAAAGGGCCTTGATGTGTAAAGAAGGGGGTCAGTGGGGAGAGAAGGTAGAAAGGTGAGCTTTGCGGCTGGGGAAAAGGCAATGAGGGAACAGGTGACTGAGGCTGTGGAAGAAGGCTGGTAGCCTTGTCGTGCCTCTTTTTCTATTTTGGTGGTGGAAGTTCTAGAGCCTCCTCAAAACAGGGTTGTCGGATAGATGTGTGCATGGTGAGAGCTGGTGGGTGGGCAAGGATCTGTTCTGTATGTGGGTGGATCATGATGAGCTGCTGGCCGGCTTCGAGTTTGTCCTGCAGAACATCAAGGAGGTGAGCTTCAAAGCTTACACGGTTTCTGATATGCAACCAGGCTACCTCCCAAAGGAGGAAACAGCCCCAGGCACATTTGCTCCCAAGCAGGTGGGAAACTGATGTAGTCAGGAGGTGTACACGTCCAGAAGGCTAGCGACACCCCTAGGTTGGGCTACCTGGTCTGTACAGCCAAGGAAGGTTTACATCATTTTTAAAAGTGGCAAAATAGAGGGTTCTGGGTAGAAAGGTGGCAAACACACCCTGATGTGGTCCCCTCAGGGGCGGATTAACTGCTGAGGCTAGCAGCATTGGCTACTTGCATCCACACCCCTATCACCTGTAAATCTAGGATTTAAGGGGTACCACTGACACCAGACCCTCAAATCTGAATCCACTTGCTACCAAAGACAAAGAGAAGACCAGAGTCTGCGACCTCAGGACCTGCACAAAGCAAAGGTGCGATAACCTGCTCCTGTGGCAACCATCCAGCAACTGCACGACTGCGACTTGTCCCAGACCAGAAATTGGCTCCAAAGGAAAGAGGAACACCTTTAAGAGCCAAAGGCACAAAGGCAACTCCAGAACTCGCTTTGGACTAGTGATACTAGTCCCGGCAGCCTAGAGGTAAAGCATGCTCCTGGAACCAAAGAACCACTGGCCAACGGGCCTGTTGAGGGATCATTCAAAAGTAAAGTAAATTGCCTAGTGCATTGTGGGAAACTACAGGTGAGGTTTGATCAGGTGGGAGGGAGGGCGTCGCTGTCTGGAGGTGGCAACTTCTTTATGGAAGCCATCTCTGCCTTTACTCCTTTTCTTATCCCTGTAAGAGTCTTTGTTGTACCCAACACCCCCTCACCCCCTCACCCCCATATATGGCTGGAGGAAAGGCTGCTGCTGCCTCTGATAAGAGTGTGGCTGTTTGGGCAAGGTGAGTTTTACTCCCCTTGGGATGTTTTTTAAAAATGTATTTTAAAGTCCCTGTATGGTATTGTTTGCAGCAC
The DNA here is from genome assembly GCF_964261635.1 of Lissotriton helveticus. Lineage (NCBI taxonomy): Eukaryota > Metazoa > Chordata > Amphibia > Caudata > Salamandridae > Lissotriton > Lissotriton helveticus. The sequence goes on along the minus strand of NC_136070.1, from coordinate 223,496,941 downwards.
CCTCTTAGATTTCAACGACTCCGCATTTATCTTTATTTTCTCCTGTATCTCATCAACCTGAGGTCCAAAGAGATGTTCCTTATTAAAAGGAAGGTTGATGGTTGGGCAGCACAGAGGTCAAGCAAAGTGTGGTACTGGAGAATGATACTGGGATTTATGCCTCTAGAGGCTGTGCCGCACCATCTAATACACAGCAAATACTGGCGTTCGAGATCGTCTTGCCCTCTGACACTATTACATCCCCCACTTTTATATTCTTTGGCAGATGTGTTATCTTCCTCAAGGGTGACCTGTATAGCAACCTTGTGAAAGCCTTTGTATAACCTCATGAAAGGCTGTCGTTTCATTAGGGTGTGATGTCTTTATTGGGGAGTTCTCAAAGTCCAAATCACCAAGGCGGTCAACATTAAAATCACAGGGATCACCAGTGAGCCAGCAGAGCTGGTTATAGGTGTCAGGAGTACCATAAGGACTCTCTAGCTCAGAGTAGGAAAGCGCAGAGCACTCAAATGACACTGGTGGAAGCCCTGAGGGGAGTGTGCTTGGTAGTAGTGGAAGAGGTTCGGGGGGAGATGTCGCCGGTGGGAGATGTGGGCTTTGTGAAATGGGAGCTATGTGACCTAGGGGGAGGGAGGACAAGTCACTGCTTTGAGAAGAAGCAGCCTTGTTAGAGCAGTCTCTACCTTTGTATCTTTTTTCAGAAAAGCCACCTCACCGTAGGACTGGAAGGTGTGACCCGCCTGAAAGGACAGCTGCTACTCAGTTTTTACATTGGGCAGACTTGGCTCCCCTTATAGGCTGAGGTTTATGAATCCCAGTGTTGGGTGACTGGGATTGCAAGGGCCTACAACTTTAACAGTATCAGTATTGTTATTCTCTCCACACTATCCATCCGAGTCCAAATAGGTGTTCTCCATCAAAAGCCACATTATGGGGTGCTGTTGGACCACAGTGCAGAATCCAGCCACCTATGCCATGCATGATGTTGGAGGATGATGCCCATGTTGACTTCCCTGGATGCTTGCCACTACCTCCACTGCACATCGAAAGTTGGCATTGGAGATCTTGTCTTCCTGGATCAGCACTTCCCCTTCTATTTCAGTGTGCCTCAGGCAGGTGCTTTACCAGCTGCTCCATGCCCTTCCAGTGGTACTGGGCAAGGAGCCAGATAGAACTGGCAATCATCCATTGAGTCGATGTCCACCACAGCAACATACTTGCCAGCTGCATAGATATTTTTACTCTTCTTGTCAGGGGAACAGGCATCCCCAATACCCTGTGCGGAAACTCTGGGTGTGTGGATGACCAAGGAGAGAGTATTGCAGAACACGACCCCTAATTTACTGAATTGGGGCTGGGGGGTTGGGGCTTAGCTGGCATTATGTGGAGTTGACATGCTTTTTATTTCTCCACTCTTTGTGTCACCACCCGATCCTTGACAGGTTCCTTGTAAATATCTGTGACACACTTGGTCATATGTATTTTAGCATGTATAGATACGGCACTGCCCTTTCCATTTTGGATAGTATTTCAATGAGAAAGCAGTCTTTCTCCACCACATGAAGTTAGACCTAATGGCGGTCAGCTGCCCTTTGTATTATGGCATGGGATGCTGTGCTATCATCCACTGGGGAAGAGGCCTTAACTGGGTTAGGCTCTACAATAGTGTCCTTCTGTGGATCTACACGATAATCCTCCCACAGGTCATCCCCAAGTGGTGCAGGTTATCAATAAGGATACTGAAGGGCGTTTTGGCTTTCATTACATAATTCAGTATGGTATGAATGTACAGATTAGGGCTGTTTGAGTCGTGAGTGGGTTGGGGTGAGGGGTGGCATAGTGCTGGTGATAACAGAGGAAGTATGACAGAAGCTGGATCCATGAATAGTGGTAAGGGTCCTGCTCTTCTTGGGTATGGTGTAACTCCATAGCCCCTCTGATACCCCCTCTTCAAAGGAGAGCTCCCTTTTATTTTAGGGTATTGGCTGAAGTATCTTCTGGGAACTTAACAGAATGGGAAGGCTCACTCGATTCTGATCTTGGTGTTGGGACTTTCTTCACTGCCAGTTTGGATGTTTGCTTCAAAATCGACTTCAGAGCAAATATCAGTTCTGAAGGCAGGTGGTCTTGCCCTACAGATACAGATGAAGGCAGCAAAGTTCGAGGCTTGAGCCCTTGACTCAAAGATTATCTGCAGCTAAAGTAGGCTCTCAATGCACAATGGGCTCCGAGCCGGAGGGGACACCTGAAAATTGGTGCCTTTTACGGGCAGTTTTGAGGCACGATGCCGGACTCCTCCGGGAGCAAAGCTTGGCTTCTGGCTGAGAGCGCTTTCAAAGTCAAACACCGAAGGGTCAAATCCTCATGTGTGGGTCGAGGAACGGAGGATGTGGGCATATTTTGTGTCCTGTGGTTGCATGAGGAGTTACAAGCTCAACGTTGGATCCCTCAGATGAAAAGACCTTGGGGGCTCTGTTCTTCCTAGGCTGGTGGAATGTCTCATAGACACTCGGATACCTCGAAGGCTTCCTCTATGTCTTCAAGATGGGAGGCATGTTGGTGGTGTCTCAGGGTTGCATTTTGTAGCGTGCCCATCGATGTTCTCTTCGGCACCCGATGTATTTAAATTCCTTGTGGTCTCGAGAAAGTCAAAGGTTGCAGAACATTCGTTGATTTGACCACAAGAATTTGCATTGCACTTAGAACAAAATTTGAAAGGAGTATTCTCTATACCTGTTTACAGACACAGTCTTTCTCATTCGACCTTAGTTCATGCAAAGAAACTCATCCAGTGCAGTTGGGCTTCAAAGCCACTATGATTCTGATACGTCTTCCAACGACAGATCTGGATATTCAAAGACTGGAACCGAAAAAATAGGAGTAGTGGTCAACGGTCCATGAGCTCGAGCTGAAACATACAAACGGAATAGTGTGTGTTTGGGGGGGGGGGGGGGCGGAGGGGGGTAACTTTGCAATGGTGCATTGTGGGCTAAGGGAGGAGTCATACGTTCTTGAGACCTAAGACTTATTTAAAGAAGAAACACTTCTAAACATCCTGCAACCAACACCAGATGGCAGAGGCTTACAGAGCATGTGTGCCTGCAACAGCTTGTGCTACAAGCAGTAGTTTTTCTTCTGATGAAAGACTGCATTTGTAGGGATCAGGAAAAATACTACTCGATCATCTGTGTTATCATAAGCTACCTATCTCCATGAGCATCTGGTAATTTCCAAGCTGGAAAAATTATGGAAAGCCAGAATACCCAACAACCCTTATTTTAAACTACTTACATTTTATTGCCATAAAGAACCAGAAATTCACACAATATGCTGCATCATTGTAATCGAGCTAATGAACTAAACAGTATATTCACAACAAACTTTCACCTATAGAACTATGGTGTTATTTTGTCAGTGAACTCAAATTGCAAGAAATAACCTGTCAATTTTATTTGCATTAAGGGAAACAGACATACAATAATATCGTACCAACGGCAAACAATTAATTTGGAAGTGCAATACCTTTATGTAATTAAGAAACTGACCATTCCAGAAATATTAAATCATTGTGTCATGTCATTCAGGTTGGGTGAAGGTGAGACCTAGTTGCAGGTTTAAGCAAGTTACTATCTCTGGCACAGTAGCCAATATAGGCCATTTATCACCCCGAGTGGGATGGGTATGCTCAGACGTGAGTCCCATGCTCTCCACACCACTGGAGTTAAGCTATCCTGGCAGAAGACGGCTGATAGCCAGAAACCGGTCCTAGGATGCTTGATTCCGGTCCAGGAAAGACATGGCTTGGCAGTTCGGGCTGGATTGTTCCCATGAGGCACAGGGTCAAGGCTGATTTGCATATGGCCATGTCTGAACTGGGGTGGTGTGGAGTGCAAAAAAGTATGGATTGAGGCCCAGATCTCTGTACTGGGGTGAATGTATGACATTGTTCTGCATTCTGTCCATCAACTGTTGTTTTTGCATTTATCACCCCGAGTGGGATGGGTATGCTCAGATGTGAGTCCCATGCTCTCCACACCACTGGAGTCAAGCTATCCTGGCTGAAGACGGCTGATAGCCAGAAACCGGTCCTAGGATGCTTGATTCCGGTCCAGGAAAGACATGGCTTGGCACTTCGGGCTGGACTTTTCCCATGAGGCACAGGGTCAAAGCTGATTTGCACATGGCCATGTCTGAACTGGGGTGGTGTGGAGTGCAAAAATATGATGGATTTAGGCCCAGATCTCTGTACTGGGGTGAATGTATGACTTTGTTCTGCAGTCTGTCCATCAACTGTTGTTTTTGCATTACTGCGGGTTGGTGCCATACTTTCCACAACAGAACACTTACCTGTTGCCTGTTTTTGCATCTTGTGCCAGATAAGCAGATGCTGAGGGGCACTGGCAACCAGCAGGCTATTGAAATGCAAGAACCCAAAGTCTACAAATCTCAGTTTGGCCTTAACACTCTTGGGTATTGATAATATTCCCAGCAAATACCTCACCAGTTCACACTTAGGCACTCTACAAAGCAAAAACGCCATTAATTCTGACCATCTCTCACAATATCGATATGATTGGGCACGGCCATGCCATATGATAAAAATAAGCGTTGGTTTGAAAAAACCTTTTGCACCCCTAGGTATATTCTTCAACATTTTCAGGGCGATATACATCTGATGGTGGAATCTAAATTGTAGTTTAAATCTCGCATTTTACGAGAGGGTAACCTATTGTGTTAGAACACTCTTCCTCAGTAAGTTCCTACCTATGTTTGCCTCTCTACTAGTTTTCATGACAGAATTCAAAACAAACACGTGGGGTAAAGCACCATTAGATCTTGGCTGAATAAATTAAGTATTTCTATAACACAAAAGTAACTCGTGAGCAATACACTGCTCTACATTATGGGAGTGTTCACAGACGAAATAAAATTGTGTACCTTAAGTGGAGATTTATATATTTGAATTACATCTTATGTATAACTGTATCCGACATTTTTACACTTCAGGCACAGGGAGATTAAGTCATTTGCCCAAAAACAAAATTTTCTGTCATTCTGAGGTCGGTATTGAACCCCTGGTCCCCAGAATACAAGGAAGGCAAGCACAGACACCAGAACACATCTTCTCCCTTTTGATTTTCTATGGTAAACGCAAGAAAGCCGAAAAAAACAATGTTCATGATTGCTACTTTTTATTTTAAACTAAAATCTTCTGCTCATACAATAAAATATATAGCAAACAGACATTTTGTAATGCTTTATTCATTGATTAAAATATACATTTAACATAAACCATACAGCATCAGTCATTTCAAACATTCAGCTGGTATCCATATAATTTCTGTCAGGAGTTCGTTTACGCTATCTGATCACATTTAGATAAAATCTCACCACATCTGGCATATTCACACTCTGTGCCAGTGGCTTCACTCTACTGATGTACATATAAAACCCGCATGGTATGTGCTCACTGGAGACAAAACAGCGCACGCCTGTCAAAGGTCTTTTATTTTAATATAAGATGGTAAAACCATTTGTAAAACACATATAAACTTTTTCCATAAATAGAATCATATCTGGACATCTGTTGCATAAATGTTTTCCAAAGCTTACAAGAGAGCAGCCAGGTCTCAGCACTGCTGGGCACCCACGTCGGCCACTTTTACTTTGTTATTATTGCAGACTGTCCTTTTATCATTAAATGCACAACATTCGTACCACTTAAAACTGGGGTCAGGTGGAAGTCTCACAGAGACCACGTCTGTACCGCGGTTGCCCTGAAACAGTTAAATCGGCTTTTAAAGCCTCTCAGATATAACGAGATTTTAAAACAAACTTCATGGAATGTTCTTCATGCATCATAGCAGCTCAAACCTGTGATAGAACAAGCTTTTTTCTTCCCTCTTTCGATTCCTTACATTCACTAGTCACAGTGAAACAGGTGCATGTTTGTTTTAGAGTTCTGAGGTTGTGACTGAGCCACAGCACAGCTGTGTACCACAGGTCGAAAGTCGACCTTCTAATATACAATCCAGCAGTATCCAGCTGGCCAGGTGTTGGCCCGCCTCCCTGCCAGCATGTGGGCACTTCTTCATGTCTAACCTATTCTTTGGCAGCTGACACAGGCGCTGACAGAGAAAATCCAGTGACTTGGTTGCTAGGGATTTCACGACTAATGTCTGCTAGCAAGTGCGTTTCAGCTCACATAACACGAATACCCCCTCGGAGTATTTCTTTCTATCTGTACGTTTATATATATCAAGACTACGTCCTGAGCTAATCTGAATGGATCAATTGATAATGCTACAAAATCGAACCTAAGAATCAACAGGCTGGGAATTTAATGGAAGCATTTGAAAAGCTGCCTAACCTTCTTAGGTTATAGCGTGAAAACAAATGGCCGAATCAGAGTACTGGGAGGGTGGAACTAATTGTCCAAAGTTGATTATTAAAGGGAAGATATATATATCTCTTTGATAACAGAGGTCAAGATGTGTCCTTACAAAGTGCTGTCGTCGTTTCCACCAAGCTGATAAAATGCTACTAGAATGCATGGCAACAGTGGATTGCAGATAAACCTCCTGGACTACTTTTCATTAAAATAAAAGGTTTGGCTCCTGAGCACAGCATTCTGATACATAATAGTAAAAACACAGCTTACGCGTAATTACTTGGTAAAAAATAGAATACAATCTCAGACAACCTTCAGGTGGATCTCTCCAAAGGTGTGGTGGACACGTCCATTATCCGTGAAAGCCCTAAACAGTGTCACTTTCGACTTCTAAACCAATACCCGACTACACTCTTTGATCAAGAAGTAGAATATACATATATATTTCTATATAGCTAATACTGAATAAACACAGCACAAAGGGTTATTTCACACTACTGAGAAAACATAATAGGACCCTACTTGCTTATGTAACCACAGGAACTTTAAATAATACTAAAAAAAACCAAAAAAACAAAGAAAGCTATATGCCTTCGCTGAAGCTTTGCATCTCCCTGTAGAAGTGCCGGAATGGCTCGGCAAAGACGCCGAGCAGCTCGATGTCCATGACGGCGTGCCAAGGCCGGCCCAGCCCCAGGGACACCTGCTCTATGAGGTTGTGCACGGGGTCCACGTCCTGGTCGGTCAGCTCCCCCTGGTCGAAATCAATGCTGTCTTCCGTCACCTCCAGCACTTTCAGGTCGGAGCCACGGAGGCGGGCGATCGCAATCAGATTGTGCGCCCAGACCGTGTAACCTGGAAGAAAGAGTCAAACAGCACATCAGAGCAATGCAAGCACAATCGGAAAGGGATCGGAGAGAAAAAGACATTTTCACGAAGGAAAAAAACAAACCTTTTTACAAGCAGATTTTTGGAACGTGAAGCTTTTTTGACTTATACAAAAAAAATCGTTCAGCATAGAGGCGATTTACTCATCAGTTATCAATGTCAAAAATATGAACAAAATGGTTGACCTTAGGGCTAATAACAAACACTACACTACTTATGATAAAGACAACAGTTTTGTAAAAGTTAGCACCATGCTGAAGGTGTGTGGTCACCTAATTAATATCCAAGAATGGATTTCCTAACACTCCTCTCCCCCAAACACAAACTGACGAGTCCTGAGGCCAAATATGCTTTGAAAGTTCAAAGATTTTTACTATTTTTTTTTTTTTACTTAGCTGAAATTTTGTTTTAAGTTTTGCTTTTACTTTGGGAAACTGACTTTGGTTTTATTAAACGCATTACTATATATAATTGATGCCTGCAAAGAACCACTTAAAAACGTGTTCCTAAAAACTGACATCGAGTGTAATAAATGCATACTTGCTCTATCATTTTAACAATAAGAGAATCTCGTCCTAATCAACCACGCTGTACTTCTAGACAACCTGGCCATACATTATGAGTTTTCATTATTTAATAATTGCCCAAATATGTATCATAACAAATCCAATAAAAATACATTAGATACATCATCAACTTCATAAAACATCAGAGATCCTCTGTTAAGTAACAGCCGAGGAAGTTTATGGTTTGTGCAAAGCTAAAACAACTTAAGAAAGAAGCAAAATTACCATAATGTTTTGATTGCTATAGTAAATGTGTGTCACAATACAGGTCATCGCTTTCATATCCAAGATGGTAGAAGCATAACCTTGTGTCACCGCCGATTTCCTCACCATCCGTTGACATCCTTGTGATTATGCAGCCTTAAACAAGCAGCACTGCTATGGTCCAAGAGACGGCAAAGTGGACCAATGGGCTTGTTTGCTGCCGTGCTGGACAATGAAGGTTCCTCAGATTGTTTGGCTGTGTTGGACGGACCGAGTAGCGTGCATGGGCCAATCTTGCTGGGAAAGAGGAGACTCGGGCTTCATTCTATCATAAGAAATGAGCTACACTGGCTTTCTTAGGTAACATTCTACAACCTGGTAACTGCAGAATAGCCACATGGAGGCCAGGCCACACATTTATAAGATACTACTATGTGGATATACAAGCTAGGAAGGAGGCAGAGGTGGGTCAGGCTGTTGTAAATGCTTAATTTGCTTCCTCTCCAGATTCTGTGTGCATATTGCCACCCGAAAGGGGAGATGTTTGTGCTTTACAGTCAGTCAGTGCACACCATGTGATCTACAGGAACACATGCATGCTACAAGCAGAAAAACCTTACTAACCTGCAACACTATAAACAATCGTTTTGTAGTTTAATGCAAAACACTCTCTGTGCCACAATAAAGTACGCCTTTATTGCAAAAGTACACTGGCATGGTTTCTGGTGTATTAAAACACTCAACGTAGAGTAGGAGTCTGTTCCCCTGTGTATGGAGTTTCAGGAGACACCCCGTGCCTTCTTTCTGCGTTGGTGGGCACACTTGTGCGCAGTCAGGTGCTCCCCCACTTTGCTGAATCAGTCCAGTAGGGACCAGAGAGACGAGGGAGGTTCCGGTACCAGGAAGACAGAGGGCACACCTGGCCTTCTTCATCCCTTCACTGGAGGGCAGAGAGGTGGTGAATGGGACCCAATTCAGGGTTATACGTCACAGCAGACTGGAGAGCGCTGCGGAGGGCGTGAAAAATCCCCCGCACTTCCCGAGGACTTATGGGCATCACAGAGGGGAGCAACCCAGCCCAAACTTGGTTCTAATAGCAGCCAAGACTGAGCAGAAGCAATGAGTACCTGATCTAATAGTATGTCTAGAGTGGGGTAGACGTTGGGGGTGCAGTCACATTCCCATCAACTAACGCCCTGCCTGTGGAAAAACTAAGAACTCGCCTGCTGGCGCCTCCCCATGATCATCAGTGAGCCAGCAGGTGTGTAGATCTGGTTCTTCCATCAACAGTGGCCTTACCGTTCCGCCTGACTACTGTGGACCTCTGCACTAAGGTGGAAGGCTGCTATTGTGGCCTGATTGGATTTCTGCACAGGGATTCCCCCCCTTTTTCCTCTTCTCTGACAGCTGCCTTCTGAAGGCACAGAGGTCTACCTGGAGCCCCTTATGACGCGGACATGGTGAAAGACCAGGGTAGAGCACCTCACCAGTCATGAGCCAAAATTGAGAGGTATATCGGGAACCCAAGAGAAGATGTGTAGGTGGAGAGTCATCCGTGATGAACGGTGGATGAGAAATTGCCAGCTCCAAGGGGATATCTCACTCTTGTGACACTACTTGCGCAAGGCAACTGAAAGGGTTATGGAGGCTGAAACCCATATTTTAACAGTGGAATTAGAACACAGCTAATGTAAACCTTGCTTTCACAATGAATGAAGGTATTGAGGCACATGGAACAGAGGGTGGAGGAGGCAGAGGGAACAGCCCTGTAGAATCAGTCTGGATATTGGGCATTCCTGAGGGTATGTTGATAGAATGCTTCCTACGACCTAGCTCCACACCTGGAATCCTGCCAACAAGTTCGCTCATTGTGCTTCCTGACTGAACAGGCCCCGTCGCTTGGATGCCCAGGCGCCCCGGCCTAACCCATTATTGCCAGCCTTCTGAATTACTTTGACAGAGATGATATTCGAGCGAAACATGTACCAGAGATGCAGTACTATTCAATATCCTGTAAATGTCCATCTTCCCAGACCTCAAAACACCTCGATCCACAACATAGTTATTTCTTTCTGGTAGTCCAGCAAAAGCTCAGAGTGCTTTAGCAAGAATATGTTCAGATGCTTGCTGCCAAACTCCGGGTGATCTCCCAGGGCAAGACTAACTTTGAGACACCTGAAGCTGCTGTGGAAAAGGGTTGAGGAGTGGAAGACCCTGAAAAGTCCACTGGCTCGCTCCGGGCATTCTTCACAGGGAACTGGCAAAAAACATGATCCAAGAGGAACAGTGCATGTCAAGGGAAAGGCAACATCTCACCCACAGTATTGCTGGCAAAGTTAAAGAGAGCCTCAGTGGCACTTGATCCTGCTGCAGCAGTTGTCTTGGACTCCACAAATCCTTGAGACCTCATCTCAGAGTCCGAGACTATGGCTTTAGTGCTGGTGGTGCCTGGTGAGGCCATCTTTTTATAGCACCCCAGACCTACCCCTCCCCCCACAGATTCCCTCGCTACCAGCAGGGAAAAGAGCCTCTCTTCTCTCCATATCCCCTCTCTCGCATACATTTCATTTGTTTCAAAGTACTGGTAAAGTCTGGCATTACTAATCCACTCAATTATCCATATTAAATGCAGTTCTGTTCTTTCTTTGTAGCAGGCATATTACCAGTCTGTGCCACTTTATGGTAATTCGAAACTGCTACTAGACAAAACTCTCCCTCTCTAGCAGGAACAATAATCACAGGAGTTATCTTAACATTTTTATTCCTGCCTGAAATCTAGACGCATAAGGAACTCTGCATCAGCTGCTTTTAAATCGTAAGTTATTACTAAACACTGCGCCCCACCTCAGATCTATGTCAGACATTCCTAAACTTATGTCAGGAATTCCAATTTCTGATAAGATTTAGAATATAAGGACTGCCACTTCACCACTTGTTAGGAGAGGTCATTTGCCCAGATTATCGCCTGTGATTCTGACAGACGGTCTCACCTGCTGCCAACGCGTTCCAGACTTGGCGGATGCTGCATCTTTCCTAAGCCTGTTGCTGATAAAGCCACATCCCAGAGGAAGACTAACTAACTGCTGACACACTGGGTGTTTGCCCTTCGCAGGGAACACGGTCTTCACACCTTCCCTGAGGACAGCCTTTGCTGTCAACAAGGTGTTGTGTATCGATTTAGATTCCGTATGAATTTCCCGATTCATGCCCTTATATAGGTACATTTCACATTGCCCTTATATAGGCATAGAAATCCAGTCCTTATTTAGGCATAGTCCATGCTACCCAAATACAGGCATGGCTACTTACATTCATTCATCTACGTCACAACGAGTTCCTGGAAAACCAGACTCTTAAGCCTTTAGGACTTTCCCTGGCTTGGATATTGATTTCTCCAAGAACTCATTTATTATGCATGAACATCTATTCCTTAGGGGTTAATTCATGACGTCCATATGACCGACTTCTACATCAATACTGGCATTCCTAAACCCCTTCAAGATAAGATATATATATATATATATATATATATATATATATATATATATATATATATATGAGATGGAGGTAAACCAAGTGTTTCATGCATGAAATAATTGAAATCATAGTTCGATGGTGGTTTGGGGACCCAAATATTAGGTTATATTACTGGGATTCCCAGTCGGTCCCGATTAATGGGTAGCCAAGAGAATCTGGTAATTAGATTGGAATTTGAACGGTTAGAACCACAAGAGTGCTATCGCTACTTTATGGGACAACACTCCCCCAACCACTTCCTTATATTACAAAGCTACCGATGCTTTACTGCCAGCAGAACAGTACAGAAAGTGGTTTAAAACCCTAACTGGAGAATCCCCCCCATGTGGCACGGTTCATCGGTAGCACAGGTTACACAACAGGGCTTCTATTCCGGGGATCTTGTGTGTTTCTCAGAAGTGGGCCTCTAACTACCTAAAATCATTCAAGCAGTTGTCCGCTGAGTTTCAGCTCTATGTCACATTCCTACAACTGAAAAATCTGCCATACCCTGGAGACAGAACAGTAAAGTAACACTGCTCCCGAATGCAGTCTTTCAGAAACAAAAATAACACAGGAGAGGCTGGGCAAGAAGTGTATCTACAGGTCTCCAATGATCAATAATCACAATCCCTTAATGAATCTGCAGGAGAAAAGGGAGCAAACAGGCCGATTGAGATTGGAAGAAGGAGCCGATGGCTCCCACACCTTAGCGATATCTGCCTGAATACAAGTAATGCAGCTTAAATACTTAGAGCCGACTTGTCTCCCAGCAGGCTGTGGCAAATGGGTAGGACACCCAAACCCACCTGCTTCTGTTGTAAAACAGTAATTGACATTTTTGTGCATGTGGTTTGAGACTGCAAGTTTGACAAAAAATACTGGAAGTCAGTCCACCAGTTACAGGCAGATGCACTTTGCAGTCTATCACTCCTACCCCCAAAGTTGCTCAGTTATGAACAATGGCGGAATCAGTGAACCAAAAGCAGCCTGATCTCTCCTGGGAGAGGGATTGCTGGTGGCTAAGAGAGCTATAGCCTGCATGTGAAAAGTTAAAAAGCCCTTAACACTGGAAGATTGGGTCAGGGGAATGGATTGGTGTTCAAAAGGAGGAGTCAAGACTATAAGGTCTGGGGCTGTATAAAGACGTAGCATAGGATTTGAGGGCGAAAGTGGAGTCGCTATAGTGCATCAGTAAATTGACTTGGGCCGGACTTGCTACCCTTTATGTCAAACTGTGATAATTTGTATGTTTGGTCGCAGTTACAGTAGAGATGTTGGTTGCTCCTGACTTTCACCTCCAGTGTATCTGACAATTGAATGTATTATATCTCGGGTTTGTTCTATAAAACAGCAATAAAAAGATTTATATAGATAAAAATAAAACGGGTTATTAGATAATACGAGAAACAAATGGTTATGAACTGTCCTTGTGCATAAGTGACTGAAGCCTCAGTAGATATTTATCCTAAGAAGACCTCTGTACAAGTGTTCTGTATCTTAAAAGCATGTAGAACCTGAACAAAAACAACATTAATACTAGGTAAAGATTCTCACTCTGACTGTGTGTAGACGCGTAAAAATGCACAGATGAATTCCCTTTACGAACCTCCAGAAAGACTACCAATTGGCACAAATCAGAAGCCTTTTGCTATCTCCCGACCAGCAACACGCTGAAGGGAGCGTTGCAGAGCGGGGAGGAACTCCCGGAATCCTCTCCCCTAGAGGACAGACTACTGGACAACTACATGGCAAAAGGGGCGATATCTTTTATGTACCGCAAAATCCTTAACGTGCATTTCTGGATATTGAATATTGTGCTCTGTCCGAGTATAAACTCAGTCTGATCGAAGAGTATAGGAGTACCCACTACCCTGTGCAGTGTGTTTGCTAGCACCTTGCAGAGCAGTTTAATATAAGTACTTAGCATAGACAATGGTCTGTAGGAAGCCAGATCAGTGGGGTCTTGCCCTGCCTTTGGAATCAACACCATCAATGCCTCCCGCTTACTTCGGGGCAGTGTCACAGTCTCCTGCGCCTCAAGGTAATCTTCCAGCAGACTTTCGAGGAGTTTGATCAGCATTAAGTGATACATTGCTGCAGGGAAGCCATCTGATACCAGGGTTTATCCGGCAGCAGAGTCTCAAGCCCTTACTGCAGCTCCACCAACGGTGCCTCTAATTGTTGCTCTGCCTTTGTCAGGCCTCACAATTCAGCCTCTATAAGATACTCCTCTAGTGTCTCCTCTATCACAGCAGGTGCCATGACAAACCCAGCGTCAGTATACTGTGCAAAACCCCTATTTATTCTATTGTGGTCTAGAATATCTTCTCCTGTACCCCTCGTAGGCTACGGATGTGTGTCTGTGGGCGCTCCTGCCATAGCAGGCACGCCAGCATCCTCCCCGCCTTATCTCTCTCGCGGAATAACTCCTGGCGGTAGGTCACATATGTGTATCTTTCCAGTTTACTTCAAACCTCATCTATTCGTTGCTTAAGAGCTATCAACTGAAGTCTCTCATATGACTCCAGATCAGCTTTTGTATCCAGGCCCGCCTGCTCCCCCTTTAGTGCCTGCAATTCCTGTTCTAACTCCTGTTGCACTTCAAACACATTTGTGATACATTCTCCGCACAGTGTCACTTTATAGGCCTCCCAATCCACGGCCCTATCTGCAGCAGTTCCCAATTATCCTGGAAAAACAGGGTCTTAAAGCTCCGGGTGCGAGTTCAAAATTCACCATCCGTCAGAATCTCAGCTTGCAGCGTCCACAACAGGATCTTGGACCTGGACCTCCTAGGTAGCACTGTGACAAGCACCGGGGAGTGATCAGAGAGGTAGTGGTTCAAGTACAGCAAATGTTGATACATTTCCACATCTTCCTTGCACATAATCTAACCAGCTATGCCCCCCCTCCTATGAACCGGAGCGTAATAGGAGTAAACCCGGTCTCCTGGATTGTGAAATCGCCAAACGTCAAAGAGCTGTAAAACCTGTATCACTTTCTGGAGGGCAATCGCTATATGTGTCTTGATGTTCGGTCTGAGGGGGTGTTGATCCATCCTCCAGTCCAGCGCACAGTTAAAGTCCCCCACCAAGATAAGTCTCATCTTGGGGCCATATTTTTTTCCAGTTCAGAGTAAAAGGTTTTATAGTCTATGTTCAGTGCACACATATTAACCAAACCGATCTCTATTCCATCCAACAACCCTGCCACCCGCAGATAGATTCTGCTAGGGTCCTTAACCACCTCTCTCTTCAAAAAGGGGACACGAGAAGCAATCCATGTTAAAACACTCTTGGCATATTTTAAAAATGTAGCAGCATACAGTGACACTCTCCATTTTTGTTGTATCTTAAGTCACTTCTGCAGCCAGCAGATGAGTTTCCTCTGTAGTGCTTAAGATATGAACGCACTATGTAGCGCTTAGGACAGCCGTTTATTCCATGAACATTTCAGGACATAAGTGAATGCTTCATCTCATATATGTGTAAACAGAGGCAGTCTCCCCCCACCCTCTTGGAGGAATGACCCCCTGACCCCCACAACTCTCTGTACATGCTTGCAAAACTGCCTGTTCAACATCTCCAACCCACCACCTAGGGCAGGACAACCAGTTCTTTCCCTTTGCACCCTTCTGTCAAGCAAACACATCATACTGAACTATCCCCTCCCCACAGAACTCCAAATACAGAATTCAACTGTATGCAACTGGAGATAGTGTTAAACACGATCGTATCTCAAAAAAGGAAAATGCAGCCAGTACCAGTGTTATGTTCCCGAGTGAGCCCCATGTAGCTAAGCTGCGCATTTTCTTACACGGCCTTCTTACAGCACAATAACATTTATGCTGTGACCTTTTGCACATATTCTCGTGTGTGACAATGTTGGATTAGCTTCTCTGAAACTGCTTTACTTATACATCTGGCTACGCATAACATTATCGTGATGCCTAGAACACGGCGTACAGGGCCTTTACACACGATCTACATTTGTCGTTCTACTTACATCCGCAGGGCCACAGGGCTATCTACATATCCATAACAATGCTAATCTGCGCATACGATAGCAACGATGCATTTTATAATAAAGAAAAATGTATGGAGGCTAGCAGAGGAGACACCTCAGCTGATGTCGAGGGGTCCCTGCATGCGGAGGTTTCGCCAAGCAGCTGCCTAACATCTCCGCGAGGGGTGTTCAATTCGTGACCAAGAGGGGGGTCCTACATTATTGGCCATCAGGTAATGATGTTGAATCATCCCATGGGGGGGGATTCCTGGCTCTGCACCTACACACACAGAGTAGGTATTGTATAGTAGGAGTACGCCAGATTACTAGCTTGTACAATATGCCTCCATATATCCATGGTGGAACTATGGGCCAGATGTAGGTAATCTCAATTTACCTAATCTTAAATACCGAATTTTACCGATTCGGTATTTAAGAATAGGTAAATGGGATGTAGATAATTTTTCGGTAACAATTACCGAATCTGTAAGATTCGGTATTTACCAAATCGGTATTTACAGATTCGGTAATTGCCATTCATTCCTATGGGCCTGGAGGCCCATAGGAATGAATGGCAATTACCGAATCGGTAAATACCGATTCGGTAAAATGGGGAACACATTCAAGGGTGCCAGGGTGTCCCTTTGACACCCTGTTGCACCCCTGAATCGTGTTTGTGTGCACATGTGGCACACATACATGCCCTAAGGGCATGTATGTGTGCCACATGGCACAGTTGAAAATGCACAGATTTGCATTTTCAAAGGTATTCGTTATTTACCATCAACTTATAGTTGGTGGTAAATAACGAATCCTAAAATGAGAAAAGCACTCATTTGAGTGCTCCCTACATTTCAGATTCGGTAATTTACCGATTCCTTAAATTACCGATTCGGTAAATTACCGAATCTGAAATGTAGCCACCTACATCCCAAATGCCCAATACTGGTCGGTAACGGCCGAAATTCGGTAATTTCGGCCGTTACCGACCGGTATTGGGCCACCTACATCTGGCCCTATATCTGCTATTTACTCTTTTGGGGTTTGTAATCACTTTCATCTGCTTTTCTCAACTGATTATCGCAGCACATGTATTCTATACAAGAATAACGTTGGTTCAGTAAATATATTGAAAACGTCCCATTGTGTATTCTCTGAGAATAAGAGTGCAGAAGTAACTGAGCAAAAGGGTTCTAGATCTGTTACCCCGATCCCGGAGGGGTCAGGGTTGTCATGTTCAGTGGTTGCCAGAACGAATTCGCTCCCAGCTTGGGTTAGGGGGACTTATAGGGTACTGTGAGCTAGCTGGTTTCTAGGTCAACATATACTATGGGTGCATGAAATTGGTCTAGGCAACTCATCCAAGGTTTAAGTTGTCCACAAATATGCAGCTCCTACGGATCACCCGAACCACCAGAGGTCCGGCAGGAGCCAGAACTCCCCAGCAGGTCAGACCCGCCTGCTTACCCCGGAGGGCAATTTTTTAATATTTTCTTTTTTTAGAGTTTATAGCACTAACTAGACCCAAGAAATCGGTATCAGAGCGCTTTACATGAGCACCCATTTTGTTACAGAAGGGCACGTTAATTTTTGTTGGGTACGGGGAGATTAATTGATTTGCCCAGAATCACAGGATGTTGAGCATCGTAACCGAGACTCAAACCCGGTTCCCCCGCTTCGAGGTCGACAGCTCTAGCCTTAAGGCTACATCCTCTCAATTGATTGTGTAAAGTCTGCTCTCTTCAAGGAAACGTCTAGGGGCCCAGATTAGAGCTTATAGCGGAGCGGGCCCCAGTTGTCTATACCGGGCAGCCCCCACTTTTAGCAGTACATACCGCAGCATCCAGACCATAGAACGTCATAAAACAATGCAACTCGTCCTTATGGGCCAAGACTGTCTCTAGGGCATCTCCCATCCCAGTTGAGACCACATCATCCCTCGGGGATGGGACCGAACTCATAAACAGCGCCACAGAGTCCTCTGACGAGGACTTCCCCGCCCTCACCATTGTCCCGTCCTCCCAGATTGTGATCCGGTGGGGCTGTCGGGATGAGCTCAGTCGACATTTGCCAGTTCTCCTTCACTTGCAGAGCACGCTCCAAGTAGCACCAGCCGGGTGAGACCCAGATGCACCACGCCCATTAGACCCTGCCAGGTCCACACCTCCTCCTGGCCAGGTCCACATCTCCTCCGGACTGTCAAAAAAGTGACTCCTACCTTGCAGCAGGATCCTGCGGTACGCAGGAAACAGCAGCATATATTGTAGCTCTAACACACACAGTTTCTGTTGGACTTCTAGGTAGGATTTTCTTTGGGTTTACCCTCTATGAGTGTAATCAGAGTAGGCTCGAATGGTGCGATTCTCAAATCTTTTCTGCATTGCGAGTCGCTCTGCCCTGAGGATTTTGTCTCTGTAGTTTAGGATACGAGCTATTAAGGCTCTTGGCTGGCGGGGCCACTAAAGCCCTATGTGCCCTCTCCACTGCAAACACGAGCAACAGACCTGTTGGGTTAAGCTCCCATCTTATCCAGTCCTCTAGGAACGCTTCCACATTGGCTCCTTTGGTCTCCCCTGGAAACTCAAGGAAGCTGAGATTATTCCACCTGGATCGGTTCACCAAGTCCTCCGAGCAGTACTGCAGAAAGGTGGCAACCCTTGTCAGAACAGCCCCTTGCCCTCTCAATTTTTTTTATCTCCTCCAGCAGATCCTTTTCTCCGTCATTGACTTCGAGTAGGGTCTCATTCACATGCAGAATACTGTAGGATTAAACGTGGGGCACACTAAAGTGCTCTATGTCCGGTTGGCCATCTTGCTTTTTTTTTGCAGAGTTTTATATAGCACGAACTTGACCCAAATCCGAATCGGGTATCAGAGCGCTTTACATAGAACCAGTTACGTTACATGAGGACACACATTCATTTTTGTTAGGCAAGGGGAGATTAAGTGATTTGCCCAGAATAACAGGATGTTTTTAGTGTCATTACCGAGACTCAAACCCAATTCCCCAGGTTCGAGGTCGAGCACCCTAGCCGTTAGGCCAACTCCTCTCCTGCTTGGCCATGACCTCCATGATACTGCTTTATTTTAAGGTACGTCTATATTTACTAGTGTTAACTCCACTCATCCTTACCCTGGAAGGTAAGTACAAGACAAATTAAGAACAGTAAATGCATACTAACTGTACAATGTAGCAGGCAGTGGGTCTATGTAATTAAAGCAGTATTGCGGCCATAAGAGGCATTATATGCAATACAGTCATGGACCATCTAAAAGTTTAAACGAGAGCAAAGAAAATTTAGACTGATGAAGCTACAAATGAGAACCTCGAGGGTGCTAGTTAACAAATTCAACTTAAAAATCATAACGTTTATCCTTAGTCACGAATAGCTCAACAACACTGCCTGCCCTCTGAGCGGCGTGGCAAGCAGACATTGATGACTTAGACAACGATAACTGGACAGAGGCCTTGGAGAACTCCCCCCTCTCCCCGAGACACCGCAATCTCTTGCCACCTTAGATTAATCCAATTCAAATATCTACATAGAGCATATTATACGAGAGGATGATTGTGGAGAATGGGTCTCATCGAATACCCCGTATCCTTACGGTTTGGCGCTGGGGAAGGCAAATTTATGCATACTGTGTGGATTTGCAGTGTATTGGCACGATTCTGGAGAGGAGTGGTGTCCTGTTCGAGTGAGGTTCTGGCATGGGTTATACCGTCTGCTCCAAAGCTGCTTCGCCTTCACAGCACTGAAAGGATGGAGGAAAGTTGTGGGAGGGAGGGGGCGTTATAAACGTCACTTATGATTTCTTGGGCTCACATTAGCGAAGAGAGATAGACAGTGGAAGGCTACCACACCACCATCCTTGGGGGAATGGAAGCACGGGATGGACTTCTGCTTGGGGTTGGAGATAGCGGTGTTCCCGGCCAGGTGATGTCCCTATAAACATTCCAAAATTTGGCAGAGGTGAGCAGATTACCACGGCCTGTTCCTAGAGCTGGTGCACACAGTTAGACTATATTTAGATGCCAAATTTAGATAATATGGCCGAGACAAGCAGGAAGATGCACCGAGACATGCAACTATATAAGATTTTAGCTGCTACATTGGGGTGGGAGGGGTAGGGGCACTAGTGCATTCTGTGCATATGTTTCTGTTTTATACGGTTTGGGGGTATTATCCTACAGAATCCTGGGGCTATCTGTGGTCCGTTCAGGATGTTTGTTTACTACTTTGCTGGCAAAAACCCAATAACGTCTGTTGTGAAAAATGAAATAAAAAAATCAAATGTTCAGTAAGCTGCAAACAATATATACATTTGAATTCTCTGCTTGTCTTTCCAAAAATATTAGCCAAGCTTAAATAAACTGAAGCAACATTAATTAAATAACAGTACCACTGAAAATGAAGATAGAAGCAACATTATTTGGGTATGTGCCATATGCAATGAAAACGGACAACAGGGAAATGAATAGAAATAGTTGTGTTTTTCCTTTACAAATACACCAGTTTGAGGGGTGAAATGTTCTTCATCTACTGAGGGAAGTTACACAATATTTTATTTGAGCCTAGAGCAGTGGTTTTGTGAGGAAGGGCCCAGTGTCAGTTAACCTGAAATATAGATATTGGAGTACAGGCTATACATGGTAATATAAGTGCCCGTGGGAGACACCTCTTACCATTCAGTGTAGTCTTGGCTCCAATTTTATTTCAAGTATTTTATCTTACTGTCCTATTACTTACTGGATCATCCTTAGGCTTTAGGCATTGCTTTCACACTGCCATCGTATATTCTAGTGTTATATTGTTATTGCTGCTATATATATGCACTCTTATGGGACTTAGTAACTCATTAGTAGTTTAGCCCTATTACAGCCTGTATGTTATTGTATTTTTTATTGTAGTGCTATATTGTTATTACTGCAATAAGTATGCACATTTAGGGGACTTAGTAACTATTTAGTAGTCTAGCTCTATTCTAGCCTGTATTTTATATGCGACAAGCTGCACATATCTCACCTCTATCCCCATCATTCACTGTCCGCTTCCACATTTATTTATTTTCTTATTGGGTTTTCATTGTAAGCTACGTCATGATATTGCACTGATTATTACTACCTCATCCAACTCTCTCTGGTAGGCAAACCGCGCCCAGCCACTTTCTAAGCCCAGACTACATTGCTGCTACCATGTACACTCTGATATGTAACTAAGCCTCCACCTAATAGGCCTTACCTCGCATAGCTGGTCATACGGTGTAAGTTGACTGCTACCTTGTATATAGGATACATCTGATAAGATGCTCCCACGCACTGGCTGTTCGGGGATCACACTGACCTCCACCCCCTACATCTATGCTCACTCACAAGTGTCCTCCCTGGCCTTGTAACTAGCGGCTGACAGCGTGTACTATCGCCCTAGTTCAGACACCTAACACCACAGCCTCTCTAAAATGGAGCTCAACGGCAAGCACACTTTTAGAATTAACTACCCCTCCACCCCTCTCTCCAAAAATGCCACTAAACGTTTCAAACACAACTTCTTGAGGGCGCACCCGGAAACACCCTTTGCCGACACCTACTTCTCATCGGGCAATGGAGCCCTGAATACTGATTTCATCTTCCACACCTCACGCAGAGCCCAATGGAGAAAAACTTTCCTATCTCTACTCACAGTCTCCATCACCAAGAGAACAGCCCATGGCTCAACTCTCACCATCACACCTTCCCACCTCTTCCCTGGCAGGTCTACCATTACAATCTATAATACCGGGATTGTCCTGATCCAAGCCACGGACAAGAACCTGGAACTACTAGACAACCTGTTCCCCAAGTTCAAAGAGCACCTCTCCAAGCTGCGGACCCGAACCCAGAAGTCCGCCAGCGCTATCCCCCCCGACCTCGCAGCCACCACCTACTACACCTCTACCCCCAGCACCCCAGTAAATGGCCCACCTGCTGTTAACGCACGCCACTCCCCAAGGACAGTCACGGATATCCCCGCCGCACATACTAGTAGCCCCTCCAACACGACACTTCTTATCCCCACCCACACCCCCTCCATCCATCTCCCCTCGGACAGATCATCCCCCACCCACAACACTCCACCATTTGAACAAGCCATCGCCCAAAGTTTATCCACCCCCTCTCATCCCCCCCTCGACAGACACCTTTCCCTCCCCATCTCTCTCTCCACTCCCACCCACGTATCTCTCACACCCGACACAACAACTCCCACCCACAACACGCCTACATCTGCACACACCATCACGCGGAGTTTATCCACCCAACAACCCCATCCCCCCCACGGCAGACTCCTCTCCCTTCCCCGCTCCCTCCCCACTCCCACTCATAACGTCATCCCCCTCCCAACACAAGATACAGAACATACCTCCTCCCTTACCCTAGCACCCCCCTCTCTCCCACCTCCTATTCTTAGCCCTCACTACCCTCCTGTCTCCCCCACTGTCTTCAACCTTCACTCACTCTTCTACTCACCTGTATCGTCTCCCACTGAAGTCACTATCTATGCTTCCCACCCACCGCCTGCCTCACCTTCACCACTCACACCCCTCGCCCACAAACACGTCCACACCTTGAATACCATCCCACCCATTAGCACCGCGGAACGCCTCAACAACCCTCCTGACTTGACCTTATCCACACTCCAACAAGTCAAGGAAGAAATTTTACAAATCAAAAAGGACATCCACGCAATCAAAGACCTTCTCTCCTCACAGCCCAGTCTACCTCCCACCATCCCATTACCCTACAAACGACGCACCCTTCCTACATACACTCGCCCCCGACGACTCCAGCAATGGTCCACTATCCCCGTTCGCAATAACTCCCACCGCCCCCGTCGTGTTCTCAGCCCCTTGTCGGACCTCGACCTTTGCTCTCTCCTACACTCTTATGGCCCAGGTCCGGTAAAAGGTCTTTCCAATTCCCACATCCCCATACCCACAATTCCCACAAACGCTCTGAGGCTCCCAACACTCAACAACAGAGGCTCCGTCCCTAACAACCTCAGGAAAGTTCCCATCACACTAGAAAGCTCGTCCACCCTTCTCTGTCCCAAACTCAAATGCATCCTACTAAACTGCAGATCGGCCCAGAGACATTCCTCCGACATCGCGGATCTTGTCTCAAATAGGGAGCTAGACCTAGCCTTTCTAACGGAAACATGGCTCACTGAAGCCTCCACCCCGATTATGGACATACTAGTCCCCCCCAATTATCACATCATTAGGTTGGACAGGTCTCCTGGCAAGACGGGCGGGGGAATCGCATGCATTGTTAAGAGCAACATCTCCGTTACTCAAGTCACCTCCCCCTCCCTTTCCTCCTGT
Organism: Lissotriton helveticus; assembly: GCF_964261635.1. NCBI lineage: Eukaryota > Metazoa > Chordata > Amphibia > Caudata > Salamandridae > Lissotriton > Lissotriton helveticus. The sequence goes on along the minus strand of NC_136070.1, from coordinate 223,474,009 downwards.
GAACTTCTCTGCCTTGACATCATCAGTGAGGGCAAACAAGTATGTACTTTACATCTCATTTATCACCCGCCTGGTGACAATCTCGTATTCACCCAACAAGTCATGGACCTGATCTCTTCCAACGCCGGTCGGCAGACCACTCAAGTCTACCTGGGTGACTTCAATCTCCACTGGAACGATCAGAAAGACACTGCAGTGAATAGTCTAAAAACTTTCCTCAACGCGCTTGACCTCACCCAATTATGCGATAAACCAACACACGACAAAGGCGCGATACTCGATCTCATCATTGCCAAAGAGAACGCTATTCTATTGGAAGCGATTCTACCCTGCGACTGGTCAGATCACCACATTATCACCTTCTTTATCAACGAAAAAGTTAAACCTAACTCTACTCAACCAATCAAATCCAAAACATTGAAAAGGGATCTGAAGAATCTTAACCCCTCCACCCTACCTCCCCACATCGGCAACCTCCTCCTTCCCCCTTCAGGTGCCTCAGATGTTCAATCACTGACTGACCACTACCTTGACTCGATGAATACAATAGTCAATGAAGTCGCCCCTCTGCAACTGAAGAGAGTCTCCACCAAAACCTCTAACCCATGGTATGATGACAGTCTCAATGACGAAAGGCGTAATATGCGAATGGCAGAGCGCACCTGGAGATCGGTCCCTTCAGCACTGCATCTCAAAAAGCTCAAGAACAAGAGAAATGCCTACTTTAGGAAAATAAAGCGCACAAAGTCGGACTTCTTCAGCCGCCAGTTGGACCAAGCGAAGAATAGGCCAAGAAAACTGTTCGAGTTAATCAAGACCCAAACAAAGGCACAACCCACACAAGCAAATAGCACAACAAACGACACTCCACACTGTGAAGCCTTCTCTGCTTTCTTTAAACATAAGACTGACAACATAAGAAATGGCCTCATAATGGATGTAAATAGATACTCCAACTACACCAGAATGGCTGACACTCAACCTAAAAACAAGGCATCTTGGCAGTACTTCGATACCTACTCGGAAGAAGCTATACACAAACTGCTCTGCACTTTGAAGCCCTCTAATCACCTCACAGACCCTCTACCTGCTAATGCGGTAAAAGACTTTATCCCCTTGCTCCTCCCTCTCTGGACCAAGATCATTAACAGCTCGTTGCGACAAGGACACATTCCAGACTCCCTTAAGGTGGGGCAAGTCACGCCTATACTCAAAAAACCTACAGCTGATCCGTCTGACCTAAACAATTATCGACCCATCACCAATATCCCCACCCTGGCCAAACTGTTGGAGAAATGTGTCCAACTCCAACTAACAAAACACATTGATAAATTTGACCTCCTCAACCCTCATCAATCAGGTTTCAGAGCGAAACATAGCACGGAAACAGCTATGACACACATAATTGATGACGCCCTCCAAATTCTGGATCGTAATGAGTCCTGCCTCCTCATCCTTCTTGATCTCTCGTCAGCATTTGACACGGTCAAACATGAGAACTTGTTGGAGCTGCTAAGTACTAGGATGGGGCTATCGGGAACTGTTCTCAAATGGTTTTCGTCTTTCCTTCACAACCGGTCTCAGAGGTTCAAGATCGACAATGTACTATCTACACCGGTGCCTGCAGATCTTGGGGTTCCACAAGGATCCACCCTCTCTCCTACACTGTTCAACCTCGTTATGGAACCCCTCGCCACCTTGCTTCAAGCATCCAATGTTCAATTCCATATGTATGCTGATGACACGCAACTCTACCTAAAGTTACAGTCCCCGGAAGATATCAAACAGCTGAATTCCACGCTTATTAACGCCCAATCCTGGCTGGCCGATAATCACCTCAAACTAAATGCTCTAAAAACTGAGTTCCTACTCATCTCACCTCCGGCGAAAATCTCCACCACCCAAACCTGGCTCAACAACCTAACAGCACTCAATGTCCAACCTACCATCGTGGACTCGGCGAAATCCCTAGGCATCACACTCGACGCCAAGCTCGACATGCAGCAACACGTCAGCAAAGCCACAAAAGCAGCTAATTTCCAAATTAACACGCTGAGGAAAATTAAACCCTTCCTCCCTGCCAAAGACTTCCAAACTGCTGTACAAGCTCTAGTCATCCCTCGAATAGACTACGGAATTGCGACCCTCAGCGGTCTCCCGCTATCCACAACAGCACCCTTAAGAGCCTCCCTGAACGCTGCCGCGAGACTCATTACTGGCTCAAGAAAGCACTCGCACATATCCCCAGACCTAAAGTCTCTAAAATGGCTGCCTTTTGAAGCCAGAATACACCTAAAAATTGCAACTATGACACACGCGGCCGTGCACCACAAGGCACCCTACTACCTCGCTCAAAAGCTGTCTATATCAGGAGGGTCGAGATCCAATAGGAGTACTAAAAATCTACTCCTGAAACCTCGTAGATTTCGGAAAGCGAAAACTTACAAACGCTCCTTCTCAGGAATGGCACCCAGGATCTGGAATGCGCTCCCTCCTGAAACAAGGCTAATCACCTCCACTGCACTCTTCAAGAAAGAGGTGAAAACAATGCTTCTGGCCAATATTTCCTGATCGCTACAGATGTTGGGTCAGAGACTCTGCATTGCTTGTATCGCTGCTCTGCCTATCCTCGACTTGTTGGGGGCACTATTACGCTACTCTATTACTACCGACCAAGATATGATACACGTTGGTTTACTGATCCACCTGTACGCCATGGTAGTGGGATCAATGACCTGTGCTGCTATATAATACTCCCTTACCTGATCATATATGGAGTGGTTTTATGTTTGTTTTTTCATCCATGTTATTACCATGTTACTTACCATGTTATTACCATGTTATTACCATGTTACCATGTTACCTACCTGATCATATATGGATTGGTTTTATGTTTGTTTTTATCACCCATGTTATTACCTTGTCACTGATTATTATACTGTTCCCATTATCTCTGTTTACTCTGTTGCCCCTTCCCTGTCTTTGTGAAGCGCTCTGATATCTGTAAGGATCTTGTTCGCGCTATATAAAACTTTGAATAAATAAATAAATAAAATAAATAAATAAGTAGAAAATGGACTCCAGCACATGTAAACCTTTTTCTATTTTCACTGTAGTTTGCATGTCTATTCTGAGTGTGTACTGCTGTAACAGCAAATTCACCTGATGTACCCATGGCAACAGCAAAGGCTCACAGATTTGATTCGTTAAATGAAAAAAATATGTAGCTTATTATGTAAAGGAAGGGTATATACCTTCACAATCTGACATCTGACAGATCGGGAACAAGAACTACCTATATTTGAAAATAGCTATACTGCTTTGAACCAGTACCCTCCATGATAAAAAGCATGGTAATGGATGTTTGGTCAGAGAATGACATGATCAGTCTAAGGAAGCAAGCACTTGTATATTTTAACATGGGTTAATGTACATACAACTGCTAGCATTCAATTCTTCTATGCATAATACGCCTGATAAGTGTAGGCATTTAAAAGGCATATGGGAAGAAGAGCTACATTTTTACATCAAATACCTGAACCAGAAAGTGAAACCGGGAGGAAAGAAAAAGAGTTATAAAATGTACACAATACAGGAGGGGTAACTGGCAATTCAATAGGCTCGTAATTGAAAAAAAAGAATCAACAATTTGGCAAAAGAAGTAGGTAAAGCATCAAACCATCAGCTATATGCAATGTGAATGCTTTTCATGAAACGTTGCAATACCACCATGCAAATACAACAAAGCATAATCAGCACAGAGGCTACCTGTAGAGAGGGGTAGCAAACTCTCCAGAGACATGAATTGCCTCTTGATTCTTTATCATACGGCAACATGGGTGAACACAAAGTTAAGGAGGATTACTTTTGGCAGGAGTGATGCCATTGACGATGTCTCAGCCTGGCTGCTATGGATTAATCACATGGACAGCATTTATAGGTGTGCCCAATTAAAACAAGCTACTATTTAATTCACCTGCGTATGTATCAGGCCATTGACTGATCGCAGTCACTCTAATAGTCTCTGTATGGGAGAGTAAAGCAGAACAGGTATGATGATCACATATCTCAGCACATGGATGCGCAAACACTCAACGTTCTGGAGCTATGCTCCTGCAGTGAAACGATTTGGACAGACCTCTGGAAGGTGAATCTCACTGGAATATTGCATTCAGAAAGAGGGGACATGACTCTCTTCATGTACTACAGGAGGATTGGACTGGATGAATGAACACATCCTCCTAGTACACAAAATCCCAAAGAGCATAGCCTGTGTGATCAACTCATTGTATATACAAGGACATATAGCTGCAAAGGCAGGCTCCGGGGGAAGGGAAGGAGAACATGACCTTACACTCACAGTGGACTTGTGTACAGTACTTTACATTATCATAATGAGATTGTAGTCCGAAAGTCTCACCGGGATAGACAATTTCACGCCAAGGATCAACATACTGAGTTTAGATTTTGAGCAGTCCCATGCAGGTTATCTAAATTAAATCTCATGATAAACCAGGATTGATAGCATTCCTTGCATATTACAAATGAAACTGGATTCAAGCCTCTGGTGAGACACCCAAGATACTAGTTAAGTATCAATGAAAGTAGGCATGTGTTAGTAGAATACATATTTATAAATTGCAATGTCAATACACTGAATGCATGAATGAGAGAGAAAGAGAGAGAGAGAGAAAGAGTGAAAGAGAAAGAGTAAGAGAGAAAGAGTAAGAGAGAAAGAGAAAGAGTAAGAGAGTAAGAGAGAAAGAGAGAAAGAGAGAAAGAGAGAAAGAGAGTAAGAGAGAAAGAGAGAAAGAGAGAAAGAGAGAAAGAGAGAAAGAGAGAGAAAGAGAGAAAGAGAGAAAGAGAGAAAGAGAGAAAGAGAGAAAGAGAGAAAGAGAGAAAGAGAGAAAGAGAGAAAGAGAGAAAGAGAGAAAGAGAGAAAGAGAGAAAGAGAGAAAGAGAGAAAGAGAGAAAGAGAGAAAGAGAGGAGAGAGAGAGAGAGAGAGAGAGAGAGAGAGAGAGAGAGAGAGAACCTAAACCCCAAGATGGCAATTTAGGCCCATATTAAATCTATTCATTATGTTTTTAATATGACATGATTAATCGATTTTCGTACGTGTTATCCATTTACTACTCATCATTTGTCTCAGACTGCACGTGTGTTAGTAAATGTTTTGAGAAATGTGTGATTTTGTTGGGAAAGTGTTAACATTTCAAATGTATTTTATGCAACACAAAAAAGGGAAGGGTCAATGGTAGATGGAAGCATCAAGAATGAGCATGCAAGGGTGAGCTTGTCAGGTGTGCCAATAAATGTTCTAAGAGCAAAGCAGCACTGGTCTTGTGAAAGCATTTTGGCCCAGATGTAGGTAGAACTTATTTACCGATTCTTAATTACAGAATCGGTAAATAAGAAGGGGGGGTATGTAGGAACATCCAGATGTTCCATTTACCGAATCGGTAAATATCTGTATTTACCGATTCGATAAATACCGACCGGTAATGCTCCATTCATTCCTATGGGCTTTGAAGCCGGCATTACCGGTCGGTATTTACCGAATCAGTAAATACCGATTTTGACAAGGGTGCAGGGGGTGTCACTTTGACACCCTCTAGCACCCCCAAAAAAGGTTTGGGCCATGTGGCAGGCATACCTCCCTAAGGGCAGGTCTGCCTGTCATATGGCACAGGTGTGCATGCACACATGTGCATGCACACCTGAATCGGTATTTTACCATCAAATTGAATTTGATGGTAAAATACCGAATTTGTAGGGCTTGTGGGACTCAGAAGAGTCCCACCTACATCTCAATTTTACCGATTCTGTAAAAATACCGGTCGGTAAATTTACCGACCGGTATATTTACCGAATCGGTAAAATTACCGAAATGGCCTGTTGCAATCCCCCTACATCTCAAAAGCCAAATACCGGTCGGTAACGGCCGAAATCGGCCGTTACCGACCGGTATTTGGCTACCTACATCTGGCCCTATGTTCTTTTACCATCACTAAAACAAAGACGAAATGCTATGTTTAACTTTTTAATATGTTTAGGAAAGATAAATATCACTTATATGGATTCAGCACATTGAATTACTGCAGCTAATTTACAGTTATACCTCTTTCCTGTGAAATATGTGACTTGATACCACTGGCAAAGGGCCAATAACAAGCATGAACCAGAAGTCGAGATACATTTCCAGGAAGAGTATGTCTATCGAAGTATCCTTCATGGGGCTTGAAGAGTGAGTGCGTTTTCACATCTGTGACACAATTTTTCAAATAAGAGTAGAGCTGGATCCCCAGCCTGAGCAGGTACACTACCACTGATGTGGCAGTTTGTGAGCAACAAGGGTGCTTACAGAGCCCAAAGGGAAGAGTGTTCTAACTCTTGCTTCTCAGAGTAGCTCTTGAACTACTGGTAGCTCTCCAGCGATCTTTGAGTAGCTCTCCTGTAAGCAGCCCAGCTTATTAATTAAGAAGCTTTTACTTGGCAGAAGTAATATAATTGTACCAAAATTCAAAAGTGTTTGAGACGAAAATGTTTGTATTTCCAAAACTCAGAAGAATATAATTTGTGAAAAATGGCTGAATTTCCAAAATATTTTTGAAAGCTGAGTGATAAATCATGTAGCGGATTCAAAATTGACAAACCTTTAAGTTACTACTGACAACCCTGCCTGATGCACTAAGGTGATCACTGCCAGTACTCTGCCATGGTATGGCCACAAATATAATCTTACCTGATATGGTCACCAAGATAATTATCACTGAACAAGTTTCTCTTGTTACAGAAAAGGTTGGTGACCCCGGATTTAACTGCTACTGACTTTTCTACATTGAAACGAAGAAAACTATTTCAAGGTCGTGTTCAGTCTCAACAGGAGAGTCTTCAGCCATTAATTATAATATTATGTGGACCCATCAATCAGAGAGGCTGGCAGCTCACCTGTTGAGTGAGCTTCATATTATGTATATGAATCCCAGTACCCCAACTCCCTGCCCAGTTCTGGGTGCTTTCATAGTTGGGTCACTGCTGGGGAAACAGACTTCGTCTACTGGTACCAGGTACCTACGAGAAAGCAGGTCTACTTACCATATCCCCTCATGAGCCAAAGTCACTAAATTGACATGGTGCTCAGACACGACAAATATTCATCCACGGATGTAAACAACTTTAGGTGTCTAGCTGAAATAATCATGTTAATACAGAAGGGCAACAGGTTATTAGAACCATGGTGCTATTTTTTTTAAAAGGATTAATTCCACAAAAATGGACCAAAAGACACATAAAAAAAATGACTGGCAACAAAGTACCGAGATCAAGTTGAAAGAAAACACAAGTAGCTGCCCCTAAAGTTCAAAGACTAATTCCAAGTGGTAGACAAAGAGCTGATTGCCATCTGGGAAAGTCAGAAGGGTTAATGGAGAAAGGGAGGCGTTTTGGGGTCTTTGAAGCAGGGTGGGAGAGTCGGGTGGGGGGGGGTGGGGGAGGGGACATTGGCAGTATAAAGATGGTGTGGGAATCAGGCAATATTGTCAAACGGACAGGCTAGGCTCTATGAGCATCTACGGATTCACATTTTTTTTAAATTAAATGTTAACACAGAATTTGACAGTACTGCCAGACTCCTGGTTATAGGCAGTTTACCGCTTGCTCTTTACTCATAGATATTAAAGGATTCCCATATTTACCTTAACTTAGTTACATTTTCACACTTAGTCTATATTCTAAATGTGTTTACTAGTTGTGTTGCATACTAGTTTGTGTACTGCCATAATATCCCAGAAAAAATGAAAACAAAACTAAAGAAATAACCTAGAATGAAACCGATAATAATGATGATTATTCATTCAGGATAGAAAACATGTTTCAAGGAGTAGTAATTTTAATTGGATAGGCTCAAATAGGGTTTTCAGCAGTTTTGTGAATACCAACTTATGGTTCCACATGGATGTGGGAGTACACACCTTGGCTGTGGAATTTTCACCCCTTTGAAGAACATCTTGACAACTGTCGAGGTAAAAAAAAACTTGCTGTTTGTCACAATGGCACCTGGTGTTCTTTTAAAGATGGGTAGCTTATTTTTCTCACGAATAAACGTGTGAAGTACCTAATCACTGTGGTGTCCCTTTTGTTCCAGCAGTGTTGAAACCGGTTTCACCTGGCGCTGTAACGTTTCGCCGCCATTGGTTTACTGTCTTCCCTTAGCACTTTCTTGCATTTCTGCGATAGGCCCCAATGTCCAAACTATTTCTTCAGTAGTCATGCTGTTAAGTGGAGGCTTTTTGGTTCTGGGTGACACACCTGACCCCTTCTAGCAGCCTTTTTACTCCTTATTGTGCTATTCCCACCAAGTCTGAATACCATGTCAGTCTGGTGCATTGTGTGGCTACGAGTATCATCGTTATGTAGGCCTGTCTGTACTGGCTTGTGACTGACGGTATTAGTTCAACCGGTGGGTAAGTGCCTGCAAATGTTATTCACCCAACAGTAGATAGGGCATTCCCTAAAACTAGTGGTGTTGATACTTGCAGGTGAAGTGTGGCAAACAATCTATGAGTGGCATGCACCTTTTCTTGAAAATGTTTTGAATACCTTGTTTAAGTTTCTACTCGTATGACAAGTCTCCTGGCCCGTTTGATCTGTTTGTCTCTTTTTTTGGATGTCTGGCAGATGAGTGGCTAATAACATTACATCCTATTACCAAATCTATTGTGCTAGCTTGCATAAGGCATACGATTTCGGCCCTCCCTGCTTGTTGAGGTAAACTATGGCTGTGTATTGTCTAAATGGAGCAGTGCTGTCTTCCACTTGATATTCATATAAAAGCCTTGTAAAGTAAGGAACACAGTTCTGAGTTCCATGATGTTTATATGCTTGATTATCTCTTCAGAGGTCCTCTAGCCAATGATGTTTACTATCCCACTGTGTGCTACTCATCCTTTGTGTGATGAATCGGTCATGATGGTCACGGAGAAAGATGGTTGTTTCAATATTTTGAACATTCCATAACTGAATTTCCCTTCGAACTCTGTAACAACCACTGGATCCTCCAAGTCCCTCGACCACTGACTTTGTAACTATTCCTGGACTGGTCTCATGTGCAACCTGGAGAAGGGGCTATCATATTCAATTGAGTCTCTGTTCTCTCTATTGGAGATTGTCCTTTCCAGTTAAGATGAGCTTGTTCTGTTTTTTTGTATCACCAATTCACCACTGTACCAGAAAATACCTCCCATTTTTAGAGTTGCCATACGCCCCTAGGAACACCTTCAGTTCCTCAGTGTTGGGGGTGATTTCTCCATATTCAGAGTGGCACTTAACCCTTTTAGGGTGCATTTACTTATCTATTTTGAGTTTTATAGAGAGCAAACCAAACCCGTGAGGGTATCAGAACGCTTTACAGGATTGACAGGTGATATACATGACTTAGGAAGGGTGGATACAATTGAGGACGAGCAGGTAGCTGCATTAAACTAAATAAATTAATAAGCAGTAACAAATCCCGGATACATGTTGTGATAAAAACAGATAAAAACATTATGCAAGAGAGGCAGTCTCAGTTCCCGGGTGGGATGCCCAGAAGTGCCTGGCAAATATCATCCTGAAATGCTGTGGGTAATGTCGTAGTAGTATGTGAAACAGAGTCACTGAGGTGATAGCAATGCGAGCGTTAGGAGAGGAATTTGCCCATTAGGAAAGTTTTGGCCTCCTTTTTAGGTTTCGACTGGAGCACGGAGCTTTAGCTCCGCCTCCAGAGAAATCTGTAGTCTTCAGTAAGGGACACTTGAATACGCCCTCTGTTCCATTGGCTAGCTCCATAAATGGAGGCTAGCCATTGGAACAGAGATCTGTCCGTCATTCACGGACCAGATTCGGGGGCGTTCCCGAGATTTTTTCCCTGGGCGTTCCCTCTGTGTAGTCATCGGGCGGTGGGCGGAGTTTCGTTTTTTTTTGGGTGTTTGTGTCCGTCATTATGCCGACCACGGCCGCCGCAAGAAGTCCAGGTGAGTGCATTCCTTTCCCGCCCCCCCCCCTCCCGCTGTCCATGCGCCGTTCCCGCCCGCCCCCCTCCCGCTGTCCGTACCCGCCCCCCCTTCCCCGTGTGCCCGTAGGTGCTTGTTTTCATGGTGTCCACTGGTTTCTTTTTCCTGGGATTTAGTACTCTATGCTTTCTTCCTGTCAAGCAAGCCAGGAAAGAGACTTGTAGCGCGAGCAGTTTAAAACTGATGTAGCTGATCCAAACGACGTCTAACACTTTTGCTGTCCGTGCTTGATGCGCTCTGGGAGGACCGGGATGTCCGCTTCGATATTTCTCCACAGTAAGGGACAAACAGACTGCTCAGACATTGCCCCGTGCCCCCGTCTGAAAGCTTATGTACATCTGGCCAAACCTTAATGTAGCACATTGCATGGTGCCAGGTTTACGCCGTCGCACAGTGCCTTTAAATTGCTCCAACTCGCCGTGTTTACTATCTCCCTTAGCAAAGAATGAGTGTATGAATTATCGTTTAGTGCACAGAGGGGCTCCAGTGCCGCTGCACCACCGGCAGCTATGCGACCGGATCAGCAGCTTGAGAAACGCTGTCTCGAGATACCCACTCTCTCCTGCCCCTCACCTCTCCCTTCACTTCTCTCAGAATGAGTCCCCCTAATACCCTTTCTAGTACCCCTTTCCCCATTCACTCGTCCTGTGCCACTCTCTCTTTCCCTCATGCCCCCCCCCTTTCGATGGCTCTCATTCCGCCAATCACTCTCTCTCCTTCATGTTCCCCTCTTTCGAAGTCTGTTTCGGCACATCTTTCTCTCGTCCTCTTTCGATCGTCTCTCTTCCCTCATTTCCATCTAAATCCTCCCTGCACTGTAGCTCGCCCTGCTGGCCCCCACCCACCTCATCCACACACATAGCCACCCAAAAGACATACAGATATGCATGAGGCATCCGCACAAATACAGATACGCCCAAGAGACAGCCACACACAGAGATACACGGCCACACTCACCCGCCAGTCTATTTGACAGTGTAATTGAATTAGACACCACATTCTCTTGTCGTAAAGGATCTGTTCTAACCATGTGGCAATCTCTCTGACATTCTCTACCCCTCCACCATTCATCCATTCTATTTAGCTTCACCTTTCTTTTTCATTGTGCATGTCTTCCTATTCTTTTCATTGAGCGCATAAGGCTCTAATCACAATGTATTCATACATTTTCGTAATGTAATCAATGTTACACCTATGCACCTAACAGCAACTGAACTCTGCTGTACGCTCAATGCAAGCAAGAAAGTCAATTCGAGCTGCGGCTTTTGTAATATCCATTTCCCAGGCTTGCTATTTGGTGTGGTCTAACGGCGTTGTTGGGTTTCATTTTAAGCCTTCATTTGAGTAGATGAGGTCCGTTTTAGAATAGTTGTGGAGTACACAGCATGTAATGCCTCCTTGGAGAAAGCCGCACGTATATTTTCGGAAATGGGACCATGCAAGCTTATTCTTAGTCTTTCTGACATTAATTTAACAAGCAGATTTAGTTTCCTGGACTGGGGAGATGTTCTCCTGATTCACTATTTTATTTTTTAATTGGTTACGCGTTTGCTATTGCTTTCAAGCAGTAACCTAAGAAAGTTCACGCTTTAGATGTTGCCACCATAGTGTTTTCATGCAGGATATGAGTGCAAGGTGACAGTATGATTCTTCTTTTAGCTTCTTTCAAAGAACAGTCGCTATGATCAATGGCCGTTGGCCTTCTTCCGTATCACTCATTGATGTCAATTAAATATTTTCCCTCCAGACTCCAGAAATAGAGGATTCTTCAACATTGTTCCGCGCTGAGGATCAGACTGTACATATGCTTTACTTTTGTCTGATTTTTGCCTTTAGTACTTAAAGCTCATTGATATAGTTTGATTGAAGGAAACATTTTCAGCTGTCAGTAGGAACCGCAAGTTATTTTTTCATCTGGTCAGTGTTTTAAATAAATACAGAAACGTTTGAACACCGGCTTTATTTTGCTTCCCAGGAGCAGCAGTCTGTTCTTTTTGTCCATTTGTTTCCCTTTCATTGATTTAGATTGCATTTTGTAGCGTCGTGAAAGTGTTTTGTGTGTGCTTTGTGCTCTTTCCTCGTAATTGTTTTCTGTTCTGTGTCTTGGATAAAAGGTAGTTGGCCTACAACCGGTATGTGACAATAGTGGTAAAATCCCCTGGCATAATAGTTTCTCAGTATTACATCTTTTCAATGTCTCAATGTGGCTTCTTTCATCTGATGTGAGCCCGCAAAAGCTGACCTCAGTAGCTCCACAGTTTTTTTTATTTCCATTACATCGCTCAGTTTCTTGCCATATAGATTATTCTGATATTCGATTTTATTCATTTGATTGATTTGGGAAACAAGTTGGAAATGTACCAACGGAGAACGATTCTCATATTTTCAGCCTGTTTCCGATTTTTTTTTAGGCTATTCAAGGAGTATTTTCTAAAATATATCTTGGTTTCATATTCCCAGGTGTGACAACACGTGTACAACGGGCACACGCAGAATTTCTCCCTAGTGGAAGAATTCTCTGCCAGAGTATAAATCGTGTAACTTCTCCTGTGCTTTTTTCCTCCATGGGGAAAACATTAGAAATTCCCCTTCCTTAATCTCGATCGAGCAGGTTGCGTGGCAAGGGGGCGAATGTAGCCGCAAAGTATTTAACGCTAATGTCTTTGTCGTGCCAGAACCTGTAAAATTGACTCGATTATCATAGAGAGACGCGAGTCAGGAAATAAATGAGATGTTTGACTAGCTAATGGGGCACATAGGTTACCACTCAGATCTATAGGTGTATGCGCCTATATAGCTATATATACACTCGGTGTAAGTCTCAGCCTCCCCTCTCTGTATGTCTGAATAATCCATACATATATTGAGATTTGAATACTTGCTGCAGAAGTTACATCCATGCCATGTCATTTCCAGTTGCACACAACGCGACAGACACAACATATCTGCAGATGGGCTGGCTGTCTTTGCGCCAACGGCATACTAAAGTTTCAAACTATTTCAAAGTTTATTCTCCCAGTGCGTCCTGTCTGGTAGCTTAGATCTGCTACACAATTACAACGGCTTTGTTTGTTTTATTTATACAAAAGCAAACCGTTCTTGACTGGATAAAATGAGTACCACAACCGCCCGCGATAATAACGCTTGTCATTTACAGCGCTGTTGTGTTATAGAACTCGTCTGCAAGTAATTGCTGCCTGCTGAGCTCGTCCAGTAGGGTACCATAGGTCTCACATTTGCGAGAGATTAAGCTATTGCCAATGTAAGTGACAATGCCATTTATTTATCTGTATTCAAAACCAACACATAAATCAAAATTTTGTCATTTACAATGCCAATAGCTCTAACTTTTCAAGAGGCGAAACCGTTGCATTGTAAATGCTTGTTGAAGTGTGCCAGAGACTGAAGTCTTTTACGTACTTTAAGTTGTCCATGCACTCCTGCATGGAGCTAGCCTTTACGATCCAATCGTCTAGATGAGGGGTACACATATAATCCCTTCCTCGTGAGGTGAACTGCCACCAACGTGAGGCATTTTGTGAATAACCTTGATGCCGACTTTATCCAAAAGGGCAGTACTTTGAACTGATAATGCGATTTGTTTACTACAACTGGCGATAGTCTCTGTGCTTGTAGTTCTTTGCATCCAGCATCCAAGTATCTAGGGCCTGTGCTGTGAAAGCCACAGAGTTAACGAAAAGTTTCTCCACCTAGTAGAATTCCTTCTGTCCCTACTCTTAGGGTTCAAGACATAGGATGTGGTTAAAGCTCACGTTGTTACTGCTCTTGTTCCCTGGTTGTTAATTTGTGACCTTAGTCAAAATCCTTTTTGCTCCCTTCAGATGCGCCCCCATTTTGACTTTGAGCTTATGACTTTTCATTTTCCCAACAATCGTCATTTTAATGATGTGGATCTTAGTCTCATTTGGGAGGTTGAGGAGGTCCTTTTAGGGTCCCTGTACAGTCACGATTACTTTTCTACACCAACCTGGGTTGAGAAGGTGTGCCCTTGTATGGCTTTTCCTTTGGACCCATTGTGTTTTCACCAACCACAGAGATATCTCAGAGATGTTTGAGACCTATTCTTGGGCAGAAACGTTTGAATCTTAGATTGCAAGGCAACTAAGATTTTAAGTGGAGGGGAAGTTATTTATCTGTTGCATCAATTTGTCAACCAGGCAACTTATAAGAAAATGCCTCTCGGATTAACATGTTCTGAATCTGTAAAGCCCTCCTGGGACTTAGGAAAAACATATTTTTATTTTTTATTTTAACGAATGTGGAAGGGGGTGCACTCTTTGTGAGCGAACTCCTGATCGCTTTGATGATTTAAACAAAGCTGCGTGTATGTTTGTTTTGATATTTCTTATGTTAACTGATCAGTAAATTGTTTTAACTTTAAGCAGTGACTTAACTTCTTTTTTAGTTTTTGTGTTACGGACTGTAGAGTTTTTTAAATTTCCATTTTGCATTTCCTAAATAGCGAATCCTAAGGAATCCCTATTTAGGAAATGCAAAATGGAATGTACAAAAATTGTGATGTCCTAATATCGATTCCTATGGAGTTCTAATCGCTATTAGGAAATCGCAATTTAGGAAATGCAAAAACATTCCTACCTATGGGCCTAAAGGCCATCGGTACCATTTTGTATTTAGGAATTACTTTGTACGTGTGCTTAGTACATCACAGATAGGAAATCCCTAAATGCGATTTCTACTGGATAGAAATCAAATTTTACGACCGCATATATGCCTCTGTATATATTAGGAAAGGCAATTTAGCATTTCTTAAACCAAAATTGCGATTCGGTCCATTATATGTTAACTCCTTTCGTACATATTCCCTTAATAACTAATATTTTATTATCTTATATGCATAAGGGATGCTTTATGTACCTCCAAGCTATATATCTGAACTGAATTATGAGGAATCAGTCACTGAAAATCCCTTACTCTCACACAGTCATCATTTACTTCACATAGTTTAATACCTTCATATTCTCCCATTATCAAGGGTAGACACATTTTGATTAATGATCTTCTCCCACTAGAACAAGGGTAATACTGGTTTGCCATTTCTGCTGGTGCTGTAACTAAACCTAAGCAAGTCTGGCTGGGTTGGGATGGGAATGCTCCCTACATGGTGAACAGCTGAGTCCCGCTGCCCTGAATGCCCGACTGTGTATATCAGTTATCCTGTTTTTTAATCTTTATTTTTGGCCTCACCTCACACTAATCTAGTCTGTTTGCAGAGACATAGGCTCGCCATTAACATAAATGAGGTTCGGGATCTGTTTTGTGACTTGGAGGGACACAACAAGCATGCCCTTTTTTGCACTGACAGTGGACTACCGTTCCTATACTATGTTAAGTAAATAGAGCAGCGGTGGCAGCGTACCTTGTTTTGTGCATTCATCGTTGTGGCCAGACCTTATAATCTGGGTCACAGAAACGGTGGTCTACAGGCCAACTCGTGTAAATTTCAACTTCTATACAATAACCCAGATCCTATCGCTAACATCGAAACCGTATGTTGTGCACATTCATGTATGCGGTCTATGTGATACAGGTACGTACAAGTAAAACAGATTAATGGAGGCCTATGGGATCGATTTTTAGAATGACCCTTATTAGCGAATGCAAGTGCACTCCTGACATTCCTGAAGTTGGAAGGAGGAGACCTACGCACTGATGTGGGGACAAATGAGACAAGGATCCTTTTGAAACTAAATTAGCCTTTTTGCTGAGAATGACCACGGATTCAACTTCCTGTAGCACTGTTATTTGAGGGATGCTGAGGGCAAAGGTGGGAATGCAGCCTCTGTTCAGCATGAACAAGGCCACTTTCGAGAGATCTGCCCTCGGTCTCTTTACAGATTACTGTTCAGTGTGGGGCATAACAGCCAAGTAGAGAAAGCAACGCATAGAGTGGAGCTGTTATTCCAGTTCCAAGTTCTCTATGACCAAGGAAGGGAGTGCACGGCAGAGTACTCAGAACTGCTGTGCAAACAAAGCTGCTGTCTGTCAGACAGACAGCTTCACAGAGGTGAGGAGACATCACAAGTATAGTCCTTGCTTTAATGTTCACCTTGGGTTTACACTGTTTTGCCAAGAGAAAATCAAGCCACCTTGCCAAGAGATGTAGGGTCTGTGAGTGCCCTACTGCCTTTGAAGTAGGTCTTTGCATAGGTACATCAAGACCACTAGTGCAGGGCTGACACAAACAAAACATATGCTCACCCATTCAGAGGACAAGCTGACAACAGCAAAGACCACCAAGTGAGACCGCCACTTGGCAGCAGCAACCTCAAAGATGCAACATCTTCATGGGTGCCTGGAGCCGAGAAACATCTTCACCAGAGAGGCAGCTTACAGACAAAGTTGGACTGCAACTAACCATGCTGGAGGCACTAAAATTCAGCTGCCAAGACACCCTCTGTGCGAACAAACCTACAACACTGACAGACTGAGCACACTTTCAATATTTTTGGAGGGGGGAGGGGGGGATTCGCAAATCTGCCCTTGACACTTATGCCATAACTTTGTCACTGAATGCATTGCCTCGCGGACTCTGTAAGGGTTACAACGGGCTTGGCGGGCTTCATGGTGGAGCGTATATCACAAGATCGGTAGTGTAGGCACATTGTAAAATCTTGTTGCACCCTTGTTGAAAAAGAAGGTGAGTGAGAGATGAAGAGAAGAGGGTGAAAAGGAAAATGAGGTGGAGATAGAGATGAGTTATCGCATGGTTGTGCTGTGCCATGCACAGGTGGTCGGTGGTGAAGTGGAGACTCCTATAGGACCATCTCATGGAGGTTTGTACGTACCCAGGTGTATGTCTAGGGATGACCACATTTCGCCTCTCGCTGTGTGGTTGGGAGCGTGTGTTGCCGCTATGTTGTCGGCCCCTCTTAGAAAGGTGATCCAGTTGACTCATCCCTTGAAAGTGGCCTTCCCTGTGTTTTTCCAGTTTGCTAGAATTGTTTTGACTGCTGCCGTGAGGAGGAGGTCTACCAGGTGTCCGGCGTGGCTTGGACGGTGATGAGGACGGGCGCCTGAGTCCATTACCGCCGCCACCCCGAGACAAAATAACGGCGAGCAATGGTCCTGCACACAAAAGAAAAAGGAATAAGCGGCAGAATCCGGCGTGCGAAGACACAGAGCACAAGTTGGCAGACACGAACCAAGGCAAAGAAGCAGGAGAAAGGAGTAACCAGCAGCAGACGAAGCGAGGGCAGGAGCAGAGCGGGAGGAGCCCGAGATGGCGACACTCTACTGAGGAGACGGAGGCTCAACTACACCGCTGCAAGCGTAAGGAGAGAGGCAGCGGGGGGGGGGGGGGGGGGTGGAGAACGCAGAGCAAGACGGGAAGAGCACCCATACAGGAAGCGGTGCAGGATAAAAAGCCAATCAAGGTCAGGAAGATCGATCGATCGATCCGATCTAAATCGAAACTGAAACCAAAACGGTGTAGTCGGGGAAAAACAAGCGGCCATTTTGCGCACTGCCGGCTCCCGCCCCCTCCCCCTCCGCAAAACTAACACGCCTGTGAGAGCTACAGGTAGAGCGGAACACGATCAGAGGAAACAAAAGAGCGAAAGTGAAGGGATAAAGAAGATCAGTAGGAACCGCAGCGGAGAGCCCAGGAGGGCGGCACATGACTGGTGTGACGAGGGGCTCCTCAACAACGCCACGGCTAAAAGTAAGGAAGCCGCGCTATTAGGACAGAGCAGCGAGGGCGAAATCAAAAGGCTGACTAGAGGCCAATAACATCAGCGATCAAGGAAAGCTGACAGAAGCTGCCTTCCTGCGCATCGCCCCTCCTTCTACCCCGCCAACTAACGGGGCATACAGAACCGAAGCGGCCATTTGCGCTCAGCCGCATCACAAGCTCCGCAGATCTGCAGATCACTGCTAGCAACACAATCAGGGGCGACAAGAGGCGAAAGGGGTAAACGCATCCAAAAAAACGCGCCAGCCAGCAAGCGAGGGCAGCGTAAAGGGAGAGCCGAAACCAATACAAACGGGAGCGGCCATCTTGCGCCTCACCCCACCCCGTCCCAAAACAACAAGTACTGCAGCACAAAGCAAGCACACAAAGCCACATAGAGCAAGGCGGAGCCACTTAGCGGGAGGAAGTAGCCTTGCGCTGACACGAGAGCGAGTGGCAACGGAGAGACACAACAGAGGGTAACGCCAGCCACCACAACAAACAAGCCCAGACACAGGCTAGAAACCGTGAGAACACAAGACCCTCAAATACCGCGCAGGTGTGCTGCAAGCGGGGGCTGTGCCCAGAAACGAGGGCACCCCAATTCCGGCAAAACTAAGCAAGCAGGAAGGTGAAAGGGGTCAACAAAGCACGCAAGTCTGCCCACAAAAGCGATCAAAAAGACCCACAACTAGAGCGCGGGCCAGCACAACCAAAGCCCACATAGACGCTCACCCATAAGTGGCACTGGCGGGAGCAAAAACGAGAACAAGGACAATAAGAGAGCCCTGCAGGTTCCGGCTGGAAGGACTAGGCTCAACACAACAAAGGGTCGACAGGCTACATACATATCTAGCCAGAAGAGGGGTCGCAACGATGGCAGGGCAGGATGGCAAATCCTCCAACGACATCAAAAAGGTGCGGAAAGACACACTGGAATCCCCGTCAAAGCTTAAGAACAATCAGAACAGCGAAACCACACTAGACACACTCGTTAAAAAAATCACTGAAGGGAATGAGCTCGCTAAAGCAACAAAGAAGACAATAGACATTATGCAGATGGAATTAGCTGCCATAAGAGCGGAACAGAGCAAAGCAAATGGTAGGCTGACAGTAGCAGAGGAAAGGATCAGCAATCTAGAAGACAACAGCGGACAAATGCGTAGAGAGCTGACACGCGTGGCAAAGACCACAGATCACCTCCAGAAAATGATGGCAGAGCAAGACGACAGAAACAGGAGGGGGAACATATGCCTCCTGGGCGTCCCGGAAGGAGAGGAGGACCAAACCGGGTCCTGCTCAGCCCTATTAGAGACACTCCTGCCACAACTAACAGGAATAACGTTTGATAGACAATTTCAAATCGATAAGGCGTGCAGAATACCAGCCCACAAACCCCAGCATGGCCGAGGGCCGCGCCCAATCATCTGCAAACCGCTACGCAGCCACCACACAGAAGCAATTTTCGCCACAGCAAGGAAGATACAAAACCTGATTTGGAACGGGAATAAAATCATAATCACACAAGTACTTAGTTCTAGTATACAAAATAGTAAGTTTCTTCTTGAAAGTAAAACACCTGGTTGGACAATCGCTTAACCCCGCTTGAGCGCCCCAACGCTACATCCCAGCCAAGTCTGTGTGTGACAGATCATGAACGATGCCACAGAGTCAAATGCGGAGGGGCTGTACTTGGCCCAGTTTGCAAATCCATTGTAGGGCAGACCCTGGCATATCGGAGACCAACAACCTCAAAACCCACGGTTGTGGCCCAGGGCTCCTGCTTGCTCCTCGGCCCCTGGGAATTGTTCCGACAACTGCCACCCAGCGGTGATGCATAAGCCTGTTTCAACTTTAAATAGAGCAATACGTTCATCTTGTACATGTTAGGGCTTGCACATTGCAGTGAATACCATGTTAGTGGAGGTAGACCCCGACACCCTGTCCTTAAATCTGCTAAGGGACCTGTGTTTGTATAGAGGGCACTCACAAACCAGGGCAGAGAGGTCCTTGTGAGTAACATTAGAGACAGATAGAGAAACTGTAGGTATGGGACTCTAGGGAGGGAGTATTGTGGTGTAAGGCTCTCTTAGCCCCTTAGAGCAGGTTTTCTCGAGTCAGACCCGCCCCCAGTTTCACCGTCAGACTTTAGGAGTTATTCCCATGGGTGGATTAAGGCCAGGGCCACTGGAAATATGTGTTTATGCAGCCGCTGCGTTTTTCGCATAGTTATGGATCTGCTGCATTTGCCACATAATCCATCTTCCACTGCATAACATGCAGATTTTAACAACAAAACATTATGTTTCTAGCTCAAATGGTCCAAAGGTTAAAAAAATGCAGTGACACGCGTTGCTGTATAGTGGAAGGACCTTTGCAAACGCTGGTTGGTCTCCTTTCTGTTGCTTATGACTAGGTTTAGGGGTTACACTGGCACTAATGAGGTGCAACCTATGCCCAGACAGTGTTAATAAGTGTACAAATGACAAAATAATGAAGTGATACTATCATAAAATGTGCTGCATCACGCCACATACTTTCCCTTTTCTTGCCGCATTAGTCCGTCAATCCAGCTGCATAATTTAGCCCTCTCCTGCTGCATAAGTCCAGTGGCCCTGGTTAGGCTATCTGAAACCCTGACATTGCAAGTGGCTCTCCAGAAGGCTACAGCTAAACCGATTAACAGCAACTCTTGGAGTACACGGGATATTTACAGTACTCAGAAATAGATAAAGAGCTATATAAACAACATTTTTGGTATCGCCTCTTCACCACAGCACCTCTTCCAATTTACCAAGAATTTTCAGAATATGAATGTGTACAAGGCTGCTTCCCCTCACACAGTACAGATGATTCCTTTGCATCATGATGGAGGAATGTTGCTAGCATAGAAATACCTACACAAAATCCAATATGACTCTGCACAAACGTATTGAACACAAAAGACAATGGCACAAATGTGATGAGAAATAAGAGCAAAGCTCATGAGCCGAGCTCAGTCTTATATCTCTGTGATTAACCCACAGACAGAAGTCCCCCCTAAAACTGTGGGCACAGCTCTTTCCCGGTTCAAGGTTTTTCCAATCAGTTTAGGGTCATCAGCCCTTATCTCTGGTATCTATGACAACAAAATCAGACCACTGGTCCCTGCCCCGGAAAGGAAATACAATATGTTGGCCTAAACTCTGAAACAGAGCTTACTTTGTTCCCCTATGTCATTCTTTGTCAGACTGCTACTCCTCACCTTCCTATCGAAGAGCCCCTCTGGGTCAAAAAGGTTTACAATTTCCTGCCCACAGCACTTCAACAGAACTCATCAATAAGACGGAGAATCTGTGTACACACAAAGCACTGATATGCTGCAAATGCGCACGATGGACATGACAATACACATACGCTACTACTACTATACAAAAAAGTTTCTGAACAGGAATGCAATAAAAAAGTAAACTCTGGAAATGCAAAGACATCCCACCCTCAAATGTAGTGCAGTACCTACTACAAAACATCAGTTTCGACATGCATTGAAATATAAAATGTACCTACCATGAATCGCTAGCAGAGATAGCCTTGTGCACCTCCAAGATAACAGAACCAATGGATCTTCAGTCCGGTTGTCATTGAGATCAGGAAATCCTGACACGTCTAGCATGTCATTCATCAAAATAAAATGAGTGAGGGTCTTGTACTGTCTGGAAATAAGGTCAACAACAGCCCCAGACACACAAGTGATGTTGGTATCAAAATGAATTCGCTCCAGTGGAATGCTAGGCTTAAGAATTCTCAGCATGTCTTCGCTCTTGATGTCAAATGCCATCATGTAGACCCGAAGATTAGTGCTGTTTCGTGTTAAAGCCTTCCAGTCCTCATCTTCTGGCATCCTGACCAAAGTCTTATTCTGAAGGGAAATATAGTGAACCAACAGAGACAGGCGATGCAAAGGCACGTGGTTGCTATTGGCCAGGACCCGTGCCATTTCAGCAGTGAAATCACAGAAGTCCAAGGCAAGAGAGCGGAGGTTCACAAATCGCTCCAATTCTACTGCAGTGATGAGAGTGGTGTCGCCAGGGATGTGATTGTCAAGTAAACTTAAGTGTTCTATGGTACTGGCAACGGGATTTGACAGAGATGCCATTGAAGTGGGTGTCACAATTTCCAGCATGAACCCACAAGATAGCCATTTCAATTGCCTACTGTTACCCAGTATTTCTTCAAACAATTGCTGTATTCTGCAAGCATAAAATAATCAAATTAGATATCCTGGTGGAAAATAACATTTTAAATAGACATGTTCTATACAACTGAACATACGAATATATGAGGCAGTTTCTTTACAGTATAAACTTTTACATTGGTAATCATTCTTACAAAGTAAAGAAGCTTTGCTGGCAACAAAGGGGGCAGGACAATATTACATTACAAACTTGCAATTTAAAGGTTACAAATAAAATTTTAAAAAAACATTTCAATTAAACAGCAACCTTCTTTCAGATCAAACACGGTGGACTCCTATTTCAAAAACAAAGCTTCTCAGACACAGCTACTCGTTTTCCAAGTCCCTAATGTCTAAACAGAGTCTCATGTATATAAATGGTGCAATCACCCTAACTTTGGGTCTCCATTAGACAAAAATTATAGTGCAACAATAACTTCATCTGCATAAACCAAAATTCCCAAAGAAGTAGAAAGACCAATAATGGTATAACAAATTCATTTGATATATCCTGAGGCCAGACTCGATATAAGTTGGAAAAATCCACTACCTTCTCCCCCCAGCCCAGTTTTGTGACAGAGCTGCACCAACACAGTTACCAAAGTTTAAACAAGGGCTCAAGCATACAGCTGCTCCATGCCGACTACACAATTACGGAGGCATACCATTAATAACACAAGTGATTAACCAACCTGTGATCTGGAGCAATACACAATACCATAATAAGGCCTTACCAGACAGGAAAAAGAGCAGAACCTACTGTTGTTGCGAGCGCTCTACACTACTTATGTGAGATGTTGCTGAGCTTTAGGACATAGTACAAACCTGTCACGGATCAATATTATTTACACACTGATACCTCAAAGTGGACTGCTGCATATAATTACTCATGTTTACTAATAATGAAGCAGGCTTCTTGAAACCACAGGCTCACATACCACTAAGATCAGGCTAGTTAATAAAACTGTTCTCTTCCTTTTCAATCAACAAGGGCGTTCAAAACGTTAATGTATGGAACAAAGCACATGTTGGATGTTATTTTGGGACAATTGTGTGGAAACCTCTACAAATACGGACTAAAACTACATGGACACAGGTATCTCATCTGTTAGTAAGACCCTAGGATACAGAATATTAATTTGTTATACTACTTTTGGAGTACTACATTTTTTATTTTTTTTGCTGTTATAACTGTACTCAAGTTCCCCAATTACATTCATGTGTGGCATGAAACCGAGAAATAAGAATGTGAAACTAACGTGATGCAAAAAAGAAAGTACACAGCCTTAGAATGATTTTACACATTAACCTCACCAAGTTTTGATTTAATCCTAACTGTAATTAAAATCGAAAACCATTTGTGACAAAGAGCAAACACAAATTTCACTTTGTAATTCATTAATGTGAATACATGATGATCACTTACATGAAACAGCTACTTGAAAGTATTGCTACAAGAGGGAATTTCACAAGTTACTCAATCACTGGGTGCACTTTTTCACACAAGACTCCTGAATGCAGCCGATCTTTCTATTTAATAATTAAAGACTATGTGACATTGGTAAGAGTTATTTGTCAATGAGGTTAGTTTTATCTACTATTAGGACTTGGTGGGGTCTAGATTAATGTCAGATATGGCTTAATGAACAAATTACTTACCTTCGATGAAGCCTTATCTGGTAGAGACTATCTGGCCGCAGATTCCTTACCTTACAATTAACCACAGGTTCAGACTGGATCAGGATTTTTTTTGTGAGCAGTGCCACTGCATGCTGGTAGGTGGCGTCGTTCAGCTCTGCATGCCGCCGTCCACGCTAGAAGTGGCGTATGTGGTCCCTATATAGGCGCCACCCCACAAGCAAAGGTCAGTTTTTGCGACTTTCCACACCAGGAGCATGGAGTTACAAAGAACACTGACCACTGATGTGGAAAACTAGGGCCCTGAAAGGGGAACAGCTCTGTCCCTAGAAATCTGAACACAGAGTGGGGAGGATGGGTGGGTCACTAAGGAATCTTCAGATCGGTAATGCCTTATCTGCTAGAGAGTCTATCAAAGGTAAACTTGTTCATCTGACAGAGATAAATTACCAAGGATTATTAACCTTAGAATAGAATAGGTAAAAAGTTTCTAAAGCATGCAAATACCGAGGTGTCTTGCGCTAGAGAACTACAATTTAGCGGACAAAAGACAAACTTAGTACAAGAAATGAAGAGCCGTGTCTTCACAGATTTCCTGAAAGATATCAGATTTGTTTGACATTTCATAGGCAAGGACAAAGACTTCCAGAATTTGCCAGCTAAGTATGAAAAGCTTCTGCCTCCCCAACTGGTCTTTTATTTTAGGTATGTCTACAAATCTAGATGAGGATGATCTTAAATCACGACGTGGAATATATCACTTAAAAGCTTTCTGAAAATAATGATGGGCAATTCCATACAATGCTTTCTAAACCATGCACAAAGCCTTGAATTTTACCCTTTCAGAGACATGCAACCAGTGAAGGTCACGTATACTCTTGGAGATGGGAATAAATTTGGGCATTTTTAAGAGCAAGATGGCTGCCACATTTTGCAGTGATTGAAGACGTTTGTGAATGTCCAAGTCAAGCGCGTTGCAGTGGTCTATCGTAGATTTATTGCATGCCAGAGGGAATAAATGGAAATACTTTTTTAGTGTCTTAAGCTGATAAAAACAAGAAGAGTTTATGTGATTTATTAGTTCCGAAAGCAGAGATGCCTATTAAATATGACCCCCAAGTTTTTCACCTTCCGAACTGGGGGTGGTGGCGGGCCAAGATTAGCAGGCCACCACGAATCGTTCCTAAACAGAAAGTGGTTTCCAAAAAGAAGCGACTCTGTTTTCTAAGTATTTTACGTAAAACAATTTTCCTGCATCCAGATTGAAATATGAGCCAAACAGTTGTTAAAAGCTTTGACAACAATGTCTACGTCAGATGAGATTGATATAACAATTTGAGTATCGTCGGCGTTGGATATCGCAGAAAAACCATGTGATTGAATATGTTTTACCAGGGGGCGACATAGATGTTAAACAGCGTGGGAGAGAACAATTATCCCTGGGGCACATGGAAGACAGAATGAATTTGAGGTGCAACCACCAAACTCAATGGTTTGTTCCCTGTTGGATAGGAAGGAACTTGGAATAGCAAGGGCTGCGCCCCTCAATCTCCACCCTCCCTAGCCGGTTAATAAGCACTGAGTGGTTAACGGAATCAAGCACAGCCAACAGGTCAAACAGGATAAGCACAGCCCTTCCTCCCTTGTCTACCAACAGTCAAATCTCCTCAGTGGAGACAACCAAGGCTGATTCAGAGCAATATTTCGGTCTGAAACCATGTGATGGATCCAAAAAAGTGTCCAAAAAAGCCATCAGATCTTCATTTTGGGCATTTTCCAATATTTTTGAGGGATGCGGTAAGCGGGGAATAGACAGATCATTTTTGATGGTAACAAATCCTAAGAAGGTTTAAAAAAAAAAATTAAACGAACCAATGCTTTTTTCCATGCTGCTGTAAATTGGCCTGAAATCAAAATATTCAGGAGTTTTACCAGATGTACTGTAATTGCAATAATTTGTAAGGCATACAGAGGGCAGGGGTCCAAAGGAGAACCAGATTTGGTAGTTTCTAGCAGTTTTAACACTTTGTCTTCAGTTAGAGGTGCAAAATTATCAAGACCATTTGGAACATCAACGGAATTATCATACAGCCCCACAAAAGATGAGCTGAAAGAATTAACTCCAAGGATCACATTTTGATTGGGCGAAAATCTGTCATAGTAGCCGTTTACCTTCATCTGAAAAAATCAGCAAGTTTATCACAGAAAACCTGATGCAGGGTAAAGGATTTATTTTGGTCAAAATTTAAAAGCAAAGTGATAGTTTTTTTTTTTTTTATTTCTGAAATTCTTTATTGTATATAAAAAATATATATTTACATACATGTTGAAGGCTTATACATGAGTGGAAGAAGAAAGCAGGCGAAGGAGGAAAAAAGAAAAAAGAAAAAAGGAGGAAGGAAGAGGGGGAGGGAGCGGGGGGGTGGGCGATAGTCCGTATTCTTGAGGTTGTTCGATAGTTCGTTATTCCATAGTTCGCATTCCATCGTATATGATGTCCCACGCGGCATTTTGTCACCTCTCTGTGATCGCCCGTATTTTGCCCCTCGCCCCGGGCCCGAAGGGAACAGTAGAGAGATATAGTAGGAGATAAGCGGTGTGCAGGGCTTTTTGTTGACGCATAGGTCTCAGCCTGCGCCCTCAGGTATTTCTTGTTCAAACGTCTATGGCGGCTTGTGTGATGATAGGTAGAGGTCTAAAGACCCCTACATTGTTGACTGCTTGTGCGTTTTCGGTGAGTGTTTCGCTGTGATGTTATCTGCCCCCCTTAGGAACGTGACCCAGTTGAGCCATGCTTGGGGTGCCACTTTCGATGTGTCCTTCCAGTTAGTTAGGACTATTTTCACTGCGGCCGTCAGCAGAAGGTCAATGAGGTCACGATCCTCTGTCGTTGTGATGGCCTGGGATGTGAAGCCTAGGGCCAGGCTCGCAAAGTCTATTTGTATGTCTATGCCTGTGATCTCGCGGATAAGTATTCTGATTTTCCCCCAGAAGTCCTTTATTTTTGGGCATTTTAGCAGGAGGTGTTCTAAGTCTCCCCTCTCTTTGTCGCAGTTCCAGCATGCATCGCTGTCTCTAATACCCAGGGTGGCTAGTCGGGCCGGTGAACAGTATGCCTTGTGTGCTAGCCAAAATTTCGTCTGATTAAGTGTAGCCGTTATCTTTTTCCTAGTTGTGGATCTCCATAGCTCGGCTTTCTCGCCCTCATTTAGTTCTTTCCCTGCCGCCTCCCCCCAGAAGTTTGTGACCTTGTCATTAAGTTTGCTGTTTTTGGGACGGAGGATCTTGTATAGATGTGCTATCTGGTGTCCTAGTGCGTTTAGGCTGGCAGCGAGCTGTATTATCGATGGTGTCTGGCTGTTGAGGTTTGCCTTCCTTATTGCGACTTTTATCTTCAGGAAGTTGTATAGTTCTATGCTGTGTAGGTTGTGTTTCCCCTTTAAGGTGTCAAACGTTATGTCCTTGCCCTTGTTCTTGAAGTCCTTGGCTATGGATATCCCTTGGCTGTACCAATCGTGCATGTCTAGAACCTTACCCCTATATTTAAGGGTGGGGTTGTGCCAGATGGATTCAAAAGCCCCCCCTCTGATGCTCGTGTCTAATAGTTTGTCTACCTTCAGCAGAGCTCGTTTTGTGTTTCTAAGGACGGGGTTGTCTTTAATCGCTGGGTGTCTGGTGGCTGTTAGGAGGGTGATGGGCTTCATGCCCTTTAGCAGCCCTTGTTCAAGTGATAGCCACGCTGGGGTGTAGTCCTGTCTTGGGTCTAGCCAGTGCAGTCCCTGTCTGGCTATGCACGCTTCGTGGAAGCGTTTGAAGTTTGTCATGTTTAGACCCCCCTGTTCTTTTGATAGTCTGAGCTTGTGCAGGCTTATTCTGGGCTTCTTCCCTCTCCATAAGAAATTGTTTAGTATCTTGTCTACCTTTTTGTGGAAGTCTTCTGTGTTGGTTAGTGGTAGCATGGTTAGCATGTAGTTCACCATTGGTGTGAGCATCATTTTTATTGTTTCTACCCTTCCCCACCATGTTGTGAATTTGGGGGACCACCCGTCTACTTTGTCCCTGATCTTCTGGATTGTTGCTTGCTCATTATGTTCTAGTGTTGTTCTCAGGTCTCTCTCAAAAAGGATGCCTAGATACTTAATAGGTTTCTGCTGCCACGTTAGGCCTGACGTTCCTAGTACTGTGCTTGTTGTGTGGATGTTTAGAGGTTTGCATTCTGATTTGTCCTTGTTGAGTTTGTACCCTGAGACCTGGGCGTACTTCTCGATGGTGTCTGTCAGTGCCTTGATGGATCTTTCTGGGTCTTCTGTCATTATTAAAACATCGCCTGCATATGCTGCTAGCTTGAAGTTTTCCCCCCCTATCGGGACCCCTGCTAAGTCGTCGTTCGTTCTTATCATTGTTAGGAGCGGTTCTATTGCCAGTAGGAATAGGCCAGGTGAGAGTGGGCAGCCTTGTCTTGTACCTCTGCCTAGGTTTAGTATGTTTGAGGTGCCGCCGTTTACTACCACCCTCGCTTTGGGACTGTTGTATAGCGCCATCACCATCCTCCTGTAGTTAGGTCCTAGCCCGAACTTTCCCATGCAGCGATCTAAAAAGGGCCATGAGACTCTATCGAACGCTTTTTCAGCGTCCAGGGCTATCATCACAGCCGCGTTGCTACTTCGGGCTGAGTGGTTGATTATATGGCATAGTAGTCTGGTGTTATCGTGGGACATGCGGTTTTTGAGATATCCTACCTGGGAGTTGTGTATGAGCTTGGGAAGATATGCATTGAGTCTATTGGCCAGTATTTTCGCGTATATCTTGCAGTCTACATTTATTAGTGAGATCGGCCTGAAGTTCCTCGCCTCTGTCGTGTCCTTCCCTTCCTTCGGTATAACTATTATGTTTGCCTCAGCCATTGAGGGGGTCATGCGTCCTTTCTGGATGCATTCCTCAAATACCTGTTTCATTGTGGGTTGGAGCGTGTTTAGATATTGCTTATAAAAACCTGCTGTGAATCCGTCTGGTCCAGGTGCTTTGTTTTCCTTGAGACCGGCCGTGGCTTTCCTTATCTCTTCTTCCGTTACAGTTAGCTCTAACTTGTCTCGTTCTTGGTCTGTTAGTGTGGGTGTGGATATGTCTCTTAGAAGTTCATCGCCCCGTCCTCTTTTAGCGCCTCATCTCTTGTGTATAGGCCCTCATAGAAGTCCCTGAAGACCTCCAGGATGTCCTTGTTAGCAGTTTGGGCCTTGTTGCGTTTGTCTTTGATTGCCCCTATTGTGTGCTGTTTTTGTTTCCCCCTTAGATAGGTTGCTAGGTTTTTCCCCGCTTTGTTCGCAGTGCATAGGTTTACTGATTTGTATTTGTTGATCCATGTCCCCGCTCTTTCGCTCAGTATTCTGTTGAGCTCATACTTCCGTCTAGTCAGGTTTGTGAGTGTATTGTTGTCTTCTAGTCTAGCAATGTGGCTGTTCTCTAGTGTTTTGATCTCTTTCTCAAGGTCGGCTATTCTCTTGTTCCTTGTTTTGTTCAATTTGCCCTTGATTGACATGACTGTGCCCCGTATGGTGGCTTTTAGAGCATCCCATAGTACCTCCCTGGGTGTCTCTGGTGTGTCGTTGATTGACAGGTATTCTTTGATCGCTGTCTCTATCTCTGCCTTCGCTGATGTTTGTTGGAGAAGGCCGTCGTCGAATCGCCACCTACGGGTTGGCTTTTCGTTGTGTCTGCCCGATAGGGATAGACTTATGTGTGCGTGATCTGATATTGTTCTGGGTCCTATTTCTGTGTGGTCTATGAGGTGGGTGTGTGTTTCTGACATTAGTATATAGTCTATTCGGCTGTAGGAGTTGTGCCGGTTGGAGTAGAAAGTATACTCTCTGGCATCTGGGTTACTTAGGCGCCATGGGTCCTTCATTCTCAGTTTGGAGCATAGATTTTTAAGGATGTTAGGGCTAGCTGTTGAGTGGCGTTTACTGGGGTGTTTGTCAATCGCTGGGTCGAGAACTTGGTTCATGTCTCCGGCGACGATCAGCAGATCGTCCAGTGGCAGGGTGTGTAACTGGGCTCCAACCCCCTCCCAAAATTGTTTATCCTCACTGTTAGGGCCGTATATATTCGCGACATGGTAGGTCTCTCCTGCTCTCCTGAGGCTGGTCACCAGTGTTCTGCCTTGGGTGTCTGCTTGGTAATTAACAACTGCCAGGTTCGAGTTTTTGCTGATTATTGTTACTACCCCATTCTTTTTGTTCTGGGCTGGAGATCCCACCACCTCACCTATCCAGTTGGCTCTCAATCTTGGGATGTCTGACTCTTCTAGTCTCGTTTCTTGGAGCACATATATGTCGCTTTTAAGTTTCTTGAGATGTTCGAGCACTTTCCGCCTTTTCACCGGGCTGTTGAGCCCCTTGACATTTAGGGAAACTATTTTGATGTCCGACGCTATGCTATTCTGGCTATTGTACGTCATTAATGCTGCTATGCGTTCGCTGTGCCAGTGGCCCTTCTCTAGGTGTTTTTGTTCCTAGTGTTGTGTGCCTTTTCATGTCTTTGTGCGTGCCTTTGCTCCTACCATATGTGAGTGCGATGAAAGAGAAGTAAAAGATGAAAAGAAGAAGAAGATAGTCAGTAAGCCCATGTATAGAACCTCCCCCCCCCCTTTCCCCCCCACCCTGCTCCCCCCCTCCCTCCTTCCCGCCCCCCTCCCTCCCTTACTCGCTAAGTGGGTGTGCGACGACAAAGTTCCTCTGCTCGCATCATCTCTGAGGTAGAGTTTGTTTTCTTCTTTTTCTTTGGCTGTTGGTCCGCCTCTCTGCATGGGTCTCCTGCTCGACCTCCAGTCTCTCTTCTTGCAGGGGCTCTTCCTTTAATCTAAGCATTGTGTGTTGAGGTAGATGTGCTGTTCTGTGTTCCCTCGCTGGAGTTCTACATGCGTCTATTACTCCGATTGCTCACTCAGTCCTGGTGATGCGCTCCTCTTTGCTGCTCCTGGACTTTTGTTTTCCTCCATGTCCTCCACCGGTGGTCCTTGCAAATACCGTTTTAGCTCTCCTGGGCATTCAAAAAACATCGTCTTCCATTTGTCTGTTACTTTGAACTTGGTTGGGCTGACGAAGCTGAAGGTGGCGCCCCTTCTACGGAGAGTATCTCTTTGCGCCAAGAAGCCTTTCCTTAACTCAACTGTCGGCTTTGAGTAGTCCTGTGTCAGTACTATCTTGTTTCCGGCCCACGTCAGATTCTGATTTTTCCTGGCGAAGGAGAAGATGGCTTCCGTCTGGTTTAATCTCAGTGGGTTGCAGATTATTGCTCTCGGGCCTCTGCCTGTGGTCGGTTTTCCTGCTGGTACCCTGTATGCCTTTTGTACCTCGAAACCTCTCTGGAAAGTGATGCCTGTGAGTTGTGGGATCATCTCCTCCAGCATGGCGGCACAGGAACCTGCCTTATCCTCTGCCCCTTCCGGCACACCTAGGATCCTTACATTGCCCCTTCTTGCCCTATCGTCTTTCTCCGCTAGCTGCCTTTGTATGGCATTTGTGGCTGTTCTCAGCTCTGTTATGGCCTTGGTGTGCTTACTTGTTTTGTCTTCCACTGAGCTTATTCGGCTTTCTGCGGCCTCTATTCTTGTGTTTGTTTTGTGGAGGTCCGCTCTTATAGCCGCCATCTCAAGTTGCATGTTCTCTAGCTTGAGTTTCGTCTCTCTCCCCACCTCATTGCCTTCGTTTACTTTCCGCAGGATGGTCTCCAGAGTGACGGGTTCGCCTCTTGCTTTGGACGGGGACCCTTGGTTGTCTATTTTTGGCTTCTTCTGCTGCTCGCCTGCCGGCTTCCCATCGCTGCCTGCCATTGTTCGAATGCCCCTTCTTGATAGGATGTTGACCAGCCTCCCACCTGCTTGTGCCACCTTTGGTGCGTTTGTCGCCTTTGGGGCAGGTGGTTGGGTGGCTTGCCTATATCTGCTCGGCTCTCTGATATGTCTTGTTCTTGTTTTTGCCTTAGGTCCTGCCAGCGTGTGATTTGTCCTGTTCGTGGCTTGCAAGCCACTGGCTCTCTAATCTTACCGGCCTTCGGTAAGAGGTATATGGGGTTGTGCACGAGAGCTGTTTGGTCTCTGGGTTGCTTGCTTGCCTGCAGGTGTGAGTGTTGGTGGCCGCCTGGGCTCGGGGTACTTGGGGGGGTGCTCGCTTCGTGCCTCTCTGTCTCCGCTGTCTGTTGTCCCGTTTGCTCCCCCCCTTCTGCGTTGCCTTCAAATCAGCACCTCTGCACTGGGTGCTATATGGCAGTTTGGCCCCCCCTCTCCGGTGTCCCGCCGTGCTCTTTTGCTTAGGGGCTTCAGAGCCACACACACGTTGCGCCCGCTGCCCTCTCCGCTCTCTTTCTGTTCAAAGTCAGCGGTCTGCACGCCGGCCCCGGGTGCTCTATGTTAGTTTTAGCCTCCGTTTCATTCTCTGCGTTTTTTATTCTCAGCCCTGCTTGCTCCTTTGCTTGGGGGTTAGAGTGCCTCGCTGCGCTTCCAGCGTGTGTCGGTCGGTTGCTGCTCTCTCCACCCCTCTCTCCTGCCTCTCTGTTAGGCTGGTGCTCGCGTTTCTCCGTCTTTCTGTCTGCTCCCCTTCGGGCCGTCGTCTTTCCGCTTCCGGGTCACTTGCCTGCACACCTTCCGCCTGAAGTCGGGGAAGACTTCCGGCAATGGCGCCCTTGCAGTCCCCTTACTTCCGGTTCGCTCGCCACCGGCCCTCGGCGCTCGGGATGACTCGGCTTCGGGCAGGTTTGGATCGCTTTTCTCCTGATAGTTTTAAACAGCTCTCTTGTAGGGTTTTTAGCAGTGTTTAATTTTTCTGAAAAATATTTAATCTTTTTGTAATATTTAATGCTTTGTACTCTTCAATAACAGATTTATATTTGTATATTTGTTTTTCTCTTCTGTGCCATAATCCTGCCTCTATCTCGGTTCTTGTGCCCTACATTTGTGTTTCAGTTTTTTAATTCAGAGGAAGTAGATGGCCTTTTCCTATGGCGTTTAATGTTTATTTCAGGGGCTAGCTGAGTAACTCCAGAGTCTCTCCAACCAGAAAAGTTAGAAACAGCAGTTTCAATATTAGTTTCCAATACTGGGCTGTGAGTTCTCAAGGCAGTTTCGTACTCATGTTTATACATTATCCTCCAAGGGCATTTTTAATGGATTTCCCAAATTGAAAGGGTAGGATTTGCTGGCTGGAACAGCTAGTTTAAAAAATACTGCTCGGAGGTCTGTCCATGTCAAAGGTAATGCTTTCTCAAATTTTATTGCTGAATTATTAGTGAAAATTCCATCACAGGTATGATTAGTCCTGCATCCTCACAGAGGATGGGGAGCGTGCGCATTGTCGTGGCTGGGTGGATAAGACATGGCTGGAAGTCCCTTACGTGGACAAAAAATGATCGAAAGGCGGACCGGGGTTGACGAGGGGCCATGGAAAGGCCCAAGGACCTGACAACAGCCCTGCTATCTTTGAAGTGCTCCAGCTGTGATGCCATCTGGTCTCCGAAGAGACATGAGCCATCAAAAGGCAAACCCATAAGCAACACTTGGACATACCCAGAAAAAGTCAGTGTTTCTCAGCCAGAAGTGTCGCCCTAAGGCCACTGGCCAGCGTGGCGATTATATGCAGACCACATCGGATCATGAATTTGGCTGCATCTCTCCCATCTGCAATAGCTTGCGAAAGTAGGGCCAGAGCTACCTACGGGACCATGGGCAGCACCTATTTTCTTTCGTAAGGGGCCCGGCCTCTTGGATTCCCTATCTGGTGGAGTGGAAGGGAATCTGCCAGGATTTACACTGGAGGTGGAGCTTGGACCACCAAGCTCTCAGAGGTATGGTGTTGTGTAAAGAAATTGGGGTCCACTAGTGCAGGGCGGTGGCAGGCAAGTCCCAAGTAGGACATCTGTGAAGGAGTCATTAAATGGGAGAAGCGGGGGGGGGGGGCACCCCTGTCAAGATGTTAGTCTTGACTGCCACTGAGGGAGTCCTGCACCTCGGCTGCCCTCTTCCCCATGATAGCAAAAGAGGCTCCCTCCTCTGTAAACACATAAGGAGGAGTGACCATGCCAGTATCTGGCCATTTTGGGGTTAGGGGCTGGTATTCGCCATGGTCCAAGTACCCCTCTAAATTCTCCCAGAATCCTAGCCCATAGGAATAGGGTTTGAGGTCCAGCCTGGAAGGCATGGCTCCAGTCCACCAAGCCCCTCCGGCTCCATGTCAGAGTCTGGAATGGGGACATTGCCACCAGATGGAGCAGAGAGCGTCAGAATCGGGGCAGGTCCCGGGGAAGGTCAAGGAGGGAACCATCCGTGGATCCAAGGGGCAAGGCTGCAGCCAGGGACGGAGCTGTTGGCAGAGAACCAATGGGGGCACCTCCCGAACCACCCCCGGGCCCAAAAGTGTGCCAGCGGGAACAGGCTACCCAAAGTTGAGTAGAATGAGCTCATAGAACTCACAAAGTTGGGAGGGGTCGCTGCTGCTCCCGGAAATTCCGGAAGGTGTGGAGCCAGCCCAGGCGCGGAATCAACCACGGAGGGAGACCTCTAATTACGCACTTACTCGCCTTGTCAGATAACTACGCCAGACAGGGAAGGGGGAAATCGTGTGTGTGTGGGATGGTTGGGGGGTCAAAGCCCTCTTCAACTTTTTACTTTTCTTTGAGACTTACCTGTGGATGACTTCTAGTGTGATGAAGATCTTGGGCTTTGTAGCCAATCCCAGGACCTTCTTCTCGACTGGAATCAAGACTGTCATACATCAAGCGGCAAGGAGCTAGGCACTACACACATGTCACTTAAGGTGCAGACGATGCAAAATAATGCAGTGTCGAATGATGTCAAGTACCGGCGCGCAGGTGTACTGCTCGTGAAAAAACTTTCCGGATCCAGTCTGACTCCTGGGGATAATTCTAAGGTAAGGAATATGCAGCTAGAAGTCTCGAGATATGTAGAGCCACAGAACCTTAAGATGGGGTCCTTTAAATCTCACATGATCAATATAAAAACATCTGCAATGTCATCCTTTTTATTAATAGATTTGTATTTTTGGAGGACTATGGTACAGTTGAACAACTTATTTACCTTCGCCAACGCCTTATCTGGTAGAGGCAATATCTAGCCCCAGATAAGGACCTTTGAATTTCCCCAGGCATCAGACTGGATGCAGAAGATTTTTCATGAGCAGCACACATGTGACGGTAGGTGTCATTGATCGGCTCTGTGTGGCACTCCAACACCCCACAAAGAGTTGGTCATCAACCGGGACTCCCTTGTGCGGTCAAGGTAGAAGGACAATGCTCTTTTAGACGGATAAGGAGAAACGTAGAAAGTGGGAAAGTGGGATTGGCTCACATGAAATGGTGTTACCACCTGTGGCAGGAAAGAGGCCCTCGCGAATGAAGGAGGTCTGCCATAACCTGGAGGGTGGGAGAAGATAGCCTGGTGCGAGCCTGCCTTCAGCAGCCAGTCGTCGAGATGGGGGAAGACTGGCACCCCTGATGTACGCAGATGAGCTGCAACCACTATCTTCACCTTAATGAATACTTGAGGAGCACTGGTAAGGCCAAAAGGGAGCACAGTGAACTGAAAATGCTTCCGGCCTACTGTAAACCGGAGTTAACACCGATGGGCAGACAGGAGGGGGAACATGAAAACAGGTGTCCTGCCAGTCCAGTGCTACTAGCCAGTCTCTTAGGTCCAGGGTAAACAATACCTGAGCTGATGTGCGTATCTTGAATTTCTCCTTATGAGGAATTATTTGTGGGCTTGGAGATCTAGGATAGGACGAAGGCCCCTGTCCCTTTGCGGGACCAGAAAGTAGCGGGAATAGAAACCACAGCCTACTTCTGGCACTTGAACCCTCTCTATGGCCCCCTTGCCCAAAGGAGGCATGACTTCCTCACAGAGCAGGGACATATAATACTCAGTCAGCCAGTCGTAAGATGGAGGTATAGAAGTAGGGGTAGTCTCAAAAGGGAAGGAGTAGCCCCTTCGGGCGATCTGCTGAACCCACCTGTCCGATGTAAGGGACTGCCAGTACTGGAGGTGACGGCAGATCCGTTCACCAATTGGATGCTCGTGATCTACAGCTTAGGGAAGTTGGAAGGCTGCAGCTGCTGAGGGTGGCTAGACCAGACCGCTGGCTACCCGACCGACAAGGCTGGTAGGAACTGCACACTCTTCGACACAGAGGCTAGGAAGCTAGCGTGGCTTGCTGTTCAATCCTAATTCTATTGAGAGTTATAGTAATTGTTGCTCGATGTAATGATGCAGATGTACCGTAAACCTATATATCAAACCTGGGAGAAAAAAAATGGCAAAAGGGGAGGGAAATGGCAAAAAAAAAAAAAAACACACACACACACAATTTGTGCTGCTTTTAAAACAAAAAACCCTCAAACATTCTGATAATCTCCTCATGCTAATACCATGTGAACATACTTACATTTAGCATTGCAACAGTAAGTAAGGCAACCAGGTGGCTCCGTCATCAGGCCAAGCGACTGCATCAGATCAGTTCAATGTCTTCATTATGAACACAACCATATTCGTATCAGTCAATATACATCTATTTGATGCATTACTCTGATTTACTCCTGTTGGTTTCAGACCCAGTATACTGTATTGTTCCTCATGTCTTGCAGCTACTGTGGGAATCTTAGTGCCTTTTTTCACCATCCACAACATAGCATGTGTCTTTATCGACAGCTGAAGTACCAACTGCAGAAACCTTCAAATGTGCGTTGTTTAACATGCATCACTGTGGCTGCAACTGTTGCTGCAAATGTGCCACAACTTTCCCTCAGACGTCAAATGGCTCTAAACAGTACCATAACCGACGCTTGTAGGTGTCCAACCTATAGTGACACCAACAGGCAGAGTCGGATTTCATCTGTTTATGTGAATCCACAGGTTTAATTTTCACTTCAACTATTCTGTATGTTTTCATACTACTTTTGCACCGACCCGTACTTGACGCTATATAACGTATACTTACTGCTTAATTTTCTTGCTGCCGGGGTCCACCTTGTTAAAGTAAGAATTTGTCAAGTTACCATTTTGCTGCAGAATGCCAATGTCCCCAAACAGACTCAGCTTCTGAAGATTTCTGAAACACAACGAAGTACATCTTAAGCGACAAGGCAGCCACAATTCACATCTAAAATGCATTTATGTCCAAAATAGTCTCCTTCAGCTTTCAATCACAGAAAGCAGATATTAAACAGAAGCAAACATTTTGTAATGGAATGGAATAGGCCAAAAGTCCGAGCACAGGGTAAGCAACTGGGATAAATCTATAAAATAGCATAAATTAATCAAAACACTGCATCATACCTTTCAGTCAACGATGGTGTCACAAGGTTTTACAACCTTTAACTATCAGTGACAAAGGAGAGGGCTCTGCTAATTCATGCTTAATTTAGCTATTACCATATCATTAAAAAAACGTTATTTGGTATTAGCTGGACCATAAAAGTACACAATAACATCACTGAATTCATCAGACAATAATAACAAAGTGCATCAACATTTGTGAAACAAAGTCAATATAAAAAAAATGAATACAAGACAGTACAATCAAATAAAAGGTTAAGACAATTTATTCCTGTACTTTACATAGTTAAAATCAAAACTGACTGTGCAAATTAGCCAAATGTAAATGCCATCCGGGCAAATAATGGCCAATACAGTACATTCTTGAAGAAGACCTCCTAAAACCTATCAAAGAAGCAACAAATCACATTAAAGTGCATGACATTTGGGTACATCTAGCCTTACAGGGCATAAAACAGTCATGAAAAATGTTGTGGCAACAATAAAGTGCGTACTAAATAACAGATCAGGTCAGCCCAGACACGAATCGAGCGCCTTACTCAGCGACAAGGCCAAGAACATGCAAAAGCTTAAGACGTGAATGTCTGGAAGTAACTTAAAATACAAAAGAAAAGGATTAACCTGGACAAATTAAGAGATGTTTAACAAAAAGGTACCATAAAACATTTTACAAGATCATAAAAACCATACAAGTACATAAAATGCACAAGATCCTAGGCAAAAAATGTGTCACATGTACAGGGTCTCAACTGCGCGTTCCCAGTAATACGCCGAGGTAAAATCAGTAACAGATGAAATTGATTAAATCCAAATCTAGTGAGAAACAGATGATTACTGATGGATACATTAAGCAAACAGGGTTCAATAACTGACCCGGTTAAGATCTGAGCCTATCCTCGCACCGAAGGATTATCACGTTTTACACCCTCTCACTGCTTCCCATCATGGCAGGAAGTTTCTGTGTCCAAGAAAAGTCTGTCTCAAAAATATTTTGCTGAGAATCGAACAAAGCTGTTCTACCTAGCTTAACGTCCCGTATGTATGCTAGCCATTTAATTAACTGCCACCCTTGAAGCTGCATATAATCAATAAGTATCTCCTCTTTAAAGTGATTCTCAGGTCTTTTCCAGGTGGTAAGCCACCTAATCAAGGGCCGCAGAGCAATGAGGTCCGACAAATAACACAGCCCCAGCTCCTCATGAACCATCAAAGCAGGGGTAGATGCTGAGACTGCCAAAAGGCGTCCACAGAACCCATTCTTCTCCACCTGGAGCTCCAGTGAATCTATATATCCCAATACATTATTGTCATATGTGGCTACTGAGACCGATTTGGCCTGCTAAATCGTTATCAATACGCCAAGTGGCTTAATATAGATTCAAGAGGGGAAAAAAAGGACTACCCAGTGCAGCTCACTAAGGAAGTAGGCAATGCCTACTTCCATTACCATATGCAGCAAAATGGGCAACAACTTGGATCTGTTCACCCTGTTAAAGGCAGAGGACAGATCCATGAATGCAATAAACAGTGACCCGGGTCTCAAAGTAATCATACAGAAACTGTCTTCAAATCTAACTAATCTATGAATCTCCCAATTTATGAATTCAACAGTTGATGACCATTTCCTACAAGGTTTTTTATTGCACAAGAAGTCAGGTGTGCACACAAATGACTTCACGTGAAAGAAGGACTGGATATAAAGCTAGAATATCCTCATTTTTTACATAGAGCTTTTCTTTTAAGATAACTTTTTTGTTGGTTTTCGAATGAGTTCTCCCATTTAACCAATTACAATTCACAACCCTCCCTTAGACATTGCATGACCATGATCCTACCAACGGGAAATCAATTCAAGATTAAAGCAACTTGTGGTCACTCAAAGGGGCTATCACATTCAAGTCAGAAAGTGAGGTAAAAAGGGAATAAGAAGCAGTCAGATAATCACTAAGAGAAGAAACCGGGGTGGAAATATTGGTGTAATTTAATGGAATATCACAGTCAATTCTTCCATTCGCAATCAGGCATTCATATTTTCTCAAGAGCATATTTGCTTGTTAATCCGTTTTCGTATTAACAGGAAGTGTCACTGAGAGGATATTAAAAACTTCCTGTGTCCACAAAAACTCTTACAGAACGATTGAGCATTTGCGTTGAAATCTTCAATCAAGACTACATTTTGAAAACTTTACATTTTGACCATCTTGGCTATAAAATAAACAAGCATTGGAATGGCAATAGGTCTCGCATTTTTTGTAGTTATAACTATTGGCATTGTAAATGGCAATGTTCTTTCATTATTTTATGTGGTGTGTGTGGTGGAATTATGTGGGTTGGATTAGTTAGTTGCGGCATGGAATTGTGTGGAGTGGATTTGTGGTGTGCTATGTGGCATGGTGTGTTGTAGAAATATGTGGATAGTAATTATGTGGTGTTAAAGGTAGTGGAAATATGTGGAGTATGATTGTGTGCTATGGAGTGGAATGGTATTTTGTTTTGTAGAGAGGTATGTAGTGGTGGTCAATTATGTGGTGTGCTGTTGAATTTAGTAAAACACACAAGATGGTGAGGCCGCTACCCGACCGCTTTCCCCTTTTGAGTCCTTTCTTCTCCGCACCTCCACTATGCGGGGGACGATCTCCTTCTTGTACGGGCTGCTTCTGGCCACTGCAGTCTCCCCGCGCCCCCGTTATATGGAACAATGGGAGGTCCTTCTGGGCCGTGACGTCTCTGACGATGAATGGAAGCATCTCTGGAGTGACATCAGGACGCACAATCACTCGGTGAACCTTAGGGAAGCCCACTTGTAGACCATGCACGATTGGTATCTTTACCCGTCTAAGCTCCACCGTATATTCCCAACTTCTTCGGATAGGTGTTGGAGGGGTTGTGGCCTATTGGGGGACTTCCACCACATCTGGTGGGACTGCCCGGTCATTCGCCCTTTCTGGGCTGAAATTCTTTCCCACATCAAGGATATCTTGGGGTACCCTATCTCGGACTCCATGGCTCATGTCCTGTTGGGTCTCCGAGATCCGATATTGGAGCATCAAACTAAAGCGGATAAACGCATTCTGTGGCTTTGCCTGGGGGCCGCTAAACTCACGTTGGCGGCAGCGTGGAAGAACCCACATGCCCCGGCTACGTCATTGTGGCATGCGAGACTTTGGGGCTTACTGAGCATGGAGAGAATGGCGGACATCTTCCTGGGCAATTTTAGTGGCCTGCCGTCTGCGGTGTGCCCGCCTACGTTCCGTGCGCTCCACCTGTTCCAAGTTTAATCAGATTGCATGCTTCTGAAGCTCTGTATGGCGTGAGAGGGTTTGTGTTGCGACCATCGGGGGGGGTGGGGGACCTAGTTGGGAACGGGGTTTGTTAACTGTTGCGACGCTAATTACCTTTAAGGGGATGCTGGGATTATGTGTCATTTGCTGCACCCTTCTTCTGCCAGCCATCGGGCCACGTCTGGATTTATGCCTCAGAACTCCCAAGCATGCTTTGGACTTCCATCTGAAC
Organism: Lissotriton helveticus; assembly: GCF_964261635.1. Classification (NCBI taxonomy): domain Eukaryota; kingdom Metazoa; phylum Chordata; class Amphibia; order Caudata; family Salamandridae; genus Lissotriton; species Lissotriton helveticus. The sequence goes on along the minus strand of NC_136070.1, from coordinate 223,433,548 downwards.
TCTGTTATCATGCTTGCCACCGCACCCGGCAACTTCCCACTTATGTCCTCGAGTGCTTATTGAGGCTTCCCCTGTGAGGGATCTTGGCGGAATTGTCGCTTGTGTGATTTTCTTTATTCTTTCTTTCACCTTCCTCCCTTTCCCCTTCCTGCAAAACTTTGAATAAAACAAACAAGATGATGGACGGAATGTTGAACAATGGCAAAACATTCACCCCCAGTCACAGATCTGGGTTTAATCCATTGTTATTTTGCTCACCAAGCCACGCCAGTTCAGACATGGCCATATGCAAATCAGTCTTGACCCTGTGCCTCATGGGAACAGTCCAGACCGAACTGCCAAGCCATGTCTTCCCTGGACCAGAATCAAGCATCCTAGGACCGGTTTCTGGCTATCAGCCTTCATCAGCCAGGATAGCTTGACTCCAGTAGCTTAGTGAGCACGGGGGCCCACGTCTGGGCATACCCTTCCCACATAGGGTTAACAGCAAAAGACACAAGATGATGGACGGAATGTTGCACAATGGCAAAACATTCACCCCCAGTCACAGATCTGGGTTTAATCCATCGTTATTTTGCTCACCAAGCCACCCCAGTTCAGACATGGCCATATGCAAATCAGTATTGACCCTGTGCCTCATGGGAACAGTCCAGACCGAAATACCAAGCCATGTCTTCCCTGGACCGGAATCAAGCATCCTAGGACCGGTTTCTGGCTATCAGCCTTCACCAGCCAGGATAGCTTGACTCCAATGGCTTAGTGAGCATGGGACCCACGTCTGGGTATACCCTTCCCACATAGGGTGAACAGCAAAACACACAAGATGATGGACGGAATGTTGCACAATGGCAAAACATTCACCCCCAGTCACAGATCTGGGTTTAATCCATTGTTATTTTGCTCACCAAACCACCCCAGTTCAGACATGGCCATAGGCAAATCAGTCTTGACCCTGTGCCTCATGGGAACAGTTCAGACCGAACTGCCAAGCCATGTCTTCCCTGGACTGAAATCAAGCATCCTAGGATCGGTTTCTGGCTATCAGCCTTCATCAGCCAGGATAGCTTGACTCTAGTTGAATTTAGTGGCATAATGTGGAATTCTGTGGTGGGATTGGATGTAGGTGGTATGTTGTGCAATTGTGTTGCCGAGTTAAATTATTTGGTTTGGTGTCGGATTGTGTGATGTGGATTGGAAATGCGCGGAGTTGAATTGTGTGGCATGGAATCGATTGGATAGCTTTGCCTTTATGGTGCCGAAATAAAATATATATATAGGTGGAAGCTAACCTCCAAATGTCTTTGGGTGTTAAAAAAATAAAAAAGAAAAGAAAAAAGGAAGACAAGGAAATTTGAGTTCTTTAACTATTTCTTTTCATGTTCCTGCTTTCATCTGTAGTACTTTTGCTATGGGACAATAAAAAACTTGAAAACATCACAAAATGTCTTTCATTCTTTTATCCTGTTTATCTGCATCTGTATTTCTACATGCCATCCACTAGAGCTACACAAATAATCACTAACGGCAAAAAGGTTCAACAAACTGAGCCCTATTTTGAACACAAGAGTGTTAACATGATCATCTAGATACACTGCTAAGGACCATGTAGCTACGTCAATTCGTGTTTACCTTAATGTTCTTTTTCTTTTTAAAGCTATTGTTCGTGGGTAACCAACAGTAAATAACTAATTAGCATCTGAGAAATAAAAATCAGTTACAATGTTGTGAGGCTTGCATATTCTACCTATTACAAACCAATTGCAGTCTGTTTCTGCACAAGCGGCGGAGGCAAGGGTGAAGGGGGTTGCAGCAGTGGAAAAGGTAAGAAGTGTAGTGCGGCCCTACTGGTGAAAATGAGGTGGAGTACAGCTGCACTAGAGGTGAAGGTGAATTTGTTCAGGGTTGCCATGGGGCGAAAGTGAGGATGGTTAGAGCTGCACTAGTGGTGAAGGGAAACCTTAAGAGGGGTGCACCTGTGGTGACCGATTGGGTAAAGAGGCCACACTAGAGTGAAGACAGGAGGTCTCCACTAGTGCTGAATATGAGAAGGGCTGAATTTCAGGTGAAGGTAAGGCTGAAGTTGTGTGTACCAAAGGTAATGTCATGGATGAGTAGGGCTGCTCTAGAGGGAACATGAGGATGAAGAAGACTACACTGGTGCTGAAGAGGAAGAACAGGAGGACTGCACCTATGGTGAAACGAAGGGAAGGGGTTGGATGCAGCGTTCAATACCATTTACCACCACACCCTCATCAAGAGACTCCGTCATATCGGGTGATCCAGGGATACGCCCTCAAATTGATGGCATCCTCCCCCACAGGACGAACCAGAGAATGCATCTACCACCCTTCACTTCAAAACTCAAGAGCATCATCTGCAGCGTCCCTCAAGCCCCATCCTGTTCAACACTTACATGACAACCCTGGCCAACATTGTCAGAGCCCTTGTCCTCAACATCATGTCTTACGCAGACGACACCAAGCCTTGACGCCTATGGGTATTTGCTGCTCTTTAAAAATCCTGGTCATATCATTTGATATATCCTCGCGCTGTCTGAAACCCCTACACCTCTAACACTGCAAAAGACCAGCATCAAAGGGAATCTTGGCTAGAAGAACTAGCAATAAATATTCAGGTCTAGAACAATTCTATGCCAACCACTGCACTAGTCATAAAATCAATGTATAAAATAATCAGCTTCAACAAGTACACAATATCATTAAAAGAGAAAATGAAGGATTAAAATAAAAAAATGGTAACAATTGTCACATCTATTAACTGTATTTCTAAGTCTCCGACAGATGACGTTCTTGGCATTAGGGTGAGCTTTGTCCGTTACTAAATTCACCAAGAACATACGTAGATCTACTGAACGGGTAACAAATAGTCACACTCTTCTACCTTGCATTCTGCCCGGCTATTGTTCACGAAGGGAAAAAACTGCAAAGGGGGGTGATGGTTGGTTAGGGTAGAAGAAGAACAACAATCTGTACTACCAATCACCATGGAGGGGGTGTGCGTCCAAACAGCATTCCACCAATGTATGCTGGCGAGGGGTGTGCCCTGGTTTCAAACGCTCTGCCGCGCCATGGGCTGAAAAGTAAACAGAGGTAGAATCTCCCACTCTGATCCGGTTCCTAGTTTATAGTTTTAGTAGGGGAAGCTGAGCCTCATGCACGAAGCTTTGGCACCAATGCATCACAAGACACGCATGCGATATAAACATATTAATTCTATTTCAATTGGCAACTAAACAAACCGCCATTCCATTCAAACTAAACAAACCGCAGCCTGAAACATGGTGAATACACACACATTAACAAAAGAACACAGTGAGCATGTAGTGTGATCATATATTGCAGTCTGCTAACGCAGCTTAACTTTCAAGATGAACCACATAGTTCATGGGATGATATAGGTAATCTGCATGCACTGCAGGTTTTGAAATCATTGCTAAGCGGGCAGTGAAGCACCCATATCATGTCACGCAACTGAACAGATTCGGCAGCCCCGCAGAACCGAGAGAGGGAGGAATGACTTCGTTCACACACCAGGAGTGTGCAAGTGGGGCATGCAGAACTGGGGATTGTCGGAGCTCATTTTTCAACGCTTCCAAAAAAGCCGCCAGGCAGAGCGGCAGAGACCGTGCACCACGATGGAACCGGGCTCTGGCTAGAAGGTCTCTCCGTCTCCATTGACCAACAGCTGGTCCAGCAGCTACCCAAGAACTGGGCACCCACACCATTGTGCCTTTTGAAAAACAACAATGGTCCCAAGCAAAAGTAATAATGAACGAATAACATATAGACAGAGTCAATCTATATTTATAGGACAGACATGTCCAGCCGGACAGGGGTCTTCCAGAGATTTTACTCAGTATTTATGTATTGAAATCACATAGAGAATACCTTCCAACAATCAACCAAAGTGGACAACAAGCCTGTGTCCAGTACTGACAGAGCGAGTACAAGTGGTGATGTAGACAGCAGAGAAGGGCTTCGTAAGGCAAAACAGCGTTACTCTATAAATAGTACAATTGTACAGAGTATAACATAAATGCACTAGACATTTCAGTAGTAATCACATTTCAGTTCAAGTGCATAAATAGTCGACGGCGTTTCGGACCCCTATAAAGTATCAGGGACCATCATCAGGACAAATACAATGAAAAGCCTTAGATTAATTAAGCCTCTAAATGCCTAAAAGGGGGGAGAAAAAGAAGATATTCAAAACATACAATGAATAAGATTTAAAAACTTGGTGACATGAGTGAGACCAGTGAACAACGACGTATTGGTCAAGCAAGTCACGTGGACTACAGTGCTGGTGATGTGCACTAATAACTCTGATCCAATCGGTGGAGACTTAATATGGACAGTGAAGGTGTTTCAGTGACTGATAACTGTATTGTCTGTAAAAGTGGTTAAATTGGTTAAAAACGCGTAGGCGTGAGGGGATATCGGCGCAAGTGGTGTCTTGAGGAAGTCATGAGTGAAGGAATTAATAACCAATGGTGAAAATAGATCCAGATGCGGGCGTGAGGAGATAACGGCGCACGTGGTTCCATCGAGGAGTCAAAAGTGAAGGGAATGGTAAACCGTAGCGTCGGCCGTGTGGGCGTGGGCGGAATACATGAGGGATTCCAGGCTTACCGGGTCGCCTCAAGACGGAGAGGCTGACTCCTAGGCAACAGTTACAGCCGCGAGCCCTGCAAGGGTAAAAAGGTGGTCAGGACCCGGGAGGCGCGGTGTTTGAAATTGACGAGCCGCGAGGGCTCTGTCAAGGCGTGCAGCCACTTACCAGAATCGGGATGCGGGAGCCGCGGACAAAGTATTTCCGTCGGCTGGCCAGGATACCTAGCAAGAGGGGGGCGCATCAGTCATATACAGAATATAATCAAATAAAATAACCACGCAGCCGAAGAGCTAGAGGAGGATCCACTTACCGGATCAGTCGGCTAGAATGATTCCCTGGCGTCCAGCACGCAGGGTAGCCAGGGTCTAATATACTTAGTTCGGATTGGACCAGGAAATGGGCATAGAAATAAAAGACGGACCAACATAGGTGCCATCTTAGGGTAGTGAGAGGACAGGACAGGGCATAGAAATAGAAGACGGACCCACATGGGGGCCATCTTGGGATAGAAATAGAAGACGGACCCACATGGGGGCCATCTTGGGTAGAAATAGAAGACGGACCCACATGGGGGCCATCTTGGGAAAACCATTGTGCCTGGCACAGGAGCTGAAAAGCCCTGTAACCCTGGCAAGTGCCATAGCTGCAGACTGGATTTGAGTCGCAGGTGAGAAGCAGATAAGTTTACATGGCAGCAGCCACAATGCAGAAGAGTCCAGCACCATGAAGAGCAAGGAGGGGGCGACTGTGGCGACGAAAACACCCTGTGTCCCACCACCTGCAAAACAGCTCAATATCCGCCAACAGTGTAGCAACATCAATCCTATGCACAGTTTTGTAAATGAGAGCAACGTGCAGCGAGTGTCCGTGAAAGATAAAGCACAGCTTAACAGGCGCCGCGCTGAGCCAGGGAAACGCTCAACCAATTTAAAAGAAAGTTCCTGGTCAGAAAGTAAAATAGGAAAAGCAGAATGCCAACAAATCCTGAGGTAATACTCCGGGAAGAGAACAACTTGAAAAAACGAGGGACTTCATCTGAGAGTTCCTCAAATAGATGTTTTAAAGAGTAACTTTGAGACCCCTATTTATTGACCGTGCTCTTTTCCTTTCTTTTTACACTATTAGCCTGGCCTATTTGCATCTTAAAGACTCTTCTTCAACTGAGGTATTTGGCAATGATCTTCAAGAACTTTAGCCAAGCCACTAAATATCCCTCTGCCTCTAAACTTCAGGAGAGTCATTGTCCATGATCTTCCCCTCTTTATGGGCCAAACTGTGAAGGGTCTCAAAAAGCTCATCTAAAATATGTTCTGCATTATTGACTAACATTAAGTAAAGTTAAGATAGTAGATAAATTCTCTCTAAACATTGAGCATAATTACCAGAAATATTACAAATAGAGTTCAGATCAGTACACAATATTGCAGATCTATGTCACACTATTTACCAAATGCCCTACCATTCTCGCTGAGCTGAGAAATTGGGAGCAGGACCTAAAGAGACTGAGAGACGATGCATAGGGGGGGGGGGGGGGGGGTGAGGGTGGTACCCCTAGGAGGTAGCTATATGTGCAATATTCCAGCTAGTGCACTTACAAATACTCCACAGGGAATATTTTATGAGAACTAGGCTATTAAGGATGAGAATGATGCACCATTGTCTGACGGGATGTAGACATTGAGCTATGCTGCTTCACACCACATGTGATTGCCCAAGGGTACAAGGATACTGAGACGGTACGGACCCCATTAAAATAACATCAGCTAATGAAGGCACTTTAGAACAGGCACCCCAACAAATATTGCTGGGTTTTTGGGAATAACAAAACACGGGGCAGATATACACGGTCTTTCTGCAAAGTAGAATGGATGGTGGTAAGGTGGGACATAGTCCGATACTGCAGGATGGCATCGGTCCTGTTGGTTGCTGAGTGGAAATAGAAATTTAACTGGTGTATGAAGTCTGAGGAGTTGGTCTATTTGGCCCGCGGAAACCCCCACAAATTTGAAAAGGTGTGGGCGCCCCTCGAGGAACAGCAGAATATGACTTGGAATGAGACAGGGCTGAGGACCCGCTGATGTAACATTGCCTGTAGCAGGGGTAGAGCTACTGCGGCCAACGCCGCGCTATTTGTTGTGGCAGCAGGGGGCCAGCGCTGAGACCGACGGACATCAAGCCCCAGGAGCCAGCGGGGCGCTGTGTGGACTGTCAGCCCCTCCCTCACTCCCACTAGGAGGATGTAGCTGACCTGTTTGTTCCCCTGGCGAAGCCCGGGCCAAGGGCGGGCCCGTCTCTGCCAGTCAGGGGCCGTAAGAGGCCAGGCTGGGCCAGGTCATTTGAATTTATTTTCTTTCTGTCCGTGTTATTATAATTCATCTACTGTTAGTGATTTATTGTACCCCCCGCTAGCTGTACATTTAACCTGATTTGCCATTGACCGCTGTGATTTAATTCCCTGACTTCTAATTTGTAAGGTGACTTCTTCAACGGTGCGGATATGGGGAAGAGAAAGACCCAGGCACCTTGTACAGGGCCCATAGCAGCTGCCAAATTCACTGTTACAACAATGGACCTCTCGAGGGCCGCGTTGGCCATCGATAAGGAAATCAAGATGGTTAATAGGCGTTTATCTAAGTCTCCCACAGGTGCCCTGTTTCCTTTGTTTAACGATGGTAACAAGGGCACTAAAGATTCCTCCTTGATCCTAGGTGGTACCTCACTTCCCTTAGCTGCAGAAGGAGACATCCCCGTGGTGGAGCGGCCCCCACCCTGATATAGAGGGTGCAGGGGAGCCACTGCATAGACCCCTATCCCCCGAAGTGACAATAATTAACAAGCAGGTCACTTCTTTCAGCGACACGCCAGGGGAGGGTGGCCTTACCAAAGAGAACACTGCTATGCTTAATGACGGCAATAATGGGTTGATCACTGCGAAGGGATTAAGGGATGACTGTAGCTCTATCGGGACAAGAAAAAGAAAGTGTAAAGCTATTGCCAATCAAGCAAAAAAAAACAATAATCCATCATCGCCAGCCCCAGCCACAAGGCGCTCCCAGGTGGTAACTGTGCCGCCGGATATACACCCCCTATTAGAATCTATGAAATCTCTATTAATTAAATTACTGGAGGACAAATTGGCCCCTATTGTGTCTAAATTAATTGATATAGAGCAAAGTTTAGCAGCCCACATGAAACCCGTGTCACCACCTGTTACTGTCGAGAACACTAATATTGACCCAACTAGTCTAGATCCTACTGCAGGTCCCCAACACCGCACAGTAGATCAGGGGATTTCAACCCTCTCCAACCGACATAGAAACCTGGTCTCAAATCATACAGGGCAAGTAGCAGGTGGATCTAGGGAAGGTCGGGTCAGGGCCAGGACTCCTCCAGCCCCACAACAGGCCCAGGCTCCCCGACGCCTGGGCGACAATGCTAGTAATGTTGCAGGTAACCACTCTGCTGCCTCCTCAAACCTTACATCCATCAATCTACCCCCCGAATCGACACCTCTGGTGGTGATTTTAGGGAACGTTCCACCTCTTCCCCGAGGCACTAATGAAGTAGTTAGCCAGCTCAAGAATAAGGTCACACATTGGCTCTCGGGTAACACCTTTGTGGGCCCGGCGGTAGACCGAAACATCTTAATGGTCCGCCGCGTGGGCAACACCAGAAAAATAGGGGAGGGGGACTGCATTATCCTAAATTTTAATGATTGTAAGATAGCGGAAAGAATACTGAGAGAATCTCGTTCTGACCAGTCGTATAGGGGATCAAACATCCAGATTCTCCCTCTGGGCTGTTTTTACAACCCTGTGTCAATTCATAATGATAACCGCTATGGCCATAATTATCAACATATCCAGAATGAGAATAATGAGAGACCACACGTAATACCACATATCCCAAGAGATCCTACCCTGGAGGGGTTCCCCCCCTCGTCAATTCCCCAGGGGTCAAACAGATTTGCTGCCCTTTCAGGACTAGAAGAGTGTGACTGACTGAGTCCTGGGATCGATTTTTCGGCTGCACCTCGGGATCGACAGCTACTTACACCATCTTCACACCATAGGCAGCCATCCCCAAGGGTGTGTATCCCTGCGCCACCAGAGGATCAATTGCTTGTCCCCCTGGAGGATTCCCTAGAGACAGCAGTACATAACATCTCCTGGAATATTGCAGGATTGGCGGGGAAGTTCCTTGACCCAAAGTGGGTCCGGTTTATTAAGCAATTCCCAGTGATTTGTCTACAGGAGACTTGGATGGTGGAATGTAATTTATTCCTAGAGGGTTAAAAAGCTTTCATCGCCCCCGCATCACCCTCGATGAGGGGTAGAGCGAAGGGCGGTTTGGTTATTTATATAGCTTTAGCCCTGAAATGTAAAATAAAGGAATCTGCTCCCCCCCACCCAGATCTCCAAGCTATTCTTTTAAAGCAAGGGGATGCAAATCTCTGTTTGATTGACTTTTATAATGCAGTACATGCTGTGGGATCCTGCAAGATCACCCTACTGGGCGAATTTGTTAAACAACATTGCGGTTCTTTTCTTTATTGCCTTATGGTATTAGGTGATTTTAACTTGCGACCATGCGGAGACCCGGCATTGACTCGCATGGGAGAACTGGGTTGTGCAAAGATGTGGGGGGGTCTTCATTTTGAGCACTCAATGCAGGGAGATGCGCTTAATAACCTACTCAATGAATTTGATCTGATTTCAGCTATGTCCTTGGTAGATGACTCTAGTAAACAGCCTGTTCCTTCTTTTAAAGGTCATAATGGGGGTTCTTTTACTGACCATATTCTTATATCTACTGGCCTACAAAGTTTAAAATTAAATGTAGCATTTTTAGCGACCATAACCCTGTGTGTGTACGTCTTGGGGGTGATTTAATGATTCAACAAGGGAAGAAAGCAGCGCCTGGTGTGTTGAAACTTACGGACGGTAGGCGCCGGCTTAAGTGGTCCCAGGTGGACCGTGTAGCATTTTATATTAATATCCAGGAATCTTGTGCCCCTGATTTAGCAGCATGTATGTCACTTGACTCTTCTCCAGAGGTTGTACCTAACGCCTTTGAGGCTATTGTCAATAGAGCGGGAACCCTGCTGTCTATTCGCTCCCAAAAAAAATCGCTACTCAGAGACCCCAAGGGGTTTGATACTTCTTGCTCGAGAGCGGCGAGAGAGTTAAAGGCGGGTTTGAAGTCCATTCCAAGAGACCAATCTCGAATTAGGCTTCTCCGCCTTAATTATTAACGGGTTCTGGCATCTCGGAAATCCGTAATTAAGGATAATATGTGGAAAGAGCTCCTTGAACCGGACACGTTAAGTAATAGCTTGAAATTCTGAGGAATAATTAACAAACCCCTATTTGAAAGAGAAGAGGCGGACGCTATTGGCACAAATATCACAGAAGATGACTGGGTACATCATTTTGGGTCTATATTTACCAGCACCACGTCAAAGTCATACCCGAAATTGGGAAGTAGTAATGAAACATTGTCCCCGTTTACGCTGTGTGAGGTTGAGGAAGGCATCTCCGGCCTGACCTGTAACAAGGCTCCAGGTCCGGATGGCCTGCCTCCAAACCTCTTTAAATCAAATCAGACTCTCTGGACTCCAGTCCTCACCGCTGTGCTCAATGCAGCGGTGTTGGAAGGCTGCCCAGAGTCGTGGGGTACCGCCACGATCGTCCCTGTTTTAAAAAAGGGAGACCGCAATACCACTGGTTGCTACAGACCGATCTCCCTTATTGATTCTGTTATCAAGGTAGTGGGAGGGGTAGTCCTGAACAGACTGTCCACTTGGGCTGAAGAAAATAGAGTCATCTCTGATATTCAGTACGGGTTCCGCCCTGGGCATTCTACCTTGGCACAATGCCTTAACCTGTATATGATCCTTGGGAAGTATACTGTTGCCCGCAAGGGTGCCATCTACATGGCGTTCATGGACCTTTCCTCCGCTTTTGACTGTCAATCGGGGGAAACTGTGGCAGTCCATGGACGCCATGGGGGTGGATGTCACTCTAGTTAACTTCCTAAGGGATCTACACAGGGACACCAGGGCAAACATTAGATTTTCACAAGACCTTGGAGTATTGAGGGATTTTACAGTTACTCGGGGAGTAAGGCAAGGGTGCATTTTAGCGCCCTTTCTTTTTAACCTATATATTAATGAGCTAGAGAAGTCTCTGATTGAAACCGGGGTGGGTTTCCCTTGTGTAGGGCGAAGGGGCCTTCCCGTCCTCCTTTATGCGGACGATGCAGTCCTACTGGCTAGAACAGCCAGAGGCCTGCAATCTTTACTGAATGCTTTCCGCAGCTTCATGGCTGAACGTGATTTTGCCATAAATAACTCCAAATCCTTTATACTGCAGGTCGGGACCCGCCTGAAACGCAACTAACCCTTCATGATAAATAACGGAAAAGTGCCCATAACCACAACTTTTTCTTACTTTGGAGTTCTGTTTGACGACCATTTAAATTGGGCTGCTTTAGTCGAGAGGAAAAGAGGGGAGATCACACGGGCGAATGCCGCCATCTTCAGCTTCGCAAGCAAAATGGGCAAACGCCCAGTTGCTGCAATGCTGAAGTTATACCAGGCAAAAAGCGTTGCAATTGGTAGCTACGGCAGTGAGCTATGGGGATATGCAGCAGTGAAGGGCATCCAGGTGGCAGAGAATAATTTTTTTAAACAATTATTGGGAGTACCAAAGGGAACTTCAAATCTAATCATTCATGAAGAAACTGGGCTCCCATTCATCGGCGACACGTTAGCTATGCGCCCTCTGCTTTTTTGGCTGAAATGCTGGTTAAACAACGATCTCACCCTTAATCACCAGCTACTTAAAGAGGTCCTGACTCTGGGTAACATGCTTAAAATCCCCTGGCTAAAATATCTAAAATCCTGCTTTAATGACCTGGGCGACTGGACCTTTTTTAAGCCCTGAAACGATCACCACCGGGGACGTGGCCTATGTTAAAAAACCTTCTCTCTATGGCAAAAATGTAATAGAGAAGGGGCAGAATTGGTTAAACCCAGCGTTCGTAATTTTATGTTACTTCCCCTCGCTGGAACCATATCTCACGTGGTCCATCTCTTCCCATGAGCGGTTCTTGTTAACTAGATTTAGGTTTAACTATTATCACCTTTTACTTACTGTCCCAACGGGAAGCCATAAAGGGCAGGTATTGCCGCCCTGTGGCTGCGATGTATCATCTCCACAGGACCTAATGCACTTTATGTTCTTTTGCCACTATTATGATGCTCCCCGTAGATTCTTTTTAAAACCTCTATTAAAAAAGATGAACTTTACCCAGGTTCGTCCGGCTCTTTGCTTTCTGCAAATGTTGAGTTCAGAAAGCACTTTATTTGTGGTTGGTTTTTTAAAATACGCACTGAGACTGAGAAAAAGCTTTCCGAACTAATGGACCCTCATACTTTAGTCATGGTATCAATTAAATTTTAGTCCCAAGTTTTACATCTCATAGGGATGAAAGCTTTTTAACACGTTTTGTATTAACATTTGAATGAATCATTTTATTACTTGTACAAGTTTAATGTACATATTTTTAATTATATAATAGTCCCGTTTATTGCTGAAACATTGCTTTTATGGTTTGCTATTTGTAAAACCGAATAAAGTATTTTGACTACTACTTGACTACTACTGCGGCCAACTGAAAAGCTAGATTTGAGTGTAGGGTGGGGGAGCTGGATGTGTCAGATTGCTTCAGATTTGTTCGTGAAGAAGGTGCATGGATTAAGGAGGGCCTGGGCTGTGAAAGTGGGCCTCAACACTACAGTAGGTTTCTCCAAGCCAGTATTTGTCGGGTAAAACTTAATAAACAGATTTATAACCTCAAAATATATATATCAGATCAAATAACAGGTGAATCAGATATCTAAAACCAGAGACTATTTAAAACTAGGGGTGCTGCTTAACAGTTTCACTGAAGTTTTTTCACTGGTTATAAGAGTAATATGTGGCTGATTTTGAAAGCACAACATTTTGCTGCTAATATCAATTCAATTCAATTGATATTTCGGCACTACATGGCCATAAAAGATTTGCACAGCAACACATTTCATAAATGAAATACATGTCAAACCCCATTTTTAAAACAACCTACGATTATTGCTAATAAAATCAATACACTTTTAAAAAAGACAAGTATGAAACATAGTAGCATGCCTGGCTAATGAACATTTGGACATGGAGCAGAAAAAAAGTTACCATACAAATACATACAATCAAGCCACTAAACAAATAAAACCAAGTGAACAAGTGGTATACAATTTTGACCTTATAGCTTTAGGCCTTTTTTCCTGCGCACAAAGTGGATTGAAAGCAAAAATCTGCTGACACTAAATACTATTGTTTGAGTTGTGTCAGATTTGATCATTCTTAGTGCCGTCTTACATGACCTTATTCCCAAAAGATTGCATAAAGGTGTGATCCACTTTCTTCTGGCCGACACATAGGCTGGGCAGAAGAAAAGGATGTGCTGATCATCCTCCTTGAAATTACCCTCGCACATAGTACATGTTTCGCTGATCGTTGGGTCATCAACAACATTGCTCCTTCTAGACCAGCGTGCCAGGGTTGAGTTGGTCAAAAGGTTACCATATCTTAGTTTCATAAAAAGGGTTTTAGCTAGCGGGGGCTCAACTTCATCTAGGAAATTCTCAAAAAGAGGCTCATCCTTGAAGCTTAGAAAGTTGTTTACTAAAGTCCCACCACTATTTCCATTTATCATTTGGTTATTGATAAAACCCCAAAAAGCCATTTTCACCATTTTTTTAGAATTATACGGCAACCTTTTCGGATTCTTCCAAAATTGAGATAAACCTATCTTGGTTAACCACAATCTAACATGTTTTAGCCAGACATTGGAATTCGATACATCCATACCCATTAACTCTCTTAACCCATTTCTATAGTCAAGCAATTCTGGTGTTTGCCAAAGTCTCACACAGAACATTAGAGGCCGAACAATAGTGTGATGGTCGGTTCTTTTGACATTTAGGTCCAACTGAAGTGGTACTAAAGGAGTGCCTTTTGGGGCCCTTACAAGGCTTCTCATGAATTTGTTCTCCAAAATTACAAAAACATCCTTTGACATTGGCCCCCAAATTTCAGCACCATAAAGAGCTGCCGATTGAACTTTGAATTTGAATAGTTCTAATGCTGCTTACACAGCTTTGCGGATGCTTGCACCCTGCTTCCTTAGGATGGGTATAGTGTTCCGAGTAAATATTAGCTTGCTTTTCTTAATTTGGGGCCTCCAAAAGTTAGAGTCAAGGGTGATCCCCAAGTAGGAAATGTTTTGGACCGATTCCAATTTTTGGCCCTTTAATGTTAGGTAGCCTTTTTGTGGTTTGATAGGTTTTAGGGCCATACATTTAGTTTTTTTGGCATTAATTTCCAAACCTTTCAGATTACAGTAGTCACTAAATGAATGTAGGCCTTTTTTTTTTTTTTTTTTTTTGAGTTTTTTGTTTGTTTGAGAAATTAAAATGGTATCATCCGCGAATAATAACGCGGGTACCCTTTCCCCATTTAATTTTGGGGTGTCATTTTTACAACCCTCTAAGTGTGCAGGAATATCGTTCACAAAAAGGGAAAATAAGGTGGGGGCCAGGACGCAGCCTTGGCGAACGCCACGCTCAATAGGTATATTCTGGGTTAATTCCCATTGGGGCCCCATCTCACTTTAGCAAAATTCTTGGCCTGCAACCCGATTATCTGAACCAACAGGCAGTTGGGTAGCCCTGCCTTATGGAGGGACCTCCATAAAAGATCTCGTGGCACTAGATCGAAAGCTGCTCTGAGATCTACAAGAGCAACGTATAAATGTCCCTTTTTAATCTGAACATATTTCCAGTAAAGGCAACAAAATCTAAACACTTGGTTGATGGTGCTCACTTTGTTCCTAAACCCAGCTTGAAACTTCGTGAGGACCGAGTTATCTTCCAACCACAAGTTTACACGATATAAAATATGCCTAGAATAAATTTTCTGAAGAATATCCATTAGGCTAATTGGTCGGTAATTAGAGGGTTTCGACCGATCACCTTTTTTGAAAATTAAAACAATCTCAGCTCCCCGCCAACTTTCCGGAAAATCTACACTACAAGACAGCATATTGCACAAATGATTTATATAAGGTGCCCATACCTTTAGATCGTGCTTGTAGAGGTCACCAGGAATTTTATCTAAGCCAGGTGCTTTACCATTTTTCACTGCATTAATGTTAATGGCTGTTTCAGTTTCCTCTATTGTGAATTCCAGGTTAACATTGGAAGGTGTGGACCATGGAGCCTCCTCACTAATAACGTTAGTGACTTCATTGTATTTTTTATATAGGGTAGTAAAGTGGTTAACCCACGTGAGTTCGTCAAGATAAACATCTTTAACAACTCTCCCTCCGTGGTTCCCATTGGCAACTAACCTCCAGAAACCTATATTGTCCTTAGCCTTTGCAGCTACCAGCATATCCGCCCAGTTATTTTCCTCCCAAGCTTTCCTTGAATCAGCCTGCACCTGTTTATAAACTTTTCTTGCTAGCCTAACATCGTCCGGAGATTTAGTTTTGATCGCCAACAAAAGGCTTTCTTTATACATGCACCTTGGCGACCATGTGAGGCGGACGTGATCGAGGACCTTTTCGGTGGAATTCGTACCAGAATATCCGGGACATTACCCGTAATTAAGTCTTGTCACCTGAGAGAAAAAAATTACCCTGAATACATAAGGTGGCGCATAAAAACTAAATTTCAAAGAATCAACATTTGTAATACACGAAGGATTACGTACTTTTGGAAGATTCATAACTTTATTTATTTTTTCAAGCCCTGAAGAAGTCCCTGGATGGGACGAAACGCGTTGGCGGTTTCAAAAGTGTTGCGTTTGAAAGTTTTTAAAGCTTGAAAAATAAAGAATTAATTGAAAACGAACATCGACTCGCCTATGGAACCAGATTCCTTTTGAACTGTGTAATTTGCTATAATTTGTGTTCAAAGTGTGCAGGGCTATTATGTGTTTTTTTGGTTGATGAATGCTGGGTTCTTCTGAATCGGCTTCTAAATTAATGGAAGTATAGGGAATTGTGCTTCCAGCCCGTTGTTTGCACCTTTTTTCAAAAACTGACAGGGACTCTAAGACTAGTGCAGGCGAAGTATGCTCTGATTCCCAGTTCTCTCTTTTGTGCCTTTCTTTATACTGCCTGCATGTCTTGCCATACCATGGCTTACTATGGGACAGATTTTGCAATTTCTGATGGTTCTTTTTTGGCATTTTTGTGACTAGGAGTTTCAGGGTAGTGAAAAGCTCATTGTGAAGTGCAATGAAGCATCCAGGATTATCGGCCTCAGGTGGGGAACCTATGAAGGCCGACAATGAACTTGCAAATTGTAAATAAATTTCTGCAAGGATGTCGCCATGCTCCAGTATATGAGACCACTTTAGGGCTCGTCTGTTGTTACTAACGAAAATCTAGTCATGTGAACCGCTATGTGGATCAGTTATCTTTGCACTCCAAGCCTCCTGTACCAAACATGCTTCTAGCTGTAAGTCCAAGGGACGGTGATCACTCTCTATCCTTTCCTTCACCTCCAAGTCGATCATATGCTGCAAAATAGTCAAGGAAACGATTACAAAATCTAAGTTGCTTTTGCAGTTGTTCCTAATGAATGTTGGCTTTTTGGACGTATCCGACGGGAGACGACCATTGCAGGCCCTAAGACCATGTTCCGCGGACAACTTCACTAGTTGAACTGCCAGAGCTGAACAATGTACAGGATCGTTATTGTCCAACAAGGGAATGTTGTTTGCCTGATCTTCTTCATCAAAAACATCACTCAGCCCTAGGATTGATTCATAGTTGCAATTTAGGTCACCAGCTATAATAACAGCTTCTTTGTCAACTATTCTACTTAAAAAGGAGTCCAGCTTTACCAAAGTTAATGATTCCTTGAATACTGGAGCGGGTCTATAATAGACATTAATTAAATAGAGTGTTTTCCCTTCGCTAGTTGTAATCTTTAGTGTCAGTATGTCCAGCGAGCTTGTGTCTATGACTTCTACCTTAATCCTCAAAGTTACTTTGACCCAGGTGATTAAACCGCCTGATGGCCCTCCCCTTACAGAGGGGATGGCACCAATTCCAAAGGACTTATAGCCTACCCTATGAGGCGTGTCGAGTGCCCATGATTCTTGAAGAAGGCAAAAATCACCAGAATCTATATACTTTGCCCAATCGGGATCCTTCAGGTTCTTTTTATTACACCAGCTATATTCCATGATATTAATTTCAGGATCTTATCATTACTGCTATTCGTGGGTAGTAGCTCCAAGTTTGGGGACCTGATATTTAAAGCGATAGCTCCCATAGATAACTCTCCCATGGAGTTCTGTCCTTCCAGGAGTTCAGTTCGCTCTCCCTGTATGTTGACACTATTTATATACCCTGGTTTATATGTAGATGGGTCCTGTGGACCGTCCCCCTGGGCACAAGCTGCCACAGCTACTCCTTTGCTGCTAGTAATACTAGGGACTTCTGTATGTCCTTTCCCATGGTCATGATTGAGCATAGGACTCAGCAAACATGGTCTGCCTTTGGTGCTAGATGTACAACCCACAATTGGCTTCAGTCAATCTACTGCTTCTAAGCAGCTAAATCTAATGGAAGTTGGTGCCCCTACCCATTGGTTTGGATTGCCCATGCCCCTATCACGGATCCTGCTCCGAGCATGATAATTGGCCCTAATCCAACTTCCGCCACCTTCAGGACACGTCCTGGGTGGATAAAAAAACGAAAGAGGTCTGGTTTCGATTGCGGAGTTCCCTCCGTGAGAGTTCCACGAACATATGTGATACGCAGTTTGTGGGTCTTCAAAGTTAACTACCACACAATCACCAGTAGTTGATTTTCTTGAGGGGCCTATCCAAGGGACCCTTCAAACCATTAAGGTTTTACTCTTTATGTGAGTGGGTAAGGGCCTATTTTCATTTAGCCAATAAGATACTTTATTTTTAAGTGTCCAAAAGGATACTTCTTGTTGATTGCCTAGCTCAGGGACCCCTGTCAGGACAATTACATAGGGGCTTACATCTGGTGGTAAATTGATATAACCTCCCCTCGGTTTTCTCTCTGTTTGGTACCCTTTCTGATCCTGCTGGTTGGACTTAATAACATTAGTGCCCTGTGCTGGGGTTTCCTTAACTGTTGCAACAGAACTTACTGGATTTACCATGGTTGCATTTATATTGTTCTCACTCGTTCCCTTGGGCAAAGGCTGGGGTATGTTCGTATCTAGTGCTGGTGCCATTAAGGCAGCACCCCCGGTTGGTTTAGAAGGTAATCCAACTATACTGAGGCTAGCCAGTGTTATAATACTTTTTTCAACCTCTAGTAACTGGTTTTCTATGCGTGCCAATCTGGTTTCCAGTGGGGTTAGAAGTTTTTTTTAAATTTCCCCCATATTCTTTAGCAGGATTGCAGTCCCCTCATCAGCCATCCCTGCTCTACTGTCTCCCACCTCGTCTCGTACTAAAGAATCATGTGATTCCTCTAGTATATCTAGATTAGCAACGAATTGAGCATCATCCTCGTCCCGCCCATTCTGTGGAGCAAACCCTATTTCCTCCCCCTCTTTGTTCACTGTATCCATATTCCCCTGTGCATTTGTAACTTTTACTTTTTTCCTAGCATGAGCAGGAGCGGTCGGGCGTTTCCGTTTCGATATGGCACCCTCCCGTCTCCCACGTAGCTGTCTTGTATGAGCCTCGTCTTCCTGAACCTCTAGCTCTATGGATCAGTTTATAATATCGTCCACTGCAACTGGCCTTGTATGTGAGCTAGGGGTGTGGTGCACATCTGCTTGTAACACAATGAGAGTAGGACAGTCAATGTGTTCTTGGGTTCTGGCAGATGCTATGTGACCCAAGGACGATCTTTTAGCCATTACAGGGTCTTGTGACATTCTGCTGGCCACTGCTAGGTCCAGTGACACTCTTTGCTCCATTAAACATAGGCCCTGATCTATTACCGAGTTAGCTCTGGTAATGAAGTTGTCATGGGTACCCGTTAGCTGACCCCCCCCCCCTTGCTGCCTTGCTCCTACTTTCATGAGTGGCCATCCTGAAAAACGCTTGATCTATAGTAGTATGCAGACACTCGTAGTCAATAATTTAATATAGAGTACATACAGTTTTTGGTCCCACAAGGGTTTACGCACAAGAGGGGCGGCCCGGTCCGGTCTTGATCGGTCTGGAACGCCCGCGCACGTCCCGCGGTGCGCGGATGTGGGTGGAGCTAAGTAGAAGAAGGCGGGGCGGGAAGAGGCTCCAGCTGCGGCGAGTGTCAAGCCGCTGAGGATGCTGGACCTCGCAGTCCCGCGCCCGTCCAAAATCACCAAAACCGCTTGCCAAATGCTCCAAAGGCGTCCCGAGGCTGAGGGAGTCAGAAGGTGAGCTTCTCCTGGTCACGTTGCGGCTAGTGAGCGGCACTGCTAATATCAATATCAGGCAGTGTAAAGTCAGCAATAGATGGTTTGATGGTCCCACACTTAGAAAAAGAAATTTCTTCAATTGGAGGCTCCTTAATCACAGCCAAATTATTTAAGTTTTTAAGATCTTGAAATTGTTTAACTTCAGAGTTTTGCTGAGAAAAAGCAGAGTACAGGGGGAACCCATTTTTTTCTTCTGATTTAAAAAAGTAGGCTGTGATGGACGCAATACCTTTTAGAATATTTTAACAAGGGTATTTATTTCGAAGTGGATTAATCTGTCGTACTGCATGATCTTGTTGATATTAATCTTCTGGAGCACAGCTTTCTTGTTGTCAATGTAGAGTCCAAAACATGATGTGAAAAACTATGATGAACCCAGTTCTTTAATGGGGACAGGGTATGGCATGTCTTTACAAGGTATCTCAAGCAGCACCTGGGTTCCCCTTCCAAACCCACAAGCTGGTAATTAAAGCTCCCTGCAATTCACAAGCTTTCTGCTGCCAACCTCTTTTCTGGTTTGAGCTCACTTGCAGCACAGGTTGAGCCTGAGCCTCACAGAATGATAGGAGCCTTGACTTTGAAGATTGGGTAGCACCAAACCAGACAGTGTATTCCATGGCATGAGCTCCCCTGGCCACTTCAGAGATAAGTGTAATTATCTGAGGCATCTGCTCAGTCTTCTCAAGCTCTGCTCCCTGCCCTTATGCCATGCAGAAGTGTTGAATTCTGCTCTAACCCCCACTTCTATTCTCTGAAACTTAATTGAGTCACAATGGAAGGGGGGTAGGAGTTAAGTAGGTATTATTCAGGTGGGTCAAAAACTTCCTTCAACAGACAACTAAAGGCACATTCACAAAGCATCCACAACAGTGCTTCGAAAAAACTAGAGGCTGTCCTTGCTGTCACTACCCCGATTTAAACTAGGGCCTACAATCATCAGGCCTGCACTATGACTGTGTCCATAAATCCCTCCTCGGGCCAGGCATAAACCATGTATTGAGCAGCAAGCTGCTCCTCATGCAGAGCAGGTGCCAGCCGCTTCCTGGGACACTGCAAAGTTACTGCTCACCACTGTAGCCCTCCTGGCGACAAAAGCGCAGACCAAAGACTGCCGGAGAAAAACAAATAAGGCATGTAGGGAGCTCAGCACTCCTGCTGCCTCTGGGCCCAAGCAGAAATTGGCTGCGCATGCAGCAAGGGATGTAGCAGGAAATGTGACCAATGGGTCCTAAAAGGGTCAGAACATGGTTCGAGCCCCGGTAACACTGTTACCACTGTCGGCATCCTGTACAGGCATGTCGCATGCTTGTAGGGGCTGGCCCCGCCTCCAACAGTCACTACAGCTCCAACCGACACCTCCCCAAAACAAGCTCTACTTTGAATCGTGAGGTTCCACCAAAAGCCTGTCCACACTGCTGATGCGGCTTCAATCCTAAGTTATATAAACATTTAATTGCAGTTTCTGTGCCCTTGTATTTGAATGTAAATTTGTTGTTATTATTTTTATTGGCTTTAAACACAAACAAAAAGGTAAAATATAGCCTTCGGCATAATAAATGCTTCGGGCTCCCCTCCCCACCCACAAACCCCTCTGCAGTCCTGCCAGGGAGACCATTCCATCTCCCATTTTTAGGGGCATCCCCCGCTTTGGTAGATTGTCTTTTCAGCCAGCATGCATCAGTCCATATAATTCTTACAGTCCTGCAATGCCAGGGCTTCCATCGCCCCCCACTTTTGTGCAATGTTCCGTTTTGCTACTCCTCAGCCCAAGGACAGCAATAGTTTGTGTATCTGGGCGGAGGGTCATCTCCCCAAATGTTCAATACACAGCATTTAGCTGTGTCTGGTATGGGGGAATTCTGTTACGGTTCTCATCATTGCCCTAAGCGATGTCCTCTATGTTTGTACCCTGAGGCAGCTCCACGCTACATGAAGGAATGTCCCCACATCCCCTCAGGCAGGTAACTGCAAGGCAACTGTTTATTTTATTATTTATTTATTTTATTTTTTACATTTGTATGGCGCACAGCTACCCAAAAAGGGTTTCCCGGCGCCGACAACATGTTGCTGGACGAAGTTACGCAGGAAGGCTTGCAGAGAATTATTTATTGAAAAGCCAGGTCTTAATATTCTTTCTAAATCTGGCATAATTTTCCTCTGTCCTGATATTGGCTGGGAGGGAATTCCAAAGAGTGGGCCCCAGAACGGAGAAAGATCTTCCCCCCATTCTTGCTAAGTTGTATCTGGGATCACAAAAAATGCTCCTGAGTGGGAGCGCAGCATCCTTCCACGGGTGTAAGGGGTGACAAGTGCTTGCAGATATTTGGGGGCCGTGAGATTTTTAATTTTGAACATAAAGGTGAGAGCTTTGAACCTAATGCGTTGCTCAATCCTGAGCCAATGTAAATCCTTCAGATGTTTGGATATACTGGTGAATTTGGGGATATTACAAAGAAGTCTTGCCGCTGAGTTTTGAGCAAGCTGCAGCCTTTTGATCACGGCCTGATTTGATCCCATGTACAGAATATTTACGTAGTCGAGACGCGAGGTTATCAGTGCGTTTACTACGGTCTTTTGGGTTGCAGGGGGCAGCATCCAGAGGATCTTCCTCAACCATTTCATTATGGTGAAGCAAAGGCCAACTACTTTGTTGGCCTGTTGCCTCATGGATAGAGTGTCGTCAAGGCAGACACCCAGATTTCTTGCATGGTCAACTGGGGTTGGGATGATCCCTAACTCGGCTGGCCAGTGGGAAGGGTTCCACAGATGTTTGTTTTTCCCTAAGAGTATGACCTCCGTTTTATCTCCATTTAATTTCAGTTGGTTGTTGGACATCCAACTGAAGATGTTCAGGAGCCCCTGTCTGAGGAGAGAAGGGGCTGGGGATTTTGGCTCGGACAAAGAAAAGATGATTTGAGAATCATCAGCATAGGTCATAAGGGTAAGACCAGACCTGTCCGCTAAGTCGGCCAATGGCCGAAGGTAGATGTTGAAGAACAGGGGGCTTAAAATGGAGCCCTGCGGGACTCCATGTGGTGCACTGAAGGTGTCGGAACAGGCAAGGGATGAGGTGATTTGAAAGGTCCTGTGCATTAGAAAAGACCTAATCCATTCAAGTGCTGCACCTCGAATGCCATTTCTATCTAATGTGGTCAGCAGTTTGGCATGTGAGATGGTATCAAACGCCGCAGTCAAATCCAACAGTATGAGTGCGACAGTTTGGCCCCCATCTAGGTGCTTCCTAATGGCTTCCGTAACACCTAATAAAGCAGTTTCAGTTGAGAAACCGGCACGAAAACCGGACTGGGATGGATGGAGGAGGGCGTTGTTTTCGGTAAATAGGGTGAGAGCAGAGTGAATATGTCTCTCAAGAAGCTTAGAGCAAGCTGGTAGAAGGGATATAGGCCGATAATTTGCCAGCACCTCTGGGTTTGCCGAGGGTTTCTTCAATAAGGGACTGACCATGGCGTGCTTCCACAGTGAAGGTACCGTGGAAAGAGTAAGGGAGGAGTTGAGAGTGTTGGCAACAATAGTCAGGGCTGGGTCGTCAAGGGTTTTTAAAACACCTACCGGGAGGGGGTCTCGGGGGGGAGCCGGATTTGATGGACCTAAGAGAGGACTTAAGTGAGTCCAAGGTAATTTCAGGCCAATGTTTGAGAATATTTTTAACCGGTGGGCTTGGTGGCAGAAAGACTGGAAGGTCATTGGGGAGAGATTGAGAGTTAATGACATGAATAATGCTTTCAATTTTGTCAGTGAAAAACGACACTAAGTCTTGGCATTGTTTGATGTTCAACGGGAGGGCGTTGGCAGTTGTGTTGGCACCTGCGAGTTCTTTAACAGTATTAAAAAGTGGTTTTGCCTTGCTCGATGCGGAATTGATGGTATTGGCAACGTGGAGGGCGCGAGCTTTGGTACATGCAGAATGGTATTTATTTCTAGCGATTTGATATTCCCTCTTTTTATCAGTAGAATAATCCTTCCTCCATTGCCTCTCAAGGTGTTTACACCTTGATTTGTCCATCCTCAGGCATTCAGTAAACCAGGGGGCTGGGGGTCGATGTACATTTTTTTTAGTTTGAGCAAGGGGGAGACGGGTAACAACGGCCTTTTCCAACCAGGATTGCATTGCATTGGCTATAACTTCCATGTCTGAGGCAGGAGCCGGAGGACTGATGGCCAGAAATTCGTTAAGTCTGCTAACATCTAGTTGTTTCCAATTTCGCATGGACGAAACCGGCCATACAGAGTTTGTTAGAGTAGGTGTAGGTAATGTTAGGTCGAAATGTATAAGGTGGTGATCTGACCAGCAAACTGGAGTCGTGGTCTTCCATCTAAGTTCAGGGATGTTTGAGATGATGGGATCTAGTAAATGTCCCGCCTTGTGAGTGGGGCCAGAGTTTAGTAGTCTTAGTTGCAGTACTGCTAAGTCTTCCAGTAAATTGGAGCAGGCTGTGTTAGGGTCATCAAAGTGCAAATTAAAATCACCGAGCAAGGTGAGATTTTTAGAAGTGAGGTGAAGGGGGGTGATAAAACTGGCCAAATCGGCTGCCCAATTGTTAAGATTCCCGGAGGGGGGCCTGTATACCAGGACACCGGAGAATGTAAAGTTAGGATTTAGTGTAATCTTAAATATTGCAGCTTCACAGTCCGGGATACTAATTGGTTCCAGACTGCAGGTAAACAATCTACGAAAGATAACAGCAATGCCCCCACCTATTTTTCCCTCTCTGTCTCTCTTAACGATGGCGTAGTCAGGTGGGAGGGCTAGTGCTATATCAGGTCCTGAACTCTCTGTTAGCCAAGTTTCGGTGAGAAACATGGCACTGGGTTTGTTATCCAACAGAACATTCAGAATATCCAATTTATGTTGAGGAAACGATCTGCAGTTTATACTATAGAAAGTAAAGGTAGTGTCTACCTGCTTTGGTCGCTTTCTATAACAGGCGTTGGTGTTGTCAGGGTCGGGGTACGGTTGATAATTCATGGGGGCAAAGTGGCAGTTTGGGCAGCTACTTTCGTCTCTCTGCGATGGCGCCAATGTACTACATTTTATGTGTGCCTTCGGTCGCAGGGACATAAGCAGCTGGGAAGACATACCTGGGCGACGTAGGGCTGGTGAGGCATAGGTTCCTGGCCCTAGTCCCGGTCTGGCCCGGACGGGCCCAGACGGGCAGGTCTTAGGCATGTCTTTGGCGCGGGTTTGGCGCGGGTTTGGCGCGGTCGCAGCGCGTATTCGCTGCGCGTCTAAGAGGCCATTTGGCTTATGTAGAGGACGGGCTAGTGCACAGCCTGTGCACACCCTGCCTGGGTATTCAGACCGCCCTCGGCCGAGTATTGACGCCGAGGGCTGGGATCTGATTTTGGCCGCCATCTTGGGGGTAGGACTCGCCGCCCTCGCGCTCTAGTAGCGCTATAAATGCTCACCTCTTCCTCCGCGTATGCGGACGCGTATTGCGGATGCGCCTGACCTGCGCCTGCGTCGCGCCAGAGTCTGCCCGTCTGCACCCGACAGCGTCCCGGAGGCGCCCGGCGCGGCAGGCCCTCTAGGCCCTACTCTCCCCCTACACATATCATCATGATATCATACACTTCCCAGGAGCTCCACTCTATCAACAAAGCGGCGGAGTCCTGTCACTCAGTTTTTCCCGGACGTTATAGGGGTAAGCATAAATGTCCAGGGTGCAACTGGCAGCTTACTAGTGCACGTCCGCCTATTTCTCATATGAAGGAGTGTAATACTAAACACCGCTGCCTACTCCTCAACACTAGGTCTATGCACAGACACGCTCAGGAGATCTTTGATCTCCTGACTATTGACAAACCTGCCTGTCTGATGCTTACTGGAACATGGCTCAATGAGTCCTCTCATCCTGACATTGCTGCAGCTATCCCCCCTGAGTACAACATTCTTAGACAAGACAGAGATAAGGGTAGAGGGGGAGGAGTGGCCCTCGTTGTGAAAAAAACTATCGCGTGTTCAGCCATTCACACAGAATCTATCACGGGCACCGAATCCCTTGCCTTCTCCTTATCCCGGTCTCCTCAACAATCTGTCAAGGGGCTCCTGGTATATAGACCTCCGGGGCCTGTGGGGTCCTTTTTTGAAGAACTTCAACAAGTCATGTCTATTTTAGTGCTGAGAACGGAGAGGTGCGTGCTTGCCGGGGACTTTAACTTCCATATGGAAGATAGCCACGATCCGGATACTATTAGGATGCTAGATATTACATCCTCTTTGGGCCTGTTCCCATATCTTTCCGGCCCGACCCACGACAAGGGCCATACCTTAGACCAGATCTT
This sequence comes from Lissotriton helveticus, assembly GCF_964261635.1. Classification (NCBI taxonomy): domain Eukaryota; kingdom Metazoa; phylum Chordata; class Amphibia; order Caudata; family Salamandridae; genus Lissotriton; species Lissotriton helveticus. The sequence goes on along the minus strand of NC_136070.1, from coordinate 223,408,098 downwards.
TTCTACCTTTCCGGTTGAGGTGACTGCAATGCTGCCGGTTCTATGGTCCGACCATCGACTAGCCCATTTCCAAATACTTGGCACTGAGAAATCAGCAGTCACCGCTCTGAGACAACAGGGCTCTGCCTTTAGAGCATACCATCGGGTGACTCCTGACCTGCTTGCCCAGGCCCTCGTGAACCATCCCGTGTCCTATACTGGTGATCTGGATAAGGATCTTGAAACCCTGCAGACCTGGCTCTTAGCCAGATTGAATGAGCTTGCTCCTGCACAGCCCCCACGGACCGCCATCAAACGGGTCTCAGCACCATGGTTTACTGTGGAACTAGCTCATTCCCGTAGGCTATGTAAAGCTGCCGAACGGACATGGAGAGCACAGTACGAGACCGAGGCAAAACTGACCTATAGATCCATGATTAAAACCTACCATAGATTAGTCCTCCAGGAAAAGAAAGGCTACTTCGCTAAAAGAATCGAGGAAGCAGCCAATTCCTGTAAGGAGATTTTCGCGGTTGTTAGAGAATTCACTACTCAGCGATCTAACTTAGCACAGGAAGCCCCTGCTGACACCTGGGCTGACACCATAGCCAATTTCTTCACCACCAAAATCAGGCAGATACAGGACTCCTTTCCCCCGAGGCCAACAACTGTCATCCCGCTCTCACTGGAAGAGTCAGCTTATTTGCCTACTCCCGGCCCTGTGCTAGCGGCCTTCCCACCTCTTACGGAATCTTCTTCACTAGCACTTATGATGAGTTTGAAATCTGGATCACCACGTGACCCTTGCCCTGCCAAATTTCTAGCCAGAATGGCAGAAGTTGTTAACCCTCTGGCTAACCCCATTTTAAACCTTTATTTAAGTCAGGGGGCCCTTCCACACCTCTGGAAACAGGCTATGGTCATCCCTCTTCTTAAAAAGCCCAGCCTTGCCCCAGACATCCCCGCCAATTATAGGCCTATCTCGCTCCTCCCGGCTCTCACGAAAATCTTGGAGAAACATGTTCATGTCGTACTCTCCAATTTTTTGGAATCCAACATGCTTCTGCACGCGTCTCAATCAGGTTTTCGACCTAACCTAAGTACAGAAACCGCACTCCTTGAGGTTTCAGAGATTGTTAAGGAGGCGTTGGATGTCGGAGGCAGGGTGATGTTGGTGATGTTAGATCTGCCGGCGGCTTTCGACACCGTCCCCCATGAGGATCTCCTCATAAGACTACATGCCATCGGTCTGAGGGGGTCTGTGCTCAGTTGGTTTTGTTCATTTCTGACCAACCGCCGACAAACGGTCTGGGCCTCCCCTGGATCTGCCGAAATGTCGCCTTTGGGAGTCGGAGTTCCTCAGGGCTCAGTATTGAGCCCAACTCTTTTTAACATCTTTATGACCCCATTGGCGGCTTTGTTGGAATCCTTTGGGGCCCAGATCGTTTCCTATGCTGACGACACCCAGCTTCTCTTCACCTGCCGGAAGGGCGAAGATTTCGAGGGCGATAGTATCCGTGAGTGCCTTGGGGCTGTTTTTAACTGGTTCCAACTGAACAGCCTCAAGTGCAACTCGGATAAATCTGAGATACTTTTCTTCGGATGCCCCTCGGAACCGGACTGGCAGGGATGGTGGCCGGCTGACATGTTCCCTCCAGTTAACTCCTCCGAGTCAGCCAAGAACCTGGGAATTAAAATAGACAATGGGCTTACTCTCAAATCCCAGGTGCTGACCCTTACTGGAACATGTTTCGGTATCCTCAGGACGTTGCGGAAGTTTTTTCCGCTGCTCTCGGAGGACCATAGGAGAATAATTGTTCAGGCCCTCATCGGGTCCAGACTCGACTACGCCAATATTTTGTATCTGGGCCTGCCGGAATACCTCTTACAGCGCATGCAGGTGGCCCAGAATGCTGCCGCACGTGCCATCTTCGGCTTGCATCGGCGAGTGAGGGCGTCAAACTTACTGTGAACTTTACATTGGCTCCCCATCCGGAAGCGGCTAATGTTCAAGGCTATGACATTGGCTCATAAAGCCTTGCATGGCGCGGGGGCCCAATACTTACAAAAGAGGATGGCTTTCTACTTGCCGGCACGATCTTTAAGATCAGAGTCATTGGCATTAGCAGTAGTCCCCCGCATCAAGAAAGCCCGTATCGGAGGGCGATCCTTTAGGCTGTTGGCCCCTCAGCTCTGGAACTCCCTACCTCTGTCCTTGCGTTCCATGTCCAACCTATCTGCTTTTAGGAAGAGCTTAAAGACCTGGCTCTTTACTGGCTAGAGTCTCTCATTCTCCTGTTCTGACCCTGTTGTTCTGTTCTTTATTGTTATGTGGTGTATGTTTCTTTTCTCTTTCTTGGTCTGGAGCATAAAGCGCCGGGACACTCCTTTGGAGTAGCCGTGCGCTATAGAAGACCTATAATAACATAACATAACAGCACTGCCTCTACATACTCGCCCAATGAGAGCCTGCCTCAGAGGGAAGCCGGAAGTAAGTACCGCCCTGCACCCGCCACAACTAACAAGCCAAGTGCTTGCGGTGGATCGGGTTGCAGAGGAACAAAGGTACATGCAATTTACACAGTGTGATGTTTAAAATGATCAGTCGCCGCAGTGCACAATAAAACAGAATTAAAACGTTACCGCTTCTCTGAGACTGTGATCGAGATAAACACAGCTCAATGCGGGAGTATAGCAGGTGAGGACTAGGCTAATATTAGTGAATGGCAATTCCGCTTTTGTATAACCCCCCACACAGCGTAAATCAATATTCCTCTATAAGCGATTTAGCGTTCAAGTCGCGATCAGCATATGTCGTCAGGAGTCGTCTTATGGAATGGATGGCAGTTGGAAAGAAGTAGGAGCTGTGGAGTATGTGGAGTTGCACTAATCAGAACCCTGACTTGATGGCAACATCCCCAACGCTCCCATTACCACTGGTTTCAATTTAGCCCTGAGCTGTTGTAATGTTCTGGGGCATTGTTGATCAGGAGCACTATGTTATAGGCTTTCCAAATACTTACGGCTGACCCTACCGAACCCACATTAGAGAAGTATTCATCTGCCACTTGTCCTAAGATTGTCATTACCTTGTGATCTTTCAAATACCATGTGTTGATGGTTCTTGGGCTTGAGTCCCCCCATAGATCTAACCATGCTGGCAAATGGGCAGATATGCCCCTGGGTAGGTGTTTAACTGCAGCTATTTGGGTTATGTCGGAGTGTTGTGTGAATATGTGTTCAAGGTGTGAGGAACTATTGTTTACTTACGATTGGACATATACTTACATACCTCTGGGTGGAAGAGATGCCAGGTGTTTACAAGACCAAGAGCTCCTGTAAACTTAGCCAGTGATGTTGCAGTCCGGGGTTGTTGTGTCATTGAGTGTTTATTCATCTCTTCGGACATTACTGCGTTGTAGTCGCCCCCCAAAATTAACATGCTCACTGGCAACTGCAGTATAAAGGCACTCAATGTCCGAAAGGTAATCTGGTGTGCAGTGCGGGATATATATCAGGTGAATAATGATAGTGACCCCATCCCAGGAGGCCAACTGGGCCAGTATTTTCAAGTCTTACAGGGCGTGAACAGGGCCTTGCGGTTTAGTAGTATGGCTAAGCCTCGCGAGTCAGAGGGGAGGCCAGCATGAACTGCAGAAGTTGCTGGTTCTCATGAGTAATACGATATTGGGGTTCTGTCGCGTGATGTGTTGCATGACTATACCTCTTTTCTGCTCATGGCCAAGGCCTTTAACATTCCAGGACATCACCTTAAGCTGCCACGGACAATATCAGAATCTTTCTCGACCAGGGAGAAACTGCCCTAATCCTCCTCGACCTCTCCGCAGCGTTCAATACCATATCCCACCACAACCTCATCAAGAGACTCCGCCACATCGGGAGATCCAAGGATACGCCCTCAAATGGATTGCATCCTACCACACAGGACAAACCAGAGACTGCATCAACCACCCTTCACTTCAGAACTCAAGAGCATCATCTACAGCGTCCCTCAAGCCCCATCCTGTTCAACACTTACATGACACCCCTGGCCAACATCGTCAGAGCTCTTGGCCTCAACATCATGCCTTACGCAGAAGACAACAAGCCTAGACGCCTATGGGCATTTGCTGCTCTATAGAAATCCTGGTTATATCATTTCATATATCCTCTCGCTGTCTGAAAACCCCTACATCTCTAAGACTACAAAAAGACCAGCATCAAGGGGAATCTTGGCTAGAAGAACTAGCTAGGAATATTCAGCTCTAGAATAATTCTATGCCAACAACTGCACTAGTCATAAAATCAATGTATGTTCAAAACAATCATCTTCAAGAAGAAGAAACGCAATATTTCAAAAAGAGAAAATTCATGCTTAAAATAAAAAACACGCCTTGAGGAATTATTTCATATTATTACTCATTTTATATCAAGTCATATATATGTACATTGATTGAAAGGAACATAAGAAACGTGGTATCTTTTGTTAGGCTTTATATCACACCTGGAACAAATATATGTCACGAATTGTTACAAAAATTAATACAAAGACTAGGCAATAAAAAACACTACTATATTCAATACATCTTTTAGTAGTGCATTATACCGTTGGTACAATATGTATTAAACATATATATACATAAAGTGCTCCTGAAACATCAGTCAGCTAATCCATAAATTCTTTTTACAGATCCTGTTGTTGGTGATTGTAAACCAAACGGTATATAGGCGTCGACGTTTCGGTCTTTATCGTACAATTCTCACCAAGACCATCCTCAGGACTATATGTTGCACAAGATATCTACAAAAATATACAATATATACACAATAAGTACATTAGACCCTACTACTTATGTCCAATATAATTGATTGTCTGCTAACATTAAACTAACCGTCACCACACCCAGTGTGACAATCTAAACTAATCTACATAAATCCAGCCCCATCGGGGTGTCCAATACTCACTGAACAGATATAAATCTCCCAAGTCTTCCAGATCGAATTCAGGCTTCTCAATAAAGACCAATCAAATTCAGACGTACTCCTGTATAAGTACAGAATCAAAGTATGCCGGATCAGTATGCCCTTAGACCAGCTTACGTCTACCCATACGATACCACCATAATACTGGTAGCATGGCTTACCTCCACAGTGTTGTCAGGGTAGTACGGATCAAACGGGTATAAGTCCGCTATATAATTTCATGTGCATACCATCTCACCTACAAGATAAAAACAGGGGCGTCCACTATCAGATAATTGTGGAACCAACCTCAGGTTTCAAAAGACACCTCTAATGCAAACTTAATGCAAACTCGTGCCCAACAGTGGTACTCACTCGTATGCTCCGCTCACGACGGGAAACCTCCCTCGTCTTCCTCAGTCAGCGTCTACAATCAACAACTGCGAGAGAGTGATAGACATACGCACGTAGGGTTCACGCATGCGCATATGATTAGTAGCGTGCATGAACAGGCAGTGGCCATATTGGAAAGGTACAAGTGATTATCATAAACCCCTCATTCGAGTAGGAGCGGCAAAATTAGGAAATGTACATTAACCAGATTCACTATACAAATACGCCAAAAATACATGTAACACACACAGTGAAAGGACCGGTGCACAGTGATATTGTTTCGTTATATCGCCCAGAATGGGGAATAATATACCGCCCTGGTTTTACAAGCCTTTCCTGCTACAACTTACTTTGAGCAGGTGGTAAACGGGGGTAAGTACAGGTTGTGAGCAAAGGTCAAGAAGGTCGTCCGGACCCAGAGAAGGCTATGACAGGCGGGTGGAGCTTTCGATGCTCCCCCGTTGCTCTAGGAGGGGAACCTACCGCCTGTGCCTGGGCTCGTGATTACACCAGAAATGTTTCAACCAGGTGAAACTTAGGTGGAAACCGTATTCCTGCACCTCGTAATATCGGTAGGGAGCACCATGCACTTGTAGTCAGACCGAGCGGTATCCCTCCGGGGACACAACTCCATCCAGCGAGCTTTGAGGTCCAAAATGTAGCCCTACTATACCAAATAGGTGTTCTTCAGACACTTTGCAGCCACTGGCAGGTTTGTTCAGGAATGGGGAATTCCCACGAGAGTAATATTATTAAAAATTGTTAGTCTAAAAATATATAAAGTTGACAATTTCCTAGGAGTAAACCTATAACAAACAGCCTTTTTGTTTTGCTTTTCTATACAGCGACTTAATTACTGCCTTACCGTGATTTAGGATAGCGTAAGTAGCTTTTATTATATTTAGAATTGGTTTGGCCTCTTAAGTCAGTGGTTGTGTTTTATAGTTTCTATTTAAAAGAATAAACAGTATGTTTGCACATATTATAGACGACGGAGAGTCACAATCTTTTGTTTCCAGCTCCGAACAAGGTATACGCCGCAAGAGGTGGTGTTTGCTCTGACGTGAACACTGGCTTACCGAGATTAAAAGAGAACGCATGTTCTTATTGGACAGGATGAAACGCAAAATGATGCGGTCTACCCATCACATTTTATGTAGGCTGACCGTCACAGAGAGATATTCAATGCCCCTGGTCTGTCCACGGACCTGCAAGAGGCAGAGGGATGCCACGTGCAGCGGGGGCCTATGACATGGCCTGACGTGTGCATGAAGTCTCTGCCACTGCAAGCAGGAAGGGGAGGAACTCTAATTACCACTGGTTCCGCCGTTCCGATTAAAAGACTCAAGCATTGCTGAACTCGGGTAGCGCTATTTATAAGAAGCTTCACTGAGAAATCTGGAATGTGTGTCTCTCTTTTCATCACTTGCATGCATTTATAAATTATGAAGCACTTCGGAATGTAAATATGACTTTAGTGCGTTGGGAGGAATACTGCCTGTACAGCCTGGTGCTACGGAAGGGAGTGTGGTGGGTGGCTCTTGTGTTAGCCAGTCTCAGTAAAATGTGCATCTGTTTGTGAATATAAACATATAGCTCACATTTGCTGCATTCCTTGCTCTGCAAGAAACATGACAACTAAAACAACGGGCTGCGTGGTATGTGCAGTGTACACTTTTGGAAATAAATATGAACTTAAACTGCTGAAAGGAACACATTAGCTGATGATTACGCGCCGGCAGGCTCAGCAGCCTTCTGTCCTAGCCAGCCCAGGCTTGCTAGAAGTTATCTTGCTGCGGCGAGGTTTTGTTTCCCTCCCCTGACAACTATGAAGGCTGTCACATTGTTTCAAGCTCCATTTCTCCAAGCTATTTCTAGGGGCTTGCCGGTCATACTCTCGCTTTCAGAACCTGCAGGGGCGTTATGAGGAGAGCATAGTAAGGAGAGAGTAAAGAATGCTGGTAAGGAGGGAGGTGTGCTTCCAAAAATTAAACAAGCACGGAATGCCGATTTCTTGTCTTTATGGGACCATGCATTTGGCCCCATAAAGATAAGAAACCTTTTGCGGCAGAAGGAAGGCAGACGAGCCCATCCAAGTGGGCCGTCTGACAAAGAGAAAAGTTTATGTAAGACGAATCTCTTTCCCAATGACGTCGGCCAATGGGAAAGAGGGGCTGGGCTTAAAGCCCGTTACTGAAAGCTACCTAAAAACATAAAATCTCGCCAGCAAGACTGCGCATGTGCGCAGCCCACGCAGGCGAAACCTAAAAATTATAACAATTGTCACATCTATTAACCGTATTTCTTTTTTTTTTATTTGTTTATTGGTTCATTTATAACCATACAGATACAATTTGACGACATTATCAAATCAAGCAATATATCGTTTTCGGCAAAACATTAATACATAATATACATCACAAACTGTCAGCGCGGTTAGTACGTCTCCGCGTCGCCAAATTTCACCATAGGGGACACAAATATCTTCACGGTACTTATTCCACATGGACCACTTGCGAACCCACTTTTTCGGGCACCCCCCTAGCCATAAAAACTTCTGTTTCTGCCACCATGCGTCTGTCCAGCTCTTTTGCCCATCCAATGACAGGCGGCGGTTTTGATCCCCCCATCCTCTCGCCAGTATTAACCGTATTTCTAAGCATCTGGCAGATGACGTTCTAGGCAGGGGATGGGCTCTGGCTGTTACTCACACTACTTCCACTTCCTTTACTGCATGGCGAGTGTCAGCTACTAAATAAAGACCAACTGCTTGAAGCTCAACACTGAACTGCTGATTTTTTGGGTACAACACCTCCCAGTGGAACAGCACCTGGTGACCCTCCAAACTCAGACCCACATTGATGGCTGCAGACCACGCCCGCTAACATTACATCATCCTGAACAGCACACCCATCATGAAATGACAGATCAATGCAGTCTCCTCCGCTTGCTTCCACACCCTTTGCATGCTTCGAAAGAACTTTAGATGGATCACAGTCAACACCAGGAAAACCGTCACTCTAGCCCAAGTCACCAGCCGGCTGGTCTACGGCAACGTACTCTACACAGGAATCACCAACTAACTCTTTAGGACACACAGAACCCTGCTACCAGGCTAATCCTAGACCTCTTCAAACAGATCTACATCACCCCCCACTTCAGGAATCTCCATCGGCTCCCCATCCAGAAGAGATTCAAGATCCTTATATATGCTAACAAGGCCCTCCACAACCCAAAGTCCAGCATTCACCAAACACCGAATCAATTACCACCAACCCTCCAGAAACCTGTGCTCTGCCTCCCTCACCCTCACCCACTCCCCATGCATTCTCCGAAGCTACACTGGAGGACGCTCCTTCTCATAACTCGCCGCCATGTCCTGGAACGACCTTCCCCTTCCCCTTCACCTCCAAACATCAAACTCTCTCCCGGAATTCAGAAAGCAACTCAAGGTCTGGCTTTTCCTCTGATCCCAGCAAGAGCATAGCCCCTGGATACACTATGGGGTGAGATTAGCCGCGCTATACAAATTGATTGATGGGCGGTGTGAAGCTGTGGGCATTTGAGTTTTCTGCATCGTGTTTGTCTATTGCTTTCCATTAGTGGGTTCCTTTCCTTTCCGAAGCAAGAACATATGTGGAATGGGTCATGTATGCCTGTATTCTTACATTTCAAACTTTCCCAGGAACATCCTCACACTGCCACGCTGCACAGTGAGCTCAGAACTGCCCACCTTCCCTCAACTTGCAGAGGACCTGTCGCCCCAATAAACTTGGTAGTGTAACTTTTAACTGGGGTAGAGCTGAGCCAATTCGACTAAGGCTCCAAAAGGCCTTGCCCATGTCTAGTAATGTGAGTGCTAGCCTCCACTCAGGGCGTGTCTTGTTGGCAGTGCCAATTGGACAAGTTCACTCCCCCCTCTAAGAAGTCCATAAGACAGATATGCATGAATGATCTCACATTTGCCCCTTACTCTCCACTGTCCTCTGGATCATGTTGCAGTCGTCCCAGGTGCTGCTCTTGTGTTGCTTCTCTCTGTGAGGCACTTTTGATGGCATGAAGCGTCACGTTCCCCTGCACCCCTTGGCTCAGGACATTTGCTTTTGTGAGGCGCTAGGTGCCATCCCTCCAACTATTCCCAAATATCCTCAGGGGTAAGGAAGTGCCAGGTTTTACCTTCCGCAACAACACATAGCTTGGCCAGGAAGAGCATTATAGTTTAAGTACCTGGTGAGGAGTTCTTTCTTCGCTTTTGCAAAGCTCCGTCTTTGTTTTTGCGCCCTGAGGGGAAGTCACGGTAGAGGCTTATCATTGCGTTTTAAAATTTTAGTGCCGGTTTCCGGCGGGACGCCTGGGGGATGACATCCCAGCCTCTATAGTTGAAGATACAAGCTATTATTGATTTTGGGGGGTGCTCCTGGTCTGGGAGGAGGTCCAGACATTGTATGAGCGGTTTTAACAGAGAAAAACTTGGAGGCCCCGGGGTTGCAGGATGTTCAGGATGAGGTGTTCCACAAAAAGGTCTACCCTGGGGCCCTCCACCAACTCAGGCACCCCCACCAAGTGCCAGTTATTTCACCTTGATTGCCCTTCAATGTCTTCCAGCTTGGCGTGCATTAGGGTATTGTATTGTCTGTCAGTAAGCGATCCACCAATTGGCCGAGAGTGGTGGAGTTTGCGAAATCAGTCACCTCTGCCTCTGCGTCTTTTAATCAGTCATTGATTTGTTGCCTTCTGCTGGTAGAAGAGACATTTCCACCAAGAATGATTATTTTAGATTCCAGCACTCCTTTGATCTCCTGTGTAGTAAAGTGCCCTTTTTGACATGGCCACCCCCACTTTTTGCCTGGTATATGATGTGATTTTGCTTGGAAGTGCACATTGTTCCTGCTAACCAGGTCCCCAGGCCAGCCCGCTTTCCCAAAACGCTGCAATTGTTTACCCCAATTGACGATATATTTAGAACCCTCTGTAAGTCCTAGTAAATGGTACCCAGGGCCTGCAGTACTACAGGGGTTCCCAAGGGCTGCAGCACAAATTGTGCCACCCTAAGAGACTCCTCACCAAGCTCATGCAACCTGTCACTGCAGGTAGTGTGTCTTGGCATGTTCTGGACACTGGTGAAAACTGAGTTCACCAGCTACATGACGGCTTGATTGACAATAGGGACGTTGGTTATCAAACATCTCATATTAATGTACCCACGCTGATGCCAGAGTTGGATATAGTAATACATGAACTTAGAGGGCACATTAGAAGAGTCCCTGAAGACCTACCAGCTACTGGTGTGCTGAATGAATGGTTTTCACCAGCCTGCCACCAAAGACAAGTTTCTGACTCCCAGGGGTGAGGGCCTTTGCTCTCAGGAGGCCAGAAACCAAGCCTGATGAGCTGCAGATTAGCATTTCAAGGCAGGGATCTTCAAAGTGCCCACCGCCTGTGGTATGCAAATCTGGTTTCTCACAGGAGAGGAAGACGACCCCCCTATGTCCACAGTGCTTTGCACCTGTACTGGGGAGGAAATTAGATACTCAGATAGGCGTGTCCACCCTTAGGCTTTTGCCACCCCTCAGGTGGGCTACCTGAAGTGGAGGCAACTTTTAAAAGTTGGACATCTTGCCGATGGCAAACTTAGGAATTCTGGGACAGATTTATGCCCACTTCCCACAGGAAGTGCTCATATAGGGGGGCGTGTTGACCCCAAGGATAGGTAGCCCCTTGGCTACTATGCCACACTCCCCTAAAGCCACGTAATTCAGTATTATGGGGAGACCCTGCCACCAGAGAAGCAGATTCCTGCTAAACTACGAAGGACACTGAAGAGCCGGAAAAAGCACAGACTGTGAAAGAAACAACTGACCTAATGCCAATCTGCTGTCCACGACAGAGTGAGCCAAAAGTTGTCTCATCCTGAAGCTGCTGTGCCTCCAAAGCCTGGGTGGTCTGCATGCCTTCAACAAAGAACCAAAGACTCACATGTAACAGCCGAGTTGTTTCCTTCCATCCAGGATGCATCCACATGTAACAGCCGAGTTGTTTCCTTCCATCCAGGATGCATCCCTAACACTGTAAGATTCCGGAAATGCAAAAATCCAACACCGCAAAGCACCACTACACCCACGCTTCCTAGCCCGAGCTGAAGTGGGCAATCGGTGCCAGCGTGGTACCCTTGCACTCCAGAGACAAAGCTACCTTGGACTTGCCCACTGTGGACTCCCCAACACCGCTGACAGCCTCTGTTCGCAGGCCCCCTCCACCACGACTGCTACCAGTGACAAAAACCCAACGCCTATGGACACCTGTACACCCATTGCCCTTGGCCCATGGAGAAGAGGACTGAAGGTGTCCCCAAGCATTGTGAGGCCTGAGCTCCGTTGTTGGTTCAGCCCGACTGGTCCCCTAGTCCGAGCCTGCATCCTCTTTTCCAAGTGACCCATCTCTGTGGACTTGAATGGAGCGCCAGATGCTGTAAGGCACATCTACACCCGGCCGCCACAGTGCTGCCTGAAGTGAACCGTTGGTGCTGCCTTGGACCTTGCCCCATATTCACCTCAAGTCCCAAAACTTGGGCTATAAGTCGCTGTTGAGTGTCCGAATGCAAAACATGGTTTCCTCCAAAGGTTACATTACAGCGAGGTGCTTCAATCACGATTTAAAGTAGCAAAATCATCTAATGCTGAAAAACACACCTCTGCACCAGGACATCCAATACCTGGACACCCCATTGCCTTCCAAGGTTGGGGCTGCCTTGGATCTTGTCCCATACTCACCTTGAGTCCCGGGGAAGGATCCTGCAAGTTGCTGTTAAGTGACCATATGCAGCGTATGTTTGCTTCCTAGGTTAACATTTCTGCGAAGTGGTTCAATTACGATTTAAAGTGTCAAAAACCTGCTTTTTCTAAACCAGGTATTTTAAAAAGTACTTACCCGATTTTGATGATCTTGGACCCCTGGTGTGATTCTCCCACCCAGTCTCATAGCTGCCACAGCAGGGTAAGGGAGGTGGGAGGAGAGGAAGGGGGGGGGGGACAGCGGGGGGTCCTCTAATCTTTGGTGCTGCCTCTGAAGTATGGTAGGAGCGGGGAAATGAGGAGCGGATAGGTTCTTTGGATTGAATATCCCTATATGGAGCATACACTTAAATGGGCCACCTCCGTGTCACTCCCAGTTGGGAACGCCACACACAGCTCACCACTTTACTGCCGATTCACTGCCCATTTGGGGAAGTTCCTGCTTAGCATGCGCCACTTGCTCGTCGGGTGCTGTGCACACTAATTAAGTCCCTGTACAATTTTGCTCCTCGAAACCAGGAGATTTAGATGCAATTTGTCGATTTTGATAATAAAATCAGTTCACACCAGAATAGCCAGAAACCTGCTGGCCTATACATTGTGAAAGTTTTACTGCTGGCATATTAAGTACTTCATGGCCTACTCCAATAAGGAGCATCAATTGTCCTTGTTTCTTGAAGATGCATCACATCAAATGTTGATAAATAGGCTACTGTATCTTCATGAATATGGAGCCGATTACAGCAGATTTGCAGTCTGTTAATTTGGCAGATTTTATGAGTGATAAACTTGAGGGATTTTTTTTTTTCTTCCAGGAATACCATATTGGGTTTCCGTTACAGATTTTTTCGTCAAGAGAGCTTGAAGCAGCCATGACTAATCCTGGTTTGTGGTTTCTGCAGTATCCAGCCTAAAGGTGCTAAGTAAAGAGTGGAGACGTACAGGCTAAAAAGTATGGGTGAAAAGAGTTCATTGCAGGTGTACACATAGAAGGACAAAAGGGGGAAATAAAGAAGGGACAATATGATAAATTGACCAACTATCCTGAGAGGCCTACTTTAGCCTACAGAACCAGATTAAACAGTTAACAGTGTAGAAGAGTATTGTTAGCAAGAAGACACTACACACTTTTTTCATGCTGGACACGAGTCTTGATTACTAGGGTTTGTTTTAAAGTTCATTAAAATAGGCACTCAGGGGAATGCAACAACTAATGGAGCATATCCATTCATAGTCACACAGGTACAAAAACAGACATTGCGGGCCGATTATGATGGAGGAGCCCATCGGCCAGTCGGAACCGGCTCGTAATCCCAAACAGCGGGCATTTCCGCTCTTGGGATTATGATGCACGGTTTCCAGCATGGTTTCCATGCTGGTCTGTTGGAAAGAGGGTTTAGGGGCCCCAGAAGGGCCCCCCTGTGTGTGCGGCCTATGGCCGGAAGGCACCCTATGGTGCCCCTTCTAATGATCCCTGCACCTCGTGACAGACACCTTGAGGTGAATGCCACGGGGTGCAGGGATGAACAGCCACTATCGGCGAATTATAATATGTCCTGAGGAAGCTTTGAAACAGCGCATCTTGACTCTGGTTAATTCGGCGGTAGAGGACGGATATATCTGCATAAAGGAAGCAGAATACCTGACCCCTACATTTACTAGAATGCCGATAATCTATGGACTACCTTAAGTCCATAAGGACACCGTGGACCCGCCCATGCGACCCATCGAATCTACGATTGGGGCGGCCACGGAGCCATTGTCCAAATATGCTGACCAGTTCCTTAAACCCCTGGTAAGCCAACTCAAATCATATGTGAAAGACACGGGACACTTTATTTCTAAAGTGGAGGAGATGTCTTTTGATTGCCATACTGAACTATTGGTAACTATGCACCTGGAGCCCCTTTATACTAACATCCCCCAGGATGGGGCGATCCGGGTCCTAGAGGAGATCTTTTTTTTGTTTTTTTTGTTTTTGAAGACGTTTATTAATGCTCAAGGGTGCATTACACATAGCAAAGCCTACAACCCTGCGGGCCGGCTGCAATGGAACTGTAAATCGTGAGGGTGCAATTCTGCATATGAGGGCGTATCATTGCGCCCCATTTGTCCCCGGTACAGTAGGTCATAAATAGTATAGTCACATTGCCAGAAATCAAGAAAAGAATAGGTCCATAAATGACGTCTTATTTTTCAGTTTTTCTAGAACTAAGCCATGAATACAGCAAACTAAACAAAACAGTTCGTATCGGCATGTTCCAACTTTCCTATCGTGACTTCCCCACATCAGGTCCGTCCCAGTCGCACGGTGGAGATAGGAGACACCTCTGAACAGTGTGGTATGTGCCGATGATGTTACAGTACGGCCGGGGGACAGTGGTGTACATGTGCAAGTGTCCTCGGACCTAAAGTGGGACAGCTCCTTTGGGGCCATGGTATTTCGCCGGTCGCCGGCCTGATTAGCGGAGCATGTAGCAGTCAGGTGTAGTGGCCTCGCTGTCGGTGTATCAAGCGGCGTCTACGCCTGTAGTCGCCACCTGGGGCGCCGTTGACGGTTTCCACCCACCGTAAAATGGGGGGTTGGAAAGGCCACCACCGGTGAGCAGGGGTCCGATACTACAAACATGTAAACAAATATGAGGAAGGGGGTGGGGGAGGGGGGGGGGGGGTGGAGTGCGCCTGCGGGGGCAATGTCGGCAGCTCTGTGCTGTGGGCGTATTGCTGGGCGATGACCGCCAGTGGGCGCCTGCGTGGGCGTCGAACCGTGTCTGAGGCCTGCGCGCTGGGTGAGCCATGTCTGTGTCGGGGGGTGGGGGGGACGCTGCCGTGGGTGGTGGTCCCTGCAATAGAGTTGGAGCCTCCGTGGCTCACCTCCGGTGTCGCCCATCCTACGTGAGCCCCCTGACAGCGCCCTCCCCCCGCAGGGACCCCAGGAAGCCATCCCAGAGCTGTGCGATCGGGAACTGCCGCAGGCCCGCTATTTCTTCCCTGTGAAGCGCCGTGCCCTCCGCCCCGGCCCAGTTAGTAAAGGATGTGAACCAGTGTTTCGGGGTAGGCGGTTCTCGCCGTTTCCAATGCCTTGTAAGCAGGCGCTTGGCCGTGATGAGGCCCAGATCCCAGAACCGTGCCTGTGGTTTGTTCAGTTTGGTTCTTTTATAGAGTCCGAGAACGCACGCCTCCCACGTGTCCGGCAGACCCGGGCCTGTGCTGTGATTCAGGAGTGAAGTCACCTCCCCCCAGTACGCGGTCAGGGTTGGGCAGTGCCAAAGCATGTGTAGGATATCCGCACCCAGCAGGTCACATCTGGGACAAACGGCAGTGTCAATCGCGAAGTATCTGTTTATTCTATCCGGCGTTAGGTATGCCTGGTGCAATATGTATAGTTGAATGACACGAAAGCGGGAATTGCGGGGGACGTTCACGGGACTGGCTAGGATCAGGTTCCACTCCTTATCTGTCCATTCCCTCCCTCGGTGCACCGCCCATTTAGCCCTAATCTGTATTGTGGGTTTTTGCGTGTGTATGAGAAGCGCCTGTGCTAACCAATGCGTGATGTGCGCGCCCCTGCCCATTACATGTAGATATTGGAGCAGGTGGTGTACCGGCGGCTCATCCCGGATGTCTCCCCAGGAATCAGTGTATGCCCGCAGTACCGACGCATGGAGTAGGAATTGCCCAGCCGGCAGTCCCGTGGTTTCCGATAGTTCCGCAAATGGGAGAAGGGCCCCGTCAGCATAAAGGTCGCCCATGGTCTCTACCCCGGCTGTGACCCAGCGGTCTAGATTGCGCTGCGTGACCATCCCACTCCTCCTGGGGTGCCCAGCAGGGGGAGGGCAGGAGCATATGGTTTGGCAGTTCGTGTCAGTTTCAGGCTCCGGAGAAAGCATTTGCGGGCCACGGCCAAATGCAAGGGTAGAGGACGGGGTCCTTTGGTTAATGGGTGAAACAAGGCGCAAACCCGAGGGTGGGTCCATTGGTGGTCTGCAGTGGCCGTGTCGTCTAGATGCGTATCACTGAGCCAGTACGTCACCCATTGGAGCTGTGCAGCCAGGTAGTACAGCTCCATGTTGGGGACAGCCAATCCTCCCTCCGCAGTCGGGGAGTACAGTTTAGCCAGCGCCACTCGTGGTCGTCCCGCGTTCCAGATCAAGCCGCGAAGCATCGATTCCAGGTCGCGGAATATCCGTGCGGGGACATAAGTAGGGATATTCGCGAAGTGATAGAGTAACCTGGGGAGCGCTATCATTTTGGAAAGAGCTATTCGGCTGGGCACGTTCAGCGGCAGAGTTTTCCAGAAGGACATCTGGGCTCGCAGGGAGGAAATGGCGCGCACCAGGTTGCCCTCCAGTATGTCCTGTGGGTCTCTGTAGATGTGCAGCCCCAGGTATTTAAACGTGGTCGGGTACCAAGCGAGCCGGGCCCCTCCAAGGTGCACATCACATTCCTCCTGGTCTCGGCTGAACGAGTATACTCCGGACTTGGCCCAATTGACCCTGAGGCCCGAGACCTCCGCGAAGGTTCGGAAGATATCCGATAGCTCGGTCGGTACCGCGGTGAGGTCCCGCACATAAAGCAGCAGGTCGTCTGCATAGAGTGAGACTGTGTGCGTTCCGTCAGCCAATGGGATCCCCCATTCCGCTCCCCTGTCCCGCAGCAGAGCCGCCAGTGGTTCAATGGCCAATGAGAAAAGGAGGGGCGACAGGGGGCAACCTTGCCTGGTGCCTCTGCGCACTCTGATCTGCTCCGACAACAGCCCGCCCGTCCTCACTCGGACACTGGGCCTCTGGTAGAGCAGTCCGACCATGTCAGCAAAGGCATCTCCCACCTCAAATCTGTCCAAGACTGCTCCCAGGTATGGCCATTCAACTGAATCGAAGGCCTTCTCCAGGTCCAGGACCAGACACCCCGATCTAGGCCAATGTGTCAAGGCTGCTTCCTGAATCCGGAAGAGGCGGCGTAGGTTACGAGACGTGCTCCGCGCCGGCATGAAGCCGTTTTGATCCTCATGTACCAGGGTTGGTACCTCCAGGGCCAAGCGGCGGGCCAGGAGGGAGGTGAATATTTTATAATCGGTATTCAGCATGGCCAACGGCCTATAGGATCCCATGAGTGCGCCATCCCTGCCCGGCTTCAACAGCGAGACGAGGTTTGCCTCGTTGAGCGAGTCCGGGAGTGCTGATTCCTCCATCGCAGTATGGTACAATTTGAGCAGTCCGGAACCAGCACGTCCGAACACGCCTTAAAGAATTCGGCGGGTAGTCCATCCGGGCCAGGCGATTTGCCGTTGGACAGTGCGAAGATGGCCTCGCGCATTTCTTCCGGGGAGAAGGGCGCCCCCAGGGCGTCCCGCTGCGAGCCGATAAGGGAGGGCAGCGGGATATCCGCCAGGTATTCTGCTATGTAGGCCGCGGAGACTCTCAGGTGCGACTGGTATAGGGCCTGATAGTGCCCCACAAACGCTCGATGGATCCTGCTTTGGGTGTACACTAGCTCTCCCTCAGCCGTGCGGATGACGGATATTGGCTCCGTGCGTTCCTCCTGCCTGACTAACCAGGCCAATAGCCTACCGGGCCTGTCACCGTGTTGATGTACCCGCGCCGAATGGGCCGCAAAGTTAACGTGCCGCAGCCGTTCCAGTAGTGTTTCGTGCTCCGCCCGGGCCGCCCGCAGCCGGTCTCCTGCGCCCCCCACCGCCTCCCGTTCCCCACCGAGTAGGTCCGCTTCCACCCTGCGCAAGTCCTCCTCCAACTTCCACCGTATGCTCCCCTGGGTGCTCAAGCAGTGTCCCCTTACCACCACCTTGAATGCATCCCACTCTACTCTTGGGGAGGATGCTGTATCTCAGTTGTCAGTGAAGTATTGTGCTACGCAGGCATGCAGGGAGTCTCTAAAGGGGGCATCTAGCAGTAATGCAGGTTGCAGTCGCCATGTGGGGATAGGTGGGCGCGGGCGTTCCCAGGCCAAGTGTAGTGTATGGGGGTTGTGGTCCGAGTGCGTCCGACCCAGGTATTGGGAGTCAGTAATGTGCGGCAACAGTTCCGTGGATACCATGTACCTATCAAGGCGTACGTGTAACTTATGTGCTCCCGAGAAATAAGAGTACACCTGAGCGTCAGGATTGTGCGCGCGCCATGCATCCCTCAGGTCCCACTGTGCCGCCCACTGTGTGAGTGCTCTCGTGGCCCCCTGGGACGTTGCCTCCGGCCTCGGCGGGACCGAGCGGTCCAACACTGAGTCTAGCACCGTGTTATAGTCGCCTCCCAGTATCCATGGGACGCCGTGCCAGGGCGCCAATCTCTCCGAGATGCGCGCTAGGAAGGTGCCCTGATCCGTGTTTGGAGCGTAAATGGACGCCAGGACCACTGGTTGCCCGTCTATGCGACCCTTCACTAGGACATACCTCCCCTCCGTATCCAAGTGTACTTCTGACATTACGAAGGGAGTTCCCGGCTTCACCCACAGCAGTGCTCCGCGGGCATACGAGGAGTACTCGGTGGCGTACAGTTGTCCCCTCCATCTTCGCCTCAGCGCTGTCACCTCCGCCCCACTCAGGTGTGTTTCCTGCAATAGCGCGACCTGCACGTTCTGCCTTTTCAAGTAGGAATAGATCTGATACCTGCGCGCGGGAGTGTGCATACCTCTAATGTTCCATGTACATATTTTTATGGTAGACATTTTGGCAATATACATCCCTCCCTGACATTCCCAGCAGGAGCGGCTCCACCAATTGTCCCAGCAGCGGCCCTCCCAGCTTTCCCGTTCCCACCCCTCGCAGCACACTCAGCAAAGTTCAGGAAGACATTAGGACAGGGAAAAAAAACAATGAAGAACAACAACCAACAGCGGGCTATCCCCACTAAAATACCAAAGGGGCAGTGGCGGAACGGGCCACCGTCCATGCTCTCAAGGGAGAGGAACAGTCTTACTTATCTAAGGGGCAGTGCGTGCTAAGCACAAGTTCGGCAAAAAAGGATATATAGTCAGTTAGGGGAAGCAGGTCTCTTCCCTGAGCCACTCGATACAGGGAGTTAGTGGCCGCCCACTACGGTCCAACACTCCGAGTAACCCATCCTTCGTGTAGCCAGGTGCGGTTGTGTGCTGAATGACCACCCCTGTATATCCCACCCTGCTTACCATCAGTGCCACAAGGGCATTACTCACTGTTCCAGGTGTCCACTGTTCGGTCAGCTGGCAGGGGGGGGGGGGAGGGAGACGGCCCCAGCGGCGGCGGGCGCCAGTCGCGCATCATCGTCCAGCCGACCTCCGCCAGCCCCCCCTTCGTTTCGGCAAGGTCAAAACAAACGGTACCTCCAGAATCAGTGGACCAAGTCAGAGGTTTGCGGCGTGACTATAGGTAGTTCCACCGAGATCTGTGAGTTCGGGATCCCATATATGGCCTCGTCGTCGTCGCTTGGTACCGGCGGTTGGCCGTCCTCCTGGGCTGTCTCTTGGGAGGGTGGGTTGCTCATTTGAGAAACCGCCTGTAATGCATCGCGTTGTTCTCGGAGCATCTGGTCCAGTGGGGGAGAGTGTCTCGCCCCCTCCTCCTCGCGTTGGGACTGTTGGGTCCTGTGTCTGCGGCGGCGGCGCGGTCCTCGTAGCCTGGTCCTCGTCTCGCCCCCGCGAGAGTGTTTGGGTGCCGTGTCCGTGCCCCCGTCCAGCCACTCACTGGCCTCCACAGGCGTGCTAAAGAAGTAAGTGTTGTCCCCCGCCACTACTCTCAGCTTGGCAGGGAATAGGAGGGAGTACTTGAGGCCTGCGGTGCGCAACCTCCTCTTCACTTCCATGAAGTCGTGCCTCTGGCGCTGTACCTGGAGGGTGTAATCGGGGAAGAACATGATCGACGCATTGTCTATGCGTACCTCACCCAATCGCCGGGCCTCTCGCAGCACCGTGTCTCTGTCTCTGTAATTCAGTATCCTGAAGAGTAGCGGCCTCGGGTTGGCGCCGGTGGTGTAGGGCCGCGTTGGCACCCGATGTGCGCGTTCCACAACAAAGTGAGGCGACAGCGAACCCTCGGGCAATAGTGTCCGCAGCCAGTCTTCCACATGTTGGGCCGGGCGGGCCCCCTCCCATTTTTCAGGAACCCCCACAAGGCGGATGTTATTGCGCCTCGCCCTCCCTTCTGCGTCCTCAGCCCTGTCCTCCAGGAACTCCACTGTGTTCAGGAGGTCCTGCAGTTGCCTGTCTGCCTGAGTGACTTTGGGCTCGATCTCCTTCACTGCGCCTTCCAGGGTCTTGGTTCGGTCGGACAATTTCCTGTGGTCATCGCGCAGGAGGGTCAGGTCCACTGCGACCCCATCTATTTTGGACTCCAGGGAGGTTCTAGTTTGCTGGAGGGACTGTTCCATTCGTTCCACCGCTGCCAGCACGCTGTCAAGCCTCGAAGCCAGTTGCTCGGCGGCCATTTTGTGTATCGGTCTGCCCGTTTTCCCTTTCGGCAGGGCCCCACCAGTCCCGGTGCGGGTCCGCACTCCCCCGGACATGTGCGGGTGGCGCCTGTCCAGCAGGGTAGTCCCCGGTGCCGCTCCAGTGATGGTGTCCCCGGATGCGCTGCACTCCTGGGTGGGGAACTCTGCGGGTGTCAGCTATTCCCTCAGATTAGGCCGTCGTTGTTGCCCCCGTGGGGGGGGGAGGGGGTCCACCAGGGGGTGTTTCGCCTTGTCGCCCCACCACACCGACCCGAATGCTGCAATGGCCGAGGGGGCGTATGTGACACGCACGCCCGTGCGATCTGGGCAGGTTGGTCTGGGCCCTGGCCTCACTTCACTCATGCCCCATTGCCACTCTGGTAGCCTTCGCCTCCATGGGGGGGGGTCCGCAAGTGCTCCCCTCCGTGTGTCCACAGTGTGAGGGGTGGAGGGACGGCCGCTCTGCTCTTGGTGGTAACGCAGCCCCCCGGACAGGGTCCCAGGCCCTCAGCGTCTAGTGCGGGGGCTGCCGCCTCTTGCCGGCCCCTCGATATCCGCTTCAGCGTGGTGGGATCCCCGGGTGGGGCCGGTTGCTGTGTGGTCCCTCTGGGGGGGGGCCGTCCGCTGTTTGGGGCAACCGCCCTCCCCTGCGTCCCCCCCGGGTCGACCACTGCCCCGCCACTCCTCACCTCGGTCCAGGGCAGGCCGCGCTTGGGGTCCTCGGCGCGAACGGGGGACGCCTGGTCTCCCCGCTGTCTGGGCTCGTCCCTGGCGGGCCGCAGTAGTTCAGGGTGTCTTCCGGGCCACCGGCGGGTCCACCCGGCAAGGCAGCGGGCAGCTCGTGAGGTCCGGGCAGCTCGGAGAGGGTGGGCTGGCGGGCCTGTTCCCTGGGCCCAAGCCTCGGTCTCCCTTGATTGTGTCGCCGGCCCGGGAGCGCCTCGCCCCGCAAGAGGGCTGTGGGAGAGGTCGGGGTCGGGCCCTTCGGAGCTCGGACACAAAAGTTCGCCAGATGCGCCGTGGCGGGTCCCGGGGGGGTCCGCTCAAGGTTTCGGGCGGCCTCGCTCAGTATTGCCGGATAATTGGCTCAGGGAAGGGGAGCCGGTAGCGGAGCTCTACCCAAGAGCGTCCGTCGCCATTGCGTGCTTAGCCACGCCCCCGTCCTAGAGGAGATCTTGATGAACCAAAATGATCTCCCCAATGCTCCCCTAATCCTAAACTGTGTCAGGATAGTTCTGAGTGAGAACTACTTCGAATTTAACAAGGAATACTTTCACCAGATACAAGGCGTCATCTTGGGGGCCTCTTGTGCCCCCAGTGTTGCCTGCCTTTACATGGGCAATTTTGAGGACATAAACATTTACAATGAAATGGCACCTTTTTTTGAAAACGTGCATGCCTGGTCGCGCTTCATCGATAACATTTTCTTCGTGTGGAGCGGCGACCAGGCATCCTTGAATGAATTTGTGTCATGGATAAATCTAGCTGACCCGAACCTAAAAGTTCACGGCGAACTCTAGTGACCCCAAAATAGAGTTCCTAGACATTTGGGTCAAACATGCCGAGGGCGAATTATTGGTGTCACTCTACACCAAACCTACGGCCAAAAACACCCTACTCGAGTACGGAAGTTTCCATCCGCGATGCCAAAGGGACTCCATTCCCTTTAGTCAGTTCCTCCGTCTCCGGAGGAACTGTACGGAAACCAGGGATTTCCTGCTTCAATCCGATACGCTAAAAAACAAACTGGCCCTGCGTGGGTATCCCCCTCGACTGATTCGCGATTCTTTTAAACACGCTAGATACTTCAACAGGGAAAGTATGTTCCAAGACCGAAATCGTGTGGTCAATGATCGTCTGGTTTGCATTACCAAACACTCTACCATCAATCATAAATTGAGACAGACAGTCAACTCGCTCTGGTATCTTCTCAATATTGAAGATCAAGAAAAGATGATACCCAAACCCCTTTTCGCGTTCCGCAGGAATAAAAACTTACGTAACCACTTGGTTCGTGGTGTCGTAACACCACCGGGGAGCATGAGACAGACTGGAATTTTAGGTCTCCCCCCCAGTTGAGGGGCACCAACGCTGTGGTACATGCCAGGCATGCCCACAAGCACTGGTGGGAAACACCCTGGTGATTGATAATCGCACTGTGAAACTGAGTGGAATGAGCAATTGTCGCTCAACGAATGCAGTTTATGTCATTCTGTGCCCCTGCGGATTGCCCTATGTGGGCGAGACAGGGCGTGAATGTAGATATCAGATTGGCGAACACAAATCCAGTATTAGGAACTTGAAAAGTGGGACCCACTGGTCCAACACTGGATTACTACCAAACATACTGAATCAGACCTTAAATGGTCCATTCTCGAAAAGGTACGCGCCACAGCAGGGAAGGATAGCACCTCTGTCAGAAAGAAAAGAGGTATTTTAGATCATTGTGCTCAATTCTGTGAATAAGGGGCTAAATGAACATTGCCCCTGGGAGAACACAATCACACGAAAAAACTTCTGCTTTGAAAATGATTGGACACGCTAGCTTTCGCTTCTACGGTTCGTTCTTCTGTCCTAGCCTGTGGATGGGTTGCCCCGAGGTTGATATGACGTCTCTAAATTGGCCCATGCCCTAGCCTCTATCTCCTGATCCTGGGTTTTCAGTTTTGAAATACTGAGAGCTTAGCTGACTGTATTTCGCCTTTCTGACATTCGCCTATTGGAACCCCAGGAAGTTCTGTTCCCGTTAGGCGTCCCCGTCGTACCGTCCGGATCTGAAGCTCTTCGTTCACTATGTTGGGCCTTGGAATTTTGTATGCCCCGTTTTTGCTCTATATCTGTTGACACATGTTTCTTGTGCTTTTATTGATAGAATTCTGGTTTTCCTGCTAGCGCATTATATGCACGCCTTTCTTGCATGCCTTGATAGTCCATCACGGGTCTTACCCGTTACTTTATCGAGTCTGTGCCTTTTTTCCTTCTGGCCCTCCGATTATATATTTAAATCCCACGAATTGGCTTGTTGGTCATTTCCGGGAATATTTTTGACCTGTGTGCTGCCCGAAATCTGAGAATGCCAGTCTTGTGCTGCAGCTCTATATCCGTCAGGTATGATTTCCCACCTGCACGATTAGACTCCGTCTTTTGAACACTCTGGACACCGTGTGGGCGGGTAATTCTTAGGTGAGAGGCACAGGCTATTTGGGCTCTTTTTAAGACATCTGGGTTTAATTAATAAATGGGATTCTCACCCTCCATCCTTAGGCCGGATGGGATCACAGTTAATGACCCGCAAGATATTGCGGAGGCTTTTGCAGACCACTTGGAGAAGGTGTATACTGCGGGTCCCTCCTACACACCAGAAGAATCTAGACAACTCCTGGCGGAGATGCGTCTTCCGCTTATTTCTGATGAAGATAGGGCAGCATTGGACGCTGACATTACAGTGGAAGAACTTACGTCGGCACTATTTGCCGTTAACTCCGGCAAAGCTATGGGCCCAGATGGAGTCCCAATCGAATTCCTCAAAGGCATGGCCGGAGAGATTACCCCACATCTAAGAAATATGTTTCTGCGAAGTCGAGACGATGGTGTCCTCCCACTGGCTCAGCGGCTGGCCTCCATTGTTGTACTCCTCAAACCGAATAAACCACCCGATTGTTGCGGATCTTATCGACCTATCTCCTTGATTAGCGCAGAGGCGAAGGTCCTGGCTAAGATGTTGGCTACTCGTCTACTTCTAGTGCTCCCCTCCCTTATCCATGATGATCAATCTGGTTTTCTTCCAGGCCGCAACACAGCATTGAACCTGCGTAGAGTCAATAATGTCATGAGTCGTCAATCGGTTATCCAACAGGATGCGGCCATTTTATCCCTTGACGCTACAATGGCGTTTGATTCGATCGAATGGCCCTACCTCTTCGAGGTCCTAACCCGCTTTGGCTTTGGGCCCCAATTTATCAGCTGGGTACAGCTTTTATACACGGACCTCCTTGCCCAGGTTAGGGTCAACGACCACACTTCGCGCCAGTTTCGTCTCCATAGGGGCACCAGGCAGGGCTGCCCTCTATCCCAGTTACTCTTCGCTCTTACCCTCGAGCCCCTCGCGCATTGGGTCCGCACAGACGTCTCCATGAGGGGTCTCCAGTGGAGGGATGAAGTGGTGGACAAAATCTCCCTTTATGCCGACGACATCTTGATTTATGTGTCCTCACCACGGTCTTCCATCAACAGCCTGTTTCACGTCCTCACTAATTTTGGTAAATATTCGGGTTATTCCATTAACTGGACTAAATCCACGCTATATATGTTGCATGGCCCTCCTCCCCGACTGCCCCAGGGGTTCTCCATCGCGATAGCCACTGATGGCTTTCAATATCTTGGTATCTTCATCACACCTGACCCGAAGGTATTTCATGACCGGAATTTGCTAGGCCCCCTACGCAGACTCCACAGCGACGTTGCACATTGGCGCTCCCTCCCGCTGTCTCTTCCGGGCAGAGCGGGTCTGTTTAAAATGCTAGCTCTTCCGCGCTTTCTCTATGCCCTGCAAAACTGCCCCTTCTTGATCCCAGACTCTTATTTTCGCATGGTGGAGGGAGAGCTTCGTCTTCTACTGTGGGACGGTGATGCCGCTCGGATTGCCCTGTCTAAACTTTTTCAGGGCTGGTACGACGGAGGCATTGCCCTGCCCAACCTCCGCCTCTACTATTGGGCGTCACAGTTGGTGGCCGACAACCATTGGATACACGGCTCACCCCTTAATCCGGCCTTCCTCCTTGATAGAATCCAAACTGGACGGGAGGGCTACTTGGGAGCCCTCTACAGCAAGCCCGCTAAACATAGATACGTCGGCCCTATGGCCCACACAGTTGCACTGTGGCACAAAGCCAATAAGAATCTGGGGTGGGCTGACACACTTACTAAAGCTACCCCCTTGTGGTCGTTACAACGCTTGGGATCCCTCTGCTTTTCCCAGGGATTCGGTAACTGGGACATGATAGGGATTTCTGAGGTGGGGGGATCTGGTCCACAAAGGTTCTATTCTGTCTTTTAAGGCTCTCCAGACCAAGTACTCCTTGGCGTCCACTGAATTTTTTCGTTATCTGCAAATTTCTCCTGCCATTCGGTCCGCCATTCCAGACCTCTCTTCGATTCCTCTTATTTCTCCCCAAGAAGACAGATTGTTATCAGAACCGCTCCCTGAGAAGGCTATCTCCTACACTTATCGGAAACTGTGTAATAACATTCCCAACTCTTTCCCGTCACTGCGAGTCAAATGGGAAGCTGACCTGGGCCCCTTCGATGAGGAAGAATGGCGTTCGGCCCTCATGTCCCCTAGACAAGCGGCTATCTGCCATAGGTTTCGCCTGATACAACTGAAGGTGTTGCATAGGGCTTACATGTCTTCTCTTACTTTGGCAAAAATTGGACGGCGCCCTGACCCCTTGTGCCTGCGAGGCTGTAACTTACCTGGCACCTTCTTTCACATACTGTGGGACTGTCCAAGAATACAGGAGTTCTGGGGCCGCGTTCTCACGAAAATGAGCGACTCTTTGGGTAAACCATTGCCACCGCTGCCGAGACCATGTGTCCTCTCTGTCTGGGGTGCCAACGACCTTAATGTTCAAGAACTGCAATGGGCGACTCTGGGTTTTCTACTAGCCAAACGCTCCATTGCAATGAAGTGGGGTTCCCGAGATAGACCCTTAGTGGTGGGATGGGTGGCTGAGATGGATTGATGCATGATAGCGGAGAAGACTGTCTACAAGATACGGGGTTGCCCTAAGGTGTGGGACAGGAAGTGGGGGCACTGGAATGTATACAGAGGCGAACTGTGTGATTCTCCGTCTGCTGAACTGGCTATGTTACGTGCTGGACCGGTGGGAAGGATTCGACATTAATTATTGCTGCGTCCTTACTGTGATGTCCCTTCCTATTTGATACTACAAGTGTGACTATTATTTGACTCTGCTTTTTTTTTTGTTTTTTTCCATTTCATTTTTATTTTATTTTCATGTTTCACTTCTGTGGTTGTTGTTGCTTTTATAATAGAAAATACTGAACAGTTGATTATACTGCCTTACGATCGCATCCCTGGTCTTATCATCACGTCTTGACCTGTACTTGCCGCCGAGCCTCCGGGATGTCGGCATGCGGGCTGTGTCCGATTCTGTGTTTCAGTGGCTACTATAAGCTGCCGGCCCCAGGGTTGTAGGCAATCACCAGCTGTGTATACCATACCTATTGCAATAAAAACTGTTTAAATAAAAAAATTTAAAAAAATAAAAATGGGATTCTCAGTGGTTTCTTGATCCGGTTCCCTGTGTATTTGGCATCCTTTGCGAGCATGAGCCTTTTTGTCCTACCTCTCTCGGCGGAGCGGTTTGGAAATACAGTGTATGTAGAATGCAGGGATAATCTATAGATGGACTAGCCCCCGAAATTCAGCACGTAATTCCATCACTGCACGCTTGTTTTGTTTTCTTTGCTATTCGATCTTCTTTAACTACTAAGGATCGGATTGGAGCACAAAAAGGCCTGTTTTTACAAATTGGTTATTCTCTGTTATTGTTATGCTGAAATTCCATCTTTTCGTTGCTTTATAGGAGTGAAAAGCTCCGAATGCAGATTCTTGCCGACATGAAACTTGTCTAACTGACGGCGTTGCTATGAACTGAAACAGGTAGATCCATTGCTGGTTTTGCCTCATGTTTCGCAGGGCTTATGGGAAATTGATATCTTCCTATTGCCCCGATATCCCTTAGCAGCACGATTAAGTGATCTTGCCCCTGACTGCAATTTATAGGCAGTTTTGAGGTAATGTTCTCGCTTATGGGAAGTTTACATCTTCTTATTGCCCTCTATATCTCTGCTATGTCGTTCCAGACTCTGTTTTTTGACACGCGAACTGGTGATTGCATCCGGCTTGACTCTCATCCGTTTGCTCAAACGGATGGGTCCCATCCTACAGAACTTATTGTGACCTTGAAATATAGCGAAGACCGCTTGAGACGCAGCTGCTTGCAATTTGGGTAAGCAGGCTTTTGATTTCGAAACGGAAAACTTCATCCCAAGCTCGTTTTAAAGCATAGAGGAATAGTGAACTGTGAAAAGTAAAAACTGGCTTTATGTGTTTTTATAATTTCTTTTCCTTTCCGACACACAGCCCGTGCTGCTGTCCCATCCCTACGACTGTCTCGACATTCTTGGATTGTTGAAAGCAAGCCCCATCTTCTGAGTTTGGGAAATTTAGTACTTTTCCCTAGCCCGTAAGTATCTGCTCATTCCTTATGTAAATCTATCTAGATGTATCTCCGGATTGAGATAAATGGGAAATTGTGACATGATGCATATTTTTTCCTTGTTCTGTTTAAAACCCCTTTGTTGCCAGTCCATTAGTTCGTGAGAAATAGATCGCTAATGAAGCTTTTGTGTGGGTCTATGAACAGTGAATGGTGGGGTCTTTAGCTCTGGACAATCGTGACCTGCATACCCACCTCTTGTTCTATATTTATGGAATGGGAGTATACATGTTGTGAGCTATATTTTGTTGTCTTTTGCTGTGTGGTCCATCTTGATTCCTGCCCATGAGGTTTTTTGTTGTAACATATAACCATATCTTGGAAAACTATTTTCGATGGATGTTGTGGAGCTCACTGTCTTTCACCAGAATTGCTATTTAAAATGGTTTGGATTGAATTGTTTGATAAAATGCTTTTGTGGAATATATTTTTTGAATGTATATATAAAATTATAATTGATCTTTATTTCACTTATTACAGACTGTATGCCGTGTTCTCACATTCTCTCCCCCCCTCCTCATTCTGATAGCCCTGATGAAGGTGTGGCCTTAGACCTGGCACTGCACCGAAACGCGCGTTGGCGTTTTGTAGTCTGTCCCGTCAATTTCTTACTATCTGGTCCCCCATTCTTTTACAGGAAGGACGACTGGGACAGAATACTTGTGCGACATCTGACTCTGGAAGCATGATGAGCCTGTAACAAATTAAGAAAGTCTGGGTATGTTTGACACTAGAGAATGTGTGAAAGGCGTGTGTTTGTTGTATTGTTTGATTGAAGGTATGTAGAAGTATGTGGGGTATTTATTCCATTATTTATTGTATTTGCCTTATTGCTTGATTTGGATTCATTCTGTAATAAAATAACATACTGAAGAAAAAAATGTTTTGTACAAAAAAGAAATAAAATGATATTTGTACTTTCTTAAAATTGTGTTCCTGCTTCTGGTTTCAGTGAGCTCACCTCTGCATTTTGTAAATTTGGGACATTAATTGAGCCGCAAAATTAATTCTTGGGGGCAGTCATTTTTTTGTGTTTTGACAGTTTGCAGGAATGAACAGCACCTCCCATTTCACTATGGAAGCATGTATTAGGGCTGGTTTATGACCGTAATGCATTCTCTAAAAGGGAAATGTAGAAATGAGGCAAACAGTGTCGGGAGACTTAAGTCTGCACAATATCATAATTAGGCCGTGTGCGTCTGCCTCAGGGGAGGAGCAGAAAAGGCTTGGGGCAAAGCCCATTTCACTCTTCAACAAAATCAGAGGCAAAATATCTGCTGCTTTTTGGGTCTCGCTGGCAATGCATCCGCAAGCGGATGCATGTGTCCAGCTGGAGACGTATAGCGATCAGTCTGGGGGGGAAGGAGGACAAGAGGGTGTACGAGCTTGGATTCGTGTGCGCGAACGCGCACGTCGTGTCCCGCGCCGTACACATGCGCGCGCAGACACACTCGCTCACACCCCCCCTCCCCCACAGTCACACACACGCACTCCAAGACACATACACACACACACACACACAGCCCACCCCCCCCCCGCATGCGCGCGCGCACACACATGCGCTGCCCCCCCCCCCAGCAACCCACTCACCGGCTTCCTTCGTGCGGCGGCTCTCCTCAGCTGCAGGGCCCGGCAGCAGGACTCTTCTTCCCTCCTTCGGCACCGGGGCGCAGGGTAGGCTCCTGCCTGCTCCGGTGCTCCAACTCGCGACTCTTCCGTGGGAGGCGGGGTAGGCTCCCGCCCTCCTACTTCCTGTTTCCGGTTGTCGCGCCGGCCTGCCCGACTTCCTGGTCGCAGGCCGGCAGAGTAACGAGGATGTTTGATTTGCGGTATTTAATTATTTAGTTATTTATGCATTTTTATATAGCGCGGACTTTACCCGAAGGCGGTATTTATTTATTTATGTATTTATGCATTTTTATATAGCGCGGACTTTACCCGAAGGCGGTATTTATTTATTTATGTATTTATGCATTTTTATATAGCGCGGACTTTACCCGAAGGCGTCAGAGCGCTTCACATTAGGAACAGAAATTAAACATAATGAGAACCATTACAAAAGAACAGGTTGCAAAAACATACGTTACTTACATAAGGTAATAGTGGCAATTGTGAGCAAACAAAATACATGAGGTAGTAAAAACTATAAGCAACCAAAAATACATGAGGTAGTAAAGGTAATAGTGACAATCGTGAGCAAACAAAATACTTGAGTAAAAATTGTGAGCAACCAAAATACATGAGGTAGTCAAAAGTGCACAAGAGGAAATGAAAGTGACAAGTGTGCAGTTATAAGAGAAAACAGAGTATAATTAGAGGTATAGTCCTGCAATAAGTGCTAGACACTCAGGCTCAGGAACAAGCGTTACATGGGCAAGGTGGCACTTGTGCAAGTATCAAAGGCAAAGACATGTGAGAGGTAGCAGCCGTGTGTTGCAAGGGCAGAGTGGTGTGTGCATGTTACAAAAGGGCACCGAACACCAGTACATGGAAAATACTGCAAAAAGGCAGACCCTCCAATCACAGGCATACACTGGGAAGGCACTTCCATGGTCATGGAAAGTAGAAATTATCAGTAGTGGGAAGTCTTCCTCACAAATAGCAAGAGGACGTGAATTACTTTTGGAGGTGTCTCTGGAGGAGGAGGAGAACTTTGAGGTCCCTTTTGAAGGCCTGGGAGAAGGCGGTGGTCCGGAGCTTTTTTTTGTCCTCTCGCGGTTTGTAAATACAAAACATATTGCATCACATTTGCGAAAGTTATAACTATTGGCATTGTAAATGACGAAGCTATTAATTTAGCTATTTTAAAAAAAAGAAACAAATAAAAACTTTGCCATTTACAATACCAATAGCTCAAACTTTCCTAATGCGAGACCTATTGCATTGCAAATGCTTGTTTTGTTGTTGCACAGATTGAACGTATACTAAAAACATTATTAAAAGCGGACTACAGGATGCCCCATGGAATATGGACAGATTGTGGGAATACTTTAAAGTACGTTCATATTTTGTTTTGTTTTCTAAATATATGTTAAATGTGTTATAAGTATTTAGATATGTATTACTACTTGTGGGCCGGTTTTGGCTTAAAGGGGGCCTAATCAGTGAAAATCAGCTTGATACCTTTACTGGTGTACAGGGCACGCTGAGGAAAACATATAAGGTGATGTGTGGAATGCTTGAATTAAACTCCGCACTGGAAATTACTTAGGGCTGTATTCCAGTTCATAGTTTTGGCCTCCATTCCGCTCTTAGCAGAGCCCAGTCTTGCTTCTGCTCCATTAGCAACAGTTCAGTCCAAACGCACTGGCTAAATTCCCTCTATAATGGAAAGCAACACACTCCAGAAGGGGTTTGACCTAATTCTGGCCTCAAGGATGAGGGGCAACTTCTATATTTTTTTGTAATGAGGTGCTTTAAGTATGCCCAGGCATACGTCCTGTGCTATAGACGTTTGAGCTTGTAGCGAACAACGTTTGTTTCATTATTGGGGAAATGAACAGAAAAACACAGCATACCACAGAGCAGGCCCTCAAACAGCCCAAAAACCGGTCCACGCACAGACCCGCCCGTCGGGCAGTGCCCGTTTGCACTACTGGCCACCCCGGGCCTGCATGACGGGCGAAGAAGGAAGGCTCAACAAGGGATGCATGGGGGCGAGGTGTACACCGGGTAGGCGAAGAGAGGGCACGCCAGTGTGAAGGGGCGACCGTGGCGTTACTGGGCAGAGGTGGGCGTGTGGTGAGGGGCAGTGGGTGCCAAGGGCATGGACGCCAGCGCACCGGCTGACCTGGACTGAGGGAAGCAACGGATGAGCTCTTGGAGTTGGTGGGGGCCTCAAATGACCCATTTGTAAATAAGGAGAGTCCCCGGGGTGAGGGTGTGTGTGTGTCTCTGTGGCTTTGTGTGTGTGTGTGTCTGCGTGTGTGTGTGTGTGTGTGTCTCTGTGTGTATGTGTGTGGCTCTCTGGGTGTGGTGCAAATGCAATAGGTCTCGTATTTGTGAGAGATTAAGCTATTGGGATTGTAAATGAAAATGCCATTTATTTATCTGTTTTTTCAAAACCAACACATAAATAAAAAGTTTGTCATTTACAATGCCAATAGCTCCAACTTTTCCGAAGGCGAGACTGTTGTATTATAAATGCTTGTTTAGTCTATAAGCACCATTTCCTTGAAGGATTTTCTCCTAATGCAGGCACGACATGCTTTCCTGCAACATTCAGTGTGCCATGCCTGCTTTAACTTTCTGAGCAGCCCGGGACAATGGCGGCACTTCTTTGAATAGGTCTCACATTTACAAGAGTATGAGCTATTGGCATTGCAAATGACATTGCCTTTTATTTATGTGCTAATTAGCAAAACTGATAAATAAAAGGCATTGTCATTTACAATGCCAATAGCTTAAACTCTCGCAAATGCGAGACCTATTGCATTGCAAATGCTTGTTACAATATGGATGACTAGAAACCTGTGTGGTACACGTACTAATTTCAACCAACTGAATGAATCAAAGGACTAGCACAGCAGTTCTTAAATGTTTGACTCCAGAGGACCCCTAATGAATCACTATTAAAAGCCAAGACTATACAAGTTCTAAAATTTAAAGTTCACAGCAATAAAAATTAATTATTTAATTCACACAAAAAAATCAAACTTTTTATTTAAATAGGAAGGTAAAAAAAAGGTTGGAGCTTTTAAAAATGTAGTTTCATTTCTAACGGAAGAAGTGATATTAGACTAGCATGTCACTGCCCTTTTTTTATCTTAATGTATGCTTTTTTTTGGACAGAGTATACCCATGCTTCAATAGATTCAGTTTTCTGTACTTGCACTGCCTCACAAATCAAGCTACAGATACCAACTTAGGGCTAGATGTAATATGCAATTTTGAGTGTGCAGCGGCCCGATCCACAGAAATCGGGCCGTTTGAAACCACAAACATGCTCTTTCTGATATACGAAGCCCAAATTGCGATTCAGTAACTTGTTACCAAAACGCAATTTGAGTTTTGCAATTTGGTATTTGGAAGAGACGTGTTGAAGGGTCCATTCCTAATATTGAATCACAGTGTTATGTACCAATGTTTTATGACCAAAATGGACTTGCAAAACTTTTGCAATTTACCGCTAACTCAAAGTTGGTAGAAGCCCCTTCGCAAATGGACCCCTATCCACTTTGAGAAAGGATGGAAGAATTTTTTTACCTGCAGGTAGTGGCATAAAGTGACTATTGCTTACTCTAAAATAATTGAACTTCAAAGTTAAGTTTTTTTTTCTTAAATGCTTCCTGTTCTCCTTTAAGGAAAATGGGCTGTGCGGAAAAAAATATATATTAATAAATAATAAACATAATCACAGAAATGACCGTCTGCTGACCCCAGCATACCACCATCCCATGGTTGGCAGTGAATCCCACTGGGTCACAAATCGCAACCTACCAGATTAATATTAATGAGATAGGTCTATTTTCGACCCACTACGAATAACTAATTAAACTCCAGAGTTGCATGCATTAGGAATAATCGATTTCTTAATTGCGAGTCACAATTGCTATTGTTATTTTGTACATCTGCCCCTTCATTTTTAGCCTCCAATTTTAAGTTACTTCAGAACTAGTGTTTACAATTTTCAGTGTTACATTTTGCTTTATGTAATTACAATTCATTATTGTACTAAAATGATTTACATTTTCTAAACTGTCATCGATCCACTGAGTAGGCATTGCGGCACCCCAAAGAATCCAAGGACCACAGGTTAACAAACATATACTCTGAATTGACTTTTCACAAGGTCTGGGTCCCAGTCCTGCCTTCCACCATGAAGGGATAGCGGTTCCAGACCAGAGAATTAAACACCAAGTTGCTGATAGCGGAGTGTAACTAAACATGAGGGATTTCACGGACACACAACGAGATTTCCCAACAGTTTTATATGCAATGCTATATCCTTCTATAACTGAAGGCAACTTTGTGTGACAAGCACTGTCAGTATTGGAGACACTGGATCCAGAGCAATGGAAAACATACTGTTCCCACAGCTTGCTTGGAACGATGACACAATGAACGGTTCAGCATATACTGGTCACCACTGGAAATAATTCCCATATCCACAGCTGGATGTACCGGCCCCAAGGTTAAACAACAATCATCGCTTCAGATGAAGCATACATACGTCAGTAAACTTCACTGATAGGATAGAACATATATGTCTCTCAAATGAAACATCCTCGCCACCAGGAATAATATCACAGTACTTTTTGAGATTAGACTGCAGGACCAGTGGCTAGACGGTAAATCATATGTTTGGGCCTCTTAGAAGCTTCAGGTTAAGGCCCAACCAAAACCATCTAAAACGTTTTCCCATTAAAATTATATTACAATTACCCACTTCCCAAGCTTGTGTTTGGAGAAGTGGCAACAGTTTCTTTCGTTCTGCTGCAGACCTATGCTTTCATCTCGTAAAGCCAGACGAGAATCATGATGTTCAAGCTCTCTTGACACCGAAAACAGATGTTAATTGCTATCATCAATGAAAGCTCCCACTCCAGCAACTCTTAATGTCGAAAATTCAAGCAAGCCCTAAAAGGATCTAAAAGCATAAATACAGCACCTATAACAACCTTCCGCAGTGCCACTAAACTGGAATGAACAAACATTTCTCTGTAAAGACCATGCCATAGCCAGCTCAATTGGTAATCCATATTTGGAGGGAAAAAAACAAAAATAAACCTAGGTCTGTTATGCAGAAGCACACCAAAACGTGTTTTTGTACTTCTAAAACTGATGAAGTTAAAAAACACATCCCTTTAACTTCGAACCAAGAGCTCCTTTCTGTAGACATGAACAATACTTCATATGTAAATACGGCGACAAGGAAAAGCGAAGTGATTAACAGAAAGTTAAAGGATTTCCAAGTCATAGGTTCTTCGTTACAAAATGTATGTATCAATGCATTATGCAAGAACACATAAAAGGCCACAACGTTCTTGCATGAATTCAGTGCACAAGTCAACCGGTCCTTCATTTGGCCTGTCAAGAACAGTTTTTAGATCTTGCCTAGGCAGCGCTTGCGATGTCTCTTCGAGACATCCTGTATTCAGGTTTGGACTTGAAGCTCCGCACATCTTTTCAATTGGCTCCTGTAACTGTCCTTTCTCAAGGAGAGGTGTGGCGCAGCGGCCAGGGTGGCTGACTCCAGAGCACGAGCCTCACAGTTCGATTGCTGGCGCCAGCTCAGTCCAGCACCCTGTGACTCTGGGCAATAGCTCGCTTAATCACCCCAATGGCCCCAAGCGCCTTGGGACCCTTGGGGGTGATTAGTTCGCAGTTTACAAATACCAGGTTATATTTATATAAATGGTTGCTTTTGATTAGTCAATAGGCTTAGTAGTCCCTCCTTAGGACCGCCTTTTCTACTTCTGTATTCTCCCATGAGGACTGGCCCTTTTACTTGTGTTGTTACTCAGATGTTTTAATTACAGACTGTGGGCACTATTTTCTTAAAGGACTTTGTCCTACCAGCTGTTGCAAGCAGGGAAGACAGGCTCTCCCACAACCGTCTTTTAAACCCAGCCTTGTTTCACTGTTTCCAAACGCTCACAAGGAATAACATGTGATGCGAGGGGCCATGCGTACGTAAAACATTGTTTTTCATTCACAACACGCCAGACCGTGCTTTATCATCATTAATACGACGCCCTCTTTACTTTTGTGTGCCCGGGCGCCGTGCATTATCATGGCGCCCACTTAATTTAGTTTAACATGCAAGAGCAACGCACTTGATCACGGCGCCCGCTTAATTTTATATGCACAGGCGCAATGCATGATCACGACGCCCACTTAATTTAATATGCACTGGTGCCACACATGATCACAGTGCTTTCATAATTTAATATGCACAGGCACGCAGCACCAATTTGATCATTGTTGTTTTTTTTAGAAATCATTAAACCCGGCCATCCCAGTGCTCTGTCTGAGGGCGGGCCCGTGCCAACAACACTAGCCTGGGACAACTGACAGGGTAGGCATCATACCGCGCATTATTATGCCGCCCCCTCAATTTAATATAATAAAAATTATTTCACCTGCGCTGCTGCCAAGCAGGAGGATTATAAAAGTCAACCTGTTTTAATAAATGAAAATAAAACTGAGCCCACTTTATTTGTTTCACAATGGCTGTGGCAGCCGCTTCTTTTTATTTTCTGCGCACCGCTTTCAGTTTCATTTTTGTTTAACAATGGCAGTGGCCAACCCCGCACCACTCACGGAACGCTGCCCTTAAGCAATGGCGGCCACACGCAATACGGTGTCTGACTCATGAAATAAGTACCATATAGGTATGCTATGGTGTTATTTTATGGGCACCTCTATTAAATTTGGAGCCTGGTTGAGATACAGGCACAAAAGCATACTGTGGTCGCAAATGTCTGAGGCAAGAATGGAAGTTTTGGAAAGTTAGAAAGGTACTCCTTCCTGGTTAACAATAGCGGGCCTACCCTTCCTGATCTGAATGAATGATTGATGGCAGCTATCCTTACCCTTCTTTACACCACCATCTTCTTGCTGTAATACATTTCCTTCACATCCCTAGCTATCGTCGCT
The DNA here is from genome assembly GCF_964261635.1 of Lissotriton helveticus. Lineage (NCBI taxonomy): Eukaryota > Metazoa > Chordata > Amphibia > Caudata > Salamandridae > Lissotriton > Lissotriton helveticus. The sequence continues at coordinate 223,371,657 of NC_136070.1, read as the reverse complement.
GCTCTTCATTTAATCTACAGCATAACATGCATGGAGATACAAAGCATTTCACTGCAAAGCGTGTATGAAAATACAGGTACCATTGATACGTTTCAATTTAAAAAAGCTCGCATCAAATCAGTTTATTCCAGAATTGTGTATTGAAGTATGAACATTACCAACTTTAGTATAACACCTTCAGTCATTCCTGACGTTTTATCCAACAGATTTGTACTCCAGGACTTAAAGTTGCACTGTATATAGACTTAAAATACCCAGCTTAAATAGCGTATTTGGAAAAATACCATGGCTGGCTTGGTTCGAGGTGTCACTAACATGCACAAGAAAACCAAAAAACTGAGGAGTGAACTATTGTATTTATAATCTCAGGCACTGGTAATTAGTAGTGGCCTAGATATATGCAAATCAGTCTTTTTTATATAATCACATTTATTGAAATTTTAGAGCACAAATTCATAAAGGCATCACAATCAAGCAGAGTATCATACAGTACATACATAAGTAGAGCGAGAAACATTGGCGAATCAAATAACAGGGTAAGTTCATACAGAGGGTTAACCCAGAAGACAACCAGTCCGTACCCACTCTTCAGGAGCACAGGTTGAACCATTTGCCCCATATCTTTTGAAAAAGTTCAGGGCAGCCCCGAGCTTCGAAGAGGGGTTCCTCCTGAGTCCCACACCAGTCCACCCCCCCCCCCCCCCGCCTCCACCTCTGCACAGTGGGTGGGCTTGGCCTGGGACCAGAGCACTGCTATGTCCCGCTTTGCCAATGCCACTGCTGTCCCGAGGAAACGTTGTCGGCCCGAGAGACATCTAGACCATCGAATACATCTAAAACCAGGCGCAAAGAGTCATGGGGCATGATCCACCCCAGGGTCTGTGAGAGCTCCACTTCCGCCCAGAAGTGAGCCATGGCAGGGCATTGCCACACCATATGACAGAAATCCGCGGGGGCATGGTTGCAGCAAATCAGTCTTTATCCTTCTCCAGTGGGGAATATCCAGCCTGAACTACCAGGCTATATCCTTCTTAAATGGGAACAAAAAGGAACCACAGACCAGTTTCGCCCTTAGTGGGTTTCATCAGTGAAAAACTCTTTGAGCCCTGCACAACGGCGACCATGACCTATGTTTGGACATGCTAGTCTCACATTGTTTAACTCTGAAAAATATTTTGTTTTCTTAAAAGGGATGTTATGAGCAAAATTCTTAAATTAAGGTCATCCACTGGCAATTCCTATAGGATACATTCCATTCCATTGCGCCTATGTAACTAGGCTAACCTCCCATGGCCTAGACTTAGTGGTACAAATCTAGCCAAGCCAAATTGCAAACTGGCATTCTAGCTGGCATTCCTCCCGAAAGTGAACAAAAACCCGGTCAGACCTGTTCCACCTTGTTAGGCCTCATCTGTGGGTTGCGACTTGAGTCCTAATGCACTGGACCAAGGTCGAAGTATACCTGTTACATTTAGAGCTTCTCACTGAGAAAAACAAACAAAAAGGGATTTGCAATGCAATAGGTCTCGCATTTGCGAACGTTTGAGCTATTGGAATTGTAAATGACATATCTTTTTTTTCTTCTTTATTTTACACAGTTTTATATAACCCGAACTGGACCCGAAGGTTATCGGGTATCAGAGCGCTTTACATGAGCACCAGTTGCGTTACATGAGGACACATTCATTTTTTGTTAGGCACGGGGAGATTAAGGGATTTGCCCAGAATCACAGGATGTTGTGCGTCCCTGCCGAGACTCGAACCTGGTTCCCCAGCTCCGAGGTCAACCGCCCTAGCCGTTAGGCCAACTCCTCTCCCCAATTTTATTTATGGGTTTTGAAAACCTGCAAGAAATGCGTAAACACTCACTTTGTACTTTTAGTCCTTGCTCACAAGAGGCAAGGCTGACAGTAAAAGAGGCGCAGTTACTGACAAGCCTTGCTTCTCGTAACAAAGAACTATAAGAACAAAGTACGCGTTTACGCACTGCTTGCAGGTTTTCAAAACAAAAATAAAAGGCTTTTTCATTTACAATGCTAATGACTCAAACTCTCTCAAATGCTTGCTATTTAGTGCCTGTTACCCTTCACAATGCATCCAAAAAATTGTTTTTCATGAAAAAGGAGTCGAGGGTGAGCCTGCATTCCAATCAGTCAATCAATCAATCAATCAATCAGGTGTTTGTTAAGCGTGACTACTCACTCGTAAGGGTCTCAAGGCACTGGGGTTTCGCAGGTTCCAGTCCATCAAGGAGGGGGGTCTGTCGACCAGCCAGGTTTTGAGGTTATTTGCGAAGATGGGGAGCGATGTTATCTGTTTGAGGTGGAGCAGAAGGTTGTTCCAGGCTCTGGTCGCACGGAAGCTTTCTGGTGTGGGGACCACAGTGTAGGAGAGCTGGGCTGATCATAGGGTCCTTTGGGATGCATGGAATTTGAGTCGGCTGTTCAGGTATGATGGTCCGGTGTCATCGAGGGCCTTGTGAGTGTGGGTTAGCATTTTGAAGGTGACTCTAGCTTCGATGGGGAGCCAGTGGAGTGTGCGCAGGTGCTGGGAGATGTGGCAGTGTCTTGACTGGTTGAGGACCAGTCTTTCGGCGGCATTTTGGATGTTCTGTAGTTTGCGGGTGAGGTTGTTTATTCCGGCAGAGAGTGCGTTGCTGTAATCGAGCCTGCTGGTGACCAGGGCGTGAGTGACAGTCTTTGTGTTCAAGGGGAATCCATTTGAAGGTCTTACGTAGGAGGCGAGGCAGAGGGTATGTACCGATCCTCGTTAGAACTAAGATGCTGAGGGCTGCCGAGTATAATCATTGCTAAAAAGCCTCTTCGTCCCATCGAATATATGTGGTGTTTACTCTTGGCAGCAAGAGGGTTTGGCCCAGCTCAGCTGGACCCAGAGCATCAGCGACAGACACAGGCAGGAGAATGTTCCCACTTTCAGGCGCATTTGCTTCCAATACACCAATAATCGAATTCCTGTCGTCTGTATCACCTCGTAAACCTACTAGGAAGAATATTTCAGCGCAAATGCAAAAAACAGTCACAACGTTGAGAAAAACAACTACGTATATTTAACATTACAATGCACGCAATCAGAACCGTGAGATAAACACACTCAGGTAACATCAAACGGAAACGTAACAGGTGTGGCAATAATAGGTTTGGGGCAACCGAGCCGCATCGTGCCTACCTGTTGTTGCTGATGCTGCTCAGCACGCACAGCACCAGCTCCAGGTAGGTGCGCAACACGTCCATCCAACGAGAGCTGTGCTGCGGGTCGGAGCCAGCGAGGTCCCCGCCACCCGTGGAAGTGGCGTTCGGATAGTTTTCAGCGGCGATCTCCACCCGCAGCTCCCGCACGAACCAACCGCACTTGCGCATAAGGTATTCCAGGCGCGGCCGCTCGGCTGGCGACACCCGCAAGCTGAGCTGCAGCTCGGGCCAAAGCGCCGGGTAGAAGAGACAGTCCCGCCAGCGCGAACAAGCGGCCGAGGCCCGAAGCCGGTCGGGCGCAGACAGGAAGGAAAAGATGTGCACAATCAGCTCGCTGGGCAGCGATGCGGCGCCCACCTCCCCGCACAGCGCGGCCATGGGCTCCCCGCGACTGCCGCACACCCCCGGCTTTGCCACAACCTGCTGCCGCTGGGCTCCGGGCTGAGAGCACAACAACAACATTCAATGACAAGCGGCCAAAGAGGGGCGTGGCCGCCTTTCCTCTCTGCCCTGTCGGCGCATCCACTCAGAGCCGAGGGGACGACAGAAGGATTCAGATAAGAATTACTCTTCTGCCAAGCACTCCACGACCGGCTACCTTCATAATTCCTTTAGTAATATTTACACTAAATGTGTGCCAGGCACCCTGGTACGCTGTACTGAAACAAGGCGCTCAATTTCAGGCTATCTGTCTCGCCTCCCCTGAGATGACATGGTTGGGCCTGGTAGATGGGCGTGTTGTTGTTTGTCGGAGCTCAAGCGTCAGTTCGATGAAGCGATCTTCACTTCCGGATGATAGAAATTGTGACGTCGTAAGAAATGAACGAAGGACTGCATAGCAGGGCTTCATGGCGCAGGAGGCGGGGTATGCCTACCCAAAAACCTCTCGGTATATATTTTATTTTATTTATTTAATGCGATTTTATATAGCGCGAACGTTACCCGAAGATGTCAGAGCGCTTTACATAAGAACCAGTTGCGATACATAAGGATGTAGGATTACATGCGTTACATAAAAGATACAAACAGATTTTTTTTTTACAAATGTACAAGTTAAAAAGTCACTCAAGGAAGAGATATAAACAGAAAAAATTGCAAATGTACAAGTAGTAAAGTCACTCAAGGAAGGGATACGAATGGATATACTTTAAGAGTCACATAGGAATGGCAGAGAGTACAAAGGTCTACTGCATATACTAGTGATTGGAGTTATCTCTATATACACATATATACAAATAGTAGATTTTCTCAGGTCAAGACCCAAAAAACCAGGAGAGCAGAGTTCCATTAAGTGGGGTCAGAGGGGACACGCAGTCACAGCACCAAGGGAGGGTGGGAGGGATAAAGGGTATTGAGAAAAGGCAAATCAGAGGATCGTCAAGAGGGAAATGAGGGAAGAGGGGAAGAGGGAAATGAGGGAAAAGGGTAAAGGACAAGGGAATGGACAAGATGGCGGGCCAGGGTCCAGAGAAAAGCGGCCGAGAACAGCAGCAAAATGGCGGGCAGGACAAAAGTAAAGAAGTCCATGAGAGTGACCCAGTGAGTATGAATTAGAGTGCTAAAAGAAGTCAGGGGGTACATAATTCAAAAATCAAAGTCAGGAAGGGAGAGGAGGCGTGTAGGCTCGGTTCCACTGGAGTAACGTCGACGACAATCAGAATCAGCCGGTCGTGGCTCCCGCGCCCCCATACCTGGGAAATGTTCACTGGTTCCTCGCTCCTGTCCGGCTGCAGCAGCACTTTGACTGCAACAGAAGTTGTTGGAGAGGGGGCACACAGGGGTAGAAGGGCTTAAAGAAGACCAGGCTCAGCTGTCCTTGCGCCTCCAGTCCCGGAAGCGGGGGCTGTGTGCTTAGACTCCTCGGTGGTGGCACCTCCGCCGGGAACGTCTACGCCCCCCGATCCGTGGCCGGACAGGCCGCTCCGATGAGGAGTGATCTCTGGGGGCCTGGGGTGGGTGAGGGCCTCCATCCGCTGCCCAGTGCACCCCCATTATGACAACTACATGTTGAAATTGAACACTTTTACCACTTATACCACTTACAGCTAATAGAACGTGGTGAGTTAGATTCTTAAAGTATTCGGACTTGTACTGTCAAATGCATATCGCACTTTAGGAAGGATGGTATTGTCACTCCGCACTTTATTATGCTAATTTGCACATCTACTAATGCCGGACAAATGCTGCTATTGTATATTGCAGACAGAAAGAACTGTATAGTTGCTTTGCACTTTATCTTGCTATTTTTTTGCACATGTTCTAGTGGAAATATACTCAAATGGAAGCTATGCATCTGTAAGGATGACATATTTATCAAATCTTGCACATACATTAGGAGACAAATGTACCAAAAAGCACTTTAAAGGTTGTCGGATATGTGTTGTTAATGTATAATGTATTCAAGCAACCAAGGTATTTGGCAAACCATATTGATACATATGTATTTTGTATTTATTTTTTATGTATGTTGCTATATGGTTGTATTTCTACATACCGATTAAAGCATCTTTGAACTTGACAACTACAGGAGTCCCCCGGGTGGTGCTCAGGTGCTGAGAAGCGTCCGACGAGCTCCCGATCGACATCAGACGCGCCCCCTCCTTGACTGCATTCATTAAAGCCCACACCCGGACCCCCAGGTGACTGGATGCGGCTCGTTGGAGGCCCCGGTCCCACCCGGACCCCCAGGGGATTCATGGCAGCTCAGGGAGCCCATCCACGGGCTGCTCCTGCAGGTGAGTGGTTTCGCTTCAGGGAGGTCCGGTCCCACCCGGACCTCCCTGGTGGTCACATCTACTTAGTATGACGTCTTACGCTATGGTGGGAATTCTTTGCAGCTGCGCAGTAGTATTAAGATAGCCACTTGAACCTCACATGCTAAAGCACATGGCTATGGTTAAACTAAACCTCACATGTCCTACTAAACTGCTAATGCAATAGCTAAAATAAATTAAGGGAATTAGAGTAGGAATAAGTGGTATACAGTGAATTCATTTATTTTTATATTCTAATATGTGTTTCTTTGACTTTGTTATTAGTTCACATTTGGGCCTGGAGGGTGACTGAAATCTCCATCTTGCCTAGTTGGGCGCAAGCGCGTTGGACTCTGTAAAACCTCGAACTGTGACATTGAAACTCTGCCAAGTACAGTTGACCAGAAGACGCGCCTGGGAACACCACCTCTTGACCCGGAGAGGGGAAGGGGAAGAAGTCAAATTTCGCATACAATGTATTAATCCTAATGTGAAATGCGGGTGGGAAAATAAATCTTGGGAAAATAAAGCTTGGGAAAATAAGGGAAGGGAACATAGAACAATAAGCCTAAGAAAATGACATTAATTTAGTATGTTAAGAATATTGAAACTTTGGGGGTGTGGTACATACACTGAGAATAGTATAACTAAGGTAGGATCAGTCAGTTAGATTGTCAGACTTGTCACCGACCCATCAGTGCTGCAGAAGACGGCGGAGGCCACAGAGGTCAGAGACGCTGCTCGAGCACTCTGACATAAGAATCGAGAAAGGAGAGAGAGAGAAGAGTCGGAGAGATTGCTGAAGGAGAAAAATCTGTACATCCAGAAGGGGGAAGAATCGAGAAGAGTAGCACAAGAAAGTGGTGTAACACTGGTGTTACACTTAGAAGAACCGTTGGCTCCTGACTACAGCGGAGTCCCTTTTCCAGCTCCTTGGCCCGGAGTTGGTCCTCACACCATTCTAGGTAAGTATAAATCTGTGTGGTATGTCCTTCTCCCGTTTTCCTTTCCCACCCTTCCCAGGTATCTTCGTCATGAGATCTTATTAAGTCTGTATGTTTCATTTGATCATTTTCTCTTTAAAAATTGGTGTTTGACGTGTATTGGCATTTGACTCACAACATCTTTGCATAGATAACATTTTTAAAACTCTCAAGAGTCTGTAGTCATTGAAAGAAATAAAGGTAAATGTAATTTCTACCTATTATGCTAACAACATGGTCTATTGACCAGAGGAAATTGAGAACTAAGGTGATAAGGTATTGGTAAGAAATGGTGTACAGGTATAATTCACTATAAGATAACACAAGTCCTGATTACCAGCGGTGATTATCAGCTTATCGTATGCGTGTTTATGGGCCCAGGTGAGATTGGTGTTTTAGAATAACCCAAGCTGGTAATCTCGCTGGATCAGAACGAAGGGAGTCCAAATGGATAACTGAAAGAAATCAAAGCGGGAAAGGAAAGTGAAGGGATCCTTGACTGTATAATCCACAGCAGAGGTGTCCAATAATTCTCAACTGGGAACCATTACAGAGACATGGGGTAACTTAATTTCAAGCATAGTCAGTGTTTTTTTCTCGTTTTACCAGTCTTCTCCCTTGTCTTTCATCATATAATGGATTCAGTAAACCAAGTTTAACTATACCCCCTCATCTTTTTTGTTTTGGCATATCTCAACCACTACACCTTCTTCCATTGGACCTGATGGGCAGCTATTGTGTGGAAACCCAGAGAAAGTCCTGAAAGTACAATATCTTTATTATTCACCTTAGCAAACTTTTCTTTTTGCTTAGAATAGTTAGATTTTTTTT